>NC_079501.1:86495352-87198595 GCF_030052815.1 Hevea brasiliensis
CAATTTTTAAAATTCTGATTTGAATCATAATTTAATTGTGTGATAAAAATTCTAATTAAACAATTTAATTAGACATAAAATGGATCTTAGATCATACAACAATTGCACATTCACCATCCATTTACCTTTGCACACCATTGTGGTGCATCAACCATGCGCACCATGGTGTTCATCATTTGTGCCGCCACCTTGGCTTTGCAACCAGCAATGAACTTTTGATCTCATGATCAAACACACAATTAAATCATATAAACATCAATCTAAATGGCAAATATAGTGGCTCTGATACCAATTGAAGGAACGGAAGTGTAAAAACACAAGTTTATACCATTGAATTCAAAAATTTCACCTAGGGTCACATGCATCATGCAAGATTTATTTTTATCTATTTGATTTCAATGATAAACAACATATTAAAACTCTTTTAATATGTTTTTGGATCTGTATTTGCCATTTAAGATTTTAAAATTAATCAGATTAATTTTAGAACCCTAGATTAAATCAAGAACGATTACACTAACCTCTTGATGCCTTTGCAATGTCTGCGCCTTTGAGATTCATCTTCAGGACACCAGATGTTGTCCCTCTAGCTTGTCCACACCAAGAACACCTATGGCAGCCCTTGAATAGCTTCTAAAGCTTTTTTTATTAATTAGAAATTCAAGTTCTGCCTTTTAAGAGATTAGAGATGTAAACATGACACTAGAAACAATTTCTAGTGTTCTTAATTCAAGAGATTGATGGCTAATCTCTTTGAATTGATGAGAGATGAAGAAGAATAGATGAAGAGCCTCAAAATGGCGTGACAAAGGGGAGGAGTGGCTGCTGGTTATTTTTCTTTTCATAACAACACTTAAATAGCTAGGTTAACACATTAAACCCTTGGACATGTCACCCTTTGATTAGCTCTAGGTTTAAGTGACCCAATCACATTGTGCCAAGTGTCAAACCTATATTTAATCTTGATTTTAATCATCTTACATGATTAAAAAACATTTGGCAAGCTTATGTGTAATCCCATGCGTCACCATCCCATGGTGCCACGTGTCACACTATGAAATGACCAAAATGCCCCTGTGTCACATAGTAATCCTTGGCATACCAAGGCGAATTTACAAGAACTAAATAAATGAAATTACAACCCAAAATTATTACAACCTTAATAATATATGCCCAAAAATAAATTAAAATAAATTAATTAATTTACAACCCAAAGAAACATAAAAGAAATAAATCCAATCACATTGGTGTTTTATAGTCCATGATCATCCATCATGCATATCAGTATTTAACAATTAAATAAAACATACATACTTAAATTAAATTGAATATCTAATATTCAACTTAAAAATCCAGATTTAAATATGTTTCAAACAAATTTAAAAAATTTAGATGTGAATCTCATTCAAACAGATTTAAAAATTCATATTTGAGTCACATTCAAACAAATTTAAAAATTCAGATTTGAATAACATTCAAACAAATTTAAAAAATTCAGATTTGAATCATATATAAACAACTTTAAAAATTTAGATTTGAATCACATTCAAACAACTTTTAAAATTCAAATTTGAAACACATTCAAACAACTTTAAAAATTTAGATTTGAATCACATTCAAACAACTTTAAAAATTTAGATTTGAATCACATTCAAACAACTTTTAAATTTTAGATCTGAATCAAATTTTAATTATGTGATTAAAACTCTAATTAAATAATTTAATTAGACATAGGATGAGCTTTTATATCATTAAAAACCCAAACCTTGTGCACACCATTGGTGACCACAAAGTGTGCGCACCAATGGTATTCATCACCAAGCCGCCACTTTTCCTTTGCAACTAGCAATGGATCTATCATCTCATGATCAAACCACACAACTAAATCATATAATCAACAATCTAAATGGCAAATATAGTGTCTCTAATACCAATTGAAGGAGCGAAAGCATGAAAAACACAAGTTTATATCATTGAATTCAAAAATTTTTCACCTAGGGTCACATGCATCATGCAAGATTCATTTTTATCTATTTGATTTCAATGATAAATAGCATATTAAAACTCTTTTAATATATTTTGGATATAGATTTGCCATTTAAGATTTTAGAATTAATCAGATTAATTCATTAGAACCCTAGAGTAGATCAAGAACAAGTGCACTAACCTTTTGATGCACTGCAGTATGTTTGACACCTTTGGGATGCACCTTAGGACACCAGATGTTGTCCCTGTAGTTTTTCCACACCAAGATCACCTATGGCAGCCCTTGAATATCTTCTAAAGCTTTTTCTATGAATTAGAAAATCAAGTTTTGCCTTTTGAGAGATTACAGATGTAAACAGGACACTAGAAACAATTTCTAGCATTTTTAATTCAAGAGATTGTTTGCTAATCTCTTTGAATTGATGAGAGATGAAGAAGAAGAGAAGGGATAGCAGCCAAGGGTGGCGGCACAAAGAGATGAACGGCAGCTTGTATTTTTTTTTCTTTCATCCTCACACTTATATAGCTAGGTCACCACTTAAAACTCTTGCCACATGTCACCCTCTGATTGGTTCTAGGTTTAATTGACCCATTCACATTGGGCCAAGTGTCAAACATATATTTAATCTTGACTTTGATCATCTTACTTGACTAAAAGACATTTGGCAAGCTTATGTGTAGTGCCATGTGTCACCATCTCATGGTACCACATGTCACCCTATGAAATGACCAAAATACCCATCTGTCTTAATTTTGAGTTCTCAATCCAAAATAATTATTCTCTTCTTCTAATCAATTTATATCAAATATAAATTAATTAATTAATCTTTATTAATTAATTTCTCATTAATTAAATTCATATTTAAACACTTTAAATATAAATTTAACTTATACTACACATCTAATAACCTGGATTTGGTTTCAAGCCATGCCAGGGACTTTGCAATCTAATTGTAAACTAAACCTATTTAATTAATCAATTAAAATCTTTAATTAATTAATTAAATCATATTTAATTTGGTGATTACTTGTGTATGTGTGTGACTTACTAGGCTCATCACTAATTGGCAATGAGACATGATATCAACTCTTAATATCATCAGAACTCTTTCTTACCATAAATGATTTCTCTAAATCATTTTATGTACCTCATAGACCATGGTTAACACCTAGCATAGCATGCCATGGCCACCCAATCAATAATAAGGTTTACCTTTAAATGAACCTATAATCATATGTTACCATGCACTATAATCTCTCTGTTACAAAATTCCAATTCGAGCTGGAGTCATGGTTTATGTCAAACCCCATTTGCTATGAATATTATGTTCTCTTTTAATTTCAATTCTTGATTAAAAAGATTTTCTCATCAGAAACCCTTTTCTGATTAAATCTTTCTGTCCTGGCCAAGAACTTGAAACATCAAGAACAATTAAATGAACATAGGATTTTATCCCTATTTACTTAGAGGAGTAGATTCCATCTTGATCAACACCTACCTCCATATATAACTAGTAGGAGCCAACACATGCCCATATACCCATACACTGTACAAGTATAAAAGCAGTATCAAACTCAAACCACCTATATACAAGATAACTGTGCTGTCTCAGGTCTAAAAATTATATTCACTGATATGATTTATGACAATACATTGACAAGAGTAAACTCCATGTGCTTATCATAAATGTCACTAGTTCGGCCTACTTATCATGTATAAGTGCCTACCATGTTTGTTATATGGCATGAGACTCACCATTCCATCTTATTCACATCTCATATAAATAACTTGGGAACAAATATGATTACAATCTTTCTGGATAAGTAACGTCCTTATTGTGAAGTATCCTCGATTTTGAACCTATTTATGATACTTTGTGCTAGAAATACTGTCACTCGTATTCTTAACAACTTAATAATAGAATTTCTAACAAAATATCAATGGGCCTTTTCTATTACACATAAATATATTATGTAAACGGAAAAGTGAAAATGTCTTTTATTAATTAAAACATGTACAAGATACATATTAACTGATATGCTCTAGGGCATACTACTAACGCCTAGAGCTGAAGGAAACAACTCCTTTATAGTTGGGGGATCATTGGTTTCCATGAAGACAAATCAGAGATAAAGGTGGTGGATGAAGAAATTGAAGAGACTATCAATTTAAGTTCATTAATGATGCTTACACATGCACCACCAGAAGACTCTTTTCTATCATGGACACCTCCTACATCATCACATGTCCTTTATGAGCTAAAACAGTCCTCTTCCTAAGAAGATAACTCTAAACCATGTGTTGTTCATGCTATGTGCAATCTTATTCCAAATCTTGCCAATCTTGAGGGTACCACTGTTAGTAGTATGCCCTAGAGCATATCATTTAGTATGTATCTTGTACATCTTTTATTAATAAAAAGGCATTTTCACTTTTCCGTTTACATAATATATTTATGTGTAATAGAAAAGGTCCATTGATATTTTGTTAGAAATTATATTCTTAAGTTATTAAGAATATGAGTGACAGTATCTCTAGCACAAAGTATCATAAATAGGTTCACAATCGAGGATACTTCACAATAAGGACATAACTTATCCAGAAAGATTGTATTCATGTTTGTTCCCAAGTTATTTATATGAGATATAAATAAGATGGAATGGTGAACCTCATGCCATATGACAAACATGATAGGCACTTATATATGATAAGTAGGCTGAACCAGTGACACTTATAACAAGCACATGCAGTTTACTCTTGTCAATGTATTGTCATAAATCATATCAGTGCATATAATCTTTAGACCTGAGATAGCACAGTTATCTTGTATATAGGTGGTTTGAGTTTGATACTACTTTCATACTTGTACTATGTATGGGTATATGGGCATGTGTTGGCTCCTACTAGTTATATATGGAGGTAGGTGTTGATCAAGATAGAATCTGTTTCTCTAAGTAAATAGGGATAAAATCCTATGTTCATTTAATTGTTCTTGATGTTTCAAGTTCCTGGCCAGGACAGATAGATTTAATCAGAAAAAAGTTTCTGATGAGAAAAATCTTTTAATCAAGAACTGGAATTAAAAGAGAACATAATATTCTTAGCAAATGGGGTTTGACATGAACCATGACTCCAGCTCGAATTGGGATTTTGTAACAGAGAGATTCTAGTGCATGGTAACATATGATTATAGGTTCATTTAAGGTAAACCTTATTACTAATTGGGTGGCCATGGCATGCTATGCTAGGTGTTAACCATGATCTATGAGGTGCATAAAATAGTTTAGAGAAATCATTTATGGTAAGAAAGAGTTCTGATGATATTAAGAGTTGATATCATGTCTCATTGCCAATTAGTGATGAGCATAGTGAGTCACACACATACACAAGTTATCACCTAATTAAATATGATTTAATTAATTAATTGAAGAGTTTAATTGATTAATTAAATAGGTTTGGTTTGCAATTAGATTGCAAAGTCCCTAGCATGACTTAAAACCAAATCTAGATTATTGGATGTATAGTATAAGTTAAATTTATATTTAAAGTGTTTAAATGTGAATTTAATTAATGAGAAATTAATTAATAGATATTAATTAATTTATTTATATTTGATATAAATTGATTAGAAGAAGAGAAATAATTATTTTGGGTTGAGAACTCAAAATTAAGACACAGGGGCATTTTGGTCATTTCACAGGGTGACATGTGGCACCATAAGTTGGTGACACATGGCACTACACAAAGCTTGCCAAATGTCTTTTAATCATGTAAGATAATTAAAATTAAGATTAAATATAGGTTTGACACTTGGCACAATGTGATTGGGTCAATTAAACCTAGAGCTAATCAAAAGGTGACATGCGGCAAGGGTTTTAAGTGGTGACCTAGCTATATAAATGTAGGGATGAAAGAACAAAACACTCAAGCTGCTATTCTCTCTTTGTGCCGCCACCCTTGACTGCCCTCTCCTCTCTTCTTCTTCATCTCTCATCACTAGAAATTGTTTCTAGTGCCCTGTTTACATCTGTAATCTCTCAAAAGGCAAAAATTGATTTTCTAATTCATAGAAAAAGCTTTAGAAGCTGCTCAAGGGCTGCCATAGGTGATCTTGGTGTGGACAAGCTAGAGGGACAACATCTGGTGTCCTAAAGATGCATCCCAAAGGTGCAAACACACTGCAGTGCATCAAGAGGTTAGTGTACTTGTTCTTGATCAAATCTAGGGTTCTAATAATTAATCTGATTAATTCTAAAATCTTAAATGGCAAATATAGATCTAAAAATATATTAAAAGAGTTTTAATATGCTGTTTATCATTGAAATCAAATAGATAAAAATGAATCTTGCATGATGCATGTGACCCCATATGAAAAATTTTGAATTTCAATGATCTAAACTTGTGTTTTTCATACTTTCACTCCTTTAGTTGCTATCAAAGCCACTATATTTGCCATTTAGATTGTTGATTATATGTTTTAATTGTGTGATTTGATCATGAGATGATTGTTTCATTGCTGGTTGGACCAACAAAGGTGGCGGCTGGACGAACTACACCACCATGCGCATGGTTTGATTCATTCAACCATGCACATGGTTGTTTTGGTATGTTTATGGGCTTTGTTCCAAGGCTCATAATTAGGCCCATGACTAATTAAAGTGTTTAATCAGGTGTTTTAATCATACAATTAAATTTTGATTCAGATTTGAATTTTAAAAATTATTTGAATGTGATTCAAATCTGAATTTTAAAAGTTATTTGAATGAGATTCAAATCTAAATTTTTAAAATTGTTTGAATGTGATTCAGATCTGAATTTTTAAAGTTGTTTAAATCATATTCAAATATGAATTTTTAAAGTTGTTTGAATGTGATTTAAATTTGAATTTTTTAAAGTTGTTTGAATGTGATTCAAATTTGAATTTTTAAATTTGTTTAAATGTGATTCAAATCTGAATTTTTAAATTTGTTTAAATCATATTCAAATCTGGATTTTTAAGTTGAATATTAGATATTCAATTTAATTTAAGTATGTATGTTTTATTTAATTGTTAAATAGTGATATGCATGATGGATGATCATGGACTATAAAAGACCAATATGATTAGATTTATTTCTTTTATGTTTTCTTTGGATTGTAAATTAATTAATTTATTTTAATTTATTTTTGGGCATATATTATTAAGGATGTAATAATTTTAGGTTGTAATTTCATTTACTTAGTTCTTATAAATTCACCTTGGTATGCCAAGGATTACCATGTAATTGGATTGCAAGAAGATCAAGGTGGTCAAGAGCATTGGTGGGACCAGTGGGAGGAATTCAAGATCAAGTGTTGATTATGTACTCCTTCAGTAACTCTTGTAAAATGAACGAATGAAATGCACCTAGGAATGCCCTGATTCAATTCTTGGTGGCTCAGAATTGAATCCCCTAGAAAAGTCCATGATCATACCATATTTACTATTTATCCATGAATGCATGAGATGTATGGGAATGTATGCAAGTATATGATATATGAATGCTAAATGGACAATGTGCAAAGTGAGACCTTAATAGTAATTAGGACAACCACAAAATCTTCCAAACAAATGATTAAGTTGGAAATGGTATAATTAAAGTAATTATAACATGGGCCCTCCGTTGAGGCAATTATTTTAAGAAATTTTAAATACTTGCATAAGATGCAGTTAATTTAAGAGATTTTCTTAAGAATAATTGTTAAGCATGAGATGTTATAAATGTGTAAATGGTTTGGTGGCCAATATTGGATGTACCTGAGGACATTAAAATTATTTGCATAATTACTAGCTCAATGGGATCAACTTAACTAATGCAATATAAGTCAATAATGGATGTACCTGAGATTTTGAGCATTAGGGGCTAGGTAAAGGATCGAATCTCACATGAGATGTGTTGGGCAAGGAGTTGCTCACTTATAGTTTATTGTAATTCCAATAATGGATGTACCTGAGGATGATCAATAGAATTATAAGAATTCAATCACCCACTAGAAATACATCCAACTAGGATTTCCGTTTTCTACTTTGGAAGTATAGGATTCGCGAAGTTAGTGGGAGGACCAATTTGATTAAAAGACCATAATCATTTTGGTTAATTACATGATACATTTACTAATTAATCTGATTATTTTTTGCAATTAATTTTCTGATAATAATGAGCATAGAACAACCACCACCATCCAATATCCTGAAGGAACGGAAGCGTGAAAAACACAAGTTTATACCATTGAATTCAAAAATTTTCACCTAGGGTCACATGCATCATGCAAGATTTATTTTTATCTATTTGATTTCAATGATAAACAACATATTAAAACTCTTTTAATATGTTTTTGGATCTGTATTTGCCATTTAAGATTTTAAAATTAATCAGATTAATTTTAGAACCCTAGATTAAATCAAGAACGATTACACTAACCTCTTGATGCACTGCAGCGTGTCTGCGCCTTTGAGATTCGTCTTCAGGACACCAGATGTTGTCCCTCTAGCTTGTCCACACCAAGAACACCTATGGCAGCCCTTGAACAGCTTCTAAAGCCTTTTCTATTAATTAGAAATTCAAGTTCTGCCTTTTAAGAGATTAAAGATGTAAACAGGACGCTAGAAACAATTTCTAGTGTTCTTAATTCAAGAGATTGATGGCTAATCTCTTTGAATTGATGAGAGATGAAGAAGAATGGCTGGAGAGGCTCAAAGTGGCGTGACAATTGAGAGGAGAGGCTGCTGGTTATGTTTTCCATTCATAACCACACTTAAATAGCTAGGTTAACACATTAAACCCTAGCCACATGTCACCTCTTGATTAGCTCTAGGTTTAAGTGACCCAATCACATTGTGCCAAGTGTCAAACCTATATTTAATCTTGATTTTAATCATCTTACATGATTAAAAATATTTGGCAAGCTTATGTGTTATTCCATGTGTCACCATCTCATGGTGCCACGTGTCACACTGTGAAATGACCAAAATGCCCCTGTGTCTTAATTTTGAGTTCTTAACCCAAAATAATTATTTTCTTCTTCTAATTAATTTATATCAAATATAAATTAATTAATTAATCTCTATTAATTAATTTCTCATCAATTAAATTCATATTTAAACACTTTAAATATAAATTTAATTTATACTACACATCCAATAATCTAGATTTGGTTTCAAGTCATGCTAGGGACTTTGCAATTTTATTGCAAACCAAATCTATTTAATTAATCAATTAAACTCTTTAATTAATTAATTAAATCATATTTAAATAGGTGATAACTTGTGTATGTGTGTGACTTACTAGGCTCATCACTAATTGGCAATGAGATATGATATCAACTCTTAATATCATCAGAACTCTTTCTTACCATAAATGATTTCTCTAAATCATTTTATGAACCTCATAGACCATGGTTAACACCTAGCATAGCATGCCATGGCCACCCAATTAGTAATAAGGTTTACCTTAAATGAACCTATAATCATATGTTACCATGCACTAGAATCTCTTTGTTTCAAAATCCCAACTCAAGCTGGAGTCATGGTTTATGTCAAACTCCATTTGCTATGAATATTATGTTCTCTTTTAATTCCAGTTCTTGATTAAAAGATTTTTCTCATCAGAAACTCTTTTCTGAATAAATCTATCTGTCCTGGCCAGGAACTTGAAACATCAAGAACAATTAAATGAACATAGGATTTTATCTCTATTTACTTAGAGGAACAGATTCCATCTTGATCAACACCTACCTCCATATATAACTAGCAGGAGCCAACACATGCCCATATACCCATACATAGTACAAGTATGAAAGAAGTATCAAACTCAAACTACCTATATACAAGATAATTGTGCTATCTCAGGTCTAAAGATTATATGCACTGATATGATTTATGACAAAATATTGACAAGAGTAAACTCCATGTGCTTGTCATAAGCGTCACTGGTTCGGCCTACTTATCATTTATAAGTGCCTATCATGTTTGTTATATGGCATGAGACTCACCATTCCATCTTATTTATATCTCATATAAATAACTTGGGAACAAACATGAATACAATCGTTCTGGATAAGTCATGTCCTTATTATGAAGTATCCTCGATTGTGAACCTATTTATGATACTTTGTGCTAGAAATATTGTCACTCATATTCTTAACAACTTAAGAATAATATTTCTAACAAAATATCAATGGACCTTTTCTATTACACATAAATATATTATGTAAACGGAAAAGTGGAAATGCCTTTTATTATTAAAAATATGTACAAGATACATACTAAATGATATGCTCTAGGGCATACTACTAACATATCCTTGCAAGCATACTTGATCGCAATAGGTTGACAGGACCTAATCTGTCTGATTGGCTAAGAAATTTGAAACTTATCCTGGCTGGTTTACTGAACATGCTGGTTATTGCCCAAAAGAATATGCCGGGTAATAAAGGAAAAGAGGTAGCTTTGATTACATCTTCTTCTGCTGGAAAGTCCAATAAGAAGAAGGGCAATAAGAAAAAGAAACCTCAGATTCCTGGTCCTTCCAAGAAAATATCTAAACAGAAAGTAAAGACCAAAGCTGACAAAGGCAAAGGAAAGTATTTTCACTGCCATAATGATGGGCACTGGAATAGCAACTGCCTAGAGTATCTTGCTTCTCTGAAGAACATGAAGGATACACCTTCGGAAGGTATGTCCATATCTTGTTATTTAGATTCTGATGATACTCATAGTTCATCTACAGCTTGGGTTTTAGATACTGGTGCCAGTTCTTACATTTCTTATGATATGTAGGAACTAGCAAATAGTCGTAACTTGCGTTCTCGAGATGTTAAACTCCGGATTGGCGATGGCTCAACTGTTGAAGCTTTAGTCATAGGATCTAAATCTTTTTACATGTCTGGACATGTTTTGTATTTGGATAATATTTTATATGTACCTAATGCTTTTAAGAACATCATTTCTATATCTAGTTTGACTAGAAATGGTTATGAATTTCAGTTCACAGATGATGTTTGCAATATTTATTTTGGAAATAAATATGTTGGTTCGGGTTATATGAATTATGGTCTTTATTATTTGGATAATAATGACAAACACAAAATGGATGCAAGTGATCTAAATGAATGCAATGCCATAGTGAAAATCAACTCAAGTTCAAAATATATTTAAAGACCAAAGCTGACAAAGGCAAAGGAAAGTATTTTCACTGCCAGAATGATGGGCACTGGAATAGCAACTACCCAGAGTATCTTGCTTCTCTGAAGAACATGAAGGATACAACTTCGGAAGGTATGTCCATATCTTGTTATTTAGATTCTGATGATACTCATAGTTCATCTACAGCTTGGGTTTTAGATGCGGGTGCCAGTTCTCACATTTCTTATGATATGCAGGAACTAGCAAATAGTCGCAACTTGCGTTCTCGAGATGTTAAACTCCGGATTGGCGATGGCTCAACTGTTGAAGCTTTAGTCATAGGATCTAAATCTTTTTACATGTCTGGACATGTTTTGTATTTGGATAATATTTTATATGTACCTGATGCTTTTAAGAACATCATTTCTATATCTAGTTTGACTAGAAATGGTTATGAATTTCAGTTCACAGATGATGTTTGCAATATTTATTTTGGAAATAAATATGTTGGTTTGGGTTATATGAATGATGGTCTTTATTATTTGGATAATAATGACAAACACAAAATGGATGCAAGTGATCTAAATGAATGCAATGCCATGGTGAAAATAAACTCAAGTTCAAAATATATTTAAGCACTTAAGGTTATGTCATGTTGCAGAAGATAGGATTGCAAAACTGGAGAAAATGGGGATTCTATCCTCATTATGCTCTGAGCCTACTCCAACTTGTGAATCTTACCTTTAGGGCAAAATGACTAGATCACCCTTTGTTGGACAAGGGCTAAGAGCTGAAAATATTTTGGAGCTAATACATAGTGATGTATGTGGTCCATTTAAGAAAATGGCTAGAGGCGGTTTTCATTACTTTTTTGCCTTTATTGATGATAAATCAAGGTTTGGGTATTTGTATTTGATGAAATACAAACATGAATCCTTTGAAAAGTTCAAAGAATTTAAATCTGAAGTAGAAAATCAAACAGGAAAAAATATTAAAGCTCTTCGATCAGATCGTGGAGGAGAATATTTGAGTACTGAATTTGATGAATACTTGAGAGAGCACGACATTGTTTCCCAGATGACTCCTCCAGGAACACCACAGCTAAATGGTGTATCTAAAAGGAGAAATCGTACCTTATTGGATATGGTACATAGTATGATGAGCTATACTGATATGCCAATCTCTTTTTGGGGATTTGCATTAGAATCAGCTTTGTATATTCTGAATAGGATTCCATCAAAATCAGTTTCTTCCACACCTTATGAGATATGCCATGGAAGAAAACCAAGTCTTAAGCATGTTAAGATTTGGAGTTGTCTAGCTTATATCAAAAAGCTGAACATTGATAAATTGGAAACAAGATCAGAAAAGGGTCGATTTATTGGATATCCAAAAGATAGTTTTGGATACTATTTTTATTTGCCTATATCACAAAAGGTTATGGTAAGTAGAGATGCCACATTTCTTGAACAATAGTTTGTTCAAGAAAGAGGCAAAGGAAGGCAAATAGAGTTAGAATTGGAGAATTCTGATCAACCAACAGATCATATGAATATAGATCCATCTAGTCAACCTACACCCATTGATGAAACATCTACAGCTGTTCCTCATAGAACAACCAGGGTATCTCACCTACCAGTGAGATATGGTTTCCTTCATGAAGAAAAGCAAGAGTTGTCCACTTATAAAGAAGTTGATCATGGAGATGATCCACTTACCTATAAAGAAGCTATATCAGATATAGACTCTTTAAAATGGATTAATGCTATGAAATCCGAGATTGATTCCATGAATAAAAATCAAGTTTGGGGTCTTATTGACCCACCTAAAGGTATTGTACCTATAGGGAACAAATGGATTTTCAAGAAGAAAATTGGTTCTGATGGAAAGGTAAAAACCTATAAAGCAAGGCTAGTAGCGAAAGGGTTTCACCAAAGGCAAGGAATCGACTATGAGGAGACTTTCTCGCCTGTTGCCATGCTTAAATCAATTAGGATTCTATTAGCAATAGCTGCATACTATGATTATGAGATTTGGCAGATGGATGTCAAAACTATTTTTCTCAATGGATACATTGAAGAAAACAATTTCATGAAACAACCTACGGGTTTTGAATATGAGATGGTTCGAAGGTATGCAAGCTAAAGCGATCCATTTATGGGTTGAAACAAGCTTCGAGGAGTTGGAACATCCGTTTTGATGAAGCCATTAAATCATTTGGTTTTATCAAAAATGAAGATAAGCCATGTGTATATAAAAAGGTTAGTGACAGTGCTATCACTTTCCTTATCTTATATGTGGATGACATACTGTTGATGGGTAATGACACAGGTATATTGACAACTATAAAGGTATGGTTGTCAAATACATTCTCCATGAAAGGCTTAGGGGAGGCAACCTATATTCTTGGGATTCGCATCTATAGAGATAAAGCGAAAAGAATAATTGGTTTATCCCAAAGTCTATACTTGGAAAAGGTGTTAAAAAGGTTTAACATGCTTGATTCCAAGAGAGGATTGTTACCAATGAGACATGTTATCCACCTTTATAAAAAGATGTCTCCAAAGATACTTGAAGAAAGAGATAAAATGGCCAGGATTCCATATGCTTCGGCTATTGGAAGTTTGATATATGCAATGTTGTGTACTAGGCCGGGTATCGTATATGCTGTTAGTTTGACTAGCAGGTATCAATCCAATCCAGGTTTGGAACACTGGATAATTGTCAAGAATATCCTTAAGCACTTAAGAAGGACTAAGGATTTATTCTTGATCTATGGAGGTGGAGACTTGCAATTGGATGGTTATACTGATTCTGATTTCTAATCAGATATCGATGATAGAAAGTCTACCTCTGGGTATGTGTTCATTTGTAATGGAGGTGCAGTTAGTTAGAAGAGTTCCAAACAGAGTGTGACTGCAGATTCCACTACCAAGGCTAAGTATATTGTTGCATCAGATGCTGCAAAAGAAGATGTTTGGATATAAGAAACCCCAGTCTCACTAGAAATCCAAACACATAGAAAGGCACTACCACATTATCAGAGAAATAGTTGGGCGAGGCGCAATGCAGAAAATAGCATCAGCTGAAAATGCAGCTGATCCATTCACTAAGCCTATGTCACAGACTCAGCTAGACCGACATCTTGAGAAGATGGGTCTAAGATATTGTAATGAATAGCTCTAGTGCTAGTGGGAGATTGTTAGTAGTATGCCCTAGAGCCTATCATTTAGTATGTATCTTGTACATCCTTTATTAATAAAAAGCATTTTCACTTTTCTATTTACATAACATATTTATGTGTAATAGAAAAGGTCCATTGATATTTTGTTAGAAATTCTATTCTTAAGTTGTTAAGAATATGAGTGACAGTATCTGATGTGAACCTTCAAGTAATTGGTAACTGGAAAACCCACATTCAAGAATTAAAGGAACAATATGGAAAGCACCAAATCAAGATGTATGAATTTGATTCTTTGAACCAGCACAATCAAATTACTGTGTAATTCAAAGAAAATATCAGAAATGGGATTCTTGACCTAATTCATATGGAGAATGAATAAACCAAGAATATTATGCACATTAAACCTTAAAAGATAGAAATCTCAGCAAGTTAATGAGCTTCACAAGAATAAAGGCAACAGCCAATTTACTAACTTAAGGAGCAGAAACAATCTTTCATTAATATTCAAAGTGTGTCCTCCACTCTCTCATTACACTTGTATTTATAGTCTCTTGGCTCCAAAACTAAAGACAAAAATATCCCTACGTTAGTAACAGCTGTAAGGAGCTTTAAGTCCAAACAAAAATTAATCTATCAAAAGACTAAAAACTCCTAACAAAAAGCAAATTTAATATAGCAGCAAATAAGGGCATTTAAGTCCAAAAGAGAGGTGGTTATAACAGCAAAGAATATTCTTTCAAAAAGGTGCCAGCAAATGTATGTACATGGGTCGGATCTGGTGCATGCATGACCACAGGTTATTCTATGTAACCTAATGCTCCACATGACACCTGGTCACTTCCAAGCTTAATTTTCACTAAATTTAATCCTTTTTAATTTTCTTCATGCCATTCCAGCTTATAATCCTTGCTCCTTAAGATTTCACAAATTAAACTCTAAAGTGATTTAGCTCTAGCTCTAGTAATTGGACCTTGGATGAATTCCTTTGGCGTGGATGTAGCTTGATTCTCATCATTCTCCTCCGCTTCAAAAGGATTCGTCCTCGAATCTGTTCCTGCATCAACACAAGGAGATAAATCAGCAACATTAAAGGT
Organism: Hevea brasiliensis; assembly: GCF_030052815.1. NCBI lineage: Eukaryota > Viridiplantae > Streptophyta > Magnoliopsida > Malpighiales > Euphorbiaceae > Hevea > Hevea brasiliensis. The sequence goes on from NC_079501.1 coordinate 86,510,760, forward strand.
GGCACTGACATTATACTCACCGGGCAGGTTTATTTTGTAGGCATTATCATTAATTTTGGTCAGCGCTTGGAAAGGTCCATCACATCTTGGTTGTAATTTTGATTTCCTTCGAAAGGGAAACCTTTCTTTGCGCAAGTGAACCCATATCCAATCTCCAGGTTGAAATGTAACTTTCTTCCTTCCTTTGTTGGCTTGACTAGTATATTTTTCATTTTTCCTTTCAATTTGAAGCTTGGCTTGTTCATGGATTTTCTTCACCAATTCTGCTTTTCTTTTTCCATCTAAACTAGCAAGCTCATTCACAGGCAAAGGTAAAAGATCCAAAGGAGTTGAAGGATTGAAACCATACACAATTTCAAATGAAGAATAGCCAGTAGAAGAATGCACATTTCTATTGTATGCAAATTCAACAAATGGAATGCAATCTTCCCATGACTTCAAATTTTGCTTAACCACGGCACGCAAAAGAGTAGCTAGTGTCCTATTTACTACTTCAGTTTGACCATCGGTTTATGGGTGACAAGTAGTGGAAAATAACAACTTGGTGCCTAATTTTCCCCACAAAACCTTCTAAAAGTGACTGAGGAATTTAACATCCCTATCACTAACTAAACTCTTAGGTATGCCATACAACCTAACAATATCTCTAAAGAATAAATTTGCAACATTTGTAGCATCATCAGTTTTATGGCATGGAATAAAATGTGCCATTTTTGAAAACCTGTCAACAATAACAAAAACTGAATCATGGCCTTGTTTAGACCTAGGTAAACCTAACACAAAATCCATAGACAAATGAACCCAAGGATCACTAGGGGTAGGTAAAGGTGTATACAAACCTTGTGGCAAAACTCTAGATTTAGCCTTAGCTGTAACGATTGGGAACCAGCCACTAGAGGAATTGTCCGCTTTGGCCATAAGCCTCACGGTTTTGTCCCATAGGTGGAATGGAGAACTTCCCAGGAGGTCACCCATCCTAGGATTTCTCTCAAACGAGCACGTTTAACCCTGGAGTCTTCCAACTCTCCAGGCCATTCCACCAAAAGGCGCCTCTAGTGATTAGTTCCCCCATCTTATATATCATTACTTTTGAGCCCAAGACCATCTCCGTGCTTTGCCGATGTGGGATTTGCCTAAGGGATCATCCTTTCACAGGACCTTTTTCCCCCCCCTTTCGGGACTCAGCGTCCTCGCTGAGGTTTGCCCCACCATCGCCCAAGAGGACACGCGAGCTGCTCTGATACCAATTGTAACGATCGGGAACCAGCCACTAGAGGAATTGTCTGCTTTGGCCATAAGCCTCACGGTTTTGTCCCATAGGTGGAATGGAGAACTTCCCAGGAGGTCACCCATCCTAGGATTTCTCTCAAACGAGCACGTTTAACCCTGGAGTTCTTCCAACTCTCCAGGCCATTCCACCAAAAGGCGCCTCTAATGATTAGTTCCCCTATCTTATATATCATTACTTTTGAGCCCAAGACCATCTCCGTGCTTTGCCGATGTGGGATTTGCCTAAGGGATCATCCTTTCACAGGACCTTTTAGATACCAAAGGTCCTACGCAAGGATGATCCCTTAGGCAAATCCCACATCGGCAAAGCACGGAGATGGTCTTGGGCTCAAAAGTAATGATATATAAGATGGGGGAACTAATCACTAGAGGCGCCTTTTGGTGGAATGGCCTGGAGAGTTGGAAGAACTCCAGGGCTAAACGTGCTCGTTTGAGAGAAATCCTAGGATGGGTGACCTCCTGGGAAGTTCTCCATTCCACCTATGGGACAAAACTGTGAGGCTGATTGCCAAAGCGGACAATTCCTCTAGTGGCTGGTTCCCGATCGTTACAATTGGTATCAGAGCCGCTCGCGTGTCCTCTTGAGCGATGATGGGGCAAACCTCAGCGAGGACGCTGAGTCCCGAAAGGGGGGGAAAAAGGTCCTGCGCAAGGATGATCCCTTAGGCAAATCCCACATCGGCAAAGCACGGAGATGGTCTTGGGCTCAAAAGTAATGATATATAAGATGGGGGAACTAATCACTAGAGGCGCCTTTTGGTGGAATGGCCTAGAGAGTTGGAAGAACTCCAGGGTTAAACGTGCTCGTTTGAGAGAAATCCTAGGATGGGTGACCTCCTGGGAAGTTCTCCATTCCACCTATGGGACAAAACCGTGAGGCTGATTGCCAAAGCGGACAATTCCTCTAGTGGCTGGTTCCCGATCGTTACATTAGCACACACAACGCACCTAACACATACTCTTTCAACATCTCTTTTCATATTCGGCCAATAAAAATGTTCCTCTAACACATCTAAAGTTTTGGCAACACCATAATGACCCATTAATCCACCAGCATGAGACTCATTCACAAGTAATTCACGCATGAAACTCTTAGGCACACACAATCTATTTTCTCTAAACAAATATCCATCATGCCTATAAAACTTCTCAAAAGCATTCTTTTCACAAGCTGCATACACTCTAGCAAAGTCATCATCTTCAGCATATAATTCTTTCACATATTCGAATCCCAATAACTTTGCATCTAGAAGGGCAAGAAGGTTATACCTTCGAGATAAGGCATCAGCCACCACATTTTCTTTCCCATGTTTGTATTGAATCACATATGGGAAGGTCTCAAGGAACTCAACCCATTTTGCATGACGCCTACTCAACTTATTTTGCCCCTTGATATGCTTCAATGACTCATGATCTGTGAGGATGACAAATTGCTTTGGCCAAAGGTAATGTTGCCACGTTTCCAAGGCACGTACCAATGCATACAACTCCTTGTCATATGTAGAATAGTTCAAAGCTGCTCCATTAAGCTTCTCACTAAAGTATGTTATTGGTCTCTTATCCTGCATTAAAACGGCTCCAATACCTATTCCTGATGGGTCACACTCAATCTCAAAAGTCTTAGAAAAATCAGGTAAAGCCAACACGGGAGCGGAACATAACATGTCTTTAATTTTGTGAAAAGCATCATCTTGTTTCTGTTCCCAAACAAAATTAACATTCTTTTTGACAAGATCATTCAATGGTGCTGCAATGGTACTAAAATTCTTAATAAATCTTCTATAGAAACTAGCTAGTCCATGGAAACTACGTACTTCAGATGCAGACTTTGGAATGGGCCAGTCTTTCATAGCTCTAATTTTTTTATCATCAACTTCAACCCCATTAACACTAATGACAAATCCTAAAAAGACAACCTTTTTCATGCAAAATGAACATTTCTTTGAGTAAGCATATAATTTTTCCTTTCTTAACACATCGAATACAGCTTTAAATGATGCATATGTTCATTTATGTCTCTACCGTAAACCAATATATCATCAAAATAAACAACAACAAATTTTCCAATAAAAGCACACAACACATGATTCATCAATCTCATAAAAGTGCTAGGAGCATTAGTTAGTCCAAAAGGCATCACTAACCACTCATATAGTCCATGCTTTGTTTTAAATGCAGTCTTCTATTCATCACCTACTTTCATGCGAATTTGATGATATCCGCTTTTCAAGTCAATTTTGGTAAAAACACAAGCACCACAAAGTTCATCCAATATATCATCCAATCTAGGTATAGGGTGGTGATACTTTAGAGTGATTTTGTTGATCGCCCTACAATCCACACACATGCACCATGTGCCATCTTTCTTTGGTACCAAAAGGACAGGTACAGCACAAGGGCTCATACTTTCTCTCACGTAACCCTTAGCTAGCAATTCCTCAACTTGCCTTTGTAATTCTTTGGTTTCTTCAGGATTAATTCTATAGGCTGGACGGTTGGGAATAATTGCTCCAGGTACAAAATCAATCCGGTGCTCAATCCCTCGAATAGGTGGCAGTCCAGCTGGCATCTCCTCAGGTAGCACATCCTTATATTCCTGCAAAAGGGAGACAACAACACTAGGCAAATTGGGGTCAAGGTCAGATGTGGATAAATAAGAGTCCTTAAACACAATTAATAACATTTGCTTGTTGGCAAACATGGCATTCCTCACATCTCTTCCTTTAGCATACAAGTTTAATTTTCTCTCCCCTCTTTCCGCACAGCTCTCCTTTTGCCCCAAAGATTCACCTTTTTCAAGCACTCTTGGAATATTTTCTTTACTCTCTTTTCTTTCCTCACAACCACCCTTGTCTTGCTCACTCACAACATTTTCAGTCAATTTCTTTTCACTCCTTCTTTTCTTCTCTGCTCTCTTTTCGGCCACTCTTGATTTTACCTCACCCATTGCTTGCTTAAGCCTTGTTTGGTCTTCATAAATCTGTTTTGGTGTCATAGGTGCCAAAATGATTTTCCTTCCATTCATTTCAAAAGAATACCTATTTTTATACCCATCGTGGATCACCTTTCTATCAAATTGCCATGGTCGGCCAAGTAATAAATGGCCAGCTTGCATTGGAACCATGTCACACATAACCTCATCTTGATACTTTCCTATTGCAAAGGAAATCAGCACTTGTTTTATTACTTTCACCTCACCGCATTCATTCAACCACTGCAATTTATAGGGTCTAGGGTGTTTCAAAGTCCTTAACCCTAATCTCTGCACCAAAATAGTACTAGCAACATTGGCACAACTTCTCCCATCAATGATGACACTACAAGCTTTGTCTTGGATAAGACACCTTGTATGGAAAATTGTTTCTCTTTGTAATTCATCACCAACATCCTCCTTTACTTGAGTATTTAATGCTCTCATAATCACTAGAGCACTTCCTTCAGCAGCATATTCTACCTCTGCATCCTCCTCCCCTGAAGATGTGGAATCAGTCACAATTTCCTCCTCCGTTTCTATCTCACCATTTTCTCTCATGACCATGACTCTCTTGTTAGGGCATTGAAAAGCTATGTGTCCACTGCCCAAACACCTAAAACACTTCACATCTCTATTTCGGGTAGTAGTTGCAACCTCCTTTCCTTTACTTTCTACAAATTTGTTCTCCACCTTCTTTTCCTTTTCCTCATTTTTCTTATATTTGCTAACAGCATTTTCCCTATCCTCCTTCTTCCAGTTAGACTTCCAAGATGAAGAAGTACTTGCATTTCCTCCAAATTTTGACTTACTTTTAAGTTGCCTTTCTACCTTCATAGCCATGTGGATCATATCCTCCAACTCAACATAGTGATGTAACTCAACAATATGAGCAATCTCCTTGTTTAGCCCATTCAAGAATCTAGCAATGGTGGCTTCTCTATCCTCCTCCACATTTGCTCTAATCATAGCAATTTCCATTTCTTTATGATAATCTTCAACACTTTTAGAACCTTGAGTCTATCTTTTTTAACCTCTGATGTAGCTCTCTATAGTAATGACTAGGAACAAATCTCTTCCTCATTATAGTTTTCATCTCACCCCAGGTTGCAATTGATTGCTCATAATTTCTCCTTCTACTAATCAACACTTGATCACACCATACCAAAGCATAATCAGTAAATTCTACTGCTGCTAACTTTACTTTCTTCTCCTCTGAATAGTGATGACAATCAAACATAGCTTCTACCTTCCTTTCCCATTCAAGATATACATCCGGATCATTTTTCCCTTGGAAAGAAGGGATGCTCATTTTAATACTTTTGATATTGTCATCTACCCTATTCCTCTCTCTTTCCTCTCTTCTTATCCTCCTATCCCCATTCCTCCTATCTTCGGCTCTTCTCTCATACCTACCCCTCCTAAGTCTTTCAACCTCAAAATCATAGTTATCAACCTCATCTTCATCAGATTCAACTACTGGGGGTACAAGATCCCTCCTATTTGGCCTTCTCTCTTTTTGCCTATCTCTTTGCTCCAATCTTTCCAACCTATCTATGATTCCATTGCACACAACATTTATTCTTTCAAATTGTTGTCTGACATCCTACATGTAGAATGGATTTTCACCTTCCCCCTCACTACCATCACCCCTTCTAGACATGTTTTCAGACCTGTAAGAAAATGGTTAGTGTAAAAAAAACACCTCACTCACTCCCTTACGTGTTTACACTCAACAGGGGACACTCCACTCGTGTTTAACTCAACAAGGCTTTTCCCCTCTTATGAACTCACCACTCTGTGCCTTTTACCTCTCTTGGCTATGTCCACAAGTTCTTATCAAACTCAAGTAACTCAAACCAAGACTGTACTCACAAAATTTAACACACAATAAAATTCTTGAACGAGACGGATCAAAACGAGTAATCAAGAAAGCAATAATGTAACTCAAGAAGTCAAGAAAAGAAAAGCCCAAGCATGGAAATGTAATGAAATAAGGAATCAAGAAAGAAGAAACCAAAATAAAAGAGTAGTAAGCTGGAAAAGTGATAGCCTAAAGAAGTGATATCAAGCTTAAATGTCCAAGTTTGCCACCAACTTATCATAATTACCAGCAGTTCACACAATACACCAAGAATTGCATAAATTTAGGATCACCAAGCAAACGAGTGTATTTTGATCTAAAATTAAGGCAAATGCAACCCAATACTGACTAATTCCTGCTAGAATTTCAGGCTTTTCTTGAAAGGTTTACTATGTAAACTAAATTTAATCGTGTCTGCCGAAAAATTTTGGTTCCCCACACAAACGGTTAAATTTTGAGTTGAGATTTAATTTGAGAATAGCTCAAATGTGGCACAAATAACCTGTAAATTTTTAGGAATTTCTGGGCTAATTTGCAATGTGAACTTAATTTGATCGGGTCTGCCGCAAAATTTTGGTTCCCCACACAAACGGTAGAATTTTAAGCTGAAATTTAATTCGGGAACTACTGAAATGGGGTATAAACACCTGGTAAATTTTCAGAAATTTCTAGGTGTATTTGCTATATGAACTTAATTTGATTGATTCTGCAGCAAAATTTTGGTTCCCCACACAAACAGTTGAATTTTAAGCTGAAATTTGATTTGAGAACTACTGAAGTGGGGTATAAATACCCTATAAATTTTTAGGAATTTCTGGATTTATTTGCTATGTGAACATAATTTGATTGGGTCTACCGTAAAATTTTGGTTCGGTAGGCAAACAATATCAAACAACTCCCAAAATTTATACCCAACATCTTAAACACACCCAAATAATGCTGGTACAATTTCAGGCGAAATAGGTAAGCTGAACTCAATGACCCAAATAAGCTCTCATGCTTGATATCAAAATGAAAGAAGCAAAATAGATAGCTACAATAATGGGTTTGGCTTGATTAACCCAAAACCCTAAGACAAACTCAACAAAACAAATTTTTTAAACAAACAGATCATACTAAACCCAAGAGCCAATTTTGGTCAAGCATACAATGAACAAAAATGTGAATAACAGAAACACAATAAGAAGCAAAACAAGGTTTAGCAAGAAAGAACCAGGTGCAAGATGAAGAAGTAGAAGCAAATATGGAACTAGAGCCAAACAGCAAATATGAAAAAGGTAACAAACACAAAGTAAGCACAAAGAATAAGAAGGAAATAGAGAATCTACCTTGTTTGGACGTCCCTTTGCTCTGATACCAAAACTGATGTGAACCTTCAAGTAATTGGTAACTTGAAAACCCACATTCAAGAATTAAAAGAACAATATAGAAAGCACCAAATCAAGATGTATGAATTTGATTCTTTGAACCAGCACAATTAGATTGCTGTGTAATTCAAAAAAAATATCAGAAATGGGATTCTTAACCTAATTCATATGGAGAATGAATAAACCAAGAATATTATGCACATTAAACCTTGCAAGATAGAAATCTCAGCAAGTTAATGGGCTTCACAAGAATAAAGGCAACAGCCAATTTACTCACTAAAGGAGCAGAAACAATCTTTCATTAATATTCAAAGTGTGTCCTCCACTCTCTCATTACACTTGTATTTATAGTCTCTTGGCTCCAAAGCTAAAGACAAAAATATCCCTACTTTAGTAACAGCTACAAGGAGCTTTAAGTCCAAACAAAAATTAATCTATCAAAAGACAAAAAACTCCTAACAAAAAGCAAATTTAATACAGCAGCAAATAAGGGCATTTAAGTCCAAAAGAGAGGTGGTTATAACAGCAAAGAATATTCTTTCAAAAAGGTGCCAGCAGATGCATGTACATGGGTTGGATCTCGTGCATGCATGTCCACAGGTTATTCCATGTAACCTAATGCTCCACATGACACCTGGTCACTTCCAAGCTTAATTTTCACTAAATTTAATCCTTTATAATTTTCTTCATGCCATTCCAGCTTATAATCCTTGCTCCTTAAGATTTCACAAATTAAACTCTGAAGTGATTTAGCTCTAGCTCTAGTAATTGGACCTTGGATGAATTCCTTTGGCGTGGATGTAGCTTGATTCTCATCAGTATCTCTAGCACAAAGTATCATAAATAGGTTTACAATCGAGGATACTTCACAATAAGGACATGACTTATCCAGAAAGATTGTATTCATGTTTGTTCCCAAGCTATTTATATGAGATATAAATAAGATGGAATGGTGAGTCTCATGCCATATGACAAACATGATAGGCACTTATACATGATAAGTAGGCTGAACCAGTGACACTTATGACAAGCACATGGAGTTTACTCTTATCAATGTATGGTCATAAATCATATCAGTGCATATAATCTTTAGACCTGAGATATCACAGTTATCTTGTATACAGGTGGTTTGAGTTTGATACTGCTTTCATACTTGTACTATGTATGGATAGATGGGCATGTGTTGGCTCCTACTAGTTATATATGGAGGTAGGTGTTGATCAAGATGAAATCTATTTCTCTAAGTAAATAGGGATAAAATCCTATGTTCATTTAATTGTTCTTGATGTTTCAAGTTCCTGGCCAAGACAAATAGATTTAATCAGAAAAGAGTTTCTGATGAGACAAATCTTTTAATCAAGAACTGGAATTAAAAGAGAACATAATATTCATAGCAAATGGGGTTTGACATAAATCATGACTCCAGTTCAAATTGGGATTTTGTAACAGAGAGATTCTAGTGCATGGTAACATATGATTATAGGTTCATTTAAGGTAAACCTTATTACTAATTAGGTGGCCATAGCATGCTATGCTAGGTGTTAACCATGGTCTATTAGGTGCATAAAATGGCATAGAGAAATCATTTATGGTAAGAAAGAGTTCTGATGATATTAAGAGTTAATATCATGTCTCATTGCCAATTAGTGATGAGCCTAGTGAGTCACACACATACACAAGTTATCACCTAATTAAATATGATTTAATTAATTAATTGAAGAGTTTAATTGATTAATTAAATAGGTTTGGTTTGCAATTAGATTGCAAAGTCCCTAGCATGACTTGAAACCAAATCTAGATTATTGGATGTATAGTATAAGTTAAATTTATATTTAAAGTGTTTAAATATGAATTTAATTAATGAGAAATTAATTAATAGAGATTAATTAATTAATTTATATTTGATATAAATTGATTAGAAGACAAGAAATAATTATTTTGGGTTGAGAACTCAAAATTAAGACACAGGGGCATTTTGGTCATTTCACAGGGTGACATATGGTACCATAAGATGGTGACACATGACACTACACATAAGCTTGCCAAATGTCTTTTAATCATGTCAGATGATTAAAATTAAGATTAAATATAGGTTTGACACTGACACAATGTGATTGGGTCAATTAAACCTAGAGCTAATCAAAAGGTGACATGCGGCAAGGGTTTTAAGTGGTGACCTAGCTATATAAGTGTAGGGATGAAAGAACAAAACACACAAGCTGCTATTCTCTCTTTGTGCAGCCACCCTTGGCTGCCCTCTCCTCTCTTCTTCTTCATCTCTCATCAATTCAATGAGATTAGCAAACAATCTCTTGAATTAAAAATACTAGAAATTGTTTCTAGTGTCCTATTTACATCTGTAATATCTCAAAAGGCAAAACTTGATTTTCTAATTCATAGAAAAAGCTTTAGAAGCTGTTCAAGGGCTGCCATAGGTGATCTTGGTGTGGACAAGCTAGAGGGACAACATCTGGTGTCCTAAAGACGCATCCCAAAGGTGCAAATACACTGCAGTGCATCAAGAGGTTAGTGCACTTGTTCTTGATTAAATCTAGGGTTCTAATAATTAATCTGATTAATTCTAAAATCTTAAATGGCAAATATAGATCCAAAAATATATTAAAAGATTTTTAATATACTGTTTATCGTTGAAATCAAATAGATAAAAATGAATCTTGCATGATGCATGTAACCCTAGATAAAAAATTTTGAATTTCAATGACCTAAACTTGTGTTTTTCATGCTTTCGCTCCTTCAACCACAAATCAAGACCCATATGTGGTGTTACATGACAACTACTATGGGCGAAAACCGCTTTTTGATCAGCAATTCTAAAAGGGGTCAAACTAATGACCTTAAATTAGTGCTTCTTAAGAGGAAACCCAAGTTTTAAATTTAATCTTTGCATTTTTTTATTTATTTATTTCTTTTGTTTATCACACTCCCAAACTTAATTTCGATATTTGTTCACTTTGTAGGTTCAAGAAGCACTTGAAAGGAGCAATGGGGATCAAACTCATAAATCTTCAAGGGAAGGCATGCTTTAAGGGGGAGTATTCTATATCTATTAGCTTTTCCTTGTTATTACATTTATGATGCTGCTCTTGACCTATTTATGATATCTTGATGACATTAAAGACAATGTCAAATTTGAGTTTGGGGGATCTTTTCATGCATTGCATTCATATATTATATTTTATTATGCATCACCTTATTATGTCTATATTATATTTGTGTATGAAAAATCCAGAAAATTTTTGCAAATTTTGAACTCTTTGAAAAGGGTTTTAACTTATAATTATAACTAAAACCTTGATGAGCTAATGATTGGACTTTCTGGGAAAGAGGAATGAATGTAACTGGATAGGCAAAAAGGCTTTAATATGTTGTTTGTGAAAAACTTAATCACCTAAGTGGAGTTAAACTAGTTAAACCCCGTCATAGCCATTAATTTATCACATTGAACTTGTAAAATTAGGAGAAAACTTTTGAAATACAAGCAAACCTAAAAAATACCTCACCAGCTCTAGAACATGTCTCTTTGGACCTATCAAGGCGAAATCCTAGCATATGCTTGGTGAAGAGATGATTAAGGCATTCTTTGATATAACCTCACTAAGCCTTAGCCACCCTTAATTAAAATATATATCTCTTGCAGCCAACTTGAAGCCTATATCTATCCCCTTAGAATTTATTGCTTACCCACAATATTGTTTACCTGGCCTCTAGCCTAAACACCTACCCTACCCTACCCTTTTGAGAAAGCTAAATGCATAAGTAAAAAGTATATTAAGTGTAAAAAAAAAATGGAGAGAGGATGTAGAACTCAAGAAAGAGTGTAAGTGTGCAATTGAAATCAAAGAAAAATTTACCTTTCCAATCCAGCAAAAGCAATGAGTTTGGGGGAGAGGACAAAAGGGACATAAAAAAAAAAGAAAAAAAAAAGGAAAGAAGAAGAAGAAGTCCCAAGATAAGTATCATGGAAGCATGCTTGGCACTATAAAAAAATAAATAAATAAATAAATAAAAACAAAAGTCCTTCCTCTCCATATAAAATCAGTAGAATAAACTTAGTATACTTGATATTTTATGCATACATGCTATCCTCATATTTGCATTCCCTAAAAACCTTCCATTGGCAACCAATTCATTATCCCTTTAACCCCATTACAACCCTTTTAAAGACCTTTTGATTTTTTGAAAAGTGTATGCTATATTAATGGAGATAGAAAATTGAGATATGCCTATGGAGTTAGAATTGAGTCACTTCATCACAATTTCCATAATAGAGGCAAATTTGGGGGAGTAAGTGTTTCTCAAGTCTATCCTAATAAAATAGGTTATTTGTGACTTATTAATGGCCTTGCATAGAGGAATAATTAGTTGAAGCACCATGAAGGGTGTGAAGCTCTAAGCAGGTAGCTGTTGAGGTCTTTATGCCTTGAAAGTGGGAATTGGTAGTGTCTAATTATGTGCAAGTTTTCTGTTATGTTTCTAAGCACCCCAATGAGTTTTTATAAAGTTTTAATTTGCTTGAGGACAAGCAAAGATTTGAGTTTGGGGGTATTTGATTGCATCAAATTAAAGTTAACATGCATTGCATTTTGTTAGCATTTAGTATCCTTTTATATTTATTTTTATATGTTTTCATTATTATTTTAGAAAACATGTTAATCCAACTCAATTCATTGATTTTTATATTTTATCAGGTGTTTTTATGTGGTTCTAGAATTAAAGACGAGTTTGGAAGAGATTTGGAGGTCAAAATGTGAAGAATACAATGCCAAAAACATTACACGGGCCGTGTAACTTGCCCCATGTAACTTCCTGGACCCCGTGCAACCTTCTGGACAAAGAAAACTTGAAAAACAAGAGTGGCAGAAAGTTACACGGGGCAGGGGCGTGTAACACTACATGGGCCGTGTAAAGTACCCTGTCAGCAATTCTGATGCAATTTTTCTACGTTCCAACCCGACCTGGATGGACCTCTAATGCTTCTAGGACTCTGAAATTAGGGTTTTTACACCAGATATAAATATAACAAGTCAAGAATTGAGGGGGGAGAGGAGAATTAACATTCAAGAGCCGATTTACATTCAAGGAGGCACATCAACCTCAAGGGAAGCAAGGGAGAAACAAGATCTGCAAGACTGCTAGAAGGGATTTTAAGTTGATGTTCGAAAAGTCCAAGGCTGCAATTCTTTTTCTCGGTTCTTTCACTTTATTTTCTTCTCATGTCTTCTCTTTATCTTTTTATAATCTTGATTGTAAAACCCACCATGGGTGAGTAGGTTCTTTATTCTAGGGTTAGGGTGTAGCACTCTCAATTTCATTATGGATCTGGTTTGATTTTATTTAATACTTTGGGTATTTTATTCTTTGATTCAATCTCTTGTGATCTTAATGCATGCCATGTGTTGGTACCCACTTAGTATTGATTACAGATATTAATTGAAGGACTGAAAGGTGAAGATTAATATTAGAAAATTAGGATTTTGAACCTAGAAAATCTGACCTAGAGATAGGCTGATGACCTTTGTGGAGTTCCAAAATTAATCAAAGATCTTAAAGGGTTTTAATTAATTTAATCACCACGAAAGTAGGGTTTATGTTAATTAAAATATACCTTGAGTGCCTTGAGAGAGGACTTAAGATAACTTAGGATTAATTTCCATCAAAGTGATAATCTCCCATTTATTGAATGAATCAGATTGATTCCATAATTGATTGAAGTGTAAACCCCTAGCTCTAGAATGCCTTTGTCCATTAGTATTTTATTTTAGTTAATAATTTAGATTGTATTTCTTTCAATTTAGATATAATTATTATTTCTCTACAATTTGATCATCCAGATAATTAAAATCACTATAGTTTGGTACTCAACACGGTCCTCGTGGGAACGATACTCTACTCATCACTTTATTACTTGTTAGCGATCCGTGCACTTGCGGTGGTTGTAAAACCAGCAAAAAATAGTCCTTAAACAAATGAAATTACATCCTATGTAATATAACACTTATGTTAGATGCCACTATAAATAAAATTAATTATTACATCCTAAAAAAGAACAAAAGAAATAAATTCAATCACATTGGTCTTTCATTGTCCATGATCATCCATCATGCATATTAACATTTAACACTTAAACATAAATATATATGCATAATTAAATTGAATATCATATATCCAATTTATAACTAAATTTGAATCTCATTTAAATTAATCTCAAATTTAGGACCCTTTCCAAATTTAATTTTCATGAAAACAATTTTCATAATTCATTTGCATGATTGGAAATCCTAATTAAACCATTTAATTAGGTCTAGGCATGATTTCGGGTCATCAATTATACAACAATTGCATAAAAGTCCCTAAAACCACCATAACACGGCCTTACAAGTAAAACACGCCCTGTGTTCAACAACACAGCCCGTGCAACATTTACACAGCCTGAGGCATTAAATTACATGGCCTGTGTAACACAATAGCATGGTCGTGTTAATCTATAACTTGGCCCGTGTAACTCTCTGCCCATTTTGTGTGCTACAAACCCAGAGACATGGCCCGTGGCCTGGGACATGCACAGGCCGTGTTTCATGCGGCAATAAGATTTTCTTAGGGCTTTTCAATCCGAATCTCATTCAAATCATCCCAAATCTCATCCAATCACACAATTAAGTCCCATAAACAATCCTAATGGCAAATATAGTGGCTCTGATACCAAATTGATGGCGTTGGGAAGCGTGGTTAGGGCCTTAGAGGATGAATTTCAAAAATTTTATCTAGGGTTTCATGCATACATATAAGTGTATTATGATCCTAGCCTTTCTCTAATGCCCTAAAGCATGTCAAAACACTCTTTTAACATGCATTTGTGATTCATTTGCCATTAAAGATTGAGGTTTAACAATTAAACCTAGCAAACCCTAACTAAAGGAGGGTTTAAAGACAACTAACCTGAAGGGGCGCAGAATCAAACTTCTTGCTCCCTTTGGTAGTTTCCAAGAGCACCACTTGTTGCTCCTCTAGCTTGTCCACCACAAGCTTCCACCAAGATCACCTTAGGCAGCCCAAGTCCTCTCTTTGATGCTTGCTAACCACTAACAATTAGGGTATTTGCTTTAGGTGATATTCTAATGGATGTATTTGGGCTAGAAACTCTTTCTAGTGATTTTGATTCAAGAAAGAAACAAGCTTTCTTTCTATCATCAATGGAGGAAAAACACAAGAAGGAGAGAGAAAGAGGTTGCCGTCCAAGGTAGGAGAAGAAGAAGAAGAAGAAGAAGAAGATTCAACTCCCTTGGTCCTTTTTTTATCTTGTATTTATATACAAAAGATAAAATAGATAATAGTGTGCCACATGTCAAGATCCTATTTTATCTTGCTTTTAGTGTGTCTTAAACTCATTAATCCACTTGTCAAGACAAGATTAAATCATCTAAATGTCATCTTCCATCACATGAAAGACAAATGGCACACATCAATAGGTGCCACGTGTCACCATCTCATGGTGCCAAGTGTCACCATGTAAAATTACCATTTTGCCCTTGTATTGAATTTTGAGTTCTCCACCCAAAATTATAATTTCTCCCTCAAATTAATTTATATCACATATAAATTAATTAATTAATTAATCTCCATTAATTAATCTTACAATTAAATTCATATTTAAACTCTTTAAATATAAATTCAACTTTCATCATACATCCAATATTCAAGATTTAGTTTCAAGTCATGCTAGGGACTTTGCAATCTTATTGCAAACCAAATCTATTTAATTAATTAATTAAACTCTTTAATTAATCAATTAAATCATAATTTACTTGGTGGTTAACTTATGTAGGTCTGTGACTTACTAGGCTCGTTACTAATTGGCAATGAGAAATGATATTAACTCTTAATATCATTAGAACTCTTCCAACCCACAAATGATTTTCCCAAATCATTTTAGGCATCTCATAGACCATGGTTGACACCTAGCATAGCATGCCATGGCCACCCAATTAGCAATAAGGTTTATCCTAAAATGAACCTTTAATCATACGTTACCATACACTAAAATCCCTCCATATTATGTCCCAATTCCATTTAGGGTCATGGTTGAGTCAAACCCCTTTTATGGAATCTTATGCACTCATTTGAAATCTAATTCTTGACATATAAGACTTTACCATCAGAAAACACCTTTCCTGACAAAGTCATCCGTCCTGGCCAAGAACTTAAACTTGTCAAGAACAGCTCAAATCCGCATAGGACTTTTAACCCTGTTTACTCAAGGCTACGGATCCCCTCTTGACTGAACCCCTATCCCACCATATGACTAATCTGAGCCAACACACACCGAAGTATCCATACACAGTATAGATATGTAAGTGGTATCAAACTCAAACCACCCATGTAAGAGACAACTGTGTCATCTCAGGTCTAAGAATTATATGCACTAGTATGACACAGATAACATTTTATTGACTTGAGTAAACGCCATGTTCATGTTATCTGAACGTCACAAGTTTGACCTACTTATTTCATAAGTATCCACTGTATTTATCCCGATATCTCATATCAGATGGCATGAGGCTCACCATTCCATATTCATCAGTATCTCATACTGATCAATGGAGATAAAAAGAGGTGACAGCTCTTTGGATATAATACGCCCACCAAAATATCTTTTAGTTGCGAACTCTAATTTTTAACAAACGTCCCATATATTCTACCACTCATATTCTTATCTCATAAGAATAGAACACATAACATATTGCTAATGGACAATTTCAAATAAATATGGTATTAAACACACATAACATTTAAATGAAACGTTCATTGCCATTATATTATTTGCAATGTTATTTACAAGTTACAAGATTAGTGCATGCTCTAGGGCACACATAACTAACAATTTATTAATAATTATTATATGATTATATTTAATTAACGACAATTGAAAAAGCTTAGAAATTTCACTGGACAATTTAGATCGTCAAATAATTGCCTTTTTTCAAATAATGTCCAATCGGAATTAAATTGGTCCAATTTTAAATTGTTTGACGTGCTGAATTCATTGATAGCCTTGCATCATCGATCCTACAACTAGATCATTTAGAAAACGCCCTAAAATTAAGTTACTGCTTACCCATTTATTACTCAAGTTTTCCAGCGGCTGTGGAGGTTGCTACTAATCAAAGAAGGATTTCTCCATAGTGCTAAGTCCAGCACCGTCGAAGGGAGACCATATAGGCATTGATGGTGGCTAGAGTCGTTCTTGGGAACTCGTGCTGTGTGGATCTCTCTTCCTTTGGCTTCGCTTCATTTCACAATCCCAAATGGTTGCTGGTCATTTTTGCTCATCAAGAAAGGAAGGTGCTAATTACCCGAAGTCTAGTAGGTGGCTTCTTGGGCTGGTGTCTTCGCCGGCCGGGATAGAGCAAAATGGGCGAGTCTGGTCTTCCAGAAAGAGCAATACATAGGGAAGAAGTATATATTTTACTTACAAACTTAGTTTAAGTCCAATTTAATTAGCAGTGATGCTAATGACAGTTAGACTAATTTTAATTAAATTTAACTGCAATATTATTTATTTTTTATTTAGTCATTTACTTATTTTAGTAATCTTCACTGGTCGAGAATCTTAATATTTCGTTTCCAAACTAATATGTGTGTTACACAAACAATTGATTAATTGTGAGTCTTTCAATTGTATCATTTATTTTTATTCTAAGATTGAGAGTAAGAGTTGTTGAAAGAGAACCGTAAAACATTGTTCTTGACTTTCTCTTTTGAGTAAGGTTTTTTTTTTTTCTTAAGAGTGCTAAGTTTGTACTTAAAATTGTAATGAGTTTGATCTTCATTCAAAGAAAAATTTATTGAGTGGAGTGATACTCTTGAAAGAGTGTTTTGATGAAAGAACGTAAGTTTGAAATAGTCACACTTTCATAAATTAATTGTATTATTATTCTTCTTCCTCCTCTTATTAATTGTTCAATTTAATCATATCCTTTTAAAAATTTTAAATGAACCCAATTTATTTTTCCCTTTTGAGTTACATCAAGAAATAACAATTAGTTTACATTAAATACTTAAGAACGAGTGAGACGAAATTTAAATATATATCATTCATATTGATCTCTTATTACTTAATACTACATCAAAAGTAATATTTTAATAATATTAATTACAAAAAAAATGTTGCTTTAATCTAATAGGTAGAAGTGACTTAAGTTAATATTTATCCTTCAATATTTCAAAGTAAATTAATTAAGAAGATATTGATAATAGATTCAAAATATAAAAAATTGAAAATTTGTGATAAGTAAAAAAAAAATTATTATTTTAAATTTATTTATATATATATTAATTTGAACACAAAATTAGAATTACGAACATAATATAATTATATAATATATGTACGTGTATACATGCGCATATATTGCCTAAGTAATATAAATTTTTAGATTCGTGCCTAATCATAAACATAATATTAAGAAAAGTCAAATATTTCTGAATTTTTTTCAATTATGTCCATCTTTTGAATTTTAATAAAGTTATTCTAATTTCAAACAGTAATTGTAAATTTATCTAATAATAATTAATTAAAGTTGATGTCAGGATACTTATGTGACAACTGATTAAAATTAAATAATAATTTTTAATTTTTGAAGTCTAAATAATTTCGATTAAAATATTATTTATTAAAAATTTGGATCGAGATACATGTGTCTCTTAATTATATATATATATATCCCAATAATCTATAATGTAAACAATTCAATTTTGAAAATTGATAAAATTATAAACTATCCTTTAAAATTAAAACAAAATTATTAAAATTTAAATAATATATGATATAGATAATTACAAAATTAAAGTTAAACTTCAGCTATATGTTATATCAGAAGTTGTGCCACTGCTGGTGAATGAATAAAAGGGATCAAAAAGAAGATTAAAACCATATTTGAGTCAAATTAATGAGACTGAGCAAGTTACAAACTGGTCTCTTGAACAAATTAGAATAGAGCAGAAGGCTTTGGAATCCTCTTAAAAAAGGAGAGATTACTACGATTACCAGTGTTCAAATGAGCTAAATGTCCAGCAAAACAATGCATCATCCCAACATAAGCATCTCTACATCCTCTCAAAAGCTTCATAGCAGAAGAGACTTTTGGTCGCACATTTTCCTTGATCTTCCATCTGCCAGCTTTCACAGTTTTCTTTTGTTTCAACCTCTGATATCTTCTTCTTCTCCTACGCCTCTTTATATTTGTGCAAAATGCACTAATGCTAATCATCATTTCCAAATACTATGGAAACAAATAATTAACCAAAAATGATGATCCACTTGAACTTTTATATGCCTAAAAGCAAAAGGGCTAGAGTTAGTTGGGTGGTTCCAATGAAATTATTCCAGCAAATGAACAAAGTAAATAGAGTTTTCTGGTAAAGGGAAAGTTAGGTTGGGCAGATGTGGATTATCGATGTTGTCCTTGTACTAGAGGCACTTAAAGTCAGCAAAACGAGTAAAAAATTTAATGTATCAGCTGCCTTAATTTGTCGGTAACAAGTAACACCTAACCAACTGCTATTTTTCTTTTTGTTTTTCTTTTTCTTTCTCTTTCTGCCATGGCATTCGGTCTTCTCTACTCACAGAATTAATATGATCACTCTTCTGTAGGTTGACAAAGCATTGTCCACCTTAAGTTTCTTTAAAGATTCATTTTCTGCCAAACCTAGCAGTCTCTAACTGAGACTCGAACTTGAGATCTCCAAACTGATATGACTAGTATCAATGAGCTAAAACTTATTGGTATGATCCATCATCTTTATTAACATGTTTGGTATTGAAATATCGACCAGAACAAAGAAAAAGGAATTGTACAGTCTTATATAAGCCTCTCTAGCTATTTCTATTTAACTTCATTATCTTAACTTGTGCTTGTGCTTAGTTAATGTGGGTCTGGAGTAATTTCTCGCTCAAGTATCGGCAGCCATGAATGCAGTTTCAATATCTGTCATCCCTCTCATACATATCGAATTAGCCCTAACACCTGAGGGCTGAACTTTATTCCTCTCTGCCATCATTTCAAAAAAAGCATGAGGTGCCCAACCTACAATATCAATGGAAACACGGCAAAATGTCAAAAACAGTATCTAAAGAAAACCAATAGCTGTGTTGCTCAGACCTATATATGATACTGGAAAATCAAAACTGTTGTGTCCAAGAAGATAATAGCATCTGGGTTGGCATTGGCATACCTTCAATCTCATTTGGGTATGGGAAAAATTGTAAATAACAAAATGCAGCTACTGTTGTTCCTGAATTAAAAGAAAAGAGATTTCCAAAACATAAAATTAGCGATTCTTCTGATATGTGTGCTTTCTGTCATTGCACCAGAATTTAAAAGTCTTATCGTATGTTTAAAAAAACTATAATCATTTCAGAAGTAGAAAACCTATAAGAGCTCCAGCAAAGACATCAGTCCAATGATGCCAGTAGTCGTCCACACGAGAAATACCCACAAGGACAGCAATTAGTACTGGAATAAGTATAATACAGAGTTTAGCTACGTGCCCCCTGCGATCAAACACCCTGAGTTTCCCTGACATGTACCAGGCAAGGTAAGTGAGACCTGCAAAGGACCCTGCATTGCATTCTGGAAATTATTACATTTGAACCAGGACTAATTTAATTGGAAAATTATATATGATTGCAGAAACATCAATGTAAACGATCTGTTCCATTTACATGAAGAATGCCCACTAGGAAAGCTTTTATATCCTTCCTTTATAACCTTGGCATCTCCATGACAAATAACATCCTTAGTAACCGGATTAAATGCCTGCAGAGAATGCAAATCAACAACAGTTAGGCTAGAAGGCTGGCTTTAAGATGGAGGGTAAGTTTTGAGAAAATTATTTCATATTTCCAGTAATAAAAGAAAATGAAAATGAAAATGAAGATGTATGTACCTCTTTTCCATCAGGAAAACACCTCCAAAAGAAGTTTGGCCTCGGTCGACCAACAGCATCTTTGATAGCATCCGTTATAACTCCAGTGACAAGAAGAGAAAACAATAGCCCTGAGCTTGCATAATAATGTAATGATACAATGAGCTATTAACATCTAAAATTTATTTCACCAAAACTGTGTATAAAGAGAAATGTCACTGGATTATTATAGGAGTTTATTGTGAATCCAAGACACAAACATATGAGTCTCAACTATTTTATATGTGAGTCCATACAGTCCACAATAAATCGGGTTTAGGCATGAATTGTCCAAACAGCTTAGTAATTGAGTGCCTGTGAGTGAGAACAGAGACAGAATTTCCAATGTACTAAAGAAGAAGTACATGAGAAATACCCAATATGGAGTGATGCAAGTCATAAACATCCTTTCTATAATAATAGTACACGCAAAAAACAGCAATTGGCAAAACTCCAGCAAGAATCTGTCAACAAGAAACAGAAGATCACAACAACCATTTTCTTTAACACATCTATAACTGACAAGAATACTCATCAAACGATTGCAAATTCAAATACATATAATTAGGAATTTAGGATACATACTGGAACAGCCCACACAGGTACAGTGTTAGGTTTGAATGGGTATGTTAAATCTGTCATCATCCCTTGCCCAACAAATCGGTGAAAAGGTTCTATAAAGTTCAAAAGAGCATCAATGATCACAAGAAGTAACAGAATTAGCCAGTCATGCATGTGTATTCTTGCCACCTTCACTCCATGAGATCTTGCAGTATGAGATCCCAACCAGACCTCTGGCATTTCCCCAACTATAAAAGGAAAAACAAAGAAATTCACCCAATTAGCCATTGGATTAAGCTTAATTTAAAATGGTTACAAGTGATTTTTCATGTTCCTTATGGCAATGTTGACACAGGATCAGAGCTAGCCATTGCAAGTATTGATAGATACGTTAGTATATTATTCATGGGTTCATTTCATTTATTAATGAATTTTTATATAAATAATTATAAATTTCAAGAATCCGTGTGTTTTTAGATTTCATTTGTAAATTTGACAAGAAATTAATGCATAGTTACCCGGATCAGAGCCGCTATATGACATGAACCAGAAGTTACCAATGAAGAAAAGCAAAAAGCTTATCATGCAGGATCTATATTCATTAGGGTTAAAAATAATACATGAATGGATAGAAACTATTAACTAAAATGGAAGAAAAATTTTATAGAAGAAATCCCTGGTGAGAGATCAAATTCTTAGAAGAAGAAGAAGAAGAAAACAGACCTTTCAGGTATAAAAACTCTCTGAAATGGTGATTTGATACGAACGAGCATTAGAGATTGTGGATGCATGTGTGGGTGATGCGATACAAGATTATCATTATTAGCTCTTGCATTACCACGTTGCATTCTTTATGGCTTTATTTATTTCCTTAAACATTATGAATTATTTTCATTATTTTACGTATCTTCCGTGAAGAACCAAATAAGGCTAAAATGAACATTTGACTTAAATAGGCCCACGATTAAGGTTAAATATCCCAACTTTTGAAAAAAATATATATATATTTAGAACTTTTATTAATAAAATATTAATTTTATACTTTAAATATTAAAATTTATTTTTTTTAATTAAAAATAAAAATTACAAAAATTAATAATTCTAACATTATTACTATATACTAAATGAGGGATAAATTTTAAGAATTATCTCTGAACTTATATAGTTATAACATTATAATCCTTTAACTTTAAAATATAATATAAAATCTCCTAAACTTTCAAATTTTACACAGTAAAATCCCTCTAACTTTTAATTATTGATTTTTCAGTTAAAAACTGATGTGAATAGCTCCCGCATAACACTTAGTCAATATTTCTCTCTCATCTCTTATGCAAAGTGTAAAATTATTTTCTTTACGCATGAAAAATTATTTTGTCTATAGAGAGAAAAATGATTCAATTTACACATGACTTATGAGAAAAAAGAGAAATACTAACTAAATTCCATGCTGGAACTGTCCAAGTCAGCGTTTAACTGAAAAATTGATAATTTGAGGTTAGAGAAATTTTACTGTGTAAAATTTGAAAATTGATGAGGTTTTATATTACATTTTTAAGTTGAGAGACTATTCTATTACAACTAGATAAGTTCAGGAACAGTTATCAAAATTTATCTCCAAATGAAAGGCCAATTTTAGTGTTTCTAAGAGCAATAAAATGACCAATTTAGCCTTCTTTATTACACAGCCTTATCAATTCATTTTTTTTTTAATTTTTCTAATTCCATGACTAGCATAAAGTCTGCTGTGAAATGTGATGTGTGCCCGTGTTAAAAAATAATATTTATAGACATTTTTATAATATATATTTAAAATTATTTGTTTATGTGTAATTTTAATTTATAAATAATAAATAATTAAATAATTAAAATTAATTTACACTTAAATTTTTATATAATTTATATATGTCGATTATCAATGGAGAAATCTTATTTTCATGCTATTTGATTAAAGAAAAAGTTACTTATATTAATTTTAATTTCATTATTTAAGTACAAATTGAGAAAATTAATATTTTACTTTGATTTTAATTTTGAAATTAAAAAATATATACTTCAAATGAGATAAATTATAGAATATTGTCAATGCATTAATAATACACATGATACTCATAAAAAGTTAATTTTTTTTTAAATATAGAAATGAATCTAATGTAATTTTTTTAAAATATATATTACTTTTAATAAATATTAAATAATAAAATATTATTATGAGTGATATTGAAATTCTTCTTGCTCATTCTTAAGTGTTTTAGTGTAAAATACTATGTAATTGTATAAAAAAACTATAAAAACAGTGATACAAAATAATATTATAAATTAAGATTATAATAAATATAGAAAAAAAATAAAAATATTAATAAACAATTTAAAATTAAGCTTAGTATATAAAAAAATGATAGCATTATTTATTTTAATTATATTCAAAAAATTAAGATGAAATTAAAATAATAGTTGTAATTTAAAAATTCAAACAAAAGAATTTTATTTAAATTAAAATATAATATTTAATTTTAAATAATTATAGATAAAATATAATTATTGATGTTACAACTATAAATATACCATATATGTTCTTTTCATGTGCATAATAAAGATTTGAGTTTCATGATATTATAATAACATATTTTTTTATTTATAAATTTCATAAATTTTCTAATGAAATTATATTTTTTTAATGGACATGATTTGCTATGTAATTTGTTAGATTTAACTAAGTTTTAAAGCTTTAAATATTTTTATATAATATTTACCAATAAGTTAAACACTCGAACTAACTTTTAACCTCTTAAAAGTTAATTGATAAGAAATAAAATAAATATATCACCTATAATATAAAATATGAATTGACATAAAATAAATTATTTATATTTTGAAAAATATTTATAGTTATTATTTAATTTGTTGACCATCTTTTAAATAATAAAAAAATGTATTATATTAAACTATATAACTATTTTTAATTTTTGTTAAGTATACATTGTTTATTAAATAATATATTAAAAATGAATTTATGTACTAATAATATTTCTATAAAGATTTTTTAGAAAAAAATATAATCAATTTAAAATAATCAAGTGTTAAAAATTTAAATTCTTGCATTTTTATGATTTAATACTTATAAAATTAACGCAAATTTATATTTTGAGTTATGAAAAGGTATTGTGTCAATCCATGGCTTGCCACGGGTAATCATGCTTGTAAACAACTAGATCCCAAAACCCAACCATTCAACCATACCGCAATTAAAACCAAAAATTCTTCTTTCTTTTGCAACTTCTTTTTCTTTTACATCATCTTCTTGTTCCCATTTTACAGACACAAAGACCATTCTTCCTCCTCTTCTTCTTCTTCTTCTTCTTCTTCTTCCCATGTTACAGACCGAAGGACCCTTTCCCCTCTCGACATCTCTCTCTTCCATTCACTCTCTCCGGCGAAACCAACTATCATTCCAATTTCAGCTATCCGCGTCACGGGCAGTGATAGGCTCGCATTTACCTCCTGAAATTTATGGGATTTAATTGTTAATGTCTCGGTTTAGATTTATGGCTTTGCTTGGTTAGGATGCTTAGTGTTCTTGATTTGGGGTTGTGTTCTTGATGTTATTATTAAAATATATTATTTTATTAAGGCAATACCAATTTAGATTTAATTGAAAGTTTGAAATTTAATTTAGACAAAAAAAAAAGACTCAAAATAAGCTTATTTGAACCTTTCAAGAAGTTCAGAGACATATCTGAACTTATTTCCAATTAAAAATGTGCATAAAGTAATTTTTGAATTGGATTAAATTTGAACTTGTTTCCAATTAAAAATGTTCATAAAGTAATTTTTGGATTGGATTAAATGTAAGTATATGAAAAATTTTCAATGCTTTTTAAACGGAAAAAAAAATCTATGTATTTTAAAAAATAAAACAATTTAATATTATTTTTTATATATTATTCAAAATTTAAAGAAATAAACTTTTTCCTTTCTGAAAATATTTTGTAAAAACAACTAATTTTCAGTAGATAATTAGAGGATAACTTACAAGCAGTTTATATAAATAACTCATTCCTACATAAATATTGGATGGTTGTATTATAGCACAAAATATTTTCAATCATAACTATTGAAAGAGTTTTATCTGAATTGTGACACCCCATACCCGTGTACAGTATACCCGAGTAAGTAATGCCACACGGTGTACCGGCACACTCTAATATTCCTCAACTAATTTAGACAATGCTTTTGCATATAATTTATGAAATACAATTTATTTAAACCATTTATCAAAAGTATTATTCATTTAAGGTTCCGAAAATTTTAAAGAAAATCCGGCGGAGTACCGGCTAAAAATGGAGAAAACCGTTCTTCGGAACCTGTTAAAAACACTTCCAATAAACAAAATCATTCATTTTCAACTTCAATATCATCACAAAACTCAATATCAAGATTTCAACAATTTTTCAGTTTCAGGTTTCAACAACCTTTTCATTTCTCAACATCCATTTATCATATACAAGCAATAAATACATGCTCAAATCTTGCATTCATAGTCATAACTTTCATTATTTACATAAACATCAAAATATATTACATGAGTTCAAATACATATGAGAAAATACAAATCTGCTACAAAATATCAAAATGACAAAATGACACCTAGTGCCCTACCGATGCACTGCAGGTAGTGAGGTGACACGGACAGCGGAATCATCGGATAGACTCACCCAGTCTGTGGTCTACTGGGCTCACGATCGGGATCTCCAGTACCTACGCGTGGCAAAAGCAACGCGCTAAGCAATAATGCTTAGTGGTGCAATAATAAAATAACAAGAAATGACAGATATAAATATGTATTGTATGTACATGTTTTGTTTGTCATGTATTTGTATATCCATTCATTTATTTCTTCTGCATTGCTCATTTTCATTCATTTGGTTGCCCAAGTAACCTACACTAGACGACTGGACTGGATAACGGGTAAACTGGCACTGGGTACCTAGTACCTCGGGCCGTCACACCATCGGTCACATATGCATCTCCCGGTGTGCAACGTAATGGCTAACAAGCTGTAAATGATATCAGGCACAAGGCCAAGTCTCAATGCAAAGTCAGAATGGCTAAAAGCCATGAAATCACAGAATGGCATTTTTGCCATGTGCAGTACTGCTAACGGAACCCTATTGGCATGCCAAACTATCCAAACCAATCTTGTTAGGTATACTAGGGCATTTGAAACTCTTAAATTCGTCAATTTGTGAATTTCAACTTTTATGGTGTTACTATTCATCATTGGTCAACAAAAATGTTGACTTTTAGCATAAAAATGTGTACATCAACTTTGGCACTCCCAACATACCACATTTGGTGTTTAAAACTTGTTGGCATTAAGTGTTTTTGCAATTTCAAAGTGTAACCCACACTAGCAGAAAATTTCAGTTTTGGTGCCCTAACTTCACTGTTCCATTGGACACTGTTACTGTTGGAATTTGAAGAAATGTAAAACATGAAAGTTGTTCCTTATTTTGTCTAGTTGAATTTCCTTTTTTGAATCACTCCATTTGGAGTTTTGTAGCTCCAGATATGGCTCAAAAACCCAAGCTGCCCGGATATGCAGTCTGCAGAATTTTACCATATCTACAGTGCATGAACAGTGACTTGAGTCACTTGGTTGACTGGGTTCTGGCCATAATTTGGGGTAGGTTCCTTCATGAAAGTTGTTTGTCTATGTCTTAACTTGTTGCTGTAAAAATTTCAGACCAATTGACCAAATATACAGTGACTTATGGCTAAATGAACAGTTACTGTTCATTTGGCAAATTCTGCAGAATTCAGTGCAGGGTATCCAGATTGGAGCTGGGTTTTGACCCTTTTGCTTTGGTCTTTTGGGCATGGTTTCTTCAGCAAAAATGTGCCATTATAAGCCTAGTTTCATGTCCAATTGGCCAAACTTCAATTGGACTAGCACAGCCCAAGTTATGGCAGTGCAAAGGGACTGAAATTTCAGTCCCTATGCTGCTGTCCATAGGGTAGTTTATACTTTCACTTTACCATCCCATTTTTCAGTTCTAATTAGGGTCAACATACCTAAAATGGTCACTAATTGACCATTAAAAAGTCCTCTAACCATTTCCAAAGCTAAGTCACAATTTCACCTTTCCAAACCCTAATGTCCAAACCAATTACTCATACAAACTCAAAAAATTCAACTCCATTAAACTCCAATTCATATATATGCATTAATTGACATTAATATACCAACTTAATTGCAATTAAACCATCAAAACCCTAACCCTAACTTGGCTGCCACCATTCATACATACTCCTACATAAGTGTTTTATTCAATTTCTTAACAATTTCTTATTCACTTGAACTTCCTAACATGGAATAAAAAGAAAAATATAAGAGTTAGCACTAACCTTTTTTTGAGCAGAATTTTCCCAAGCAATTCCTTCACTTTCTTGGCTTTTCTTGGTTGCCAAACACTTGTCCTTGATGTGGGTATAACTTTTTGTGAAGGAAGGATAAGGTTTTGAGGTGAGGAAGCTTAGGAAAATCAACCTTTAAAAGAAAAAAAATGGAGAGAAAGCTTCTTGATTTGGTATACGGGAATTGAAGAAGAAGAATTCAGTTTTTCCTTTCAATTTTCTGCCCATTTGACTCATTTTAATTGGTTTATGGACATGTGTCACAATGTGATTGGGTGAGAGTGCTTAGTGACATAAGCATGAAGTCAAAATTGTAATTTTAATTCATTTTTTTTTTCTTTTCTTTGCTACTCATTTTCAATTCAATTTTTAGCAATATTTATTCACATTTTAGATCATAATAATTATTTACTTAACTGGACAAGTCGGCCAAAAATCACCTCTGAAGGCGAAATGACCAAAATGCCCTCCGTTTGGCTTAACGAGTCAAAATTGTCTGTACCGATTGAAAAATTTTTCTAAGTATTTTCTTGGCATTCTAATGCCATGGGAACCTCAATGACCCTTCTCTGGAGTCCCAAAAATTATTTTATAATTTTTCCCCCGGGTCTAGGGCTCCTCGTTGCGAGAACCGCAACTTCCCTCCGGTTACCCATCGCTTGGGCACCGGCTCGTTTTGCTTGGTTGTATTTTATTTCTAAAATTTTTACTAAGTTTTTCTTATTAATATTTGAGTTAATTAGGGTTCCTGACTTTAGTTTAAATATTTTTCCGGACGTTCTAGCTGTCCGGACCGACACCGGTCACCGGAACAGTAGAATGTACGGAGTGGTTACCGGGAGGGTGTTACATGAATACTATTTCTGAGTTTGGGGAATCATTTACTTAAAAAAAAAAGGTCAAAGGTTCATTTTGCCCCCAAAAATATTTTTAAAAAATCAAATTGCACACTAAGCTTTTTTTTTGGTCCAATCGACCCCCTATACTATTTAAAATGACTCTAATAATACTAAAGTTAATAGAAGGTGGCGGTGTTAACAATTGAAAATTGTTATGGAACCCATTGATTACTATGAATGACTAAAATTCTCCGGTTTCATAGCATCGGAACATAAAAAAGTAAAATTCACAATGTTAAAACACAAAATTATTGTCATGTGTCTCTGAAATTTTCTCTGAAAATCTCTTCGATCGACAATTGATATTGAGTAGGACAATAATTCTCATAGAGAGGCTTGGCCACCATGGGAAGGTTAGCAGAGTGCTGCACAAGCAATAATATTGATAGGAGCAGGTTGAGATTGTGGGCCATGTGGAAGTTGAGAGCCAACTATGGAAAGCATTTAAAACCCTACATCCAATAACCAAACCATATTATAGCCATCTGTTGGCTACCCATTTGGGCTAAACCTCTCTTCTCCTCATATCCCTTGCCTCTACTTGTATTGCGTTTCTAGAAAAAAAGAAACTAGACTTGGGGTTATTCCAAAAACATGAGTTCTAGGTTTTGCAAGTTTGTTAATGGTATTGGGATTTTGATTTTAAAAAGAACATTGAATTGATCTCAAGTGGAAGTGGGATAATTTTGGAGGAGCTAATCATAAACTTGGGTTTTTTGAAAAATATTGTTGAAATCGGGTTTTCAGTAGCAAATGATGAAGGAATCATGGTTATAGAGTGTTATGAGATTGTTGGTAATAAAATTTATAGATGTTCTATGTAATATTTGACACAAAATAAACAAACAAACAAACTTGAATAAGCTTGCTTGTGAGAAAGGCAAATAGAAGAGGAGACAAGATGCTCTGCATGAATAATAGGCCAAAGGTTGTTCTGTCATTGCGTGTTTATAAGCATAGGAGATGATGGTAAAGTTATTGGTGATTCTAAGTCCGTTCATTATTACATGACCATGTGACCTGTGCCAGGTTCTTTCAAAATTGGGTTCTATCAATTTTAGTTTTAAATGTTCATTTTAAATAGTTTAAGGGGTTCCTTGGATTAGAAAAAAAGTCTAAAGTACAATTTTATTATTAAATAATAGTTTATGGAGGCAAAATAAGCCTTTGACATAATATATATATATATCACAAATATACTCCAATTTCAATTTAACACTACCAAAGTCCTTCTTGCCATTTTTTTGATAGGGTTTCCAATCAAATGGTGATGTGGACTTGCTTAGGTGAAGTAAAAATAATAAAAAAAGGTTTCTCTGCCACATGTCGTTTAACAATAAAAAAAAATTTTCACTCCCTCTCTCCTGCCCTCCATTCAATTCCCACCTCCGGACGTAACCTCCTTAACCCACAGACCCAACCTTGCCACTGTACCATCTTGACCACCGCTCATTCCCAACCCTCACTGGCATCATCAAACCCTTCATAAACAAACCCACTGTCATCCTCCATTTATCGGCAAACCATAAATAAGAAAATCCATAAATGATAAAAAAAATTATAAAAAAATTCAAAATTTCAAACACATAACACAAGATTCATAAGCAAGAAGTGGAGGGAGCGGAAGATCTAAACACAAATTAACAAATCATCACTGAAATCTCCTTCGCTCCTGCTTCCTTAACTCCCTTGCTCATCAAAATCATCCACCTAATTAAACCTTTCATTATCAAATGTGTACCGAATGTACCTAATATTTTCTCGACATAACAGAGAGACATTTTTTATTATTTTATTCCACCCAAACAAATCTACATCAGCATTTGATTAGAATCCCCATCGAAAAGTGCACTATTTTTTATACATTAGGGGCACCAATAATTTACCTTAAAATTTATATTTTGTATTTATAATTTTTAAATATTAAAAAAAAGCATATTAAATTCGATGCTTATATTATTACAACAATTAAAGAAATTCAACAACTATATTATTATTTTACGAATATATATAAATTAAACAATTAGATTCCATTATTAAAAGTTAGTAGAATAGTGAAATGCAACAACTTTTGAAAAAAAAAAATAGAAATGCAACAACTGGTCATGTGGAGAATTAGTTTAATATTGAAATAATTTCAGCCCACCAATGGAAATGAAATGACCTTGAAGTTGGATATGAATATTACAGCACTTTCGTCGCCGACGAATAAGAAGGCAATAATGAAAAGACCCAAAAAAATTTATAGTTTAAATTAGGATAAATATAATTTATTGAAAAATTTTTATCTAGATTTATCATGTTATAAAATAAATGAGATATTATAAAAATATTTATTCCTCATCTAATATAATTTTGATATTTGTGTTCACAATTGATTGACACTCAGCATAATTAAAAAACAATAATTTTATTTATTTTTTTAATTATAAATTTAATTATTAGTGTTAAATAATATTTAATGAAATAATTTTATTTTAAAATACAATGCTATTTAAATTTGAAATATAAGGTAAAATGAAAGGGAATATATTTAATATAAGTATAATTTTAGTTTATTTTACATATATACAAAAGCTAAAGACTTTAAAATATTTTAAAAAAATCACAGTTTTATTCATTAATAATTAATATTTGTCATAATTAAAAAATAATTTTATAATTAAGATATAAAATATTTAAAATTTTATTTTATTAAAATTTATAATAAAAGTAAAATTAATTTTATTTGATAAGGTTTAATTACAGAATTTGAATTTTCATTTTAACTTATCATTTTTAATTATAAATTTAATTGTTGATATTAAATATTATGCTTATAATTGAAATAAATTAGAGGATTTGAATTTATAATTTTTAGAAAAAAAAATATATATATATATAGATCAACAAACCATATAAATTATTTATAAATACAAGCAATAAACCCTTCTGGGCTATGGTATCATTGTCCACAAAAACCTCAACATCAATCCATTTCTAAAAAGCATAGTTTCATCTGTCTTTCTTTTTCTTACTAGCAATGATAAGTTAACCTAATTCCACCCCCAATGTTATATTTTCCATCTACCTATGCCCCCAATGTTATACTTTCCATCTATCTATACCCATTTCTAAGTTATATTTTCCCATAAATTATAGAGGGATTAGCTAGATCATTGTTAAAACCTTAATAATTTTAATTGGCTTTGATCATATAACCCATTCACATGTACTCTCATAATACAATGTGGGACTCCGAAGAACTAATTCTTGGGCACACTCAATTTACCCGTAAATCTTAATTAAGGTTTTGGTAACATTTCTCTTATTTTCACTCAAATAATTTTTTTTTTAAAGAAAAAATATACGCACTTGGATTAGAGATAAAACTAAACTATTATTAAAATCATAATAATTTTAATATAATTTTTAATTTTATATAACTCATTCACGTATATTCTCATCAAATGATACGAGGTCTAACGGGCATTCGGTCTTGTTAGGACTATTATGCAAATGTTAAGCATGAGAAGAGGACCTGCCAAAAGTCAAGGCTTTTCTTTGGATAATATATATATATATATATATATACATGCCCTAATTAAAAAAAAAAAATAGATATATTTATTATTTTAATTTTAAAACTAGAAGCAGTATAATTGGACGACGGGCCCCCTCCCCCAATGGGCAAACACGGCAACAAGGGCCCAACTTTTTGTTTTAAAAAAAAAAAAATAGATATGTTTATCATTTTAATTTTTTAAAATTAATTGGACCGCTAGATTTTATAATTTTTAAATTTATTGAACAAAGTAACAAGGCCCAGCCGCGTAATTGAGCCACTAGGTTTTACGATTTTAAATTTATTTACATTATTAAAAATCTTAAGTTTTTTAGAATAAAAATCTTCATTTTACTTATTAATTCTATTAATTTGTCTCTAAAAAATTTCCTTTAAATTAAAAACAATAATCTTATCAAATTTAATATTGAAAATTAATTTTATCATTGATTATAAAAATAGATAAAATATTAATTTAATTTTCCTATAACACATTAATTTTTTAACTTTTAAACCTAAATCAAACTCTACTCTCAAAAAGTCTCAACCAAATCTTTAAAGTTTTTCAGATTTTCTCTTAAAAAAAATTTTACAAATAGGATAGAACCCTAGCCGATAGGAAGAAAGTGAAAAATTAAACAGCTCGCCCGCCTCCCCTTCTGGTGTAGTGCTTTTTTAGTATTGACTATGTAGGGTGTAACTAAGATAAGCCGGGAGCCCTTACCATACATATAATGTACTCATGCTATGCCTATTCCCTCTCCATAGGTACTCACTGGCTGTGCCCTTTTGTACATTATACATATGATAACGGGACCGTCGCACCTAAATACCAAAACAAAGATATTTCTGATACACAGGATCCTCTTAGAGAGGCAAGTGTAGAGCATACTTATCTCTTATTATAAGAGTATGATACATGGTCAAGGGTTTTCGGAGAGAAAGAGAAAGGTTTAGAAAGCCATAGAAAAGAACTTCAGAGAATATTATTGAAAGGAAAACTGAGTCTGATTATAATTGAAGAGAGCAACTCCTTCTATAGACTCGGAGGCTCTTAACTTTACAGGCAACTGGTTAGAAACGGGCTACCGACACTCTTAAAGTAGATAAAGTAAAAGCAAAATAAAGAAGGACACATTATTACATTATTGACTGACAAACTTTAACTTTCTCATGGAGTGGTGGATAGGTTGAGGGTGTCAAAGTTGGAGTCGTCAGAGTCGATTCCAAAAAAGTCCTTTGGCCACTGTCGGTGTACAGGAGATGGTGGGTCAGCGCTTTGAATGGCATCCCGTGGCTCTGTGTCCATTAGATCCTGGGAATCTTGCCACATGGGATGGGTTCAGTCAATGGGTTCATCAGTGAGAGACTGGATGGGACCAAGTGATGTACAATTCACATGGGGAGGCACCAGACAATAATAACTGTTGATTTCACAGAGATATTCAGCTAGTTGTTTTCTTAGGGGTCCCATGGCGTCCTTTTCAGTGATTGATCCCTCATAAGTTCTCCATTCGTACTCAGTATTTTGGGTCCAGAGGAGTCCATCGGGCCTTCTAGAAAAAGGCCTGTGCATTATGAACATGGTCTTGATATTGGGCTGAGCGCTGATGGGCCTGTCCTCAATTCCATGGGTGTCTATGATGCGCTTTAGACTGTAGCGCCATGTTGAAATGGGCTTGAACCATTCCAGGAATCTGAACAGGAGAGTCCTGTTGGAGTTACACATAACATACTGGTATAGGGCCATGAGTGGGAACTCTATCCCTGTGGAATAGAGAGTAATCATGCACCAGAGGAGCCATAATTCTTCCAGGATGAGTTCTCTATCAGGGTGGATACTGAAACAGGTGAGGAAAGGGTTATCAGGGATAAAGATAGAGGATGATGGGAGTAACCCTCTCAGAGTATTTCTGGCACTTAGGTAGTGGAACAGATGATCCCTTGCAAACTGAGCCATTTTTGTGATAGGCTGGTTTGGTGAGCATCCGGGAGGAAAACTGTCTGGAGTAGGAACTAGGAAATTATGCATTGGCAAAGGAGTATGTGGAGAGGATGATGATGCCATAAGGATCAAAGGGAGTGTAGAGAAAGATTGAATCAGGTGGAGGTCTTTGGGCCTAGATAAAAGATCAGGAACCAAGTTGTGCTTCCCTTTGATATGCTGGACTGTGAATTTATACTTGGCGAATCAGTCCTTTAGCCTCAGTAATTGTGGTTCAGGGAGAGACTTGTTTTTGAAGTCTAGAACCTTTGGGAAGGATGAGCTGTCCATGACCACAGTGAAATGGTGGCCAATGAGATGGAATTTGAATCTCTTTATCCCATTTTTGACAGCTAGTATTTCTTTGTAGACCGAATGATAATGTTTCTGAGGCTCTGGAAATTCTCCACTAGCATGTCCACAGATATGCTTTTCTCCTTGTATTTCTTCGATGAGGACTGCACCCCAGTGGGTGTCACTAGCATTAGTCTGAAGGATTCAATGTCCAATGCTGGGGATCTTCAGAGGTGGTGGATTCAGAGCCACTTCTTTTAGCGCCTTGACTGCACATGTCTGTTCTTCTCTCCAAGGTGGAGCATTCTTTTTAAGCATATTCGACAGCTGGCAGGTGTGGGTGGCCAGATGGGGAATAAACTTCCTCATATAATTGATAATACCAAGGAACTGCTGTATTTGTTTTACTGTCAAGTCCTTATCAGGGTACTTCAGTAATTCTTCTGCAAGGTGAGATCCCGGTTGGTATTTTCCATCTTTGAACTTCATTCCAAGGAAGTCAATATCAGTTTGGGCCAATGAGCTCTTCTTTTTTGATAGCATAATTCCATAGGAATCCTCCAATTATTGAAATGTAGAGAGAAGTGTTCTATGGGCCGTAACATCTTTGGAGAAGAGAAGGATATTATCTATGTAGATAAGAGCACTGTGAAGTATGGGCTCGAATATCCTTGTCATGGCCTTTTGAAAAACTGATGGGGCCGTCTTAAGGCCGAATGGAAGGACTATCCATTGGTATTGGGCCGTGGGAATGCAGAAAGTTTTTTTGGGCCTATCAGAGGGGTTAATACCCAATTGCCAAAATCCAGCTTTAAGATCAAACTTGGAGAAGACATGGGCCTCGTGGAGTTAAGTGAACAAGGCTTTAGGTTTTGGTAGAGGGAACTTGTCATCTTGAAGGAAATAATTGAGGGGCTTGTAATCAATGAAAAGTCTTTTCTTTCCTCTTAATCGCTCAGATCTTTTTTCAACATAAAAGGCCTGGCAGGCCCACTGAGAGGAAGTGGGTTCTATGAGTCCTTGTTGGAGAAGCTGCTTGCACTCTTCTTGGGCTAGAGCCAAGTCTGTGGGGTTCATCCCCAGGTGTGATGCCTTTGTCGGGTTAATATCTTCATTGAGTTTGAATGGGAGATTAACAAAGAAATCTGGGTTCTTCCACAGGGGGTGGTGATGGTGAAAATGTGCATGGGAATCAGCACAGGATTTTAAGAGGAGCTCCTTATGTTCTTAAAATTCAGCTGAAGCATCAGCCAAAGAATATAACCTTGGGACAGAGGTGAATGGCTGAAAATTCCTCTTATATTTTAATCCTGTGGGGAGGATCTTCAAATGCTTCGCCTGTTGATACAAGTCAAAGCCTATTAGCAGATCCTTGTCAGGAAGATCTGACCCGATGACCCTGGTCCAGAGGATACAGTTAGGGAAGAACTGAATCCCAATGGGATGCTTGGTGATGAGGCTAGTCTTGAAAACATTCCCATCTGCTGCCTTGAAGTATTCTTCATGGGGAACCCAGTATTCTGAAGGTAAGATGGCTGGGTTCATCATGCTTTTGTGAGCCCCGGTATCTAGGAAACCAATAACACTAATGGGCCGTTCATATTTGCTGGGAAGAATATGAAGCGGAACTAAGGGAATTGGAATAGTGTCTGGGCCGTAAGTTGATTGGGAGGATTGGATATGTTAGGCCAGGTAAGACGGGTAATGGGCTTCAGTATCTGAACTGGATTCTTCTGAAGAGAAAGAGTGGTCTTCCTCTGAGCCAGTATCTACTCCAAGGGCAAAGACTGTATCTTCATCTGGTTCATCTTGTTCAGAGAACAGGGATTCAACATCATCATGCTCCAGAGAGATGTGAGAAGCCTGCTGTATATGTTGTAAAAGCTTAACTGCCTTATTGGGGTTCTTAGGGCAGTTCTTGGCATAGTGACCTCGATTGCCACAGATGTAACACCTATCAGATTTCTTTGTACCAGTTCTTTTCTTTCGAAAGTATCTGATTGGTCTTCTTCCTTTCTTCTGCTTGAAAGGGGGTTTAAAACCAGAGGAATACTTCTTGTAATGCCCTTTCTTCTTTGTCTTGCACTCACAGTTCTTTTCCTTGCATTTGATGGCAAGGTGGGACTTCTGACAGACATTCTTTAAGGCCTTGTTATTGTCAATGATATCCTTAAACAACTTCTGTTGCTCGCACATTTTGTCTAAGCAAGCCAGGGTCATTTAATGGATTTCTCCAATGGTGATGGCATTCATTGCTCTTCTGGTAGCAGCAATGCTCCTATGGAGTTCAGGTTTTAATGCTTCTGGAAGGAAAGCAATGTATGTATGCCTGAGGTTGACATCATTATACCCATTTAGCAAATAATAACGCTGGGCCATGCGCTGGTAGTGTTTCTCAATATCTGTTCTCTTTAGAGAGCAACAACGCATGTCAAAAAACTCCTGTCGTAGCTGTTTGCTATATAAGGATGCATCTCTAAGGAACTCAGCAAAAATAGCATTGACAGCCTGTATAATATTCAGATGGCAAAACTAGGCTTTATTGTATTCTCCAATGGAGGCAAACCAGTCTTGTAAGGTGCCAGTAGTCCGAGAGATAAATTCTCTAAGGATAGTATGAGAATCAACATCTTCTCGAAGCATCTGAACATCGAGCCAAGCTTTAAATTCTGCGAGACGATCTCTCCATTTTGAGGGAGGAACATCGTCCAATGTGAACTATGGGCCTGAGCTGGGCCTGGATTGGTGTGGGGCTCCTGGAATATTAAAGTCTAGGATTGGATCGTCTTCTGGCATTTCCACATGTGGATCTTGGGCTTGAGGAGGCCCAGTAGGAGGGCCTGTGGTGCCACTGGTGGAATCTGTAGTTGGTGAAGGACCTGTTTGAGATGCAATTGGTTGAGGATCAGCCATGAGCAGTGTTGTGATATCCATTCGTCCATCCTCACTGTCATCAGACGAGTTATCAGAAGAGTCATCTTCTGGTTCAGAGGGTATAGACACCATATGCTGAGGAGGAGGATCAGGGTACATTTTGTCTTTTCCCTTATCAATCTTCCTTTTTGGAGGATGGGATTCTTCCGAAGAAGATGGACTCTTCGGCTCATATCTGGTAGGTGTAGGATTAGGTCTGAACAAAGGAGATGGGTGATATGTGATTGGAGATGGTTCATATGAGTAGTTAAAAGGACCAAAAGGGGAATATGCAGGTTCAGGAGTAGGAAGGAAAGGATTATGGGCCATTGGAGTGGAAAATGGGCTGTAAGAAACAGGAGCCTCTATTGGCTTACGCAGGTCTGCTTCAACTTAGGCTAACTGTTTTCTTAACCGTCTAATTTCTTATTCCTTCTGGGTAAACTCTACGCCAAACCTCCTTTGTTGGATTGAGGATCTCAAATCCTTGTCAAGCTGGGCAATTCTGCCTTGCAAATCTTTATACATATTCTGGGCAAATGTAGTGAAAGAATCAACCTTCTGATCAATATGGTGAGTCCTGGTAAGGACTTGATCAATCTTGGAGTCAGTTCGTTGTAATGTTTTGTTTTGAACAGCTGCATTCTTCGTCTGCCAATTCAGAACTTCTTCAGCTTGAGTGATCGGGGTTATCTGACCTTCACTATCAACCTTAGTTGAGTGGATGAAAGGTCTGGTGGAGATTTTGGTCTGCTGATCTGTCTGTTGTGCTAATGGGGGAAAATATGCTTCATAAGAAGTGGGTGAGAACATCATACAAGGTTGCACCAAATGAAGTACAGGAGGAGGGGAAGAAACCGGTTTAAAAGGGGGCAGTTTCTTTCCTTCTTTTCTGATGATCTCAAGGCCAAGCTCATAGATGGGAAGAGGCTTCTTCTGCTTGGTTTCCTCATGGATACCAATCCATGGGCTATTATCTAGATAGTCTCTTCTGAGGACTCTCTTCTGAGGACTTGTTGAGGCTTGCAAGAGGCTCTCCTTGTTTGTGTGGTAAGCTTCCTCCAGTTTTTATCAGACAAAGGATGATCATATTCGTTTTCCCAGTAATTATCACAATAGTCACAGTCTTCATCGCACATTCCAGATTTTGGGAGATCCCAGGGACAGTGACCATCTATTTTTTGAGGATAGATGTAATGGCTGGCAGGTGTGACTACTCCAATGGGAAAATCTTCCTGCTCCTTTTCTAATGGCTGGACCATCATGGTCTGGAATACAGGCAAAGATCCTGTAGAATGCCGTGGTGGCTGGAAGGAAGTCTGTACTGTTCCATCAGGATTTCTTCTGAAAGAAGATTCTGTAATCTAGATTGGTTGAGAGGTTGAATGGAGTCTTTCATAATTGGTTAACCAATCCTTTGGAATGAGCTGTTCAAGCTCATTTCTAGGCAGTTGCCTGGGTATCTAAACAATTGTTGGAGTAGTCTCAGTGTCTGCTAACACAAGCAGAGCGTCATTTGATACAGATGGCTGAGATAGATCTACTGCATGATCTTGCAGCCTATAGATAATCTGATGGTGTAACATAGCCATCATGGAGGATGTGACTTGTGCTGCACCAGTGAGTTGGATTTGGCCTTTTAAGGCGGTGCTGAGATGTGGATCCCTGAGTGAGAGATTGTAGTTTGGGAAGAACGTTAGTACCACAAATAATTATTAAAATTTATAAAATTTAATTTTAAATTATTTTTAATATTTTTTAATTAATATATTTAAAAAATAATTTTTTTAATAAAAATACCAAATAAACCGTAATTATATTTTATACTGGCATGTTTTAGATTGCTGGACTTTTTTTTTATGGTTTTTTTTATGTTATCATGTATCTTATAAGTTGTTATCGTTCTTTAAATTGTCCTTTTGTGATTCTACTTTAAGAACATATTTCACCTTAAGAATTCATCAGCCACTTTTAACTTTTTCTCTTTTACTAAAGTGGGTATAAGCTATTATATTGTTTTACTCAACCAACCTTTTTTTTTTTTTGTTTCTCCACTGTTGTACGGAAAGATTTTACATCAGTGGGTGGGTCAACAATCATATATAAAAAATAAAAAAATAAGAATTTAGACTTATCTCATTGATGCAGGATAAATAATTTATGGGTAATGTACAACAAAGCATAAATGGTTAATGGGAAAAGAGAAAAAAAAAATTCTATAGCTTCGAATTATTTGAATTTTAGATTTGT
The DNA here is from genome assembly GCF_030052815.1 of Hevea brasiliensis. Classification (NCBI taxonomy): domain Eukaryota; kingdom Viridiplantae; phylum Streptophyta; class Magnoliopsida; order Malpighiales; family Euphorbiaceae; genus Hevea; species Hevea brasiliensis. Next base: position 86,550,095 of record NC_079501.1, read on the forward strand.
CCCTTTTATAATATATAAATTTGGCGTAATATATATATATATATATATATATATATATATATATATATAAAATATGTTATTGATCGATAAAACATAATAAGTATAATATTAAAATAATTACACTGCAAAATCTTCTTAATTTAAGTTATGTGTGCCGGTGAGCTTAGGTGGTAGTCTATTTGTTTAGGTGGTGGTCTATTTATATGTATAATATTAAATTTATATTTTTTAAATATTGTTCATAAATTATTTATTTGAATATTTGTTAAAACCCCATATTACTTATTTGAATTAGTTGCATTTGCATATTATTAAAAAATTTAATATATATATATATATATATATATATTCCTCATAGATGGAAAAAAAAAATCTACAATCGATACTTTCTTCAAAAGGAAGAATGTTAAAATATCAAATTCTACTGAGCAGTCATATCTTAGTTCTTTGACTTCTGATAGTCATCCTACCAAATCTCAAAGAATTAAAAGCAAAGAAGGTTTTGATATTAATTCATTAGAGCGTGATTCGAGTTTATGACAACATATATGGGATTACCCTATTGACATGCATGATGAAATTCAGAAAGCTTACATTAAGGCTGGTCCATATCAATGCATTCTTTTAAAGTATCCAAAAAATAGGGAAAAAAAACATCGATGTAGTTTTCAATAATCATGGTTTAAGTTATTTCTATCATGGTTGGAATATTCTCTTGCTAAAGATGTAATGGTCCTTCTGGATTTTATGCATTCACTATAAATGGATTTCGAAATTGGACAAAGGTGAGAGATGGTAAAAATTATTCACTTTTAGCACATGTTGGAAGAGATCTCACTTCTCCTCATCGAAATGCTGAGATACCATATGCAGATCTCATGAATCAATCTTCACGCATTCAAAAAAGATTTGAGTACTTTACATCTCAACAAGTTATAGAAAATAGAATTCGATTGAAAGTTTCAATTGAGGCAGCTAGGTGGCTAGCATTTCTAGGATGTGCTTTTAAAGGTCATGATGAAACTAAAACATTACAAAGACTAGGGAATTTTCTTCAGTTATTGAATTTAATAGTATCTAACAATGACAAAGTAGCAGAAGCTTAAGGCAAAACCCCAAAAAATGCCTCATGTACATAACCAAGACTGAAAAAAAGAAATTTTATAAGTCCTTTAACTAAAGTAAAAAATGTTATTTGTGAAGAAATTGGTGATGCTAAATTTTGTATAATTGTTGATGAAGCTCGAGATGAGTATAAAAAGGAGCAAATGTCTCTTGTGTTAAGATTTATTAATGGAAATGGATGTGTGAGGAAGCGGTTTTTTGGACTTGTTCATGTTAAGGACACTGCAGCATTAACATTAAAGGATGGAATATTTTTTTGTCCTTTTTCAACATAATCTTGATGTTCATAATATCCAAGGACAAGGTTATGATGGTGCAACTTATATGAGAGGAGAATTGAATGGGTTACAGGCTCTAATTTCTAATGTATGCCCTTGTGCTTACTATGTTCATTGTATGGCACATAGTTTGCAATTAGCATTAGTTGCTGCATTAAAAGAATATTCCCATCTATCATTTTTTTTTTTACTAAGTTGAGTTCCATCATTAATATAGTTGGTGCCTCATGTAAGTGTAGCGATCAATTGAAGACTGCTCATGCTACAAATATTGCTCATTTACTTGCTATTGATGAGCTTTAAAGTGGAAAAGGGGCTTTATCAAATTGGTACTTTGCAAAGAGTAGGTGACACTCAATGGAGTTCGCATTTAAAATCTATTTCTAGCTTGATTAACATGTTTAGTGCAACATGTGAATTTTGTTGAACATTATTGATGATGGAGCTATATTTGCTCAGTGTGGAGATGTAGATGCAGCTTATGAGGCGCTAACTTCTTTCGAATTTGTTTTTATTTTACATCTCAAGAGAAAAATTCTTGAGATTTCTAATTTGCTTTATCAAACTTCACAAATTCGATCTCAAGACATTTTAAATGTAATGCATCTTGTTTCATCTACTAAGTTACTTATTCAAAGATTAAGAGATGAAGGATGGGATGACTTAATTGCTATGGTCAAATCTTTTTGTGAATCAATCAATATATGTATCTTAGATTTGAATGCTCCTTTTGTTGCAAGAAAAGGAAGTGTCAACATCAATAAGACGAAATTACAATAGAGTATCATTATAAAGTTGACATTTTCAATGCTATGATTGACTCTCAATTGTAAGAACTGAGCAATAAGTCCAATGATCATACAATAGAATTGCTTATTCTTAGTTCAGCTTTAGATCCAAAGGAGATGCACACATCCTTCATAATTGATGACATTTGACAATTAGTACAAAAATTTTATCCCTAAGACTTTGCTAAACATGAAATGATGCAATTAAAGGTGTAATTGGAGCATTTTGATCATGTGCGATAACTTTTTTATTTTGAAACACTAACAACTATTTCTGATTTGTATCAATGGTTGGTGAAAATGAGAAACTCAAAGATTTATCCACTTGTATATAGAGTGGTGACTCCTATTCTTGCTCTTCCAGTTTCTACTGCTACTATGGAGAGATCGTTTTCAGCTATGAACATAGTTAAGAATAAGCTTTATAACAAGATTGAAGATGAATTCCTCTTTGATTGCTTCTGCTATATATTGAAAAAGAAATTGCAGAAAAATTTACTATAGATTCACTTATAGATGATTTTCATGACTTAAAAGAGCAACGTGCTCTTTTTTGATATGTTATATTTGGGGAGAAGCCTTTGAACTTCTTATGTCCTATTTTGTATTCTAATGTATTTGCACCATGTTATTTCACTTAACATTTTAGATCCTAGGTTGGGTGTAAAGGGTAGGTTTGCTGACCTGGGTATCATATGGACTTTTTTTTTACTAAGTTTTTCCTGGTTAATTAAAATTAATAAAATTTATTATTTATAAAAAAATAAATGTTGATTATTGTTTGATAAAAATATGCTTTATAAATTTTACTTAATTATAATAACTACATGACTAAATAAATTTTGGCCCCCCTTAAATTTTATCGTGCGTTTGCCCCTATGTGTGTGTGTGTATTGGTTACTAACTTTGGATAAAAGGATAATAGACTCTCCTCCAAACATTGTTGTTATATATATATATATATATATATATATATATATATATATATATATATATATATATATAATAGGTTATTGACTGATAAAACATAATCAGTATAATATTAAAACGATTATACTGCAAAATTTTCTTAATTTAAGTTATGTGTATCAGTGAGCTTAGGTGGTGGTCCATTTATATGTATAGTATTAAATTTGTATTTTTTAAATATTTTTCATAAATTATTTATTTGAATATTTGTTAAAACCCCATATTACTTATTTAAATTAGTTGCATTTGCATATTATTAAAAAATTTAATATATATATATATATATATATATATATATATATATATATATATATATATATATATATATATATATATATATATTCCTCATAGATCGAAAACAAAAAAATCTACAATCGATACTTTCTTCAAAAGGAAGAATATTAAAACATCAAATTCTACTGAGCTGTCATATCTTAGTTCTTTGACTTCTGATAGTCATCCTACTAAATCTTAAAGAATTGAAATCAAAGAAGGTTTTGATATTAATTCAATAAAGCGTGATCCGAGTTTATGACAACAGATATGGGATTACCCTATTGACATGCATGATGAAATTCAGAAAGCTTACATTAAGGTTGGTCCATATCAATGCATTCTTTCAAAGTATCCAAAAAATGGGGAAAAAAAACATCGATGTAGTTTTCAATCATCATGGTTTAAGTTATTTCCATCATGGTTGGAATATTCTCTTGCTAAAGATGCAATGGTCCTTCTGGATTTTATGCATTCACTATAAATGGATTTCGAAATTGGACAAAGGTGAGAGATGGTAAAAAATTATTCACTTTTAGCACATGTTGGAAGAGATCTCACTTCTCCTCATCGAAATGCTGAGATACCATATGCAGATCTCATGAATCAATCTTCACGCAATCAAAAAAGATTTGAGTACTTTACATCTCAACAAGTTATAGAAAATAGAATTCGATTGAAAGTTTCAATTGAGGCAGCTAGGTGGCTAGCATTTCAAGGATGTGCTTTTAGAGGTCATGATGAAACTAAAACATCATAAAGACCAGGGAATTTTCTTCGGTTATTGAATTTAATAGTATCTAACAATGACAAAGTAGCAGAAGCTTTAGGCAAAACTCTAAAAAATGCCTCATATACATCACCAAGACTGAAAAAAAGAAATTTTATAAGTCCTTTAACTAAAGTAAAAAATTTTATTCGTGAAGAAATTGGTGATGCTAAATTTTGTATAATTGTTGATGAAGCTCAAGATGAGTATAAAAAGGAGCAAATGTCTATTGTGTTAAGATTTATTAATGGAAATGGATGTGTGAGGAAGCGGTTTTTTAGACTTCTTCATGTTAAGGATGTAACGCCCTCATCGTAGGTAGTCCATACATTTTACTGTTCCGACGATTAATGTCTGTTCGGACAGTCAGAATGTCTGGAACTACACTTAAACTATAGTGATGAGGTATAAGTTGATGGAATAAATGTTAAGAAAATCTAGGAAAAATTTAGAGAAAATAAAATAAAATTTAAGATAATTTATTAATTGGTACAAAAATAATAATAATAACCCGATGAGCACCATGAAGGGTATTTTGGTCATTTCACCCCCAAAGGTGAATTTTGACCTAAATGTCAAAATAAAATTTGAGAGAATGAAATAATTAACATAAGTTAAAATTTATGAGTTGAATTAGAAAGAAGAAGAAGAGAAAAGAAAAGAAAAGAAATGGGTTTATGACAATTTAAAAAAAAAAATTTAAGTACCATAAATATATATATATATATATAAATAGCCACAAGAGACAAAAGTGACCAACCCATCTTCTTCTCCACTCCACTTCTTCTCTCTCCCTCTTTTGGCCGGCTGCTTGGTTCTCTTTTTCCACCATTTTTGTTCAAGCTTCAAGCTTGAATCTTCCCTCATTTACTCACCAAAACCCTTAGCCCTCTTCATTAAAACCCTCTCCACTCCATAAGGAAGCCATTGATAGTAAAAAGAAGGGAAAGAAGGGAAGTTTAACAAGTCACCAAAAAGGTTAGTGCACTAAACTCCTAATCTCTCTTCTTTAAGCATGAAAATCATGCTAAACTAAGTGTAAATTCTATGAAATTAAAAAGAAATCCATGAACCCATGATGTCACCATTTTCGGTAGCCATGGAACTCTTTGGGGTTTGATAATTTTAAATGATGAAAATGAGTTCCATGAGAATGTTTGATTAGTTGATATAATTGAGAGTTTGAATGTGTTGTGTTGTGCAAATTGGAACTTTGAAATTAGGGTTTGTGTACATGATTTGAGGATTTTGTGTAATGGTTGAGATTGACCTAATTGAGATGAGATTGTTACTTATAGAAGTGCTATGTATGCAAATTGAAGCAAGGAAGTTGGAGGAGATTGAGTATTTGGGAGTGCCATTTTCTGCAGGTTGGGACTCAATGAGTCCCGTGTGTTTGATGAACCATAACTGAAATTATGTGACTCCAATTGGTATGAGGCTAATTGGAGGTGAAACTAAACCCAAAATAGCCCCTTTTTCACGAAGAAACCAAGCCCAAATTTCATCAAAATCCTGACCAGTTTTCTGCACAAATCCGGATGACCCTCCACAAAACCTAGAAAATAACCAAATAAACAGTACGTATTCATTTGGTCATAACTCCCTCTATACTGGTCCAAATGACCTGAATTTGATACCATTGGAAAGCTTAGATATAGGGCTAAAATTTTCATGAAGACCACAGAATCCAGAAATGGCTTAAACCAAACCAAATTGCTGGCCCAAGTTGGGTCACAAAACTATCCAGAATTAGGTTGTCTAGAAACTGCTGGACATAAACTTACCCAACCAGTTTTGGCAAAATGGCCATAACTTGGTCTACAAGAACTCAAATGTAATGAAACCAGTGGAAAAATATCCACAAGACACAAACCTACAAAATTGGTATTTTGACCAAAACCCAGAAATTACTACAAAATTAGTATTTTGACCAAAAGCCAAAAATCAAGAGAACTAGGTCAAATAGTTGGAACAAGTCACTGCATCAAAACCTAGAATCTGACCAAACTTCATTTGACCCCAGAACAGTCTTTTAGTCATATCTCCCACTAGAAAAATCCAATTGAGATGAGCCATACCTTTCCAAAAACCTAAGAAACAGGGCTCCAACTTTGTTTTAGAAACCTTCCTCAAATTATGCCTATAAGAATCTTAAAAATTGACCTGCATTCACTGACCTGAACTAAATACCTGTTGGCACAGGGCATATGAGTCCAGGTCAGTTAATTGGCCATAAATAATTCCATAAAACTTGAAAAATTGTGATACAAATTTCTTAATGATCATAAGACATAGGACAAAAATTTCTATGAAGATTACCATGCCTAAAAGTGACTGCAGCATGTTCCATTAATTAGGTAAATTTTAAGTCCAAAAGCTACCTAGTTAAGGAACCAGAATCTGGAAATGAATCAGTTATGGTTATCCAACCATAACTTGAGTTCTAAAAATCAAATTGACATGATTCAAAAGGGAAAATAAAGATAAGACATAGAGAAATAACTTCCATGAAAGAAGTGTGGCCAAACAGTAGCTACTAACTGATTATATGGATAGGCAAAAGTAAGACACAAAAACTGAAACCAAAGAAGGGTCTATGAGATAAATTATCTTATGGTAGGGAATTTAACCCTAACAAGCCATTAAACACTAAGTCACATGAAAGGGGTATGTGGGACCTATTTTTCCATTATAAAGTGATATGAACATTTCAAATAAATAAATAATAATGTGTAATTGCCCATAGTATACCTAGACTTATTTATTTAATTTGGATAAATTGGTATACCAATTAGGGACTACAGATAGCAGTACTGCCCATAGGAATAATCATTAACAGATAAAATCTGTCTGATATGAGTGTTCTACAAGCTTTATGCCTGCCCGTTGGCCATTGTGCCTATTTTTATATCTGGCTTAAATGCTTGCCTGCAGGCTTCATGTCTGACATGATTGATGTATACTGGATAAACATATGGCTGTCTAACTAGTATACTCCCATGTATCCAGTTTTTATAATTTGTTATAGGTTTCTTGGGCACTGATAATGATTAATTAAGACTTAATATACAATAAGTAAATAGAAAAGATCCCGATAATTTCAATTGGTTCCAAAGTGCAATGAAAATGCAAAAGACCTAGAAATTATGAATTGCCATATATAATTATTATTTCAATTGTTTAGTTATTGTTATTATAAATTATGCGCCACTAAGCGTTATACTTAGTGCATTGGTTTTCCATCGCATAGGTATTGGAGATCAGTCCCCGCAGCTGAAGTAGCAGCAGTAGCAGTAGTTCTCTTACAGAGGCCAATTAAATTTGCCAGTGTTTACTAGTCACCTCTATAGTTGTAATTTTATTGGTAGGGCCCGTGTATATCTAGATTTTGTCTTTTTGTTCATTGTATATAAAACCATGATGTATTTCATTTTGGATTGTAATTAAACTTTGAGATTGTAATGAAGACTTATAAATTTCTGTCTATGAATTTCTATATGAATGAAATAGAGGATACCTTTTGGAGATATCATAAATAACTGTGAATGATATGATACAATAGAATATGATATGGAAATGTGTGAAATGAACATGAACATGTTAACAGGTGATTAGTGGAACCTGCAATATGCTAACAAAACAGAGGAGGCTCTATCTGGGTCTCCACAGAAACAAGTTATAAAAAAAAAAAAAAAAATTTACACATGGATTACTTCTTTTAAATGATATTAAAAGTTTACAATAGACATGATAAAACAAGATAGGGTGCTCCGGCACCGAATGTAGTACTTTTTGCTCGGCTCTATAGTAGATGGGTAAGGGGCATCACATTTAGTGGTATCAGAGCTGAGGTTTAAGCGGTCCTAGACCTAGATAGTTAGAAATAGATAGAGTGCATCACATGCATGGGCCTTTAAATAGAGTCGAGGTGACACTAATGTAGATCTGTTCTTTGTCTGTTTTATAGATCGATAGCATCTGATCCTTCAGAGCACGGACCTCCAGGATCGATAGAGGAGGAGGTTGAGAGTCACGCACTTGCACCTGCTCCTAGTAGGGAGCGAAGCAGTAGAGCCGAGTCATCCTGTGGTACTACAGGGAGAGCACAGTAGGCATCCTGGAGCAGATGACTCAGCTGCTCCATCAGGTCGCCGGAGCTATACCTGAACGTCAACCACAGCCACCTCTACCTCCATAGCCACAGCCACAGCCATCACCACCTGTACAGCCAACATCGCCCTTACAGCCATAACCTGTACACAGATCCCCACTAGAGAGACTGCTGAAGTATGGGACAGTTGACTTCAGGGGTAAGAAGGAAGATGATCTAGTCGTTGCAGAGTATTAGCTGGAGAGGACAGAGAGGGTATTGCAGCAGTTGCACTGCACCCCAAAGCAGTAGTTGGAGTGTGCTCTGTCACTGCTACAGAAGGATAGATAGTGGGTGACAGTATCGAGAGTGGTATAGCCTGCACAGATCACCTGGGAGTTCTTTCTAGCTTAATTCAGAAAGAAATGCATCAGCCATGTGTACTTGGAGGCCAGAAGGAGAGAATTCCTGGCACTGAGATAGAGGCAGCTTACAGTCTCTGAATATGAGCAGGAATTCATGAGACTTAGTGGATATGCATTGGAGTTGATGCCCACAGAAACTGATAAATGCAGAAGGTTTGAGGACGGACTGAATGATAACATCAGGTTAATAGTGACATCTCATTACTTCACAGACTTCTCCCAGTTGGTAGCATCAGCCCTTGATGTGGAGAGAGTCAGAAATGAAGAGCAGTCCAGAAAGGATAGGCAACACAAGAGGGGTTCTGGATCAGGTCAGTCTAGTTCAACAGACACGGGTAGTAAGAGGCCCAAGGAGTCTCAGGGTCAGACTCAGGGTCGAGGTAAGAATCAGAAATCCCGATTTGCCCAAGGAGAGGAGGAGGACAGTCTGGTGCATTAGTGGGTAGTTCTCCAGGTACAGCTACACGGGGATCAGCCCCACCACTAGCTTGTACACATTGTGGTAGGCCCCACAGAGGAGAGTACAGATTGTTGACTGGTGGATGTTTCAGATGTGGGTCTACGGATCACTTCCTGAAGGATTGTCCACAGAGGAATGCTAGTGTTCCCACTACTCCACCCCAGATGGAAAAGTCTGCCCCAGCAGCACAGAGGGGTAGAAGACCTGCAAGGCCTGATACAGCTGGTACATCACAGAGGCCTACTGCAAAGATAGTTCAGAGGCAGGAGACTAGAGTAACACCCCGTGCTTATGCTATGAGAGCTCGAGATGAGCCAGAGCCAGCTGATGTCATAAGGGATACTTTCTCACTTTATGATCTATCTGTATGTGCCTTAATTGATCCTGGTTCCACACATTCTTATGTGTGCATTGCCCCACCTGTTGGTAGAGGGGTACAAGTAGAGGAATTAGAGGAGGATATACAAGTCACAAACCCTTTAGGCCATAGTGTCATGGTGAAAAAGGTCTACAAAGGTTGTCCTCTGGGAATACAGGGTTATGAGTTTCCAGCTGATTTGATTGAGCTACCATTCTATGAGTTTGATGTGATATTGGGAATGGATTGGTTATCACATCATCAGGCGATGGTAAACTGTCGACTAAAGAGGATGTCACTATAAATAGCAGAAAGGGATGAGATTATAGTTGTGGGTGAAGGAACGGGTTGTCTTTCTACTATCATATTAGCCACAGCAGCTAGAAGAATGATAAGAAAGGGCTGTGAAGCTTTCTTAGCACATGTGGTTGACACCAGGAAGACTAGCCCAAGCATACAGGAGATCCCCATAGTGCGTGAATTTCCGGATGTGTTTCCTGAATAGTTGCTGGGTTTGCCACCTGATAGAGAAGTGGAGTTTGCTATAGAGGTTATGCTGGGTACTACACCAATCTCCATTGCTCCATATAGGATGGCACCTACTGAACTGAAAGAGTTGAAAGTTCAGTTACAGGAGCTACTAGACAAGGGCTTCATATGCCCTAGTGTGTCACCCTGGGGAGCACCAGTGCTATTTGTGAAAAAGAAGGACGGTACCCTTCAGCTATGTATAGACTAGCGCCAGCTGAATAAAGTGACTGTGAAAAACAAATATGCTTTACCTCGGGTAGATGACCTGTTTGATCAGTTGAGGGGAGCTAGAGTATTCTCCAAGATAGATCTCAGATCAGGCTATCACCAGTTGAGAGTGAAGGAGACAGATGTTCCTAAGACTGCTTTTAGGACCCGGTATGGATACTATGAGTTTCTAGTGATGCCATTTGGGCTAACGAATGCACCAGCAGCTTTTATGGACCTAATGAACTGCATCTTTCATCCCTACTTGGATCAGTTTGTTGTGGTCTTTATAGATGATATCTTGGTGTATTCTAAGAATCGAGAAGAGCATGATGAACACCTGAGAGTAGTGCTACAGACACTGCGAAAAAAGCAGTCGTATGCCAAGTTATCCAAGCGTGACTTCTGGTTGGATGAGATATCCTTCCTTGGACACATTGTGTTAGCAGATGGGATCAGGGTAGATCTAAAGAAGATTGAAGCAATAGTTGAATGGAAGCCTCCCAGAAATGTAACAGAAGTCAGAAGCTTTTTGGGGCTAGCAAAATACTACAGGAGATTTGTGAATGGATTCTCCCTTATAGCAACCCCACTGACTAAACTGCTAGATAAGAATGCAAAGTTTGATTGGAATGATAAATGTCAAACCAGTTTTGAGAAGCTGAAGGCTATGCTTACAGAAGCTCCAGTGTTGACACAACCAGAGACAGAGAAAGACTATGTGATCTACAGTGATGCCTCTCACAATGGGCTTGGGTGTGTTCTGATGCAGGAAGGGAAAGTAGTTGCCTATGCTTCTAGACAGCTAAGGCCACATGAAAAGAACTACCCAACTCATGATCTTGAATTGGCGGCAATAATATTTGCATTGAAGATATGGAGGCATTATCTATATGGTGAGAAATGCTACATATATACGAATCACAAGAGTCTGAAGTATTTGCCAACCCAGAAGGAACTCAATCTGAGACAGAGGAGATGGATTGAATTCCTTAAAGATTATGACTGTGTGATCAACTATCACCCGGGAAAGGCAAATGAAGTGGCTGACGCACTGAGCAGGAAGTCCATGATGGCTTTGAGAGCACTAAATTCTCGGTTGTCTTTAGCACAGGATGGGGAAATTTTGGCTGAGTTGCTTGTAAAGCCAAGCTTATTACAGTAAATACAAGAAGCACAGTTAAGGGATGAAAAGTTGCTAACTATTATGGGTAGAACTCAAGAGGGGAAGGAGACTGACTATGAGTTGAAGGGAGATGGGTGCCTGTATTATAGAGGCAGAATATGTGTACTAGGAGATGAGAAACTGAAGAAGAATATCTTGAAAGAGGCACACAATAGCTTTCATGCTATGCACCCAGGAAGTACCAAGATGAACCAAGACCTGAAAACACATTATTGGTGGCTTGGAATGAAGAAAGAGATTGGTGATTTTGTCACCAGATGTTTGACATGCCAGCAAGTTAAGGCTGAGCATTAGGTTCCATCAGGGTTGTTGCAACCTATATCCATACCAGAGTAGAAAATGGGACCGTATCACCATGGATTTTGTCACTAGGCTACCATTGACACAGAGAAAGCATGATGCTATATGGATGATTGTGGATTGATTGACCAAGTCAGCTCACTTCCTACCAGTTAGAGCTGACTACTCACTAGAGAGGTTAGCAGAGATTTACATAGATGAGATAGTCCGGCTACATGAAGTGCCAGCATCGATCATATCTGACCGAGACCTGAGATTTACTTCAAGGTTTTGGAAGAGGCTACAAGAGTCTTTAGGAACTTAACTGCACTTCAGTATGGCTTTTCATCCACAGACGGATGGACAGTCAGAAAGGTTGATTCAGGTAACCCTTATAACTGAATGAATTGCTTTATCGTTAAAGGAATGATAATAATAACCTGACACTAATGACATGAATAATATGATATGATAGTTATTGGAGGATATGTTAAGAAGCTGCATCATTGATTTTGAAGGAAGTTGGGAGAAGTATCTTCCTTTGGTAGAGTTTGCTTACAACAACAGCTACCAAGCCAGCATAAAAATGGCTCCATATGAAGCATTGTATGAGAGGACATGCAGGACTCCCTTATGTTGGACAGAAATGGGGTAAGAGAAAGTAGTGGGCCCAGATTTGGTGAGGCAGACTGAGAAAAAAGTAAAACTCATCAGAGACAATTTGAAAGTCGCCTCAGATAGACAAAAGTCATGTCACACCTTACCCCTCTGTAAGGCATAACATGATCCCGTAGAATACCTAATGAACTACCGAACTTCACCTACCGATAACTCATTAAGTACCCTACAAGGGATTTTAAAACAATTTTCTTACTTTTAATAAGTGGTGAGCATTTTCTAATAGGTATTAAAACATTTAATTCAAGTTGAAAACTAGTTAAAATTTTTGACCCATTTTATTTTTCTGCAAATTTTATAAAAATTTTGGCAGAGTTCCGTCTATATTTTGAGAAGACAGTTCTTCAAATACCTGAAAAAAACACTTCCAATAATTTTTCTTAACTACTACTTCAATTTCACAATCAATCTCAACAACTCCACGATCGATCTCAACCATTTTCTCAAATCTCAAAATTCAACAGTCAACATTTCTCAATTCTCAAAACTCAATAATTATTAAAATAATATCTATCAATTTCATTCAAATTAAAATAAAACATTTCTATTCATTATTTCATTAAAGACAAACAATCTATATATATAACATACAAAAATCTACATTAGGAAATTCAAACTAAATTTTATTATAACTTAATACAAACTTTGTACAGACTACTCAAGACCAATTACATGTCCATACAATTATGTGCAATACATACAGCAAAATAAACATTTACATTCAAGGTATCAATTATACCCGATATAACTTCAAGCTGATAGATCCTCAATCCTCAGCAGCTCAGTCTGCTGCTCCTCTAGTCTCTAAATCTGCGACAGCAATAACAGCTATCGCTGAGTACTAGGACTCAGTGGTGCACAACATACTAAAATAATCTTTATGCAGAATTTAAATCACATTTATTCAAAAATTGAACTGAGCATGTGAGTTAAACACAAAACATGAATTATGAGATTTTATTCCAAATAATTTCATTTCGAAGTATCAAAAACATTTCATAAAACCCACAGTTAGATCATGCCATTCGAAACAAATATAATCTCAATAGCTAGAGGCTAAGGAGAAGTCACATCACAAGGCTAGCTAGCTCAAATATATGGATATCCATTCAAATCCTCTTCTACTGGCACACCTCAACACTTCTCCAGAGAAGGAATCAAAATTCGAAACTAATTACCCCCACTAGTCATGCTAGTGAGGTGTTCAAATATATGGTCATGACACTGTGATTTCAAAACTTATCTTAATAATTTGCTAAAAATTGTTATTTCAAATATACACAATAACTTTCACAGTTTAAATCAAAACATCATAAATAATGTCACAAATAAACTTTCAACAATTCAAAGCAAAAGTAAAATACATATTTCAATCACTTTATCAATGAATTTTAAAACGTAGTGATGTTGTGCACAAACCTCAAGCGAGTCGCCTCTTGGCCTTGACTCGGTTCCTCGGGTTCTTTCCCGGTATTCTTTTCAACTGAAACACACAATTTTACAGTGTTTCAGTACCATAACTTAGTATAAATCCAAAAATAAATTTAACTTCACTTTTACCTAGCTCTAACGTGCTAAACTCGACGTTCTTGAAATTTTGTGTTTTGGAGTTACTATTCACTACATTATTCAAGTCAAATTGTTAACTTTCTAAGGCTTAATAGATATGGAAATTCCAACTTCACCCACATACCACATTTTGGTCACTAAATTTGTTGGTTTTGGTTGTTTATTCAAATTTTAAGTCATTTAAGCAAATTTGATAAATTTTCAGTTTTGGTGTCTAAGGTTACACTGTTCCATTGGTCACTTTACTGTTGGAATTTGGCAAAACTTTCTGCATAAAAAATGTTCCCTATTGTCTTAAGTTTATTCTCCTTTTTGAATCACTCCAATTGGAGTTTTGTAGCTCAAGTTATAGCCATTTGAACCATGGTTGCCGGATTGGAATCAACCCAGATTTTTTGGACAATTTTTGGTTCTGGCAGTTTTAGGTCACCAACTTGGGGTGGCCAAATGACTTGGTTAATGGCATAATTTGGATTTGTGTTCTTTATAAAAGTTTTAGGTATATACCTCAAATGTCCATTGGTAAAATTTCAGGTCATTTAGACCTGCCTAGCTCAATTTATGACCAAATGAACAAACACTATTCATTTGGTCAGTTTGTACAAGGCAGACTGTGATTTTCTAAGTTTGGTCAATTTGTTCACTAGGTTTTGGTCACTTTTTGGGCATGCTTCCTAAATGAAAATTGTGTCATTTAGTGTTTCTTTTCATTCCCAATTGGTCTCATACCAATTGGACTTGTAAAATTTCATTTTTGATCCCTTAAAGGTAACTTGGTCATGCTACTCAATTTGAATTGGCTTTTGATTCAAACACTCCTAACACACATCATTAGGTCACAATTGACCATTTCTTTCCTTAAACTAGGTCCAAGACATCATTTACCAATTTTTCACTTTTTTGGTCTCTAAACCCTAAGTGTCCAACCTAGTTCACAATTTCCTTGTATTTAGCTAATTCAATGCCTTTAATTATAATCATTCAACTAATTAAGGTTCATATACCCATTCAAACCAATCAAACCATGCAATAAAACCCCCATACACATGCTGGCCGAATTTCAGTCATGGTCCCTCAACAAATTTTTCTTTTCATTTTAAGTTTATTTACAAGTTAATCAAGCTAAAAATGTAGAAATCAAACTAAATTTATCAAGTTTGCTTACTAACCTTTCTTAGAACTTCAATTCCTTCAAATCTCTATCTTTTGTATTTCTTTCCTCTTTCAATCTTCTTCTCAAGTGACTAAAACAAGCTCTAATGAGGTTTTTATGGAAGCTATTAAGGTTTAGTGAAGAATTTTAAGCTTGAGTGCAAGCTTTAATGGAGGTGTAATAATGGAGAGGGAGAGAGATATGGGAGACGGCAACATGTGAGGAAGATGACTTTTTGTCTTTTTTTTTTTTTCTTCTTTTATGTATTTTGTCTTATGGAAGACCCAAAAATCTATTTAATTAAATTTATTAATTATAGGATTTATGGCATCATGCATGATGTCATGCATGATGTCATCTTCCTTCACTTTTTCATTTTTTTTCTTTTTTTTATTTTTTTATTTTTCTATTAGTTCTTTAATTTAATTCTCGATTCCAAAATTTTCTTTTCTTCGATTTTATTTGACAGTTAGGTCAGGAGTCAGCTCTCGGGGTCAATTGATCAAATTGCCCCTCGCCAGTTCAACCCGATTTGTAATTAATTCAATATTTCTTTCGGCTCTCTGACCTAATTATTTGACTGGGTTAACAGTTCTTTTTCGTGATTTTCTCTTTTCCACTGTGTTCGTAATGGTCCTAAGGACCGCTGCGTCACATTTTATGGTTCAAAATTTGAGTTTAAATCAACTTCGCAGTCGTTCCCGCGAAGGTCACCCATCGTTGTGACTCTCGGCTCGTTTAACTTCTTATGTTCTGTTTTTCTTATTTATACTTAACTAATTGGAAATGACTAATTATTTGTTTTTATAGCTTCTCTAGTTGTATTAAGTATGGTTCTAATCCCCTTAATTGTCCGGACTGACACCAGTCACCGGAACTGTAATGGCCCGGCCCACTAGTGATATTGTCCGCTCTAGGCCGAAGCCCTCACGGTTTTAAAACGCGTCAATAGGGGTTAAGAACCATCAACTTATAAACCCAACATCTCTCCCGTGTTTTGCCGATGTGGGATTTGCCTAGGGTGTTACAATCCACCCCCCTTATGGGACTCAGCGTCCTCGCTGAGGTTTGCCCCACCATCGTTCAAGGTTGCACGCGGAGCGGCTCTGATACCACAAATGCAACGGCCCGGCCCACTAGTGATATTGTCCGCTCTGGGCCGAAGCCCTCACGGTTTTAAAACGCGTCACTAGGAGTTACGAACCACCAACTTATAAACCCAGCATCTCTCCTGTGTTTTGTCGATGTGGGATTTGCCTAGGGTGTTACAATCCACCCCCCTTATGGGACTCAACGTCCTCGTTGAGGTTTGCCCCACCATCGTTCAAGGTTGCACGCGAACCTGGCTCTGATACCACAAATGTAATGGCCCGGCCCACTAGTGATATTGTCCGCTCTAGGCGGAAGCCCTCACGGTTTTAAAACGCGTCAATAGGGGTTAAGAACCATCAACTTATAAACCCAGCATCTCTCCCGTGTTTTGCCGATGTGGGATTTGCCTAGGGTGTTACAGGAACAGTGAAATATACCAGGCTATACAAATAGGGGTATTACAAGTCATATGCCGACTTAAGGGGAAAGGATATAGAGTATGAAGTGGGCAATAAGGTGTTTCTCAAGGTATCACCATGGAAGAAAGTGCTAAGATTTGGTAAGAAGGGTAAGTTAAGCCCTAGGTTTATTGGTCCATATGATGTCATTGAACGTGTGGGTCCAGTAGCCTACAGGCTAGCTTTATCACCTGAGCTGGACAAGATTCACAATGTATTCCATGTGTCGATGCTCCGGAGATACAGATCAGATCCTTCACATGTCATTTCAGTAGAGGAGATAATTGTGCAACCTGATTTAACATATGAAGAAGAACTAGTAAGAATCTTGGCACAGGATGTAAAAGAACTCAGAAACAAGAGGATCCCATTAGTGAAAGTCTTGTGGAGACACAACAACACAGAAGAAGCGACATGGGAGAGCGAGGAGACGATGAGGCAGCAGTTCCCTCAGCTCTTCATATCAGGTAAATTTTGAGAACGAAATTTTTATTAGAAGGAAAGAATTATAACGCCCTCACCATAGGTAGTCCGTACATTTTACTGTTCTGACGACTAATGTCTTTTCAAATAGTCAGAATGTCTGGAACTACACTTAAACTATAGTGAGGAGGTATAAGTTGATGGAATAAATGTTAAAAAAATCTAGGAAAAATTTAGAGAAAATAAAATAAAATTTAAGAGAATTTATTAATTGGTACAAAAATAATAATAACAACTCGATGAGTACCATGAAGGGCATTTTGGTCATTTTATCCCCAGAGGTGAATTTTGACCTAAATGTCAAAATAAAATTTGAGAGAATGAAATAATTAACATAAGTTAAAATTTATGAGTTGAATTAGAAAGAAAAAGAAGAGAAAAGAAAAAGAAAAGAAAAGAAAAGAAAAGAAATGGGTTTATGACAATTTAAAAAAAAAATTAAGTACCATAAATATATATATATATATATATATATATAAATAGCCACAAGAGACAAAAGCCACCAAACCATCTTCTTCTCCACTCCACTTCTTCTCTCTCCCTCTTTTGGCCGGCTGCATGGTTCTCTTTTTCCACTATTTTTGTTCAAGCTTCAAGCTTGAATCTTCCCTCATTTACTCACCAAAACCCTTAGCCCTCTTCATTAAAAATCCTCCCCACTCCATAAGGAAGCCATTGATAGTAAAAAGAAGGGATAGAAGGGAAGTTTAACAAGTCACCAAAAAGGTTAGTGGACTAAACTCTTAATCTCTCTTCTTTAAGCATGAAAATCATGCTAAACTAAGTGTAAATTCCATGAAATTAAAAAGAAATCCATGAACCCATGATGTCACCATTTTTGGTAGCCATGGAACTCTTTGGGGTTTGATGATTTTAAATGATAAAAATGGGTTCCATAAGAATGTTTGATAAGTTGATATGATTGGGAGTTTGAATGTGTTGTGTTGTGCAAATTAGAACTTTAAAATTAGGGTTTGTGCACATGATTTGAGGATTTTGTGTAATGGTTGAGATTGACCTAATTGAGATGAGATTGTTACTTATAGAAGTGCTATGTATGGAAATTGAAGTAAGAAAGTTGGAAGAGATTGAATATTTGGGAGTGCCATTTTCTGCAGGTTAAGACTCAATGAGTCCAGTGTGTTTGATGAACCATAACTGAAATTATGTGACTCCAATTGGTATGAGGCTAATTAGAGGTAAAACTAGACTCAAAATAGCCCATTTTTCATGAAGACACCATGCCCAAATTTCATCAAAATCCTGACCAATTTTCTGCTCAAATCCAGATGACCCTGCACAAAACCCAGAAGATGACCAAATGAACAGTACATATTCATTTGGTCATAACTCCCTCTATACTGGTCCAAATGATCTGAATTTGATACCATTGGAAAGCTTAGATATAGGGCTAAAATTTTCATGAAGACCATAGAACCTAGAAATGCCTTAAACCAAACCAAATTGCTGGCCCAAGTTGGGTCACAAAACTGCCCAGAATTAGGTTGTTCAGAAACTGCTGGACATAAACTTACCAGACCAGTTTTGGCAAAATGGCCATAACTTGGTATACAAGAACTCAAATTTAATGAAACTAGTGGCACAATGTCCACAAGACACAGACCTAAAAAATTGGTATTTTGACCAAAACCCAAAAATCAAGAGAAGTAGGTCAAATAGTTGGAACAAGTCACTGTATCAAAACCTGGAATCTGACCAAGCTTCATTTGACCCTAGAACAGTCTTTTAGTCATATCTCCCACTAAAAAAATCCAATTGAGATGAGCCATACCTTTCTAGAAACCTAAAAAATAGGGCTCCAACTTTTTTGTAGAAACCTTCCTCAAATTATGCCTATAAGAACCTCAAAAATTAACCTGCAGTCACTGACGTGAACTGAACACCTGTTGGCACAAGGCATATGAGTCCAGGTCAGTTAATTGACCATAAATAATTCCAAAAAACTTGAAAAATTGTGATACAAATTTCTCAATGATCATAAGACATAGGACAGCAATTTCTGTGAAGATCACCATGCCTAAAAGTGACTACAACATGTTCCATTAATTAGGTAAAATTTAAGTCCAAAAGCTGCCTAGTTAAGGAACCAGAATCTGGAAATGAATCAGTTATGGTTATCCAACCATAAATTGAGTTCTAAAAATCAAATTGACATGATTCAAAAGTAAAAATAAAGATAAGACATAGAGGAGCAACTTCCATGAAGGAAGTGTGGCCAAACAGTGGCTACAAACTAATTATATGGATAGGTAAAAGTAAGACACAAAAACTGAAACCAAAGAAGGGTCCATGAGATAAATTATCTTATGGTAGGGAATTTAACCCTAACAAGCCATTAAACACTAAATCACATGAAAGGGGTATGTGTGACCTATTTTCCCACTATAAAGTGATATGAACATTTCAAATAAATAAATAATAATGTGTAATTGCCCATAGTATACCTAGACTTATTTATTTAATTTGGATCAATCGATATACCAATTAGGGACTACAGATAATAGTACTGTCCATAGGAATAATCATTAACAGATAAAATCTGTCTGATATGATTGTTCTACAGGCTTTATGCCTGCCTATTAGCCATTGTGCCTAATGTTATATATGGCTTAAATGCCTACCCGCAGGCTTCATGCCTGACATGACCGACGTATACTGGATAGACATATGGCTGTCTAACTAGTATACTCCCGTGTATCTAATTTTTATAATTTGTTATAGGTTTCTTGGGTACTGATAATGATTAGTTAAGACTTAATATACAATAAGTAAATAGAAAAGATCCCGATAATTTCAATTGGTTCCAAAGTGCAATGAAAATGCAAAAGACCTAGAAATTATGAATTGCCATATAGAATTATTATTTCAATTGTTTAGTTATTGTTATTATAAATTATGCACCACTAAGCGTTATGCTTAGCGCGTTGGTTTTCCATCGCGTAGGTATTAGAGATCAGTCCCCGCAGCCACAGCAGCAGCAGCAGTAGTGCTCTTACAGAGGCCGATCAGATTTGCCAGTGTTTACTAGTCGCCTCTACAGTTGTAATTTTATTGGTAGGGCCCATGTATGTCTAGATTTTATCTTTTTGTTCACTGTATATAAAAAATTTCTGTCTATGAATTTCTATATGAATGAAATAGAGGATACCTTTTGGAGATATCATAAATAACTGTGAATGATATGATACAATAGAATATGATATGGAAATGTGTAAAATGAATATGAACATGTTAACAGGTGATTAGTGAAACCCGCCAGATGCTAACAAAACAGAGGAGGCTCTGTCCAGGTCTCCACAGAAACAAGTTATACAAAAAAAAAAATTACACATGGATTATCTCTTTTAAATGATATTAAAAGTTTACAATAGACATGATAAAACAAAAGAGGGTGTTCCGGCACCAAATATGGTACTTCTTACTCAGCTATACAGTAGACGGATAAGGGGCATTACAAAGGACACTGCAGCATTAACATTAAAGGATGGAATATTTTTTGTCCTTTTTCAATATAATCTTGATGTTCATAATATCCGAGGACAAGGTTATGATGGTGCAACTTATATGAGAGGAGAATTGAATGGGTTACAGGCTCTAATTTCTAATTTATGCCCTTATGCTTATTATTTTCATTGTATGGCACATAGTTTGCAATTAGCATTAGTTGCTGCATTAAAAGAATATTCCCATCTATCATTTTTTTTTTTACTAAGTTGAGTTCCATCATTAATATAGTTGGTGCCTCATGTAAGTGTAGCGATCAATTGAAGACTGCTCATGCTACAAATATTGCTCATTTACTTGCTATTGATGAGCTTTAAAGTGGAAAGGGGCTTAATCAAATTGGCACTTTGCAAAGAGCAGGTGACACTCAATGGAGTTTGCATTTAAAATCTATTTCTAGCTTGATTAACATGTTTAGTGCAACATGTGAATTTTGTTGAACATCATTGATGATGGAGCTATATTTGCTCAGTGTGGAGATGTAGATGCAGCTTATGAGGCACTAACTTCTTTTGAATTTGTTTTTATTTTACATCTCAAGAGAAAATTTCTTGAGATTTCTAATTTGCTTTGTGAAACTTTACAAATTCGATCTCAAGACATTTTGAATGCAATGCATCTTGTTTCATCTACTAAGTTACTCGTTCATAGATTAAGAGATGAAGGATGGGATGACTTAATTGCTATGGTCAAATCTTTTTATGAATCAGTTAATATATGTATCCTAGATTTGAATGCTTCTTTTGTTGCAAGAAAAGGAAGTGTCACCATCAATAAGACGAAATTACAATAGAGGATCATTATAAAGTTGACATTTTCAATGCTATGATTGACTCTCAATTGTAAGAATTGAGCAATAAGTCCAATGATCATAAAATAGAATTGCTTATTCTTAGTTCAGCTTTAGATCCAAAGGAGATGCACACATCCTTCAGAATTGATGACATTTGACAATTGGCACAAATATTTTATCCCCGAAACTTTGCTAAACATGAAATGATGCAATTAAAGGTGTAATTTGACCATTTTGATCATGTGTGACAACTTTTTGACTTTGAAGCACTAACAACTATTTCTGATTTGTATCAATGGTTGGTGAAAACAAAAAAGTCAAAGATTTATCCACTTGTATATAGAGTGGTGACTCTTATTCTTACTCTTCCAGTTTCTACTACAACTATGAAGAGATCGTTTCAGCTATGAACATAGTTAAGAATAAGCTTTATAACAAGATTGAAGATGAATTCCTCTTTGATTGCTTCTGCTATATATTGATAAAGAAATTGCAGAAAAATTTACTATAGATTCACTTATAGATGATTTTCATAATTTAAAAGAGCAACGTGCTCTTTTTTGATATGTTATATTTAGGGAGAAGCCTTTGAACTTCTTATGTCCTATTTTGTATTCTAATGTATTTACACCATGTTATTTCACTTAACATTTTAGGTCCTAGGTTGGGTGTAAAGGGTAGGGTTGCTGACCAGGGTGTTGTATGGACTTTTTTTTTTTTGCTAAGTTTTTCCTGGTTAATTAAAATTAATAAAATATATTATTTATAAAAAAATAAATGTTGATTATTGTTTGATAAAAGTATGCTTTATAAATTTTACTTAATTATAATAACTACATGATTAAATAAATTTTGGTCCCCATTAAACTTTATCCTGAGTTTGCCCCTGTGTGTGTGTGTGTGTGTGTGTGGGTGTGTGTGTATTGGTTACTAACTTTGGATAAAGGGATGATAGAACTCTCCTCCAAATATTTTTGTTATTTTACAAGACAACTTGGGATTGAGTTTATCTTCCCCTTATCTATGTAGATATATTGTGGTTTAATTTTTTATTAATGTGTTTGTGTACTAGGTTATGTATGTGATCCATCAAATAATTTAGGCTTCTTACAGGCTTTGAAAGTCTTTTATCAACTCAAGTCCTACAATCAGGTCTTTTAAGTATAGGTCATAACATTATTGATATTAATTTTTTTAGAATTTTATGTTTTTTATTATAGTTTTCAACATTAAAATATTAAGCCCTAAAAAATATTCTTCCTAGTACTAGCAAACAACATATTGTTTCAATAATAAGCAAAAATTAGAAACATTTTTAAATGTTATGAGTTTGAGTTTATAACATATTTATGTTTAATAATTTTATCTATGGAATTAACTAAGTTTCAACTTCGATATAGGTGAAATGATGTCCACTCAAATATATAGAATGTCATGAGTTCATTGTTTTTTTTTTTTTTTTTTGGATAATTCATTGTTTAGTCACTACATTTTGCCATTATTAACACTTTTTCTAGAAAATAAATTAAAAGGCTCATTATTTTTGTTTCTTTCAATATTTTCATCCCTTTATCCACTTTTCTTAGCATATTCCACCAATCAAATAAGTCAAATGAGAGATTTTTTTTTTGTTCCTATAATACCCTTACTCATTTCTCTTTTCTCCTTTCTCCTTCCTTACCTCTCCATTTCTCTCTCTCTCTCTCTCTCTCTCTCTCTCGTTTCTCTCTTCGTTATAGGGGTGTATGGTTTGGGGTTTGTCTTGGAGTGAGAACTGAACTAAACCGAAATTATGGTACAATTCAATTTTTCATTGTTACGATTTCAATTTGATTCGGTTCTTGAAGTAATTTTCTGCAATTTTTTGCATAAAATGTCATACTTGAATTAGTATATAAATTTTGAAATAGGTTATTAATATAAAATATATCATATAATATATCTTTTAACTATTTCTTAATTATATAATCTTTAACTCTAAGATACATATAAAATTTAAGATTAAGCATATTATATGATATAGTAGTATTAGTATATCATATAATATACATTTTAGCTATTTATTAATTATGTAATCTTTAACTATAATATACAATTATAATTATGAATTAAGTGTATATATATAGTATAACAGTACATTTATAATTAATATAAGATGATTTAATGTATTTATAACTTAAATTATTAAGAAAATATAGAGAAATGAAAGATAATATTAGATTGTATATAGTCTATATTTGCTTGTAAATATATAATTATGTTGAAAGTATATAATACATCTAAAAAAATCATAGAAAAGCATATGTAGAAAATTGGTTCTTAGTTTGGTTCTGGTTCCAGCACAGTTTTGATTCGATTCTTATTGAAGGACCAAAATTGAACTAAAGCATCAAAATAAGTTCAATTTAGTTCGAGAACCTGAAGAACCGTGCATAGCCCTACTCTCCCATTTCTCTCTCTCTCTCTCTCTGCCCCCTCTCCCTCCTTCTTCATGTCTCTCTCACCATTTCTGTCTTTTTCTTACTCTCTCCTTCTCCCTATCTTTATCTCTCTCCCCCTTATTTTTCACTCATCATCATCAATTATCCGAGTCAAGAAATATAAATTTTAATCTCACAAATTCGTGGTATAC
Source organism: Hevea brasiliensis (assembly GCF_030052815.1). Classification (NCBI taxonomy): domain Eukaryota; kingdom Viridiplantae; phylum Streptophyta; class Magnoliopsida; order Malpighiales; family Euphorbiaceae; genus Hevea; species Hevea brasiliensis. The sequence goes on from NC_079501.1 coordinate 86,574,219, forward strand.
CACATAAAAAGAAATCATGAAACTCTCCTTTGAAATTCCTTTAGTCTGATAATGGACTTTAATAAAAAATGACATTTTGACAAATTTGAGGCTATTGATTACAATTATTTTGCTACATAAGAGGATATCCCAATTTATCATAAGAATTCAATCCACATTTGTTAGTAAAAAGGGAAGAAAAAAATAAGAACTAAAGAAGCTATTATACCTAGTTGAGAATTAAACCATCTCATTTACACCACCTGATGCCATTCTACTATTATATCTTATAAACCATAGCAATCTTGAATAATTTTGAAAACCTAAATAGATATTAAATGCCACTAGTTGAATCCTTAATGATTCCAATGGAGTGTGAGAGGTTGCATAAGGCATTTTGCAATTGCCACTAGAATATCTCATTGCATCTTGGACACTAAGTGCTTGTCACCACTTGAATCACTCTTTGGGCCAATGCATCATGTTAGTGGCTTATCTGAAGGAATTAGAGGTGGTTTGCAGTTTGTGTATTAGAGATGAGATTGCCCTAAAGTGATCATCGTGCTAGCAAGCCCAGCTCTCTTTATCCATTTTCCTCACTTCCCATCAACACAACTTCTCTCTTGATTCTTAAACAATGCTCCTACATTTGTGTATTTGATTATTATCATTTACAGCTCCATAAGTGCCATCTACAGCAAACGGAATTAAAGTATTGATTGAGTAAAAAACCATGGTTGCAAAACACTTATTCAACCTGAATAAAAGAGATTCACAAAAACCAAAATGGAAATTGAATCGAATCAAACTGTAATAAAGATTATAACTAAGTTGAAGCAAACAAAAATTATTTGGTTTAATTTGATTCAATACGTATTTGAGCCTGCTTTGTTGGGTCTTTATAATGTAACTTGAAAGTTAAAAGTGTAGTAGTAAACCATAAAATCTAATCTCAATTGCCTTTAATTTGACTCAATCACATTGCCAATGAGCAAAATATAAACGAAAAAGCCAAAATAAGTGTCATTAATATGAGTAGACCAAAATAAAAAGGAAATAAAAAAAAAGAGGGAAAGAATCAAATAATGAATTAAATTAAGGAGAAAAATATGGCTCCAAATCTTTTCCCTTTGCATATAAATAGGGAGGAGATGAATTCCTTTCAGAAAGAGTGAGAGTGGGATTTACTCTTAGTATTTTTCTCTAGGGATCTAGAGGCTAATTACTTCAATGTGGATGACTTAAACACTAATGATAGTGGGTCTTTATTTTATTTGAGGAGGATACAAATTACTATGAAATATTGATTCCAGATTATTCGAGGAATAACAATTTATTATTATTTTTTATTATTTTCACATAGTGAAAAGAGTTTATTGCTATCCGTGGATGTAAGCAATAATTTGGCCGAACAATGTAAAATTTTTATGTCCCTTTTATTTTTTGTTATGTGTTATTTATTTTTGGGGCTTAACAAAATTCCCAACAATTAGACCCGAAGTTTTGGGAAGAATGATAGAAAATTTCAAAAAATGAAAAGTAGTTTATCACATTTCATGGTGGAAAAGTTTGATGGGTAATAAGTTATACTCTTTGGCAAAGAAAAGTGAAGGATCTCCTTATTCAACAAGGTCTTGCAAAGGTATTAAAAGGAAAGGATAAAGAAAAGCCTAAAAAAATAATTGATGCAGACCATGAGGAGCTTGAGGAAAGATGTGTAAGCATAATATGCCTTTACATTATTGATAACATTGTGAATAATGTTATTTATGAAGATTCAACCATGGATATTTAGGAGAAGTTAGAAAAGCTTTATATTTCAAAAAGCCTGTCCAACAAGTTGCACTTAAAGTAGAAGTTGTGTCGATGGAAAATGGCAGAGGGCAGCATTCTAGTAGAGCATTTGATCGAGTTTAATGGGTTTTTATGTTAATTGGCAAAAGTTGATGTAAAGATTAAGGAAGAAGATTGGGCAATGTTGCTGTAACATCCACCATTTTCTAATGTCAAAATTCCTATTATTGATAAAAAAATTTTGGTGAAACTTAGGGTTTCATAGATGGTAGAAGCGAGGGTATGTGTCTTAGGTGTCAAGTGTGAGGTTGTAAGTTAAAGTATAAGTTTTCTTCATGGGCAGTAAGGACTTCAATAGCTAAAAGTTTGGTTTTTGGCATCCGAAGGTTCCTTTACAGCTAAGGTCTTTTTCTGGATAATATAGACTTTTGCAGCCAAAAGCTAGACTTTTGACAGTCAAAAGTCCCCTCGACAACAAGGGTTATAAATAGTAACAAAAGAAAAGAAGAATTTAAAAATGTTAGAAAATGTCTCCCTTTCCCTTTTTATTGTTACATGCAAAAAGTCAAGGTTGCACCATGATTGAAACAAGTTGATCCAATCTTAGCAATTTGCAAGTCTTGGATGCTTGAAGATCCATTGGGAAGTCAAGCATCAAGGGTGGATTTGGATTCTTTTCTCTGTCATTTTCCTTCTTTTTTACTTCAAAGGAGAAAGGTATCTCCCCTTTTCTTTCTAATCTTTAAAATGGTTTCTTGTATGTTTTTGAATGGGAAAGGTTAAGTAAATTGTTTTGCATGCAAGGTTAGTGGCAGCTATCCTTTTCATTTATGTTTTTTTAAAAGTTTGTAGGAGGACCTTTAGTGGTGTATGTAATGTTCAATTAAGTTTCTTCCCTTTGTGACTTTTCTAAAGTCTTTTGAGGTTTTAAGGCATGTATGTGTGCATGGGTTAGGTTTTGGGGTTATAAGAAGTGAGTTTGATTGTTTAAAGCTTTAATGGTTAACTGAGCTTTGTTATAGATTTCAAAGGTTTTGGGGGATTGCATTTAGGGTTTCTAAGTTTAAAAAGGTTACTTGATCAGTTTATTGCATAAAGATATATTGAGATAAGTTTTTGGAAGTTTTAAACATGAGTTGATGTTATTTTGGGTCTTGGTTTTTTGCATAATTCAAATTGGAAATTTTGAAAATTTCTAGGTTCAGCTGTTGAAAACCATTATTTTGGCAGCCGGAGTAAATGCAGCTTCTCAAAGTTTTTTAAGAGTTCTGGACTTTGGCAGCTAAAGTAGCTGCTATTGGGTCTTGGTTTTCTGCACAATTCGAATTGGAAATTTTGAAAATTCCCAGGCTCAGCTGTTGAAAACCATTATTTTGGCAGCCGGAGTAAATTCAGCTTCTCAAAGTTTTTTAGGAGTTCTGGACTTTAGCAGCTGAAGTAGTTATTATTTCTCAAAGGCAGATAATGTTATGGACTTTAGCAGTTGAAGTTCCCTACTTCGGCAGCTAAAGTAGTTATTGCCAATCGAAGGCATTTAAAGTCAGGACTTTAGCAGTCAAAGTCCCTTACTTTGGTAACTGAAGTTGCTTCTGCCAACAACTTTCCTTATTTATTTTCAAGGCTCCAAAATCCTATTTTATGTTCTATTTTGACATAGAATTAAAGGTTAAAGGTTCTTTATATGTTTCTAGAGAATCTAATATATAAAATTGAGATGTTATTGATTCACCACTTGATCAGAGAGTTAGTGATCAATGTTCAAATAAGTCAAGCCTTGAGTCAGGTTGGTGCCAAAGCAGCCTAGGAAACACACATGAAGTTAAAGTCTACCTGCTAGATCTAAAGGGTAGGAATAAGTGAATAAATTCTACAAGAGATAAGTATAAATTGCTTAATTGGATTTCAAATGCTTTTTATTTACTATAATTACTACTTTAAGCATAGTAATGCATCATGAAATGCATTGATGTTAGGGTGTAATGCACTAGAACCATATTTTATTATAATTGCATAATGTTTATGATGTGAGGCAAATTTTGGATGACCCACTAACTCCCAAATGGTGTATGGAATCATGTTATGTTATGTCATGTTATGCATAGTTTGGATCCAAAAAGCCAGGTGAGGACCCTATGAGGCCCCTGTTACATGACACATGTCATGTTTAAAGAGAAAGTCTTGAGGAGCATCTATATGAGCCAAGCACATTGGTTAAAGTAAGAGGAAGTCCCGAGAAGCTTATATATGAGCCAGATACATTGGTTATAGGGGAGTCACTATTGACATAACTGCTGTGTTTGCAAATGTTTGATGATTTGTTAAATTCATGTATTTTACACTCATGTGCATGTAATGGAAAGAAATATGTGATTGCCTTAAGTAATTTATGCTTACTGAGCCTCCCAGCTCACCCCTCCCCAACCAAAATAGGTTTTGTAGGTAGTAGATGCACAAGCACCTAAGAGGGTTTTGGCATGTTATAAGGACAACTTTTGTAATAGTGATAGACTCATTTATGTTATGTATTTATGTCTTAAGTGTATAAGAGTATGTATTCATATCATATTGTATTTTATGTGATGTTAATGTATATGATAGTCTAGTGGATGTATGTTTTTATGTTAATAGTGTGGGCATGTGTATCTAATTTATGTTAGAATGTGAATGTGCTTGCTAATAAGACTGTATGGTTACATGTGTTAGTGAGTTGTTTCCTTTAGAATGAAATGGAATAGCATAATGAACTTTGAAAGCATTAAATGTAATTATACAAACATAAGAAGGGGAATGTGGAGTTCCCTAGATGTAAATAATCTAATTAGGGAAATGAAAAAAGCTAAAAGAGTAAGACCAACTGGTCAAGTTTTCTGCATAATTAATTGAATTATGTTGCATAAATGATGTAATGTTGAAAGAGGAAGTAGTGCTATACTAATCACACTAAACACGAGATAAATGTAGTGGAAGTCTATTGGGGTAATTAAAGACCCTTTTAGGTATTTCAATACCAAGGGTAGACTTAATGATAAAAGAAAAGTAAAGTTTAGTGTAATTAACAAGATGCAGTTGAAGTTAAAATGATATAACCATGCAAAAGAGGTTCCTTAAGGGAACATTCCCAAAGTTAATGTATTATATGTGGTAAATAGCTGTAAAAGAAATAAGAAAGAAAAGGTTTGTAAGCATGCTCTTCTTAGAGAAATAATTCTAAGAAATCCTTTGTTTGATAAAAGAAAGTTATGTGACTCATAGCAATCTTACAAAGGGTACAGAAAGAGTTTAGTTTTGTACAAACAAAGAAGAGTACAACATTAAAGATAAAGTAAAACGGAAACAGAAAAAGAAATTTCAGCATTATGTACTAAGGTTATAAGCCCTTTCTATTGAGTTTGAGTCCTAGGGAGGAAAGAACTTCCTTTAGACTTTAAAAAAAGTTCCAAATCAATAAAGTGGGCCCTTAGAAAGTCAAAATCTACAATCTTAGGCTTGCTACGGGTTCTAACAGCCTTATGCTGACCCATTCTCTAACGCCAGTAACAACCCCTTGGTCAGGTCATTACAGTTGCTTCTTAACTCAGTCCTTGACTCATGTGAAAATTTTGTAGAATCCTTGCTTAGTGGAATAAATATCTTGAAAATGGAGCATGCATAGGAAGCTCTGATGTCTCATGAAATCTGAAGGAAGGAAAAGAATATAGTTCAAGGTGATGGTGAGGTATTCATTCCTCATGGTATGAGTTGGCAACGACAATCATTTGACAAGGATGGATCTCCACAAAACAAATTTAAATAAAAAAAATTAGAGATGATATTCAATGCTATCGATGCAAAGAGCTTAGGCTTATTAAAAGAGATTGTTCAAATGACAAGAAAAAGGTGGAGGGACATGATGGAGAGTGTTCTATGGTATTGGGTGATGGTGTATCTACCTAAGATGAACTTATTTGAAACAAGAATGTTTCATTTGTTATGGAGGCAAATGAAAAGTTTTTGCGAGTGTGCATGTCCTTTTTTTTTTCAAGGTGGAGAATTGTTAGTGTTAAAAAAAAAAGAGCCAAAATAAGTGGCATTGATATGAGTAGACCAAAATAAAAAGGAAATAAAAAAATGGGGAAAGAATCAAATAATGAATTAAATTAAGAAGAAAATTATGGCACCAAATCTTCTCCCTTTACAGATAAATACGGAGGAGATGAATTTCTTTTGGAAAGAGTGAGAGTGAGATTTACTCTTAGTAGTTTTCTCTAAAGTTCTAGAGGGTAATTGCTTCAGTGTGGTGGCTTAAACACTGGTAATAGCAAGTTTTGTTTTATGTAAGTGGTATACAAATTATTATGGTATATTGATTGGGGATTACTCAAGGAATAACAATTTTTTGTGCGTCTTATTGATTTTCATATAGTGAAAAGAGTTTGTTGCTATCTATGGATGTAGGCAATAATTTGGGCTAATCACAAAAAAAATTTTATGTTTCTCTTATTTTTTCTTGTGATATTTAGGCAAAAGGCTTTTTTTAGTCCTTTAACTATTAATCGATAGTAAAAAAAAGGCCTTAAACTTTTTTTTGAGTCCTTAACTATTAAAATAGATCAAATAAACTTTATATCATTTAATTTTAATTCAATTAAGTCCAATTTAGTCATGTGTAGTCCTGTGACTCTTAATTGACCATTAAAAGACCATAAAAATTAATATAATATTATTTTAAAATCTTTTATTCATTTAAAATTTTAAAATAAAATTAATAAAAGTAATTTTAATTAATTAGATTTGCCTTTCATTAGGAATATAAGACTTTCATCCCTAATAATGATATCTTTCTACCTTAAAGAAAATGGGATTTGAAGCCTATGTGAATCTTCTAATATGTAGTCAGAAGAGTTATCATTGAGCAAGCATGGATCCTAACATCCAATTTTTGCTTTTCCCATTTGAATCTCTTCTTGTAGCCTTCGATAGACACAGACAAAACCACCACTATTCAAACCACCACTATTCAAAAACCCAGTACAAAGAAGTAGCTATTGAAATTTGCAAGATTAGTGGCTTTGATTTATGGACTATATTGAGAGTTGAAAAGTGGTGGTTAGGTTTTGTTTCGTCAATTCGAATATTTTGTTTAGGAAAAAAGAAATTAAATATTTTTTAATTTTTAAAATATAAAATTAATATTTAATTCATTAACTATTAACTTTACTATTTTTTTAACAGTGTTGGTTAATACCGTTAATTTTGTATTTATTTGCCTTATTATAATACTTGAGGGGCTTATTTGGACCAAAAAAGTTTAAAGACTTTTTTGACTACCGAGTAATAGTTAAAAGGTGAAAATGAGCCTTTTGTTGTAATATTTATTATGGGATTTACCAAAATTCCCAACAATATTATCCGTAACTTTTGATATGTAAAATTGGTGGATTAAAAATAATGGTAAACTATAATTCAGTTCCAAAGGTCTGGTTAAATTTACAAGTTAGTCATTCTTATATTAAAATCAAGCAAAAAAAATCTACAAGTTAGTTTCTGCTGTTAGAATTTCAGTTAAGTTATTGTTAATTATAGCGAAAATGACCAAAATGCACTTAAAATCTGAAAATAATTTAGTCTCTGAGGTTTTATTTTATTAATAATTTAGACCTTATATTTTTAAAATGTGGTTCTTACTAAATTATAATTATTAAAAATATGAATTAATTACTTTGAGGTGCTTGAAATTTTGGTTAATTACAAAATCATTCATATATTTTATAAATTGATCCTTAAATATTACAAATATTTTTAAATGAGCCCTTATAATTTTGTAAAATTCTATTTATGTCAATATTATTTTAATATATATATATGTATATATATCAATTTATAATATTTTCTTATATTATATTTTATTGTTATATATAAAAAAAGCAAAATAAAATATGAGTATGGACTCAAATTGTTAATAAAATAAAATTTCAAGAACTAAATTGTTTTCGTAATAAAAATAAAGTGAAATGCATATTGGTCATTTTTGCTAAATTTGATCGGAAATTAATAGTGATTCCAATGATAAGCATTAGCTTGTAAGTTTATTAAAATGTTAAGACTAAATTACTTGATTTTAAAAGCATAATGACTAAATTATAGATTTAACCGAATCTCTCGAGAAATAAATTGTTAGTAAAATAAAATTTCTAAATTATTTTCATATTGAACCTAGAGTTAAAAGCATTTTGATAATTTTTTTTAAATTAACAATAATTTAATTAGAATTCTAACAATAAGGCTAAATTATAGACTTATCATAATTTCAAGAACTTATTATTATGGTTTGAGAGGGATTTAGGAATAGAATCAATATTTTCTTTTTCTTTTAATTTCAATTCTCAAATCATTGCAATCAATTCAAAACAAGAAAAAAAAAAGCAATATATTTAAAAATAAAAAAATACAACATTTTTATTTTGTAATTAGATTATTCTTAATAAAAATATTACATTTTTTTTTAGAAATGAACAGCACATGTTAACTAATATACATATAATAACATGTATACCTAACTTGATTAATTCAATTAATAAGAATGAAAATTACTTTTTTTATTAATTAATATTTAATTTTATTATGAAGTACTCTAAAATTATTTATTTTAATTACACCTTTAAAATTATTTAAAAAATTCAATTTTTATATATATAAATTAATTTGAGAATATTTTCACCATGCATATTAAAAAAAGAACATGCATTATAATTTATTAGAGGCTTCAATACATCACACATAATCCCACTTGCTTCCATCACTACAATTAAATATTTGGAATGCCAACCACATGCCAATATTAAATGTTTATAAATGATTACTTATTGGATTTTAGTTTCAATCTTCATAGCAGAGAAATAGACTATTGAAAATAAAAGAATTAGCCTTTTGATTTGACATCTATTTATTTAATATCAAATATAATGCATATTAAAAAGAGATATATATATATATATATATATATATATATATATATATATATATACTTTAATTTTTATATTTTAATAAAATTAATTATTTATTTTTTTATTTTAAAAATATATTATTTAATTCTTATTTTTAATTGTGAATTATTTAGTTTATTTTATTAATTTTTTAATTAAATTAGGTAAAAGAGAAATAATAATTATATATAAAAATTAAATAGAAGATAAATTTAAAATTATAAATTAAATAATTATATTATTTAAATTACAAGAATTTAATACTTTAAAATATCAGGAAAGATTAAATAACTCGAAAAAAAAAAGAAAATAAATAATATATTTTTTAAGATAAAAAATTTATTGATTAATTTTATTAAAATAAAAATTAAATAATAATTATACTTTTAAAAAATTTAAACAGTCAAAATCAGTAGCTTTGGCAGCCACAGTTTCCATTGTTTTCTTGCACTCAAAAGCCACGTTGTTGTGAATCACAAAAACTCTCTTTTCCAACATATATATATTTTTTTAGTAATGACTAATGAGTAGTCACTGAGAGCAAGTGTTCTCTGTTTTCCACCTTCACTGATGCTACCTTCCATCTGCAATGGCCACCACCCATCCCCACCGCCACCTCCACCTCCACCTCCCCTCTTCTTACCCACTTCCACCATATTTACCATACTACCCTTCTCTTCTCTCCTCCCCCACCAAACCTAGGCAAGTCTCTCTGTTTCTCTTTCTGTCTCTTGTCTCTATATTTGAACACACACACACAATGATACACTATCTCTGTCTTCTCTATAAAGGTTTGTGGTTCCTGTTTCAGGTCTTGCAAGATCCTCTGTTGCCTATCAATAAAGCATTCGAATGACAGCCAAATTTCCACCAGCAACACCCACAACCACAAGCAACAAACCAGCAATCTCCGGGTGGTGTTCGCGGCTGGTGAGACTGGTGGACATATAATACCTGCTGTGGCCATAGCTGATGAGCTCAAAATCGCAAACCCCAACACCGAATTCCTCTTTATAGGAACCCCAAACAGCATGGAAAGCGCTTCCATCCCTTCCGCCGGATATCCCTTCTCTTCCATCCCACCTGTAAGGTTGTATCGCCCACTCTTCTCCCCTCGAAATCTTTCCCTTCCCTTCCATTTGATTCAATCAACGATCCATAGCTTCAAGCTTCTTCGAGATTTCAATCCTCATATTGTTGTAGGCACGGGGGGCTATGTTTCTTTCCCTACTTGCCTTGCTGCTTTGTTTAGAGGACTCAAGGTTGTGATCCAAGAACAGAATTCTGTTCCGGGCATTGCCAACTATCTGCTTTCCTTTTTGGCTGAGGTTGTTTTTGTGGCTTATAATTCCACTGTTGAGTGTTTTCCCAGGAAGCATAAGTGTATGGTCTGTGGGAATCCTGTAAGATTATCGTTGAGGCAATTTGTCTCAAAGGCAGTGGCTAGGAAGGAATTCTTTCCGAGGGCTGGAGGGAAGGAAGAGGCTAAGGTTATTTTGGTGCTTGGAGGGTCTTTTGGGGCCAATACTATTAATATTGCATTGTTGAACTTGTACAGCCAAATGTTGCTTGAACATAAGAATTGGTTTATTATATGGCAAACGGGGGTTGAGGCTTATAATGAAATGGAAAGCCTTGTTAGGATCCATCCACATTTATTTTTGACACCGTAAGTTCTGCTTCTTCTGTTGATACATGGATTTTATGCTTTTTTTTTTCCTTATTGCTGTAGAATATATAGCCTCTTGCTCAAAGTTGACCTCTGGAGGAGTAAGAGGGGAAATGCAAGGAAATCCTTTTACAAGTTAGATATAGTGACATTGTTCTCAAGCAACGGCAAAGCCAAATTTATCATAGGATTAGACTTTCTTTATCTCTGCATTTTATTCTTTGAATGAGAGCCAAAATCAAACTTGTTTATTCCTGCAATGAGAAAGAAAAGTGTGACTTAGTTACTAAGCCGATTCAACAATAACAGAGATTATGAAATCATAGTTGCCTTTTGATATGTATTCTATGAATCTAGCTCATAAGCTAGGAGCCCACAGAGAATTCAAAAAATTTGTCAAAATTTGGTCCTCCAGCCTTTTGGATGAACATTATAAGAATGTCTGCGACCCTAGTTGCACAATTGCATTTTAACATTATAGTTTTTTCCTACACATCCTATTAGATTGGAATATAGTTTATCTTAGTTGATCTATATCTTGTATTCATTTTCTGTGCAGTTGGAAATTCCCTCTGATAATTGTAGTTTCATTGCTTTGAACAGATGAGCTTAGTACCCTTTCCTTTTTGTTCCGTGATTTGTAAGTACACATTTTTGTTCTTCTTGAATTTGATGTACTTTTGAAATTATATTCCAGGTTCTTGCATTCAATGGATTTGGCGTATGCTGCTGCAGACCTTGTTGTCTCTAGGGCAGGTGCAATGACATGCTCTGAGATCTTAGCTACTGGGAAACCCGCTATTCTGGTAAATCAGAAAAGATTCTTCTCTTTTCTATCTTGATCGAGTCTTCATTGACATATGCCTTGATTTTCTATCATTCTGACCAGTGTAATAATTAGAATCATGTTTGTGATATTGATTTCTACTAAACTAGATGAAGCGGAATGGTCTCTCTGTTTTGGAAATGCACATAATCACATACTTGATTGTTATATTCAAAAAGTAATGAAAAATTACTTGATTGTTCATTTTTCTACAATATTGGTGTAAAGCTTGAGATAAATGACTGTGCAACATAATCAATACTCGATTGCTATGTTTTATTGCATTATATTAGTTAAACGAGAACACTTTATGTCAAACTCAGGGTTATAATGCAGAATATATGGATGTAACCTGCAAATCTTGTTGCTTTGCATTTTTTATTAACTTGGAAACTAATTACACATTGCAAGTGCAAGCAATTCAACAATTTCCTTTCATGGACATTGCATTTGGCCATTTGTGAGAAAGCAGAAACTGAAGAAAGATGTGATTTAGGGTTAATCATCTTCTGTTGAAGTTTATAACCTGCTGCTTTTATCACAGTCACTGTGTTCAATTTCAATACACTTCTAATGTGATTAGATGAGGTAAATTCAAAGCCGATTGATAGAGTTCTATATTTTGTGTTTTAAGCATTCCAAAAGCAGAAGAGCATTCAGTTAACTCCGTAGAGCTCACAACTGTGGAATGTTTCGTGCATTGGGTCAACCTTTTATATATATAGAGAGAGAGAAATTCACTGCTAACACAGTGTTTGATGTTTATTTGAAGAACCCACTTGTACAATATTTGCATTATGTAATTTGAACAGTCCATGTCACATAATTGCAAAGTAAGGCAAATAAATATTTCACAGAAATCCTAAATGATTGGTTGAAAGGTGTTTATTTATGGTTAGTTATGCAAATTGTATATGTTCATGTATTAATTTGTATCTAAAGATATTATAGCCATGTGTATCTTATGTGTAAGACCATAACAAGCTTCACCATAAAATTGTGGACACTGTTGGATTATGTTGTTAGAGCATCAAACTAGTGCCATCACCAGCATAAGTTTGACCATTTAGGCTCTTTTATATCAGTACATATGCAACTAGGAATACCCATTGACATTGGTTTTCACCATGGATGCTGAGATGTTCTAAAATGCATCAAGGCTGCTCATTTCATTTGTGTGCACTTTGATGTTTGCATCATTTGAAATCCATGTGACTTTTATATGATCCATCTATCCATTCAGCTTTACTTTGCCCAAATTGTCTACAATTAGGATGTTTGTATTGCTTGGATCTATTTTGCAGATACCATCACCAAATCTAGAGGAAGGACATCAACTAAGAAATGCTTCTCTGATGGCGGACGTAGCAGGTTCAAGGGTTATAACTGAAGATGAGCTAGATTCTACTACGTTGGGAACCACAATTGACGAGATTATAGGTAAGTTAAATGTGTGGCTTATTTTGATGCTGCACTAACAGCCTGTTTATGAAGGAGAGAGAGAGGGGAAAGAAAGGGGGTGGAGGATTGCATTTTGCCTTATTTGGGAGAGCTGGAGAATATGGGGAAAAGAATTTTTGAACATTGAAAAAAAAACCTGTGCCCACAAAAGTTATTCTTCCCATTTTGGGGAGAAATGGGAGAGAAAGTGAACATTTAAATGAATATTTTACTTGCAATGAGTTCTTTGCGCTTGAATATGAGAGTTCCCTCTCATACATGGTTCTTCAGAAATTTTTTTAACTGGATGAAAAATATAATTTTTTTTATTCAGATATAAATACAGATATGTTAACAAGAGATGAAAATTGGGATATTTTGACCATTGGTAAATGATAAAGTTAGCTTGCGCAGAATTTTATTTTGAATATAAAAAAATCAAAATCAGTAAATTGTGAAGTAACTTGAATAGGCTACAATTGTAAAAGTGTGCAAAGTTCATCATTTTTTTAGACCATGAGCCCAATAACATTAGTAATCTGTATGCATGAGATGTGATGTGTTAATCATTTTTGCAAACATATGAGATGTCAATGAATCCAAAGGTATATATACATGTTATGTAATGATATGGTATTGGTATCTTTTAACTTCCTAAAACACTGGAAAGGTTCTTTCTGTTAGTTTACCTGCAGTAGTTGAGCTGTGTAACAAGGAGCTCCATAGGTATTCTAGAACGACTGTCATATTTGTTAGCATTCAATTGAGTGCAGATTGCCGAAATTTCTGATTGGCTTGACAGCATCAGTTGGTGCAGACGTGTTTTCTGGAAATTTATGTAATTGGGTCTTCACACTGTCAATTTCAATTTGTAGCTTTCATTTCCTTAGTTTTTTAATAATTTTTTGCATTCCATTATAAGGCTAGATATAGTTTAGTAAATTTACTCTTGAATTATTTCATTTTTGTGTCTGAAAAATAATCATATGGTTACTATAGCAGGAGATGAGGCTGTAATGGCAGACATGTCAGAAAGGGCTCTGAAAGCTGCAAAGCCTGATGCCTCTGCAGAAATCGCACGGCACATTCTTTCCCTGGTCGAGGCATCAACTAAGAAGAAGTAGCAATAAGTTTGCTTGATGAATGAAATTAAATATTTTCTACTTGATAAATTACACTTGCTATAAAGCTTTATGGTACAAGAATGTTCTCTATTTTGGCTGTCGCATTTTTCACCGGAATTAAATTTCTATCAAAAGCTAAGAATGCATAATCCTCTTAGCAATTGTTATGGTTAGAATCATGGTATAATTTTAGAGTGGATGCTTCTATATGCAGTGATCTCATTTAGGGTAGTTATAGGGATATGTTCTGTTTCTTTCCTTTGTGCAATGAAGTGACTCATTGGTGCTTGTGATCATTTGATATGCATAGTTAAAGATTTAATTTGCTGAAGTGCTTCATTTTTCTACAACGTTGTTAAAATGTGATAGCGTTGAGCAAGTTAAATGATAAGTTGGTCCTATGCAGAAACCACCTTATTTCTTAAATTATTTAGGCCTTTCTCGTTAATCCAAGTTAGATTCAATATAAATCTTGAGGTCTCTAAGTCTCCCTAAAAAATTGCAGAAAGTCGTGGTTCTATAACGGTGTTTGGTTTGACTTAAAAGTGGAAAATTATAAGTAGGTTACTGTTTAATTTATCTTACAAGTTAAAAAAATTGAAAACTATTTAAAATAAATAAATTGTAAGTAAGATATTATTTATTTATTTTAAAATTATTATTTAATCAAATAAAAGATATATTATCCTAATAATTTATATCTTCATTTTAATAATTACAATACCCAATTATATATTTTTAAAATTTATTTTTAAATTTATTTTAACAAAATAATTAAATTACTCTTCATTTTAATAATTACAATACCCAATTATATATTCTTTTAAATTATTTTTAAATTCATTTTAACAAAATCATTAAATTACTGAAAATGAATTTTTTAAATAATTTTACTAAACAATTAATTAGTTTTTTTATCAATTTATAAATTAAAAAATAAATTTTAAGTAAAAAATTAAAAATAAATATTCAAACCAAACATATATAGTGTTTGTGTCTTGTTTGGTTTTGGTTCTTGCTAAAACTTAGAAATGAATTAAACGGTAACTAAATTTAAATTTTTATTTTTATTTTTATTATTTATTTATTTATTTTTGTTCAGTTGTTGAAAATGTTTTTATAAAATTTATGCTATGGTGAGTTGAACCTGAAACACCATTTTAGTTTTAAAATTAGAAGTGATTTGAAACATACCAAGAGTTTATATATATATATATATAGATGAAATTAGTATAAAATATATTAAAATTATTAATATTAATATAAAATAGTTGATAACTATTAATTAAAATTTCAACTTAAATTCATAAAAATTGAATTTGGATACTAATATTTACTTATATTATTAAAGAAAATGAGAGATGCTTTTTCCACATAATTCATAATTTATTTTTGTATAAATTAATTATAATAAAATCAATTGTATATATATAGTTATTAACTATGGATATATTATATAATATAATTTCCCTTCAGGATTTCTATAATTAAAACCATCTCTACAGAAGTAGATTGATTATTTCTATCTCTATATACTCATTAAATTAGCCCAAAATTCAAATTTAATTTGCCTTCTCTGCTAATTTAGATTGATTATCATCCTGTTGTATGAAAGAAAGGGAGAAAAAAAAATCTGCATGACAATTGTGCTAAAATATTCATTTGGCCTTATTGATTTTATATTTATTTTTACAAATTCTTAATTGGATTAGCATAGTCTGAATGTATAAAATATATATATATATAGCCCATAAAATAAGTAAGTGATTGTTAAAATTTAATGGGTTGAGCCCAAGTATTGTTTTGAATTTTAAGTGTGATCTACTCCTATTTGGATTAGGAAAATCCTAGTTCATCTCTGTATAAATAAATATATAGGTTATATTCTCTCTCTAGTCTATTGTATTTAGAGATTTAAAATTACTTTTTTAAATAATAATATCGTTTTAGATATTATTAAAAAAATAATTTAAAAAAAATTATTTTATTATTTTAATATTTTTATTATTAAAATTTTTTAAATTTAATTTTAAATTAATTTTTAATATTTTCTCATTAATATATTTAAAAAATTAATTTTTTAATAACAATTATAACAGTACTATCAAACAGGACTTATGTTAATTGAGTTTTGAGCCTATCAATAAGTACACCTAGAATGGAAGATGTATAACCATTCCACGGAATTTGTGCGTTGACAGATTTCTATATTTATTGCAAATTTCAAGTCTTGAGTGATCATGGAGGCAAGACACACTACAATTATATAAAAAAAACTAATTTAATTTATATATTATTTAATTATTGTAATTTTAATTTTGTGTACTGCATTCAGCGAATTAATTCTTTTAAAAAATTATTAAAAAAATAAAATTTAGTCATGGGCTCATCTGTCTTTTTAGTCTATTTGGGATAGTAATTAAAGCTATTTTTTTAATAATATCATTTTAAAATTAAAAAAAATATAATTTAAAAAACTATTTTATTGTCTAAATTTTTATAATTTAAATATATTAAATTAAATTAAAAATTTAAATTTCTAATTAATAATTTTTTAAATAAATATTTCCTCTATAGCAATTAAAACTTCAATACCAAAGGAAACATTAATTTAATTCAATTAAATAGAGTTTGAATCGGAGATTTGATGCTCAGTTTCGATTCAAAATTTTTTTTTTATATATATATATATATATACACACACACACATTATTGATACAACGCAAGAACTCAGGGACAAACAAGATCAATAACCTGAAGAGGAAATTAAAGAATAAAAAGAGAAGTTTAAAGAACCTAGCATTGAAGAATCTGAAGCTTTAATTGTTGAGACTTCACATCTTGAAATAAAAAGAAAAAAAAAAGGTCGAATAGAAAATTTTGATAGAGGCTACTCTAAAGGAAGAAGCTGAAGATGAGGAGAGTGAGTATGACAACTTTGAAGAATCTATTATAGGAATAAAGAAAATCAAGCCATGAGGTTTTCAATGAAAACAGAAGAAAATAAAATCAAGTAAATGACATTGGAAATTGAAGATATTTTATTATTTTTTTTAAATTTCGACTAAATTATAGAGTGTTTCAGTTGTAGTTGTAATTGATTTTCTATGTTCAAATGTTTCCAAGAATGTAAAGGGAAGCATGAAGTTTTTTGTTTTAAGTTCATTCCTATCATCTAAGAAAATAAAGTTGTTTGTTCTTTGAATCAAATTGATTCTTTCCAAGACTCAAGGTCGAGTTTTCTCTAGCAAGAATTGAATGATACAGTGTAGAAAGATGATATTTCTAGATTATTTTAATTTAATTTTTCATTATTAAACTTGGAACTTTTATTTGATTTCTATTAATTAGAAAATTTATATTATTTAGAATTTTATTATTAATTAATTTTTTTAAGGTGCATTGCACACTATTTATATCCGTTATACATATTGATAATTTAATTTTTATATGTAATTTTAATATTCAATTAAATTTAATCTTTCATTATCATAATATCAAATTACCATGATTGTATTTTACTCTAGTTAAAGTTTGTTTGTATTTTTTTTTATTTTTTATATGTTTAATTTGTTAGTCATTAATAAAGTTAGATTATGTTTTTTAAACCATTATTTTTAGTTCTACTATTTATATAGTTTAGATAGGGGTGTAATCGAACTGAATCGAGTTGAACTTTGAAGAGTTCAGGGTTGATTTGTCAAAATTTTTTGAAACTCGAGCCTAGTTTGAGCTTAACTCGTGTCGAGTTTGAGCTGAATATCTATAAGCTCAAGCTTGGCTCATTTAGAAAACGAGCTCTAAACGAATCGAGCCAAACGAAGCTTTTTATGGAACTAAATCTCTCGGGCAATTCGGGAATAGCTTGATAGAGTGAGTTTTAGGTTTAAATGTATGAAGTTTAAACAACATAATTTTGATTAGCTCTTATTTAAAAAAATAACCTAATTTTCATTAAAAAAAATTAAATTATAAATAACTATATTTAATAAATACATTTTATATATTATATATTGATTACATCATAATTTTAAAAAATATATTATGTTTAAAATATTCATAAATTATTATACACTGTAGAAGCGTGTAAACTGTAAAGAAATAAAGCAAACATACAAAACAACAATATTTACGTGGTTCACCCTCTCAACATAGGGCTACAGCCACGAGCATGTCATCTTTCACTATAATCAATAAATAAATCATCATTACAAGCTCATAGCTATACTACCCATCAGCCTAATTACACCCAAGAAAACCCATACAATATCAAACTGCTCATAGTAAATATAGCAGTTAGTCCCTCTCAGTCTCCTCTAGATATAACTCAATATATTTACTATTTTAACTGCTACACCACAAAGGGTGCCTTCAACTATATGGGCAAGAGGGCTCTCACCAATGGATAAGAATCCATTCCTCTTAAATTCTATGTCCTTACTCTACCTTAGGTCGAAGCCTCTCTCCACTGCAATGGGCAAGTGCCCCTTATTAATGGGCAAGGCCAAATCCTCGGCAATTGGCAAAGCCCTCTCTATAATGAGCGACAATCTCACTCTATGAGCTGAAAGCCAAATAGCCTTTTCCACCATTCTCCTATTTATAGTATTAATTCCCTCAATCCTAATCTGATTAGGAGTCCCACTCAATTTAGGAATAACATTAAAATAAGAGTTTTATTTTATATAGGAAATATTCCCATTGAGGAATATTTCTTCTACTCAAATTAGGAAAAAGGTCTCTCCAAATCCCACTAGGATTTTGAGTCATAATTCTAACAATCTCCATCTTGACTCAAAATCCATTAACCATTGCCTATCTCAAATTCTTGGATGTCATCAAATCATCAAATCTGTATGCTTGAGCTTGAACCCTTCAAATCATCAATCTTGCCAATCTTCATTTTGGGTGTAACTTGCTTCTTGCTTCAAAAAATTCTCGCGTCCTCAAATATCTTGATTTCGCATCAAGAGCTTCACCTTAATTTTAACTTTCCACCACTTTAAGCTTACATCACCATGTGCGACTTCTACATGTCACAATAGCTTCACCTTCAACTGAACTCACCAAGATTATCCCCATGCTCTGATACCAATTTGTTGTGCACTGCGGAAGCATGTAAACTAGAAAGAAATAAACTAAACATATAAAACACTAATATTTACGTAGTTCACCCTCTCAACATAGAGCTATATCTATGGACATGCCATCTTTCACTATCATCAATAAATAAATCATCATTGCAAGCTTATAGCTATACTATCCATCAACCCAATTACACCTAAGAGAATCCATATAACATCAAACTGCTCATAGTAAATATATTAGTTAGTCTCTCTCAGTCTCCTCTAGACATAACTCAATATATTTACTGTTTTAACTGCTACACCACAAAGGGTGTCTTCAACTATATGGGCAAAAGCCCTCTCACCAATGGATAAGAATTCATTCCTCTTGAATTCTATATCCTTACTCCGCCTTAGGCCGAAGCCTCTCTCCACTGCAATGGGCAAGTGCCGCTTATCAATGGGCAGAGCCAAATCCTAATCAATTAGCAAAGCCCCTCTCTACAATGGGCGACAGCCTTACTCAATGAGCTGAAAGCCAAATAACATTTTCTACCATTCTCTTATTTATAGTGTTAATTCCCTCTATCCTAATCTGATTAGGAGTCTTACTCAATTTAAGAATAACACTAAAATAAGAGTTCTACAATTGAGGAATATTTCTCCTACTCAAATTAGAAAAAAAGTCTCTCCAAATTTCACTAGGATTTTGAGTCATAATTCTAATATAAATAAATAATGTCTTTATAATATAATAAAATATAATAACTAATTTAAATATTTTAACAAATTAATCTGTTCACAAGCTTACTCTTGAGCTAACTTGCGAGCATGCAAACGAGTCAGTTTATGAGCCTTAACGAGTTGAACATTATAAAATTTGAGCTCGACTTGTTTATTAAATGAAGCTAAAAATTAAGCTCGAGCTCGGGCTCATTTACAAAATGAGTCGATATTTTATCGAGTCAAAGCTCGAATAGCTCAGTAGCAGCTTGATTCATTTACATACCTAAATTTAGGATTTGTTTTTATTTTGCTTACACGTATTATGTTGCTTTTATGAATAATATTAGCAATGTTTTATATATAATATAGTAATTATAATAAAATTCTAACCATGTTATCTCTAGTTAAACGTTTGTTAAGGGGAAAAAAAAAAACTAGTGCAATAATAATTAAAGAGTGCACTTTCTACTAATTCCACATCATAAGCCTAGGTGTGAATAAAAGAAAGTTATACAATAACACACAATATTAAATCTGAAAAACATAATACAACTTGAAAAAGCACATCAATTGCAAGCAAAATTATAATGAGCCATATTAGCGACACAAAGAGTCCTCATTATGATATTTTTCTTGTCACGACCCAATTATATAAGCTGGACTGGCACTAAGATTTGGGCTAACATAAAGCCCCAAAGCTTATCGTAAATCTTTACTATTTCTAAACCCATAACCAAGTGCAAAACTCTAGGCCCAATAAACAAAACTCAACTATATAAAATATTATAATACAATTTGGGAAGTCTAACTCAACCTAGTTCATACTATAGCAACTAGGAAAATCCAGCTCAATCTTAATACCTAACATTCATAAATCATTTAATATCATTAATTTTTATTAATTAATATATATATATATATATATATATATATATATATATATATAAAATAGTGTCACAACAGAGTTTTAAAAATAAAATAAATAATTAAATAAACAAATTAATAAATAAAAGTTTTTAGTTAATAATATTGTACCCTGTGAGAAATAGTACCGGTTAGATTTTGAAAAAAATTACTTCTCCTGCAACATAAGAAAAATTATTGAATATAAGTGAGTGTTTGACTTAGTGAGTTTAGATATCGATTACAGATGCAATTTCTATGACTACCCAAAACTGATGTAATTCTATCATGACAGGTACATCCAACACATATAATAGATAAATAAAAATACAATTATTTAATTGATGCATGAAAATAATTTTTGATAATTTATTTATATTTAATAACAATAGTAATTATAAAACTTACCTTTTTCTCATAATTTCAATATGTTTTGTTTTCTCTTTAATAATAATAGTATTATTGTGGTTCATGGAAATTTCTTATGACATAGACCTGCAAAATGGAGAATAAATGGGTTTGGAGATTCATTGAGAATGTTTCCGATGAGACCATCTAACACTCAAGTCAGAGTTGACCCCTCTTTTTTTTTTTAATATATTCTTTGTACATATATATATTTATATATGTTGACTCCTAATAAAATTAAACAAAACCCCCTTTTCGAGAAAATTTAAGATTAATAATAAGACAAAAAAATATATATTGTTCATTCTAAATTTTTTTCTATATTATACATATAAATGTATGAAGGAGGGGAACATTGGGATCTTCAAAATACCCTCTTATTTTTAATATTTACAACTATATTATTTTTTTATTATCTAATTAATTTTGGAGCTTATACAAAATCAAATTTCTTAATCCTATTCATATTTTAAATTTATTTAATTAATTTTTTTTATAATTTAAAATATTTATTTATAATTACAAAATTAAATGTTCTACATAATATATAAGTGGGAAGGTTGGGATTTTGAAAAATGTCTTTCATACTTTTATTATTTACAAAAATGCCAAAAGCATATTTATAGCAGCAAAAAAATAATTTATCACAAATTTCATAGCTAATTCATATCCTTTCATCGCTAATTCCTTTAGAGACATAAATTCCGTTACTAATACTTTATCAATGAGGTTATCCCTACATCATTGTCTTTTAGTGACAAAGTTCGTTGCTATTATTTTACAAATAAGGCCATGTAGCATTGTCGCTAATAGTGTTTAGCGACAAAGCTTCCGTCTAAGTTTCTAAAAATTTTAATTTTTAACATTACAATAGTTAACATAAATTAAAATTTTAATATTATTTTAATAATAATTATACTTAGTGATTATATATTAGAGTTTTTTCAATAGGAACGAAAATACACATATTATAAAAATAATTAATTATAAATATTTTTTTACATCTTAATTTATTAATTTCTTTTTTTTTTATGAACACTAAAATAGTAAAGAATTTTATTTCGTTAATTTATTTTAGTAATATTTCTTAAGTATTTTCTATACATACATATATATATTTTTATTATAAACACTACTCTTTTAGAACAATAAATAATTTTAATTGACATATTATTATTTCATTATAGTTATATATTACTATCATCATCATGAAAATATGTATTGTTCAAAACTACAAAAGATATATTGTTAACATTATTTTAAAATATTATAGGATGATATCTATGAACCTTGTCATAATATTTATTTAGAATTAGTAGTGTATTAAATATTTAAATAAAAAATTCCAAATGTTATAATATAATATAAATGAACTTTATTATATTAAAAAGGAAATTTTTAAAATTTTTTTAGTATTTATATTCTTAAATAAAAAATTTGGCACCCAACATATTAAAAATTTATTATTGAAAATCAAAATATTATATTAATATTATATTATAACAAAAATTAACAGAAAATTATGTATAAAAAAAATTAAATCATGAATATGTATTAAAAGTATAAACAACATGTGTTGCACATTAGTAAAAAAAACTAATAATATATAAATATATGAAAGAGGGTTAGTTGGGAACATTAGGATTTCCAAAATACCCTTTTTATTTTTATTATTTACCACTATATTATTTTTTTATTTAATTAATTTTAGAGTTTATATAAATTTAAAACTTTTAGTCCTATTTGTATTTAAATTATATTTAATTAAGTTTTTTTTATAATTTAAAATATTTATTTATAATTACAAAATTAAATGTTCTATATAATATATAAAAAGTGAGAAGGTTGGGATTTCCAAAAATATTTTTCATTATTTTTCAAAAATGTCAAATACGTACTTATAGCGACAAAAATAATTTGTCGCCAATAATATAGCTAATTTATATTACTATGCTGTTAATTCCGTTTAGCAAGACAATTTCCCTCGCTAATTTATTTTAGTAATATTTCTTAAGAATTTTATATACAGATTTTTTTAATTGTAAACACCACTACTTTAGAACATTTTATTATTTCATTATAGTTATTAATATTATCATTATCAAAACATATATTGTTCAAAAATATACAAAATATATATTGTTAACATTATTTTAAAATATTATAGAACAATATCTATGAACCTTTTCATAAAATTTATTTAGAGTTAGCAGTGTATTAAATGTTTAAATAAAAACTTTCAAATGTTATAATATAATATAAATGAACTTTATTATATTAAAAAAATTTATAAATTTTTTATTATTTGCATTCTTAAATAAAAAAATTCGGCATGCAACATAATTAAAATTTATTATTGAAAATCAATATATTATATTAATATTATATTATAACAAAAATTAACAAAAAATTACATATGAAAAAATTAATTACGAATATGTATAATGAATATAAACAACATGTAACCCACATTACTATAAGAATTAATATTTTTAAAATTATACTGTGATTTTTTAAATAATACACTTTATCAAGATATATAACTATTTATGTGATAAATTAATAAATAACTTTTAGTTACTGATAGCATTAATAATAATGTTATTTATTAATAAAATTTTCAAAGTATTGGATTTCTAAGATATTAATATTATATTTTAAATTTTAATAATATTTTATTATTTATTTTTTATATATTAATTAAAAAAAATTCTTGATCCGCTATCGTATTTTGCTCTTGATATTTCTTTTCTTGGCCACCGTTTTAGCGATGATTTATCTCCTGCGCTTTTCGTCAGCCTGAGTTTTTGTTATTTGACAAATTGTGGTTTTGGTGGATCTTTTCCTAGGTGTTATACAAGGGCTTAAAAGCTTAACTTCACCCTAGATATATTGAGTAAATTAAAGTTAACTTATTTTTAACTTTTCATCTAAATTAGCTCATAAGTTTTAACTAAAGATTAATTTAGCCTATTAAACAAAAAAGAAATTAAGTTTCTTGAATTTTTAGCTTAAATTAAGAAATCAAAAAATTTAGCTTAAAAATTAAGAAATTAAATTTTTTTATTTAAATTAAAAAATTTAGCTCATAAATTTTAAATTTTGAGTTAAATTGAAATTAAATTAAAATTTTTATATTAATTTATTAGACAAAAAGTTAAATATGGGTTAAATTGAACTTTCCAATAAGTACATAGACAAAATTGAATATTTTACTGTTGTATAAGGCTAATGTCTTATTGGATGTGTTTATTTTAATAGTGGATCTCTGCTCTAGATTTTTTGACTTAACATTGCAAATTTTTTGGTGTGTGTATATATATATATATATATATATATATATATATATATATATATATATATAGAACTACTTGCTAGGTAGCTTGTCTCATTTTTTTCGTTAGCTACTTATTCTTTTCAATAAAACTAACTAAACTTAAATAAAAAATAAACGCATTATAAATTTATAAATTGAGAAAGTTTACCCCAATATGTCTAATTAATGCTCCAAAAAGAAAAATTATTAGTGTTTCAACATTATGTCATTGATATGGTAAAAGAGGACGATGTAGGTTTTTGAGGACAACATAAAAAATGCTTTGGTGGGATGTTTAAGGCTTCTGTGCTTCCTTTCAACATTTCTATCACCTTACTCATGGATGGTCTCTCTGACGGAATTGTTTGAATACACCATAGGCCAACCATTGTCAATTTCCTAACAATTTCATTCTCATCAATGGAAATCTCACCATAAAATTTAGATTTATTGCCTTGCTCAAGTCGTTTATAAACCCAATGTAGAAAATATTTCTCACTTGTATGATCTGCTCCAACATCTTCCTCTCTACCTCCAACCATGTCTAAAACCATCATACCGTAGCTATAAACATCAGATTTGGATGAAACTCTACCAAAGTTTCTGCTGAACACTTCTGGAGCTATATATCCAATAGTTCCTCTAGCTTCTAACATGGATACAATACTATCCTTTCTTGTGCATAATTTTGCAAGCCCAAAATCAGAAATTTTGGGACAAAAATTTTCATCAAGAAGAATGTTGTGAGGCTTTATGTCAAAGTGCACAATCCTTGTGTTGCACCCACGGTGTAAGTAGTCAAGTCCTTGAGCTATTCCTTTAGCAATTTGATGCATAGTTTCCCATCCCAAATGCTTGTCACTACTCTTCAAAGGACTTCTAGAGCATATGAACTTGTCAAGAGATCCATTTGGCATAAACTCATAAATGAGAGCTCTTTTTTTACCCTCAAAAGAGAACCCCAAGAGAGTGACAACATTAATATGAGAAGTTCTACTACTGCTGGCAAGCTCATTGATGAATTCTTGTCCTCCTCCTTTAGATACATTCAAGACTTTCACTGCTACAAGACGACCATCATATAGCTTTCCTTTGTACACGCTGCCATAACCTCCTTGACCAAGTTTATCTTTGAACAAATTGGTCATTTTTTTCACTTCTGAAAAGTTATACCTTTTTACAGTGAGAGGTCCATGATTTTTGAGAAAGGCCTCGAGATCTTGATTATTCTTTGTGATCTTTTGTACGAAAATTATTGGCGAAACTGATGGAATCTTCTTGAAACAAAAAATGAACGCACAGATGATTAAAATTCCAGCTACTCCAAGGGATAAGCCTGCAGCCAATTGCAATTACTGGAAGATGAATCAGCCAATCACTTGTTAATTTCTTCTTTTTTTTTTTTAATTTTTTAAAAATTAAAATGAATTGGCAACTCTATATTAAAAAAAAAATAATTTTATAAAAATAGCCATTTGAATATTTTTGCCTCTAACTTTGGGACACGTTTGGAAATTAAAGCAAAAATGAACAATTTTAATTCAACTGAATTCTGTTTGATTAATTTCAAAAGTTTAAAGTTTGTAGAATTTAATTCTTTTGGTTAAAAAAATGAATAAATTATTTTAAAAGGAATAAATTCATACTGATATAATTTTTTAAGAATTTAATTCATTTATATAAATACAAAGTATTTTTTTTATCTAAATTATATATATATATATATATATATATATATATTAAATAATAATAAAGTAAAATTAGAATATAAACATATTTATCTAATTTTTTAAAAAAATATTTTAGGTAATATAATTTAAATTAATTATATCATTTTTAAATTTTATTTTAAATATATGAATTTTATTAGAAAATGATCTGAACTAATTTTTTCAATTGAATTAAATGAATTGAATTTTAAGCATAACAATCATTTTAAATGGGATAAAAAAAAAATTAAATGAAGGAAAAGAAAGTAATGGGAAGCATCGTACCAATAACAACCTTCAGTAGCATATTCGAACTACCGTTGCCTACAAGAAAACAATAAATATAGATAAATCATAGAATTTTAAGCTTCCTGATATCAACATAAAGTACGGTAATACTTTATGCACATAGAAGAGAATCATTCTTTTGCATATTTTTGGGGTCTGAATTTTTACATAAAAGGCGTATTTTGGCATTTAAAGTATGAATTAATAGTCATATAAGTTCTTAAAGTGTTTTAAAGTCCAAGTAAGCCCTTTAAATCTTAGAATAAATCAAAAAAGCTTTTCAAATTTTAAAAATAAATCAAATAAACTTTTTAACTATCTTAGGACAATAAGTCCTTTAACTTTTAAAAATAGATAAAAAAGATTGACTATAATTTGCTTCTAGTATAAATTCAGTCAAGGCTATGCATAAAGATCTTCTAGTACATGAAGTTCTTATCAATAATTTTACGTACCTAATTTGCAATATTCTAGTAAGTATCCGATGCATTTTAGAGCATATTAATAAATGGTTCTTTGTCGAATTATTCAGGAAGCTTTTTAATGGATCTATTATCTTTGTCATAATTTATATAGGGAAGTTTTTTGAACCATTTGTTATGGAATAAGTTATCAATATGCTCTAAGATATAGTAGAAATCCACTGGGATATTGCAAATCAGATGCGCAAATTGCTGATAAGGACCTAGTATACTAGAAGATTTTTGTGAATGGCCTTGGCTATATTGATATTAAAAGCAAATTATAATTTAATTTTTTTAATATATTTTTAAAAGTTAAATAGCTTATTTGTCCTTAAGAGCTTATTTGATCTAGTTTTAAAAATATGAAAGAATTATTTGATTTTGGGTTAATTGTCATAAAAACCATGAAGTTAGCTAATTTTTGCATTAAATCCTAAAGTTTGTATAATTATCAATTAAGTACTAATGTTTGATTGATGTCTCAAATTGACCTAACCATTAATAAACAGTTAATATGTAATGTTTGAGAAGTAATTGTAATAGCTTTTATTTTAAATATTTTAGTTGGGAGTTGCGCTTTATAAGTTTGTTGATAGCTGATATTAATGAACAATTGATTAAAAAGAATGATTGTTTTTTCTTCCGCTGGTTTGATCCACCATGCAATAGCCCAAAGAAGAAGCTACTGACACAGTTGCTTCAACAAAGAATTACTCTTAACGAGAAAATTATAGAGTTGAAGGAAATTAATAACAAATCACTGAGAAATTGATGCAACTTAGTGAACAGTGTGATTAAAATAATATACCAATTAATTATTTATCGAACAGAGTTGAAGTGTTGATAAAGATAAAAAATATAATAAAATTTGACGTGTAATTTTTTGTTTGTTAAAATATATTAATGGTTTATTGACGGTCAAGTCAATCTGAGATATTAATCAAACGTTAGGGTTTAATTGATAATTATGTAAAGTTTAGAGTTTAATTACAAAAATTGACAAACTTAAAGAGTTTTTCTGACAATTAACCTTTAATTTTTTTAAAAGTTAAAGGGTTTAATTGGACCCTAAAGCGCTTTAAATATTTATATAATTATTTAATATAATTTTAAGGATCTAAATATACCTTTTATTTAACTTTTAATAATTAATTTAAAATGTTTGGTAAATGCTTAAAATATTTTTCATAGGCCGAACTAAATAATTGAATGTAGATTCAATTTACTACGTTGTTTATGAACTAAATCAATTATATCATTGCCCATCACTTTTTCATACAATTGATTTCAATTGTAGCTTATAATTTAAAAGATGACTCCAGAAATACTAAACTCAAATACCATTAATTATATAATTTATATATATTTATAATTATATAAAAATGGATGAATAGTTAAAAATTTAATTAAATATTTATTGATAATTATATCGCTACAAAATGATTTACTTAATTTATAAATAACATCCGAGTACACTTAAAATAAAAAAAAAAAATCTGAGTCCACTTAAAAATTCCTCTTTATCTAACTATGCTTTTGGGGAAAAAAAATGTTGAATTAATGCATGTTACGTTCCTTGAAGATTCCAAGTTGTTTCTCTCATAGACTGTTGACAGGTTTCTCCCATAGACTGTTGGCAGGTTCAAACTTTAAAGTAAACGGGGAACTTGAGCAAGAGTTTCATCAAAGCTTTTTTTCTATGTACAATCTTAGAATAATTGTATTATTAAATCAAATTAAAAGTTATATATAAACGCATTATAACAAAAAAAAATTGTAATTTAACTTTCCATATAATAATGTTAAAATTTTTTTTTAAATTCTTTGGGGTTGTTGCTTCTCCTGGTTCCATAAAAAGCTTTGTGGGACAGAGACACTAGGAGCGTAGTGGTTACTGCTAATGAAAAAGCGAAGATGTGAATAGGTTGTAAACAAATTAAACTATTTGCAAGTTATTTGAAATTCGACTCGACAAAAGTTTGATTCGGTTCAATTCATTTGAAAAATAATCGAATTTGAATTCAAATTTTCAATTTGTTTAATGAACGAGCTAAGTTCAAACTTAGTAGCATTCGGCTCGTTAAGGCTTGTGAGTCGACTCATTTACAAGTTTGTGAGTTGACTAGTGAATAGGTTGGTTTATAAAAATATTTATATTAATTATTATATTTTAATATATTATGAATTTTATTATTTTATTTAGAAATATTTTAAAAATAATATATTGTTTAAAATTATAATATAATCGATATATAGAATTTATTTATTAAATATAGTTATTTGTAATTTAAATTTAATTTTTTATAAAAATTATTTTTTTATAAGAAAGCTAATTAAATTATGTAGTTGGAATTTCATAATCATAAATCTAAATTCACTTTGTAAATGAGTCGAGTTACACGATACTCAATTCTCGGTTTAGCTCAGCTCGTTTAGAATTCGTTTTTCTAAATGAGCCAAGTTTAAACATATAGATATTTAGCTCGAGTTTGATACAAGTTGAGTTCAAGTTCGGCTCAAGTTTGAAAAAATTTTAATGAAACAAGTTTAAACTCTTTAAAACTCAATTTGGCTTGATTTGTTTACACCCTTAGATAGAATACATTATGGTCTATTTCTAACCAGAATATGCACAGCCCCTGATATTATTACCCAAAGAATACGTCCTCCATGTACCATATGAATCCACATTTTATCCAAGTTTTGTTGATGATTATAGCTGTGCTAATAGTATTCACTAACCCTTCCGGCAGAAAAATAAATCATTTGGTGGAAAACACTTTTTTTATTTAGATGAACAATGTTATGCGTACCTTTTGCTTTTGGACAAATATAAGGATAGGGTTGGTCACGGCAAAGACAAGTGAAGCGGGAAGTAGAAGAGTTGGTGCCGCATATCCCACCCGAATGCACACATTCATAGCACATTGGAATTGTATCAGACATGTAGGTTACGTTAAAGCCTTCTCTCAAAACCTTCCAAAAAGCTTCCATCCCACCGCTAAGTTGTTCAACAGCCACCTTTGGAACTGGAACTTCTACCCGGATATTACAATCTGAGGGGTCTTGGTTCCACTTGCTCAAAAGCCAATCAGTTGCATAAAATGCATCCCGTTGTTCGCCATTTACAGCACACGGAATTTTGTATAAAGTGGGTACCTTCGTAACCTCGTTTGAGCAATTGTAGAATAGATTTACGTTTTCAAACTCCGGCACATAACTGAACGGAGTATCGTTCAGAGTTGTATTTGGAATCTCAGCAATACCAGGAGGACAAACATTTTCCGATAAATCCTTTCGAGAAATGATCATCACTCTTTCGGATTCATACAAGAAATTCACATAAAATTCTTCATCTTTTATAGTTATAATAGGGATCGGTCCTTCTCGGCACTGGAGCTTGAACCCTTGATAACCGCAGAATTCAGATCGCTCATCGCTCCAGAAAGGATAAGAAAGATTTGACAGGTGTCCACACTGGAATGGTGTGTAGCACTCTCGATAAAACTCATCTTCTTCACAATAAGATGTTGGAACAAAGGCTAAGAGAAAGAAGAAAGTGATGATGAAGTGTACATGGGGCAGCAGGAAGACATAGGCACCCATTTTTTAGTAAAATAAAAATAAGAGAAGATTAGCAAGAAAGATGATGGAGATAACTTGTTGAAACAATTACTCTCATTTTTTTTCGGAAAAATGAAAGAAATGGGAAGGTGGCTCTTTCTTTCCAAGGATAGTGACTACTACTTTTGACATGAAACATCCTTTTAAAGGAAGGAAACTTTCTGCCTACACCAAGATGTATACATCTATTTAATGAAAATTTGACATTATTAAAATAATAGTAAATCCTACTATAAAATATGATGGATCTCGTTACAAAATATAATTTCATGAAATCTGATTAGTTTGGTGTATAAAATAGTTTATACACTTTGGTACAATTAAGAATTCTCCTTAAATGGAAACTCAATTTTTTTTACTTACACTCTATTTATTATGTGCTCAAGACATAAATAAGTGGGTCGACTTTATTTATTATATATTCAAAATATAAATATATAAATTTCACTATATATTTTATATTTTAAATTTATAATAAATTAAATTTAGCCATTATTTATAAATATATGGGATTTTTATTTAAATGCAATCCATCATGAACTCAATGCATAAATATTTAAAATTTTCCACGAGGACTATTAGCATATGGTATACTCATCATCTTAGAAAAAAATATGGTATACTCATTATATAAGGCATTTTCATTAGACCATAGCGCAGTACATATTCGCTTGTTCATATTCTGCTTAGACCATAACGCATTCTCATTTTCGTTTTTTCATGGCTCTTTCTGGAACAAGGAGAATTTCAAAAGAATTTTTTTTAACATTAATATATGAAAATTTAAATCATATATTTTTTTATTTTAATGATTTTATATATAATTTCTAACTTGATTTTAAAATATAATTAATCTAAGCTTATACGTAGACAGCAACTTGGATGAATTTTTTTTTTTCAAAGGTTTGTCTTCTACGTTTACTTTGAAGTTTGCACCGGTCAACATTCTATGGGAAAAGTAGCCTGCAATCTTTAAGGAGTGTAACATGCATTAATTCAACACATTTTTCAGCCATATTAGGTAGAGTCGAGTCAATCTATCATATTATATATTGACTAAGTTAGTTAAATTATTTTATAATAATAAAATTATAAAATTAATACCTCAAAAACTGATTATCAATTGATTACCCATTCAAATAGACACGAGTGTGTGTATATATATATATATATATATATATATATATATATATATATATATATATATATATATATTGCTTTTTATGCTTAAAATTCAATTCAATTCATTTTCATCTAATTAAAAAATTTAATTCAAATTATTTTACAATAAAATTTATACGTTTAAAATAAATTTTAAAATGGTAATTAAAATTAAATTATTTAAAATAATTAAATATTAAAATAAATGTGTTTACATTTTAATTTATTATTATTTATAAAAAATATGATTTAAATAAAAGCATTTTAACTTTTTAATATAAAAATTTCATGAAATAAATTAAATTCTTAAAAAAAATCATATCACATTTACATGAAATTATTTTTTGAATTAATATATTTATTTTTAATTAAAAAGAATTTCAAAATTTTTCAAATTTTTATTAACCAAATAGAATTCAGTTGAGTTAAAAATTTTCATTTTTAATTTATTGTCTAAACATGTCCCTAAGTTAGAAACAAACATTTTTCAAATGTCTGTTTCTTTAAAATTATTATTTTTTAATATAGAGATGCCACTTTATTTTAACTTAAATAAAATAAAATAAAATAAATATGTTTATATATATATATATATATATATATATATATATATATATATATTAAAGTTACTTTATTTTTATTTGCAAAAATAAAATAAATTCATTTATTTTAATTTTTCTTTATAATAATTTCAAAATAAAATAAATAAGTTTATATTGTAATTTTAGTTTATTAATTTTGCAAAAAAATAATTTTCAATATAAAAAATTTCTGTAAATGAATTTGATTTTTACTAAATCATATCGCATTTGTATGAATTTGCTTATTTCAATATGATTTATATATTCTTAATTAAAAGAATTAAATTTTAAAAATTTTAAACTTTTCAAGCATTGATCAGATAAGGATTTCAATTGAGTTAAAATTTTTCATTTTTATTTTAACTTTCAAACATGTCCCTAAGTTAGAGGCAAAAATTTTTAGAATGTCAATTTCCTTAAAATAGTTATTTTTTAATATAAATTTGCCACTTTATTTTAATTTTAAATAAAACTAATTTTAAAAAAATCATCAATTTTGAGACTAATTATTAAATATATCGAAAGCACAAATAACATTATCTTTCTCATAAAAAATGAGTTAATTATTAGATATACCGGGAGTACTAAAAAATAGTGCTTCTCATTTTACAAAAAAATGGGTCCTTCCTCTAATATAAAAAGTGTATTTTACATGATTGTGTGCATAAGATACACCTAATAATTTCTCTAAAAAATGAGCCTTCTTATAATAGAGAGTGAACTGGCATGATTATAAGAGATGAAGCACCTGATAATTTCTACTCTTACCTCCCTCTCCTCCAAGCGTCCCCAATGCCTTCATCAGCCCCAAACCTTCCCTCAAAACAACACCAGACCCATCTCATCACCACTCAAAAAGCCTCTTTACCCTACCCAAAATAGAAATCTGCACACCATTTTTATTCAGAATTTTCCTCCACACTGGGATTCAAAATCCCTTGGAATGTTTTTTCAAAATTTGAAAAGATGAGTGACATCTTCGTTCCCAAGAAGCTCAGTCGCAGAGAGAGAGATTTTGGCTTTATCAGGACTTCATCACTTCCTGGCATAAACAGACTCTTGCATCTACTCAACAACTTGTGGATTGGCGCATACAAGCTCTGTGCTTTTTCTTCCAAATATAATAGAGCGCGTAACAAGAGCAGCCCGCAGAAGAACAACTCCCACGATAAACAGCCCTCTTTTTTTCGTAATCAGTCAGACTTCAACAATGATCTAGTCAATGGTTTTAACATCTGCCCTAACCTCAATTGTCAAAAAACACATCCTGATAATTTCATTCTCGGTGGATACCACGATGTGCCGGATTAAGTAGTTGCAGCAAATCAAGACTGGCTATCTCGATCAGCTATGGCCACTCTTCTGAACATCTACACAATCTCAAACATCAAGGAATACCGCATATCAGATGGTGTCCTTTCCACCATAGTAACCCGATGGGAGCAGATTTGGTCCTCCTCACTTTTGAATCTAAGAAGTCGATGGAAGGTTTCTTGCAAGATAGTTCCAATAACTTATCTCAATGGTTTAAACATTTAAAACCTTAGGAAGCCATCCTCACCCCTACCCAAAGACTCATCTGGCTTCGCATATATGGAGACCCTTTAAATATTTGGTCCCTAGATTTCTTCAAGTGGATTGGAAATCTCTGCGGTGATTTTATCTCAGTGGACGTTTCAACAAAATCCTAAGCAACGCTTCATATGGCAAGATTTTTCATTTTAGCTGACTCCCCAAGTGTTAATAAAACACTGGTAGTGGACATAAACAAGATACGTTTCAAGCTAGTTGCCAAAGAGGAACCATGCCTAGACTTTCTTCCCTCTCCCTTCCATAAGCAGAGCATCCATAGCTCCCCTTCCCTCAGATGCAATGATGATGTGGACACGTTCAAAGGGGAGAACCAGTTTGCAAATGCTGACAAGGAAGGCAGAAGCATGTCAGATGGTGAAGATAACTTTAAAGAAAAATCTCTCGAGCTAAGAAGTATAGCCCACCTGCATGATGAAGATTCAGCCTTTGACGAGGTTGCTTCTTCCGGAGCTCTAGTAAATTGCTCAACCAACAACTTACCTCTGCATTAAGAAAACACCTTCAATGATGGTTCATCGAATAAAGAAAATACCTCTGTAAACACAAAAGGTCCTTCTGTACAACCGATTGACAATGGCAACCTTGTACATGTTTTGTCAGATGTTGAGCCGCCTCTAGCTCAAGCTCCTATCCCCCATGCAGAGGACCCAATTTCCGTGGAATCGAGGTTTAGTTTGATCTCTTTTCTTCCAACTGATGCTATTGTGAATGGGCCATAGTTGCTGATGTCAATGGACCTACCCTGTTAGGCCCTCTAAAGCAAGCCGTCTGTAAACCAATCCACTCTATTTCAACATCAAATGATAGCAACATTCCTTCGGCTCGGTTGAAAACCTCTAGGATCCAAAAGAGGAGAAAACACTGCAGGCCCATAGCTAATCTTTGGGGCTTTTATCTGACGATGGCAATGAGGGGAAAATGAAACTGTAAATGAGAGGCTTCTCTAGAAGCCATGCTAAGAGCAACTCTGAAAATGAAAATGACTTGAAGTCCTCTGGAGGTGCCTTCATTGCCTCTGGCAGTGACATTTAGCGCATGAATGTCCTAATTTCCTCCAAGCAAGATAGTAATCCCTCTTTGGACATCACTAATGAAGCTACTGCAACATTAGAATTTGGAAGAGAATTAGGAATCTTCTCTGACGGAAATGAGGAATCTTTGGTTAATTTTTATGCAAAACAAATCGAGAATGATCTTCGTCTTTGTGCCATAGGAAATTAATTGATGTTTCTCCCTTTTTGTTTTATGCGTTATCTGTGGTAGGCATTTTTTATGAAACTCCTTCTATCTTTCTGGGAATATCAGTTTTCCAAAATTTCCAATCGAGATGTCTTCATGGTCATTGGAGGGAAGTGTCATTGGCAGTTAATGGAGGTGCCTTTCTTGAGAATCCCCATGTGGAAAGGTGTCATTCAGTTGTCCAAGTGTCTCTTCTTTGTAGTTTTGATTTAGATGATGTGGCATTTTTCTGTTTGATAGAATGTCTAATAGGTCTATGGTGTTGCACTATAATTTTGTTACTGCTATGTAACACCTTAGGCAAATCCCACATCTACAAAACACGGGAGAGATGCTGGGTTTATAAGTTGGCGGTTTGTAACCCCTAGTGACGCGTTTTAAAACCGTGAGGGCTTCGGCCCAGAGCGGACAATTTCACTAGTGGGCCGGGCCGTTACATTTGTGGTATCAGAGCCGCTCCGCGTGCAACCTTAAGCGATGGTGGGGCAAACCTCAGTGAGGACGCTGAGTCTCGAAATGGGGGGAGAAAGGTCCCTTAGGCAAATCCCACATCGGCAAAGCACGGAGATGGTCTTGGGCTCAAAAAGTAATGATATATAAAATTAGGGAACTAATCACTAGAGGCGCCTTTTGGTGGAATGGCCTGGAGAGTTGGAAAAACTCCAGGGTTAAGCGTGCTCACTTGGGAGAAATCCTAGGATGGGTGACCTCCTGGGAAGTTCTCCATTCCACCTATGGGACAAAACTGTGAGGCTTATGGCCAAAGCGGACAATTTCTCTAGTGGTTAGAGCCCGATCGTTACAATTGGTATCAGAGCTGCTCCGCGTGCAACCTTGAACGATGGTGGGACAAACCTCAGCGAGGACGCTGAGTCCCATAAGGGGGGTGGATTGTAACACCCTAGGCAAATCCCACATCTACAAAACACGGGAGAGATGCTGGGTTTATAAGTTGGCGGTTTGTAACCTCTAGTGACGCGTTTTAAAGCCGTGAGGGCTTCGGCCCAGAGCGGACAATTTCACTAGTGGGCTGGGCCGTTACATTTGTGGTATCAGAGCTGCTCCGCGTGTAACCTTGAGCGATGGTGGGGTAAACCTCAGCGAGGACACTGAGTCCCGAAATGGGGGGAGAAAGGTCCCTTAGGCAAATCCCACATCGGCAAAGCACGGAGATGGTCTTGGGCTCAAAAAGTAATGATATATAAAATTAGGGAACTAATCACTAGAGGCGCCTTTTGGTGGAATGGCCTGAAGAGTTGGAAAAACTCCAGGGTTAAGCGTGCTCACTTGGGAGAAATCCTAGGATGGGTGACCTCCTGGGAAGTTCTCCATTCCACCTATGGGACAAAATCGTGAGGCTTATGGCCAAAGCAGACAATTCCTCTAGTGGTTAGAGCCCGATGGTGGGGCAAACCTCAGCAAGGACGCTGAGTCCCATAAGGGGGGTGGATTGTAACACTCTAGGCAAATCCCACATCGGCGGCAAAACACGGGAGAGATGCTGGGTTTATAAGTTGATGGTTCGTAACCCCTAGTGACGCGTTTTAAAACCGTGAGGGCTTCGGCCTAAAGCGGACAATCTTACTAGTGGGCCAGGCCATTACATGCTATCTTGGAGTATTAGTGAGGGTTATTTCCATGGGAGATGATGAATTTGGATAAATGCTGGCTGAAGATTCTGAAAGAAGAAAGTAGAAAATAATTATTCTAACAAAGAGAGAAGGAACAATATACAGATTTATGGTGGATTGGTTCAAGCTGCTTCCTTGGTCCAATTCGAAGCTGATTTTGTTAGTTTTGCTTAGCTGGAGTTCATGGCTTTGCCTAATTTCAACTGTTGTTCTGGTTTTTATGGTTTGCGCTTAGGATGTTACTATAGCATATGGCTTTTCTGCTTATTTTGATGTTGATCAGAGTTAGAAGCAATTCAAAAGTTGGTCCATCGTTCTCCTCTGGTGTTTTGCATCCCGAAGTTCCTGCGTGCAGTCTTGGATTTGGCTTCAAGTGTTGTGCTTGCAAGTCTGGTGGGGTTGGTTTTTAGTTTATGTCGTAGTGTTGTCATGGTGGATTGGTGTTAATGTTTCCTTTGTGCATTTTGCCTTTGGACTTGTTGCTAACCATTTTTTTCTCTGATTTGCTAAATCTCTAAAGTTTTTGATGTTTGTTGCAGTTCTTGGCATTTGCTGATGTAATTACTTATGTGTTGTTGCGGCTTGGTTTTTGTTCTTGGAATCATCTTTGGTTCTAAGGTTGTCCTCTTAGTCTATTGTCTCATTCTACAGCTATATTTTTTGGTCTTGAGTTTTCACATGTTCCTTGTCCTATATTTGAGCATCCCCTGTATTTTGGTATTGTGTCTTGGTGTTTTGCTTTCTGTTCTAGCATCTTGGTAACAGTTTTGGTTTCCTGGTGTTTTGCTCTTTAACAGGTTCTTCCTGGCCTTTTATTTTATAAATCACTTTGCTTATATATATATATATATATATATATAAGAAATTAGGAAGTTTAATCATATATAGTATTTTTATAGAGTAAATTATATTAATTTGTGTAAATATTTAGTCCTTTAATTAATTTTAATTGCATTTTAGTAGTTTTATTTAGCTAAAAATTATTTTCTTTCTTTTTAATTGATATTTATTCTTTTTAGGAAAAATTATAAAGATTGGTGAAAGTTAAAGAGAAGTCTAAAATTGGGCAGAAAATCTTACCCCTAGCTATGAGATTCACATGGTCAATTGTGAGATTGAAGAAACAAGCATGGCCTCTTGTGAGATGATTGTAGGGCGCATTGCCAGCCATGAGAATGCTTTCTATAGGCATGGCCGGCCATGAGATGGTCTTTAAGGGTATTTCTTTTACCCAATAGGCTTGTGACATCTCACCAAGTGAAGGGGAAGAGTCAAAATTAGAGTTAGATGAAGATTTTCTAAATGGGAAGAGGAGAAGACGTTTTTTGGACGTCTCTTGGCACCCACTCTAGAAAATTTTATAATTGAGAAAGAGCAAGAAATTGAAGAGGGTTTTCTTGGAGCATTTGGAGGCTAGAGCAAGGGTTCTTTATCAAGCACACTTAAATTTTATTCTTTTTATTCTTTTCCTTTCTTTTCTTTTATTTGAAACTCATTTATTAATTTAATGTTTGGATTTACTTTTATTGATTTTGAGTTGATACTTGAGAAAATGAGTGGCTAAATTCTTAAGCTAGGGTATTGATATAGCTTGACTTGATTTTAATTTCAAGATTTTGATTTAGTTTTCTCTATCTTGCAATTGATTGTTATCTTTCATTTTAATGCTTTTGAGTGTTAGAAATAATGCTTGAATGATTTGTGATTTAGAATTTTGACTAGAAAATAGGATTATAAATATGATTTTGATAGCAATCATCATTTGATTTTCAACTAAGAGTGCAAACTAGGGTTGGGTCTATGGGATTTTTTTTACAGTAATCTTTATCTTAATGCATTAATTAATTGAGTAACTCTTATTGAAAAATAGGAATTACACCTATTAATTATAAGGTTTGATAATACTCGGTAGAGATTATTAAATGTTTTTTATTGTTACCCTTGCAAGATAGTTAAATTGATTATTAGACAAAATTAATTGAGATAAATTATTGGGTCAAGTGAAATCAATATCTCTAGCCACTTTTAATTGGTTTTAAGCTCAAGGTTTTCATTGCTTTCATTATTTAATTTTCAATATTAGTTGATTTTATTTTTAGTTAAATTTTGATTTCTTGAATTTAATAAAATTTGATAGTCTAGATATTTGTAAAATTAACATAAATTTTGGTAATTAAAGACAATTCTCATAGAAACGATATCTTACTCACTCTATTATTTATATAAATTTGTGCACTTGCGAACATGTATCATGTAACTCAATTTTTATACACAAAAATAAGAGGATGATATACCTACTGATGACAAAATATATCTTATTTAAACCATCAAATAATAATGGTAAAATTTTTTCCATAATTCTATTTTCAATTCAACAAATCAAAATATTATAACAAATTTCCATT
The DNA here is from genome assembly GCF_030052815.1 of Hevea brasiliensis. Classification (NCBI taxonomy): domain Eukaryota; kingdom Viridiplantae; phylum Streptophyta; class Magnoliopsida; order Malpighiales; family Euphorbiaceae; genus Hevea; species Hevea brasiliensis. Next base: position 86,613,127 of record NC_079501.1, read on the forward strand.
TCTCAATTATCTTTGAATCAATAAATTCTACTTTAAATTCTAAGTTGGAAATTAAATTATCATTGCTTAAAATTAAATAAAATTTAAGTAGTTAAGAAAATAGCTAATAATGACAAGGTTTCCTATGGTAACCTCTCCTCCCTAGCTAAGTGATACATCTCTAAATAATTGCAATTGACTGAATGCACAACTCTTGGAGTAGTTGGAATTTTAATCACCTGTGCATTCATTTTTTGTTTTTAGAAGATCCCATCGGTTTCATTAATAATTTCCATATAGAAGATCATAAAGAGTAATCAAGATCTTGAGGCCTTTCTCAAAAACCATAGACCTCTACCTAAAAATAGGTATAGCTTTTCAGAAGTGAAGAAAATAATCAATTCGTTTAAAGATAAACTTGGCCAAGTAAGTTATGACAATGTGTACAAAGGAAAGCTATTTGATGGTCATCTTGTATCATTAAAGGTCTTGAACGCATCTAAAGGAGAAGGATAAGCATTCATAAATGAGGTTGTCAGCATTAGTAGAACTTCTCATATTAATGTTGTCACTCTCTTGGGGTTCTTTTTGAGAATTAGAAAAGAGTTGTAATTTACGAGTTTATGCCGAATGGATCTCTTGAAAAGTTCATATGCCATAGAAGTCCTTTGAAAAATGATGATCATCATTTGGGATGGGACATTATGCACCAAATTACTATAAGAATAGCTCAAAGACTTTAGTACTTACACCGTGGGTGCAACACAAGGATTGTGCATTTTAACATAAAGCTGCACAACATTCTTTTTTATGAAAATTTCTATCCCAAAATTTTAGATTTTGGGCTTGTAAAGTTATGCATTAGAAAGGATAGTATTGTATCCATGCTAGAGGCTGGAGGAACTATTGGCTATATAGCCCTAGAGGTGCTCAGTAGAAACTTTGGTAGAGTTTCAACCAAATCTAATGTTTATAGCTATGGTATGATGGTTTTAGACATGGTTAGAGGTGAAGAGGAAGATGTTGGAACATATCATACAAGTGAGAAATATTTTCCATTTGGGTTTATAGACGACCTAAGCAAGCCAATAAATATGAACTTTGTGGTGAGATTTCCATTGAAGAGAATGAAATTATTAGGAAACTAATAATAGTTAGCTTGTGGTGCATACAAACAACTCCAACAGAGAGACCATCCATAAGTAAGGTGATAGAAATGCTAAAAGGAAGCACATAAGCCTTAAACATCCCACCAAACCATTTGTTAACTGCTCCACGAAGATCTCCATCATAATCTCTTTTACCATGTCAATGACATAATGTTAAACCGCTAAGAATTTGTTTTTTTTTTGGTGCATTAATTAGACATGTTTGCGACAAAATGACCCAACTAATTGAGTTATGCTTTCTCAATTTGTACACTTATTATTATTATTATTATTATTATGAATTTAATTAGTTTTGTTGAAAAGAATTGCAAGCTAACGTAGAAATGAGATAAGCTACCCTAGTTAGTAGTTCTTGACACCATCTGAATGATGCCCCTTATTATTATTATTATTATTATTAGTATTAGTATTATTATTATTATTATTATCATTATTAGCTGAGACAAACCTAAGGACTTGCAATATTAAGTGAAAAAATGTATAGATTGATTAAGATAAACACATCAAAAAAATAAAAATATTAGCATTGTACAACACCTAGCAAAAGATCCACCAAAGGCTGAGAAAAGACGTAGGAGTTGAATCATCACCAAAAAGGTAGTAAAGAGAAGAAAAATAAAGGAGCAAAGTATGATATGAAGGAATTTGGGTCTGGGTCAACCCAAATCCATGTCCTTCATAATTATTTATTTAATTATCTAATAAATAATTGAAAATTAAAAAAATGAAATTAACTAAAGGGTGCCAACAATTTGTTAATTGCATGCTAAGATAAACAAATATAAATTGGCCAAATACATCATCATAAACCTATACTTTTCACTTTTTGCCTAACACACACTTGAACTAAATTAAACTCAACTAAACTCAACTTTTATCCCAAAAATTTATTGAGGTTGGCTATATGGATTCTCTTTCTCCACTCTAAATGATTTTGGGTTAAGTCCTCGGAAATGTGTAATGCTTCTAGGTTATGTTGTACTACTCTCCTCCAATTCAGTTTAGGTTTATCCCTTCTTTTCTTTCTATCCTCTAATCCAACGTGCTCTACTTGTCTAACTAGACCTCCGTATGTTTATGCTTCATATGACCAAACTATCTCAATCTCCCTTCTCTCAACTTATTCTAAATTGACACCATGCCTACCTTTTCTTTATTACTCTTATTACGGGCTTTATCTAGTCTAGTATGGTCACTCATCCACCTTAACATTCTCATCTCCACAACTCTCATCTTAGACAGATACGGCTCTTTCATTGCCCAACACTCACTGCCATATAACATGGCTGGTCGTATGGCTGTATAGTAAAATTTTCCTTTCAACTTACTAGGAATCTTGTGATCACATAAAACTCCCGTAGCATGTCTCCACTTCAATCATCCGGCTTTAATCCTATGACTAACATCCTCCTCATATCCCCCATCTATTTGAAGGATTGAACTAAGATATTTAAAGTGATTACTTTGGGGTAATACCACTCTATCCAAACTAACTCATTCTCTATCACCAGTTCGGCATTCACTGAACTTACAATACATGTATTCTATCTTCGTTCTACTTAACTTAAAGCCCTTTAACTCTAGAGTACTTCTCCAAAGCTCTAGCTTTTTATTGACTCCTTCTCGCTTCTCATCTGTCAGAACTACATCATCCGCAAACATCATGCACCAAGGGATACTCTCTTATATATGTTTCGTCAACTCATCTAGAGCTAATATAAAAAGGTAAGAGCTCACAGTTGAACCTTAGTGTAATCCAACTGAGATAGGAAAATCTCTTGTGTCCCCTTTCACTGTGCACACAATAGTAGTTGCTCTTTCATACATATCTTTCAACACTTATATGTACCTAATAGATACCCTCTTTTGTTCTAACACTCTCCATAAGACATCTCTTGGAACACTATCATAAGCCTTCTCCAAATCAATAAAACCATATGTAGATCTTTCTTCACATCTCTATATTTCTCCATCAAGCTTCTAATGAGAAAGATCGCTTCCATACTTGAATGACTAGACATGAAGCCAAATTGATTGGGAGAGATAGAAGTGTCATGACGTAGTCGATTTTTCACAACTCTCTCCCACAACTTCATAGTATGGCTCATTAGTTTAATTCTCTTATAGTTTGAGCAAATCTATAAGTCTCTCTTATTTTTAAAATCTATACGTCTCTCTTATTTTTAAAAATAGGTATTAAAATACTCATCCTCCATTCATCAGACATTTTCTTTGAGTTTAGAATCTTATTAAACAATTTAGTTAAATATGCCACTCTCACATCTCCCAAACACTTCCACACTTTAATTGGTATTCCATTGGGTCCATAGGCTTTACCCACTTTCATTCCCTTAATGTTTCCTTTACTTCTAAAGATCTAATCCTTCTAGTGTAATTCACATTCTTTTCTATTGCTCTGTAGGCTATATCCATGCTATTACGACTTTGACTATTATTAAAGAGATCATAAAAATAATTTCTCCATCTTTAATATCCTCATCTTTCATCAACTCTTTTCCTTCTTTATCCTTAATGCACCTAACTTGATTGAGATCTTGACATTTCTTTTCTCTCCTCCTTACTAATCTACAAATATCTTTCTTCCCTTCTTTAGTTTCAAGTTGCTCATATAACTTTTTAAAGGCTTACGCTCTTGCTTGACTAACTGCCTTTTTGCCTCTTTCTTAGCTATCTTGTACTGTTCATAAGCCTCATTATTATTACACTTAGATAATTTCTTATATCATTCCTTCATTCTCTTAATTACTTTTGTACTTTCTTATTCTACCACCATCTCTCTTTTGAGGGTGGTTCGTGTCCTCTAGACTCTCCAAGTACTTTTCTAGCTACTTCTCTAATCTTTAATACCATTTGTATCCACATACCATTGGCCTCCATATCCAGCTTCCATGCTTCAGACTCAAGAAGCTCATTTTTTAACTTTACTTACTTTACTCCTTTAAACTCTCACCACTTTGTTCTAGCTACAATATTTCCTCTAGCTTAGTTGAATTATTCATAAACTTGACATTCAAGAGCACTAACCGATGTTGACTTGTTAAAGCCTCTCCCGGAATAACCTTGCAATCCTTACATAGAGCTCTATTTATCTTCCTGGTTAAGAGAATGTCAATTTGGCTTCCATGTTGTCCACTTTTAAAAGTCACTAAATGCGACTCCCTTTTATAAAGTAGGTATTTGCTAGTATTAGGTCGTACGCCATGGCAAAATCCAGGATGCTTTTACCCTCCTCATTTCGACTATCAAAACCAAAACCTCAATGAACATTTTCATAACCTTGCTTATCACTTCCTACATGTCCACTAAAATATCCACCGATGAGAACATTCTCTTCATTCGGTATGCTTTGCATTAGATTATCCATATCTTCTCAAAACCCTTTGTTTACTCTCACTATCTAGTCTTATTTATGGGGCATAAACACTAACTATATTTATTGTTTCTCCTTTTAATACTAGTTTTACTAGTATAATTCTACCTCCTACTTTTTTCACAGTTATTACGGCATCTTTCAATGTCTTGTCTATTATCATGCCCACTCCGTTGTTATTCCTCTTCTTTCCAGCAAATTACAGTTTGTATCCTGAATTACCCACTTTCTTGCTTTTCTCTCCTACCCATTTAGTCTCCTGAATGCGAGCAATATTCACCCTTCTCCTTTCCAAGGTATCCACAAGCTCCATTAATTTTCCTGTAAGTGATCCAACATTCCAAGTACCAACCCTAATTCTTCTCCTACCTGTTTCTTCCTAATTGATCTCCTTCTATGATATCTTCTATTATTATCTATGTCTATTTTGTTGTCTGTTCCACTATATGTTCTATGAACTAACTTCTTTACCCACACTTGTCTATGATGTGAGAACCTTTGTTCATTTAACACCACACCTGGGCGCCAATATGGTGCGTCGCTTTCAATGAATGCTCTACACCCTTACATATTTCTCACTACACTCGAGCTCCGATGTAAAGCATCGTAAGTAGAGGACGCCCCAACGTTTATATCATAAGAATCCATATCATGAGGTGTGACAAAATTTTTATACTGGTTGTCACCTACCGCAATCCTCCTCCTTTATCTGGGCTTAGGACTGGCTAAGTACAAACTAATTAGGCAGAGTTTATCACACACCTTAACTTAAAAAAAAAAAAAGACGTAATAGTTAAACCCAAATTTGCATAGTGACTAGAGTTTGCGAGACATTCATTCTGATGTGTTAATCACTACTAAATGGCGAAACAAAAATGACGAGTTGGGACACGCAATCTAAGGGCAACAATATGTAAAAATTTAAAACACATTTGCATGAGTTTTCCCCCAAGTCGATTGTAACTTTCAATTAATTCTCAAAGAATATCAAAACAAAATTGAATTTCTTTCTCTAGTGTTCAATAGAAGTAAGTTAAAGCATACTGACATTGATGACTTCATGTTATTGATACTACTCAAGGTTGGCACCGACATAAACTTCGTAGTGTTGATGCAAAATGTGAATTTACATGTTCATATTTTCTAATATTTGGTCTTTGCATGCTTGTAAACATGGATAATAAAGGGCTTTAGGCTACTACGTCTATGAAATTTGAACCTAGGTTTTCTAGTTACTATAATGGGAATGGGTGATTTTATTTAGGTTTATTTTATTATCATTTATTGTCTTTTGATTATAGTAAAACAATTCCCCTTTTTGAGTGTCGATCTAGTTGTGTCAATGAATTTGTTTCTTTAATTTATTCAATCTACCTTACCATTTCTTTAGCACAGTTGCAGTAAGCTAGGTTTGGACATGTTATGACAAGGAGGGTTGATATGGTAAACAATTCCCCTTCTTATATATTATTTTTTCTATTACACTCGCATGGTAAAAAGTGTGAGCTATTAAATTGAAAATGAGTTTATAAATTGAGAATGTATTTGTTTGTCCTTTGAGAATTTATTTCTTATTCCTACTTTCCCATAACACTATTGGTTGTACATCATCCCCATTAGCCCAATTCATGATCTAATCAAATTTGCTATTGGATATTTTAGTTGAAATAGATAACCACCTACTGTAGCTCTGTCTCTATCATAATCTATATTACCAATTTGTGTACCTAATTAATTTGCAAGGCACAGGGGGATGTTTGTGCTCACATAATCCTGTTGTTCAATCATCTATTCGGTAATTTTTATAACTGGCACTCGAACTTTGCCTTTTGTTTCACTTTCATCTCTTAACTTTAATTTGTTACTAAAAAATCTTTGAACTTTAATTTTATTTCACAAAAATCCCTTTAACTTGCTATACCAGGTTTCAGATTTAAAAAAAAATTGAAATTACTTTTTTTCTCCTTTCCCCTCACACTAAAAAAAACACTAGTTGTTTCAATCACCATTTGGAAAGGATAAGGATTTACCTTTCGTTAGGAAGCTCTGAAACTGCATTTATAGACGTTACACTATAGTTTAGAGGGATTGTTAGAGTCTAAGTCCAATTGGCATTAGGAAGTATAATTAGTAGGATTTAAATTATGAAGTTTAATAATTAGAATCCCAAAAGGACTAGATTTTTTAGTGTCCTATATATATGAGTAGTTGGTTGGCCATATATGGTAAAGAGCTCACGAAGTGAAAAGGTGTGTCAAATTTCATGAGTTTTATTTGAGTGATTTGTGGGTGAGAAAAATAATTAGTGGTTGTAATTATTTTTTCCTTTGTTAGAGGATTTGTTTGTGGAGTAGGCTTATGATGAATCGCATTAAATTTTGTGTTTTTTAATTTATATGGGTGCATTTTTCACAATAGAGATTTTTTAACATGAGATTAGAGGATTTTTTTTTTTTTGTGAAACAAAATTGAAGTTAAGGGACAAAAGTGAAATACATGACAAAATTCAGGGATGGGCTATAAAAATTACCCATCATCTATTGGTTGTTGAACATTATCTTCTTTATCTTGTATATCTACAAATCCCAGCATGTAGATAGCCTTTTTATCCAATCTACCCATTGATTTTTGGCCATGTTAGCTTTAGTTAAAATCCAACACTTCAAATTTGTTTATTGGTCTTTTGGATAGTAATAATGTCGCAGCATTTCCATTTCCAGTGTTATTCCTTACTATATATCATGTTACAATCTTATAGTAATCTATAGTCACGTAGAGGTGAAACTATTCGATGGCATGGCTTCTAAAAAATTTTTAAAATTAAAATTGTACCTATAAATTTTAATGTATTTTTTTTCCAAAAATTATTTACTCTGCCCAAAATTTTAAAAATTAAGACTTTATTGGTAAGTTTTAGTGTATTTTTTCAAAAATTATTGTTTGCTCTTCTAATATTTTTATTTTTATTTTTTTTTACCTTTGCACTGTTATGTAAATTTTGTTCTTATTTTTATATTATTTAATTTTAATCTTTTAATATTTTATATTTTTTTAATGCCTATATTTTTATCAAAGTTCATTCAATTTCTTTTTAATATTTATTTTGAGCCCCCAAAATAAATTTCTAGTTCCATCGCTGTAAGCACAATATGGTACTAGTGATGGCAAAAGTTTTTGAATTCGATCCGACTCGCTTTGAACATGATCAACTTTCCTTGACCTGTCTTGATTCAAATATTGTGTGGGGCGTAAATGGAGATACCTTCTTCCTGCCCCGAATCCCCATAACCCACCATGCACAATAATATATTATTTTTTTATTAAATAAAAATTTATTTTCTACATATTTAAGTATTTAAATATTATAATTTTAACCAAAAAAAATAAATATATTGTTAAAATTATTTTTAAAACTTGTATTTCTAATTATAGTTTATTTTTTAACAAATGAATTTATATATACACTAACAAATTAAAATAAAAAATTAAAAAAAAACTCCCTGTGGGAAACACACCCTTGCCTTGACCCTGAACTCCTGTGGGGTGAGAATGGGGAAGCAATCCCCACCCTTAACCCACCTCGTTGCCATTCCTTAATAGTACCTTCTAAGCTTCTCTTGCAACTGAGAACAACATTTCAAGAGGGTGAATTAAGAAAAAATAATGGAATTTTCTTTTATAAGGATCATATAGGCTAAAGCAAAGTTCCATGTGTTGGCACTTGCTTGGGATAAAGATTTCATCTATCCACCAGAAGCTATATGTGTATGGTAGTTTATTTCTTCAGTTAATTTACATTTTTATGAGGTTCACATTATTCTCACTATTATCTACTAGGAAGTCGTCTGGTATGGGCTAACCTTTATGATTTAGTTTATTGATAGAGGAGAGGGGATAAACCAATAAAGAGATTGCCCTAGGTCAGAAGTAATAGTTATATCCTTGGAAAGAAATAGCAACCTTAGTTACCATCTCTTTCATTTCTAGAAAAATGAGAGTAGTTATTTTAACAATTTATCACCATTCAAACCCCATCTTTCTTGCTAATCTTCTCTTACTTTTCTTCTTACTAAAAAATGGGTGCCCATGTCTTCTTGTTGCACCATGAGCACTCCATCATATCGCTCTTCTTTTTCTTAATCTTTGTTCCAACATTGTATTGTGAAGCTGATGTGTATTATACAAAGTGCTTAAACCACATCAAATCTTTATTATAATTTCTAGAGCAGGGAACGATCTAAAATCTGTGATTATCAAGGGTTCAAGCTCTAGTGCTAAGAAGGTATGTGCCCTGTTATAATGATTAATAATGAAGAATTTTATGCATACTCCATGAATCAATCCAAACAAGTTATGACTATTCCTTGAAGGGATTTATGGGAAAATGCTTTTCCTTCTGGGAATGTTTCTAAGTTTACTAATATAACTCTGAACAAGATTTTTTCCCGTTATGTGCCAATGTTTGAAAAAGTAACGGCCAAATACATCATCACATGTTTGTACTTTTCACTTTTTGTTTAAACACACCTAAACTAAATTGTTTATCTATCACACACCTAAACTTCAAAAAAAAAAAAAAAAAAAACAATGAAACCCAAATTTGCACAATAATCAGAGGTTGAGAGATACGCATTGACTTGTTAAAGCATGGCCAAATGGCTAAAGAAAAAGATGACTTGGCATATGCAACTGATGGGCAACAGTTTGTAAAAATGAGCTGGCACATGCAATCCATTGTTGTTTCATTTCCATCCCATCCCTTCTCTTTCATGAGCCTTAACCAACTTCCTCAACTGCAACATTAAGTCATTCTCTACTGGTGTCAAGTTTAAAACCAAATGCAAAACTCTCTTTTGCTAACTTTAAAGTGTAGCAAAGATTGTTTTGACAGGCCAAAAAAGAAATGTTTGGAGTTGGACCAATCACATAGGATTGGGAACTAGTGGTGTTGATTTTGATGATCAACCTCTTAACATTTCTCATGAGATGTTCCAGGGTCAATTAAACCTAGAACCAATTAGAGGGTGACATGTGGCAAGGGTTTTAAGTGGTGACCTAGTTATATAAGAGTAAAAATGAAAGAACAAAAATATAAGCTGCCATTCATCTCTTTGTGCTGCCACCCTTGGCTACTCTCCCTTCTCTTCTTCTTCATCTCTCATCAATTCAAAGAGATTAGCAAATAATCTCTTAAATTAAAAATACTAGAAATTGTTTCTAGCGTCCTGTTTACATCTGTAATTTCTTAAAAGGCAAAAGTTGATTTTCTAATTCATAGAAAACGCTTTAGAAGCTGTTCAAGGGTTGCCATAGGTGATCTTAGTATGGACAAGCTAGAGGGACAACATCTAGTGTCCTAAGGCGCATTCCAAAGGTGTCAAACACACTGTAATGTATCAAAAGGTTAGTGTACTTGTTCTTGATCTAATCTAGGGTTCTAATGAATTAATCTGATTAATTCTAAAATCTTAAATGGAAAATCTAGATCCAAAAACATATTAAAAGAGTTTTAATATGCTATTTATCATTGAAATCAAATAGATAAAAATAAATCTTGCATGATGCATGTGACCCTAAGTGAAAAATTTTTGAATTCAATGATATAAACTTGTATTTTTCATACTTTCGCTCCTTCAACTGGTATCAGAGCCACTATATTTGCCATTTAGATTATTGTTTATATGATTTTATTGTGTGATTTGATCATGAGATGATTGATCATTGCTGGTTGCATCAAATAAGGTGGCGGCATGGATGGGACTCCATATGTGCGCATGGTTTGTGCACTCCTTATGTGCACATGGTTTTGGGTAATGTTTGTGCAATTGTTGTATGATCTAATGCTCATAATTATATCCATTTTATGTCTAATTAAATTGTTTAATTAGAGTTTTAATCACATAATTAAATTTTGATTCAGATCTGAATTTTAAAAGTTGTTTGAATGTGATTCAAATATGAATTTTTAAAGTTGTTTTAATGTGATTCAGATCTGAATTTTTAAAGTTGTTTGAATGTGATTCAAATTTGAATTTTTTAAAGTTGTTTGAATATGATTCAAATCTGAATTTTTAAATTTGTTTGAATATGATTCAAATCTGAATTTTAAATTTTTTTCAATGTGATTCAAATCTGAATTCTAAATTTGTTTCAATGTGATTCAAATATGAATTTTTAAATTTGTTTGAATGAAATTCAAATCTGAATTTTTTAAATTTGTTTGAATCATATTCAAATCTGAATTTTTAAGTTGAATATGAGATATTCAATTTAATTTAAGTATGTATGTTTTATTTAATTATTAAATAGTGATATGCATGATGGATGATCATGGACTATAAAAGACCAATGTGATTGGATTTATTTCTTTTATGTTTCTTTGGATTGTAAATTAATTAATTTATTTTTGGGCATGTATTATTAAGGTTGTAATAATTTTGGGTTATAATTTCATTTATTTAGTTCTTGTAAATTCGCCTTGGTATGCCAAGAATTACTATGTAATTGGATTGCAAGAAGATCAAGGAGGTCAAGAGCATTGGTGGGACCAGTGGGAGTAATTCAAGATCAAGTGTTGATTATGTACTCCTTCAGCAACTCTTGTAAAATGAATGAATGAAATGCACCTAGGAATGCCCTGATTCAATTCTTGGTGGCTTAGAATTAAATCCCTTAGAAAGTCCATGATCATACCATATTTACTGTTTATCTATGAATGCATAAGATGTATGGGAATGTATGCAAGTATATGATATATGCATGCTAAATGAATAATGTGCAAAGTGATACCATAATAGTAATTAGGAAGACCACAAAATCATCCAAACAAATGATTAAGTTGTATATGCTATAATTAAAGTAATTATAACATGGGCCCTCCATTGGGGCAATTATTTTAAGAAATTTTAAATAGTTGCATATGATGCAATTAATTTAAGAGATTTTCTTAAGAATAATTGTTAAGCATGAGATGTTGTAAATATGTAAATGGTTTGGTGGCCAATAATGTATGTGCCTGAGGACATTAAAATTATTTGTATGTTTACTGGCTCAATGGGATCAACTTAACTAATGCAAGATAAGTCAATAATAGATGTGCCTGAGATTTTGAGCATTAGGGGCTAGGTAAAGGATTGAACCTCACATGAGATGTGATGGGCAAGGAATTGCTCACTTATAATTTATTGTAATTCTAATAATGGATGTGCCTGAGGATGATCAATAGGATTATAAGAATTCAATCACCCACTAGAAATCCATCCAACTAGGATTTCCGTTTTCTACTTTGGAAGTGTAGGATTCACTAAGTTAGTGGGAGGACCAATTTGATTAAAAGACCATAATCATTTTGGTTAAATACATGATATATTTACTAATTAATATGGTTGTTTTCTGCAGTTAATTTTCTGATAATAATGAGCACAGAACAACCACCACCATCCAATATCCTTGCAAGCATACTTGATAGCAAAAGGTTGACAGGACCTAATCTATTTGATTGGCTAAGAAATTTGAAAAATTGTCCTGAACCTTAAACATATAGGATATGTTCTAGACTTAAATGTTCCTGGTCCCTTACCTCCAGAGGCCACACAAGAGGAACATAAAACTTTGGACAAGTGGAAGGAGCATGATATGAGAGCCAAATATTACATGTTTGCTTCTATGAGTAATGAGTTACAAAAGCAGTATGAGAACATGCAGAGTGCGAGTGAGATCCTCTTTCACCTACAAGAGTTGTACGGTGAGTATAGCAGGAGTGCTAGGTATGAGATATCTAGACAGTTGTTCCGCATGAGGATGTCTAAGGGACAGAATGTTAGGGATCATGTCCACAAGATGATTTGGCTGATTGAGCAGTTGGAAAATCTTGACTTTAACATGGATTTGCAACTGCAAACGGATTTGATCCTTCAGTCCCTTCCTGAGTCATTTGAGAATTTTGTGACAAATTTTCATATGACTAAGCAAGAATGCACCTTGGTTTGTTTACTCAACATGCTGGTTATTGCCCAAAAGAATATGTCGAGCAATAAAGGAAAAGAGGTAGCTTTGATTGCATCTTCTTCTGCTGGAAAGTCCAACAAGAAGAAGGGCAATAAGAAATAGAAACCTTAAATTGCTGGTCCTTCCAAGAAAATAGCTAAACAGAAAGGGAAGACTAAAGCTGATGGAGGCAAAGGAAAGTGTTTCCACTTGCCCGTGAGAATGGGCCTTTGGAAAGGAGCCTGCAGTATATCCAATAATAGAAGCTTGCAGTAACGAGATATTAGACTCTGGATTGACAATGGCTCAATTGTTGAAGCCTTAGCCATAGGATTTAAATCTTTATACATGTGTGGACATATTTTGTATTTAAATAAAGTTTTGCATGTACCTGATGCCTTTTAAGAACATCATTTCTATATCTAGTTTGACTAGAGATGGTTATGAATTTTAGTTCATAAATGATGTTAGCAATATTTATTTTGGAAATAAATATGTTGGTTCGGGTTATATGCATGATGGACTTTATTATTTAGATAATAATGTTAAATACAAATCTAATGCAAGCAATCTAAAAGAATGCAATGCCATGATGAAAATCAACTCAAGATCAAAATATATTTTGGCACTTAAGGTTAGGTCATGTTGTAGAAGATAGGATTGCAAAGCTAGAGAAAATGAGGATTTTATTCTCATTGGGTTCTGGACCTACTCCAACTTGTGAATCCTGCCTTTAAGGCAAAATGACTAGATCACCCTTTGTTGGACAAGGACTAAGAGCTGAAAATATTTTGGAACTAATACATAGTGATGTATGTGGTCCATTTAAAGAAATGGCTAGAGGCGGTTTTCATTATTTTATTACCTTTATTGATGATAAATCAAGGTTTGGGTATTTGTATTTGATGAAATACAAACATTAATCCTTTGAAAAGTTCAAAGAATTTAAATCTAAAGTAGAAAATCAAACAAGAAAAAGTATTAAAGCTCTTCGATCAGATGATGGAAGTGAATACTTGAGTATTGAATTTGATGAATACTTGAGAGAGCATGGCTTTGTTTCCAACTGACTCCTCCAGGAACACCACAGTTGAATGGTGTATCTGAAAGGAGAAATCGTACCCTATTGGATATGGTACGTAGTATGATAAGCTATACTGATATGCCAATCTCCTTTTGGGGATTTGTATTAAAATCAGCTTTGCATATTCTGAATAGGATTCCATCAAAATCAGTATCTTTCACACCTTATGAGATATGGCATGGAAGAAAACCAAGTCTTAAGCATGTTAAGATTTAGGGTTGTCCAGCTTATATAAAAAAGCTGAACACTGATAAATTGGAAACCATATCAGAAAAAGGTCGATTTGTTGGATATCCAAAAAATAGTTTTGGATATTATTTTTATTTGCCTACATCACAAAAGGTTGTGATAAGTAGAGATGCCACATTTCTTAAACAACTGTTTGTTCAAGAAGGAGGCAAAAGAAGGCAAATAGAGTTAGAATTGAAAAATTCGGACCAACCAACAGATCAAATGGATATAGATCCATCTAGTCAACCTACACCTATTGATGAAACATCTACAGCTGTTCCTCGTATAACAACCAGGGTATCTCACCCACTAGTGAGATATGGTTTCCTTCATGAAGAAGAACAAGAGTTGTCTACTCATGAAGAAGTAGGTCATGGAGATGATCCACTTACTTATGAAGAAGCTATATCAGATATAGACTCTTCAAAATGGATTGATGCTATGAAATCCAAGATTGATTCCATATATAAGAATCAAGTTTGGGATCTTGTTGACTCACCTGAAGGTATTGTACCTATAGGGAACAAATGGGTTTTCAAGAAAAAAATTAGTTCTGATGGAAAGGTAAAGACCTATAAAGCAAGGCTAGTAGTGAAAGCGTTTCGCCAAAGGCAAGGAATTGACTATGAGGAAACTTTCTCGCCTGTTGCCATGCTTAAATCAATTAGGATTTTATTAGCAATAACTGCATACTATGATTATGAGATTTGGCAGATGGATGTCAAAACAGATTTTCTCAATGGATACATTGAAGAAAACATTTTCATAAAACAATCTATGGGTTTTTGAATCCCAAGATGGTTCCAAAGTGTGCAAGCTAAAGCGATCCATTTATGGGTTAAAACAAGCTTCGAGGAGTTGGAACATCCATTTTGATGAAGCCATTAAGTCATTTGGTTTTATCAAAAATAAGGATAAGCCATGCGTATATAAGAAGGTTAGTGACAGTGCTATCACTTTTCTTATCTTATATGTGGATAATATTCTATTGATAAGTAATGACACAGGTATGTTGACAACTATAAAGGTATGGTTGTCAAATACATTCTCCATGAGAGACTTAGGAGAGGTAACCTATATTCTTGGGATTCACATTTATAGAGATAGAGTGAAAAGAATAATTAGTTTATCCCAAAGTCTATACTTGGAAAAGGTGTTAAAGAGGTTTAACATGCTTAATTCCAAGAGAGGATTGTTACCAGTGAGACATGGTATCCACCTTTCTAAAGAGATGTCTCCAAAGACACCTGAAGAAAGAGATAAAATGGCTAGAATTCCATATGCTTCGACTATTGGAAGTTTCATGTATGCAATGTTGTGTACTAGGCCGGATATCGCATATGCTGTTAGTTTGACTAGCAGTTATCAATCCAATCCAAGTTTGGAATACTGGATAGCTGTCAAGAATATCCTTAAGTACTTGAGAAGAACTAAGGATTTATTCTTAATATATGGAAATGGTGACTTGCAATTGGATGGTTATATTGATTCTGATTTCCAATTAGATATCGATGATAGAAAGTCTACCTCTGGGTATGTGTTCATTTGTAATGGAGGTGCAGTCAGTTGGAAGAGTTCCAAATAGAGTACGACTGCGGATTTCACTACCGAGGCCGAGTATATTGCTACATCAGATGCTGCAAAAAGAGGTTGTTTGGATATAAGGAACCCCGGTCTCACTAGAAATCTAGACACATAGAAAGGCGTTACCACATTATCAGAGAAATAGTTGGGCAAGGCGATATAGCCATGCTAGAAAATAGCATCAGCTAAAAATTCAGCTAATCCATTCACTAAGCCTATGTCACAGACTCAGCTAGACCGACATCTTGAGAAGATGGGTCTAAGATATTGTAATGAATGGCTCTAGTGCTAGTGGGAGATTGTTAGTAGTATGCCCTAGAGTATATCATTTAGTATGTATCTTGTATATGTTTTAATTAATAAAAGCCATTTTCACTTTTCCGTTTATATAATATATTTATGTGTAATAGAAAAGGTCCATTGATATTTTGTTAGAAATTCTATTCTTAAGTTGATAAGAATATGAGTGACAATATTTCTAGCACAAAGTATCATAAATAGGTTCACAATCGAGGATACTTCACAATAAGGACATGACTTATCCAGAAAGATTGTAATCATGTTTGTTCCCAAGTTATTTATATGAGATGTAAATAAGGTGGAATGGTGAGTCTCATGCCATATAACAAACATAATAGGCACTTATACATGATAAGTAGGCCGAACCAGTGACATTTATGACAAGCACATGGAGTTTTCTCTTGTCAATGTATTGTCATAAATCATATCAGTGCATATAATCTTTAGACCTGAGAGAGCACAGTTATCTTGTAGATAGGTGGTTTGAGTTTGATACTGCTTTCATACTTGTACTGTGTATGGTTATATGGGTATGTGTTGGCTCCTACTAGTTATATATGGAGGTAGGTGTTGATCAAGATGGAATCTGTTCCTCTAAGTAAATAGGGATAAAATCTTATGTTCATTTAATTATTTTTGATGTTTCAAGTTTCTGGCTAGGACAGAAAGATTTAATCAGAAAAGGGTTTCTGATGAGAAAATCTCTTTAATTAAGAACTGAAATTAAAAGAGAACATAATATTCATAGCAAATGGGGTTTGACATAAACCATGACTCCAGCTCGAATTGGGATTTTGTAACAGAGAGATTCTAGTGTATGGTAACATATGATTATAGGTTCATTTAAGGTAAACCTTATTACTGATTGGGTGGCTATGACATACTATGCTAGGTGTTAACCATAGTCTATGAGATGCATAAAATGATTTAGAGAAATCATTTATGGTAAGAAAGAGTTCTGATGATATTAAGAGTTGATATCATGTCTCATTGCCAATTAGTGATGAGCCTAGTAAGTCACACACATACACAAGTAATCACCAAATTAAATATAATTTAATTAATTAATTAAAGAGTTTAATTGATTAATTAAATAGGTTTGGTTTGCAATTAGATTGCAAAGTCCCTAGCATGGCTTGAAACCAAATCTAGGTTATTGGATGTATAGTATAAGTTAAATTTATATTTAAAGTGTTTAAATATGAATTTAATTAATGAGAAATTAATTAATAAAGATTAATTAATTAATTTATATTTGATATAAATTGATTAGAAGAAGAGAAATAATTATTTTAGGTTGAGAACTCAAAATTAAGATACAGGGGTATTTTGGTCATTTCACAGGGTGACATGTGGCACCATGAGATGGTGACACATGGCACTACACATAAGCTTGCTAAATGTCTTTTAATCATGTAAGATGATTAAATTCAAGATTAAATATAGGTTTGACACTTGGTACAATGTGATTGGGTCAATTAAACCTAGAACCAATCAGAGGGTGATATGTGGCAAGGGTTTTAAGTGATAACCTAGCTATATAAGTATAAGAATGAAAGAACAAAAATATAAGCTGCCATTCATCTCTTTGTGCCACCACCCTTGGCTGCTCTCCCTTCTCTTCTTATCATCTCTCATAAATTCAAAGAGATTACTAATCTCTTTGAATTAAAAATACTAGAAATTATTTCTAGTGTCCTGTTTACATCTGTAATTTCTTAAAAGGCAAAACTTGATTTTCTAATTCATAGAAAAAGCTTTAGAGGCTGTTTAAGGGCTGCCATAGGTGATCTTGGTATGGACAACCTAGAAGGACAACATCTGGTGTCCTAAGGCGCATTCCAAAGGTGTCAAACACACTGCAGTGCATCAAAAAGTTAGTGCACTTGTTCTTGATCTAATCTAGGATTCTAATGAATTAATCTGATTAATTCTAAAATTTTAAATGAAAAATCTACATCAAAAAACATATTAAAAGAGTTTTAATATGCTATTTATCATTAAAATCAAATAGATAAAAATGAATCTTGCATGATGCATGTGACCCTAGGTGAAAAATTTTTGGATTTAATGATATAAACTTATGTTTTTCATACTTCCGCTCCTTCAAAATCAACATTTAGATCATCATAAGCCAATGCAAAACAAAGAAAATCTCTCAGACTCGTATGCCTTGTAAATTAATAATCAATTGGTCTATGTAGTTTGTTTGTATTAGGCTTGCAATTGCAAATGAAATTACTGAAAGATGTCCATGTATTTGTCTTTTAGTACATATAGTCAAGGGTTTAGCACGTTTTTTCGAGGAAGGAAGCAGGGAGGGAAAAGAAGTGTCGCATTCCTTTTGTTTGTTTGGGGATTAAATCATAAGCAAAGAAGAAAATCAACGCGCAAATTGGAATGCTATTTCACTATTATGTCCTTTATTGAACAATAAACAAAAGCCTATTAATCACAGAAAAAACTTATATAAATTTGGTATACCATAGACACAAGATATTAGTATGTGTCTTAATTATTTTACATATGGATCTTATCATTCATATTTTGTTTTAAATTCAAGTCTAATATATAGAATTTCGTATTAATTATATAATAGATAAAAATAAATTCTGCTACTTTTTATTTCTCTGCATTTCTCTTCATTTTATATGATGTAATTTATTCCCCTTATGGATTGAAGGGTTGATGTGTAAATAATTTATAGATTTTTTTTCACTAGATTCGATCCACCATAGATCTAAGATAGACGTAAAATATATGGTAAAACTCACTTATTAAATACATGAGTTTCACGTGTTTATATTTTAGGTAAGTATATATATATATATATAAGCGTTCTAGATTTGTAAATTTTTTTTTTGTCATATCGAATTTTTCTTATTTATATTAAATTTATTATAAATTTAAAATACAAGATTTATTTGTATACTAAATACACAGTGAATGTGGTCTATGCAAGAAGTAATAGTCACTATCCTTGGAAAGAAAGAGTCACCTTCCCATTTCTTTCATTTTTTGGAAAAATGAGAGTAATTGTTTTTACGATTTATAACCATTCAAACCCATCTTTCTTGCTAATCTTCTCTTATTTTTTTAATTTTACTAAAAAATGGGTGCCCCTGCCTTACTACTGCCCCATGTACACTCCATCATCATCCTCTTCTTTCTCTTAGTATTTGTTCCAATATCTCATTGTGAAGATGATGAGTATTATAAACAGTGCTTCACACCATTCCAGTGTGGTTCCCTGTCAAATCTTTCTTATCCTTTCTTGAGCGATGAGCGACCTGAATTCTGCGGCTTTCAAGGATTCAGGCTTCGGTGCTTAGAAGGTCCGATCCCTATTATAACTATAAAAAATCAAGAATTTTATGTGAATTTCGTGAATCAATCCGAAAGAGTGATGACCATTGCTCGAAAGGATTTATCGGAAAATGTTTGTCCTCCTGATGTTGCTGAGATTCCTAATACAACTCTGAAAGAGACTCTGTTCAGTTATGTGCCTGAGCTTGAAAACGTAAATCTATTCTACAATTGCTCAAACGAGGTCAAGATGATACCGACTCCATACAAGATTTCGTGTGCTGTAAATGACGAACAACGGGATGCATTTTATGCAACTGATGAGCTTTTGAGGAAGTGGAACCAGGACCCCTCAGATTGTAACATTCGGGTAGAAGTTCCAGTTCCAAAGGTGGCTGTTGAACAACTTAGCGGTGGAATGGAAGCTTTAAGGAAGGTTTTGAGAGAAGGTTTTAATGTAAAGTACATGTTTGATACAATTACAGTGTGCCATGGATGTGAGAATTCGGGTGGGATATGCGGCAGCAACTCTTCCACGTCCGGCTTCACTTGCCTTTGCACTGACCAATCCAATTCTTATACTTGTCCAAAAGGTATGCCACCACATGATTTATTATTCAACCTGAAGGGTTAGCGAATCCTATTAGAATAGCCATAATCATCCACAAAAATTAGATAGAATGTGGATATGGCGCGTTATTGAGGACATATTCTTTAGTTAATGACATCAGGGGGCTGTGCATATTCTGATTAGACTACTTATAGAGCATTAGCTTATGAATTGACATCACTAATGTTGGAGTTCAGAGTTCACAAATTCATAATTTACAAATTCATAATTTGGCCAATTATGCCTTTCCTTTCCTTTTTCCATAAAATCTGAATCCATTGCATGAGATCATCTCTGTTCGTTAGCATAACATTTCTGTTGGTATGCTACCATAGAGAAACTTCCGACTTATTGCACCATAATTTTCTTAATTAACTCAATTTCCGTGGTCAAAGGCCTTGATTTTTTCATATTTCAGAAATTTTTGTGAGAAAAAAGAGTCTAGTATAAAAAAATAGAGTTGAGTGCGTCGTTTACTTTTGTGTTTACCTTGGATTTTGAACCTGGTCTATGATAGAAGGAGAGGCTTGGAATCTGCCTTTTTTTAACAATAATCTGAGGTCTATAATTAAGAAGCCCATATTCACCTCCCTTGAGGCTCAATTTAGACCCATTTCACATAAAACTACAATTTGTTAAGCCTTAAGCTTGAGCCAGGCCACTCGCAATCCAATCCTGAGGTTGCATCCGAAGGGTATATCAGTCATTTGAATGCAAAATCCATCATTTCAGGAAAAAAATTTCCAAATGTTTGCCGAACCGAAGTCGAAAACTTGTGTTTCCACATTTTCGCTTCAACTAACCAATTCCCTACTCAGAAGTTACACTAGCAGCATCCTTCAAGTTCTCTGTATGCTGATCTGCTCTTTGTGAACATCCTCGGATATAAGTTTAGTGGGTATAAATGGTCATCTCCATTTTCAGAATTTTAGGGGATGGTTTGCTAATTGCAATACAGAAAGTCTGAACAAACTTGCCAAAAACATTAGTCCTGTCACATCATTTCTATTGAAATTTCTTCCCCTTTGAAATCAAGAGGTCTTACGATGTTGAGCACTGTAGCTGGCCAATCTCGCTTACCTTCTTCATGGAAGTAGGCAGCCACCATCCACCTCTAACACCAAGTTTCCAACACTTACTAATGCAGTATGGGAAAATAGAATTTAGGAATTATTCTCATTGTAAAATTAAGAAATTTAAAAGTTATATTATTTAGGAATTTTTATCTTATTATGTCTATTATTTAAGAATTTTATTATTTTCTAATTTAGTTTGATTTAATTTAGTATTGTTAGGATTGAATTAAGGTTCTAAAATTTTAATTTGATTGTGATTCCTAATTCTACAATAAGAACTTGGTGACGCTATTCTCCTATCTACCAGGTTATGGATATGGGAGTTAGATTTGCAAGAAAAGTGAGTATCGGCTAGGTTAGATGACCATCACTCCAATACCTAAGTCAGTGATAAGAATTGGACAATAGGATAATCCAAAAACTGGTTACTGTGCATATCTCATGGCCTTTACATAGGCCTTTGTCTTAGTCTCCTAGTAGGATTAGGAGTTCTATAGTTGAGTAGTGTTAAGAGTCTATTTCACCTATTATATTCTTGTATGGATGGGATTAAGTGGATATCTCAGGATCCTTATCTTCAATAATGATCTAAGTATCACTAATTGGGTGAGCAACTTCCTTCTCCAAATGTCTAAGTATTAGGATCCGTTACTTGGTTATTCAGTACTCGGCCTTTACTATTATTTTGGTTACCATAATATCACTAGAGTTTCTATTATTATTAGACAAGTTTTGTTATGACAATTTCTATGAGATTAATAATATCTTGAGAATTAGTTCTCTATTATAAGGATTGCTTCTTGATTTCTCCTTAGTTCTTTCCCTTTGCTCTCCATCAATTTTGGTATCAGAGCCTAAATTCAATCCAAATTTCCATAAGCTTACACAAACTTTCAGTCCTTTTATTGTGCCTTCAAAATTTCCCTATACTCTTTGTCTAAAATTTTGTCTTGTTTATTGTTAAAAAAAAAAAGAAAGAAAAGAAGGGATAGGTCTAAATTGACTTGGAGGAGAGTAGTATAACATGACCTATAAGCATTACACATTTCTAAGAATTTAACCCAAAATCGTTTAGAGTGGAGAAAGAGAATCCATATAGCTGACCCCAAATTTTTGAGATAAAGGCTTAATTGAGTTGAGTTGCATTGTTAAAAAAAAAATAAATCAGAAAATAGAAAGTTTTGAGAAATAGCACAACCTAGTGGCGCACTTCACCCCTCACTATACACCACCATCTGGCCATCAAACCCAAGCAACACCACTGCCAATCCACCGGTGACAACCAAGAAACCATTTTGGCATCTTTCTGATCACTTGTAACTTCCCAGAAAAGAAGATTTGATTGGGTCAGATCTTAACTTGAATCTAGACCTGCAAGTTTTCCAGATTTCTCTGGCATCTGACCCCAAGCCCTTCTCCGATCACCGATCTACCTATCCCTGTTATTAGAAGTATTGTCCATTGCCCTTAGCACCAATTCATTCTAGGTCAGGCCTTCAAATTTGCATTCACACCCAAGCTAGAAGGTGAACTCTTGCAGCTGTGCTGAGCTTCCATGCACCAAATCTACATTATTCTCTGTAGCACATCACTAACCCACATTAGCCAACACATCATTGCCACATCAGCATCGACTGCCACATCACTATTGCCTAGTTAGCAAAATTTTCAAGGTGTCCTTTGCTAATTTAAACATGTTGGTTCTTGTAGAATGAGATGATTCTCCTTAATTTTAATTAATCTATACATGGGTATATATATACAATTGATTCCTATAATTGTGTTCTACTAATTAGGAAGAAATCCTAAATAAGAAATCCTAAATAGGAATACAGAATATACAGAGAAATAATATAGTGATTGACTTTCCATAACACTCCCCTTCAAGTTGGAGCATAGATGTTAATCATTCCCAACTTGTTACAAATGTAGCCAATCCTAGCTCCATTCAGAGCTTTTGTGAAAATATCTCCTAACTGCTCTCTAGTTTTGATGTGTCCTGTTGAGATGATCTGTTGTTGAATCTTTTCACAAATAAAGTGACAATCAATCTCAATATGTTTGGTCCGCTCATGAAACACCGGATTAGAAGCAAATGGAGAGCATCTTGATTATCACACCACAATTTCATAAGCAGGAATGTCTTAAGACCTGTCTCATCTAATAATTGAAGTATCCACATTACCTCACATACTGATTGTGCCATGGCTCTGTATTCTGATTCAGCACTAGCTCGAGAAACTACAGTCTACTTTTTGCTTCTCCAAGACATCAAATTTCCTCCAACAAAAATGCAATATCCAGTCCTATCAACCTTAGATCCAGCCCAGTCGGCATCTGAAAAATATTCAACATTCAAATGCCCATGATTACCATATAACAAACCTCTTCCTGGAGCGCCCTTCAGATAACACAAGATTTGTCCCAAGGCTTCCTAATGAGCAATAGTTGGGGAAGACATAAACTGACTTACCATACTAACGGCATAAGCAATGTCAGGACGAGTGACTGTAAGATAGTTCAATTTTCCTACCAATCTCTTGTATCTCTCTGGATCTTCAAACAACTCACTATCCCCTGCTAACAGTTATAAATTTGGAGTCATTGGTGCACTGCAAGGCTTAGCACCTAATTTTTCTGTCTCTGTCAATAGATCGAGGACATATTTTCTTTGAGATAAGAAAATACCCTTCTTACTTCTCATAACTTCAATACCTAAGAAATACTTTAACAATCCCAAGTCTTTGGTCTGAAACTAGGTTTGGAGGAAGGTTTTAAGAGATGAAATACCTGCAGAGTCACTCCCAGTGATGACAATGTCATCCACATAGACTACTAGGAGAATTAGATCAGCCTCAGATTGCCTATAAAATACTGAGTGATTACACTTACTCTTTTGCATACCAATTCCTGTACTGCTTCACTATCTCCCAAACTAGGCCCTAGGACTTTGTTTCAAGCCATAAAAAGACTTATGAAGCCTACAAACTTTACCTAACTCCCCCTGAGCAACAAACTCAGGTGGTTGCTCCATATTCACCTCCTCCTGAAGATCACCATGAAGGAAAGCATTCTTGATATCCAATTGGTGTAGAGGCCAATCATATCTAGCTACTAAAGAGATAAATAAGCGAACAGAAGTAAGTTTAGCTACAAGAGAAAAAGTATCAGAGTAATCAACCCTATATGTCTGAGCATATCCTTTCGCCACAAGGCGTGCTTTTAACCTAGCCACAAAACCATCAGGATTTACCTTTACTGTAAATACCCATTTACAACCAATAGCTTTCTTACCAGTGGGCAAAGGCAACAGTTCCCATGTACCATTAGCATCTAAAGCCTCCATTTCATCTTTCATAGCAGCACACCAGCCAGAATGAGATAGTGCCTCACTAACAGTATTAGGGATAGGAACAGAGTCTAAAGAAAACACCGAGAACAAGAAGACAATTGATTATAAGAAATAAAAGAAGAGATAGGGTAAGTGCATGAACGCTTACCTTTACGAAGAGCAATGGGTAAGTCTAAGTTAGAATCATGATTAGTATGAGGTACAGGATCTCCCATCGAAGTAGCTGGTGGAGGATCTAAGTCAGGAATCTCCAATCTCCTAGAATAAACATGAACAATGGGAGGCCGAGTAGGTCTAGAGACAGAAGGAATAGGCTATGGGAGAGGACTAGACACTGTTTGGATAGTATATATTAAGAGATTATCCTCCTCCCCCTGACTCTCATACATAGATGATCGAGGAAAGAATGGAGTGGACTAAAAAAATATGACATCTGTAGAAACAAGATGACGATTAAGAGTAAGAGAGAAACAGCGGTACCCTTTTTGGAACCAGGAGTACCCAAGGAAGACGCATTTGAGAGACTTCAGATCCAATTTAGTAACCTGTAGACAAACATCACGCACAAAATAGGTACAACAAAAAATACGGGGTTCAACAGGGAACAAAAATTTTGTAGAAAATAAAGCAGTATAAGGAATATCCCCATTAAGGACAGAAGATGGCATACGATTAATCAAAAAATATGTCGTAGAAACTGCATCTGCCCAAAAGTGTTTAGGAACTTTCATATGAAAAAGAAGAGCACGAGCTACCTCAAGAATATGCCGATTTTTTCTTTCGGCCACGCTATTTTGGGATGGGGTATCAACATAGAAAGACTGATGAAGAATGCCATTTTGTGTCATATAAGACTGAAATTGTGCTAAAAAATATTCTTTGGCATTGTCACTTCTTAATATGCGCACAGAAATATTAAATTGAGTTTTGATTTCATTACAAAAGGCACAAAAGATAGAAAACAACTCAGAATGATTCTTCATTAAATATAACCATGTAACACGAGAGTAATCATCAACAAAAGTAACAAAATAACGAAATCCAATTTTAGAAGTAACAGAACAAGGACCCCAAATATTAGAATGAACTAACTCAAAGGGGGATAAAGCCCGTTTATTGACTCTAGACACAGAAGGCAAATGATGATATTTTGCAACTGACACAACTCATATTCTAGTACTAATAAAGACTAAAATTGAGGACACAGCTTCTTCATGGTAGCCAAAGAATGATGGCCCAATCTACAATGAGCTTCAAGAGGTGTTAAGATAATGGAGTAAATAAGCGACCGCGGTATATGATTTTCCAGAATGTAAATACCACCTGACTCACGTCCTCTACCAATAATCTGCTTCGTCGTAAGATCCTAAAACAAACACTGGTCAGGAAAAAAGAAAACAAAAAAATTTAAGGTACAAGTAAGTTTACTAACAGAAAGTAGATTAAAAGAGAATTTTGGTAGACACAAAATAGATGACAAAGAAATTGACGAAGTCGGGTTCGCAGTTCTAGAACCCATGACACAAGAAGTAGAACCATCAGCTAAAGTAACAGTAGAGGAAGTGAGATTAGAATGAAAAGCAGATAGAAGACTAGAATTACTTGTCATGTGATCTGTCACACCAGAATCAATAACCCATTTAGATGAGGAAGACACAAAGCATGTAGTGAATTTACCTAACTCAGCGATAGCAGTGACAGGGGAACTGGTAGGCTTTAGAGATGCTTGATACTAGAAAAACTGTGCCAAATCCTCTACAGATACCAAAACAGTTTTCTCAGAGGAAGATATTGTAGAATCCACTGCTGTCATATTTGCCATCTGTGATTGCTGATTTTTCCTCTGAAGTTGCGAACAATTATATTTTGTATGGCCAGGCTCATAGCAATAATAACAAATGACTCATCTAGAGTCCTGATTAGAACTAGCCTCCCCATTATATTGATTACCTCTGTTGCCTATAATTCCTCATCTACTTCCTCTTCTATTACCCTGTTGTCCATTTGAATTATGGCTAATAAGAGCACTACTGGTAAGCTGTGAAGATTGAGTACTCTCTGTACGAAAGACCCGGGTGAACGTTTCATGCAAAGAGGAAATCTTAGAACTAGAGAGAATCTGAGATTTAGCAGTCTCATACTATGAAGAAAGGCCTGCAAGAAAACTCATAATAACCATTTGCTCCCGTTGGGCCTGCTGAACTTTCACATCAGCACTAAAATGCAACAATACATTAAGTTCCTCATATACCCGTTTAAAATCCATAAAATAAGCCGTGAGAGACTTATACTCTTTCTCAACACGGTAGAATGCCTTACAAATATCATAAATACGGGAGATATTCCCTTTACCAAAATACAGAAAATCTCCCTTTACCAGAATATAGAAAATCTAAGTAATCCATCAATTCCTTAACAAATTCACAGTGATTAATTAAACTAATTACCTCATTGTGAATCGAGTTCCGAAGCTGCAAAAACAACTGAGCATCCTCCCTTAGCCAAGTTTGCCATGTATCATTAGTAGGTGGGTCTTTAGTAAGGTGATCATCCTTATCAATGCTACTCAAATAGACCCTCGCAGTCTTACTCCACTCCAGGTAATTCAAACTATTAAGTTTGTGTTCTGTGATCTTACTCATCACCGGAATCACATCAGAAATAACATTCTTATTGTCTGCCATTTGTTGAGACAAAGAAAACTAACTGAAACGCTAATTCAAAGTGCTTACAACCGCAAAATAGCCCAAAATTACAAATCAAGCAAATACCTAAATAGGATCTGAGAGCCAAACCTCAGAAGTCCTTTAATGGTGTACTGGATCAGGCAACAGCACACAGTGGTGGAATGAGGGGGTTGAGGCGATGCCGACAATGCTGATCGGAGTCGAAATGGCTGGCGGACACGCCTTCATGCACCAATGAGTGAAGAAACGGTGAGAACCTAAGTTGGGAGCGTGAGCCTCACGTGCTTGGATTCAGGCAACCGGATCAGAGGGGATGGCCGGTCGGTGGCCAAGGACTCTCCTGAGCTGGGTGGTGAGAACAAATAGTCACCCTAGATACATGATCTAGGGTAACAGTGGGTTTCAATCCAGAAACAGACGGGGAAGAAATTTCAGATTTAGATTCCTTAATGAACCTGCTCTTATACCATGTAGAATGAGATGATTCTCCTTAATTTCAATTAATCTGTACATGGGTATATATATACAATTAATTCCTATAATTGTGTTCTACTAATTAGGAAAAAATCATAAATAATAAATCCTAAATAGGAATACAGAATATACAGAGAAATAATATAGTGATTGACTTTCCATAACAGTTCTGTTTTTAATGTCCATTTTCGACGACAATTACTCCTAAATTTGCTGAAAGTTCAGTTTTCTTCAATGAGATATGCTTCTTTAAATTGAAATCATAATGTGATTTGATAATGGGTAACAGAATGACTTTAATGATTCATCGGTACAACTAGATGTGTTATGGGATACGATTCAAGGAATAAAAACTGAGATTGATGGATATTATGAGCAACTTGATAAAGTATCTTATTTGATAGATTTAAATGGTGGTCCTAATTATGCTCCTTAAGGTTTATTTGATAAGTATCAAGATATACAAATAATCTTACAATATAGGGAGAAAGCACTTGAAAAATATAAAAATGAATACAATACTCAACAAACTCATCAACAAGTTAAAGATAAAGAACTTAAAGAGTTTGAAGCATGAAAAGAAGCACAAATATTTCAATTGAGAAAGTAGTTGGATACAAGAAAAATTATTTAAAATATAAAAGCTCAAAGTCTTGAAAATGCAAGGAAACTACAAGAACAACAAGAAAAACAACTTGAAATTGAAGAACAAAAAGAGCAAGTTAAAGATGAAATTGAAGAAGAGCAACTTGAAAATGAAGACGGTCAAGCTATAGAGAAAATAATGTCAATTGAAGAATCCAAAGTTGTGGTTGTTAAGTCTTCAACAGTTAAAGAGTCTATTTTAAAGCAAAAAGTCAATCAAGTCTCAACTGTTATTCTAATTGATTTTATTTGCTTAGATGTTTTCAAGAATACAAAAGAGAGCACAAATTTCTTCAAGTCATTCTTATTGCTATCATCCAAGAATATCATATTGTGTGTTCTCCTTTCTTGATTCTTGATCCTTCAACACTTCAAAACTCGAGGATGAGTTTTTTCTAATTAGGGGAGAATAATGCAACATGGAAATTAGAATTTAGGAATTATGTTCATTATAAAATTAGGAAATTTAAGAGTTTTATTATTTAGAAATTTTTATCTTATTAAGTCTATTATTAGGAATTTTATTTTTTTCTTATTTATTTTGGTTTAATTTCGTATTCCTAATTAGGATTGAATCAGGGTTCTAAAATTCTAATATGATTGGGATTCCTAATTTTATAAATAAAAACTAGAGTTTCTTTTATTATTAGACAAACTTTATTATGATAATTTCTATGAAATCTTGAGAATCAATTCTCTTTTCCAACCTCCTTAATTCTTTTCCTTTGTTCTACATCACTTACCCCCTAATTCTAGCATTTCCACGCCATTATTTTGGTCCTCACGGTTAGTTCTCTTTTCCAACATCCTTAATTCTTTCCCTTTGTTCTGCATCACTTACCCACTGATTCTAGCATTTCCACGCCATTATTTTGGTCCACACGGTGTGGTGGTCCCAACGTAAGATTTGCTTGAAACCAGCCATGTTTCCAAAGTGGTCTTTGCTTTTGCTTCAACCTATAGTTTTGTCTCTTTTCTCCTCTTTGTCAAACTCTAATCATAAAACGAAACAAATTAATCGCTGGCAATTAGCCTCTTAAAACCAAACTTCACAAACTTACTTACCTCCAAATGCTTCTGTCCATTTCTCTTCGTTCTTCTACTCCAAATGGATCCTCTCTCTACTTCTTCATATCTCACAAAACTGTTCTCATTTGTTTCATTATTGTCTTCTTCTTCACTACTTTGGCCGAGGAATCTCTGTTAGCAAATCAAAAGTTCCAAGCTTGTGCACCAACATCCTATCCCAACATAAGTTACCCTTTTCTCTTATCCAACGTTCAAGTCTCCTTCTGTGGCTACCCAAATTTCAACATCACTTGTAATCAAGAACACCCAGTTCTCAGAATCTCCAATGATAATTATATCATTAAAGATATCTTTTATAACAATCAGTCCTTCCTCGTAGCTAGTGCTTTGGTCTATGAGGAGGACACATGTTCAATTTCTTGTTATACAATTGATTTTTCCTTCTAATAAAATTGTAGCTCATAGCCTACAAACTAATTGTGCTACCAATTCTACTGTTTCTTCTTTTGCGGGGTTTCACATTGAACAACAGGAGTTATGCTACCGCTATTCTTTGAACTCATGCAACTACTTCGTCAATGTTCATCAGCTTATAATTCTTCATGTTTGTTTTTTCTACTTGATTTCTTCAAAGAGTAGAGCTTGTCACTCTCGAGTAGTTGTTGCACCAACCCTAAATTTTAAATTGTAGCTTTGAGGAATAATTCATTTCATTTGAATTGTTAAGACATCATCAAATTTAGGCATTTTTTTTAAATCCATAGATATCTTTCAATCCCTAATAAATTCATTGACTTTTGATGTTCCGCAGTATTTGCTGTTGAATCTTTAGCCCTATTAAAAGCATTTAATTTATGAACCATCCATAATTCGTTTTTAATTCTTTTTCTGCATGCAAAGGATATGCTTCAGCCTAATAGTGTTGGCTTCCATCTTCCTCGAAATAAAATTGAATTACCTAGCGAGTAGCAAGAAAAGTTGCACTAATGTGTTCTAATTGAAAAATGCCAGAGACATGAAAGAGAGCAGAATTAGACCAATTCAACTTCTGTACATAAAGCTGTCCTGTTCTTGCACAAACCTAAAGAATTTCAGTATTTTAAAATTTATGAATGTTCTAACATCTCATTGCTGCATATTTTTCTGTTACAGGCAATGATAAGAACGTGGGATTGAATGTTGGTATAGGTTAGATGCTCCCCCTGATCTTTCTTCTTCATTCTTTTTTGCAGTTTTTAACTTTAGTTCATGCCTAAATGATATTGAAATTTCTTGCGCGCCAAACTGTGTAATTGAGAATGCTCATCACACCCTATCTTCTGCTCCCAGCTGTTGGGGCAGCTTTTGTAGGTGGAGCCATTATGTGTGCAATTTTCTACATCTATCAACGGCGCCACAAGAGAAAAACATATGCTCCATCTTCCTTTGTCTCTCAAAGCACCACATCATACTTCTCTTCAAATTCAGATACTGAGAAAGGAGGACTCTACTTTGGGGTCTTTCTTTTCACTTATGCGGAACTTGAAGAGGCTACTAACAATTTTGATTCTGCGAAGGAACTTGGAGATAGGCGTTTTGGCACAGTATACTACGGTAACAACTCACATTCATTATATACCCGAGCCATTCTCATTTGAATGAAGAATTTATTAAAAATTTTCTTGCCTCTTAGGAAAACTACGAGATGGGCGTGCTGTTGCAGTCAAACGCTTATATGAGAACAATTACAAGAGAGTTGATCAGTTCATGAATGAAGTTAAAATCCTAACTCGCTTGCGCCATCAACATCTTGCATCACTATATGGGTGCACCTCTCGCCACAGCGGTGAGCTCCTTCTGGTATCCGAGTACATTCCCAATGGCACAGTTGCTGATCATCTTCATGGACAAAGGGCTAAGCCTGGTGCACTCCCATGGCAAACTCGAATGAAAATTTCTGTGGAGACTGCTAGTGCATTGGCATATCTCCATGCTTCAGATATTATCCACTGTGATGTGCAAACGAACAACATTCTTCTAGACAACAAGTTTTGCGTTAAAGTTACAAATTTTGGATTGTCTCGTCTCTTTCCAGTTGATGTGACCCATGCTTCAACTGCTCCACTAGGAACTCCAGGTTATGTTGATCCAGAGTATCACGAATGCTATCAGCTGACAGATAAGAGTGATGTCTATAGTTTTGGGGTGGTCTTGATTGAGCTTATATCATCAATGCCTGCTGTTGATTTCACTAGGCATCCTCGTGAGATTAATTTGTCTAACATGGCAATCAATAAGATCCAAAGCCGCGCATTGCATGAACTTGTAGATCATAATCTTGGGTTTGAATTAGATTATGCGATAAGGAGAATGGTAACTGCAGTGGCAGAGTTGGCATTTCAATGTCTGCAAGCTGAAAAGGAGACGAGACCATCTATGGAAAATGTGTTAGAAGCTCTAAAGGAGATACAAAGTAAGGGCTAAATATAGGTGATACACGGTAGGCGCAAGTGCACGGGTCAATGTAGAAATAAATGTTATTCTCTCGAAGAGTTGAGTTATAAATTGAACTTTGAATGTAAAACTAATTAATTCAGCAAGATTAATTACATAATGGGTGACATAGATTCGCTACTTTCCATTTCTCTGTATTTGCCTTCTTTCTTTTTAAATAGTGTAATTTATTCCCCTTGCAGTCACTAAATTTAAACTGGAGAAGAAAGAAATTTACTTACCAAGGGAGAATCTTACTATCTTATTCCCCTTTACAGATGGAGGGTTGATATGCCATGTTTCTTGTCAAAAGAAGTACTAGTCACTATCCTTGGAAAGAAAAAGCCACCTTCCCATCTCTTTCATTTTATGGAAAAATGAGAGTAATTGTTTTTACAATTTATCTCCATTCAAAACCCATCTTTCTTGCTAATCTTCTCTTATTTTTACCCAAAAATGGGTGCCCCTGCCTTCCTGCTGCCTCTTGTACACTCCATCATCATCCTCTTCTTTCTCTTAGTATTTGTTCCAACATCTTGTTGTGAAGATGATGAGTTTTATGGACAGTGCTTCACACCATTCCAGTGTGGTTCCCTGTCAAATCTTTCTTATCCTTTCTGGAGTGATTAGCGACCTGAATTCTGCAGTTATCAAGGATTCAGGCTCCGATGCCGAGAAGGTCCGTCCCCTATTATAACTATAAATAATGAAGAATTTTATGTGAATTTCGTGAATCAATCCGACAGAGTGAATCAATCCGAAAGAGTGATGACCATTGCTCGAAAGGATTTATCGGAAAATGTTTGTCCTCCTTGTGTTGCTGAGATTCCTTACACAGCCCTGAGCGAGACTCTGTTCAGTTATGTGCCGGCGCTTGAAAACATAAATCTATTCAACAATTGCTCAAACGAAGTCACGATGATACCGACTCTATACAAAATCTCGTGTGCTGTAAATGGCGAGCAACGGGATCCATTTTATGCAAGCTTTTGAGCAAGTGGAACTGCAACAACCGGGTAGAAGTTCCTGTTCCAAAGGTGGCTGTTGAACACCTTAGCGGTGGAATGGAAGCTTTAAGGAAGGTTTTGAAAGAAGGTTTTAATGTAAAGTAGATGTTTGATAGAATTACAATGTGCTATGAATGTGTGCATTCGGTTGGGATATGCGGCACCAACTCTTCTACTTCCCGCTTCACTTGTCTTTGCCCTGACCAACCCTTTACTTATATTTGTCCAAAAGCAAAAGGCATGCATAACATATATCCCTCTAAATCAAATTAGGTGTTTTCCACCATATGATTTATTGTTCTGCCTGAAGGGTTAGCGAATACTTTAGGTTACAATTTCAATATGAGGGGCTGTGCATATTATGATAAGAAATAGACCATAACTTATTCACATCTTCGCTTTTTCATTGGCCGTGAGCACTACATTCTCAGTGTCTCACGAAGCTTTTCTGGAACAAGGAGAAGCAATAACCCCAAAGAATTTTAAAAATTTTTTTAACATTATTATATGGAAATTTAAATTACAATTTTTTTATTATAATTTATGAAAAAAAAGCTTGAGGAATCAAGTAGATCCGCATTAAATATGGAACAATAGAGATAGAAAAGTCATTTTATGTATAAAAATTTATTTATTTTACTAAAATATCCTTTAGACTATTTTTATGGGAGAATGCAGATATTTGAAATTTGAATTTTAAATTGTGTCTTTTGTATTTATTATAGTTACAAATTTCAATAAAAATTAAAAGTTTCATTCACTTTCTCTCTCTCCTCTTCTCTTTAATCAATGATTTTCATTTTTTTTAAACTAGGTTTACACATTTAAAAAAAAATTATTTATGTAAATTAAAAAAACTTTAAAATAAAAATAAAAATAAATAATATACTTTATTTATTTATTTTTATTTTTATGTGTAAATTAATATTAAAAAATACAATATATATTACTTTATTATAATTAAACAAATGATTAATCTGAATTTAAATTGATTAAATTAACTTAATTAAACTAACAATATAAATCGATTAAATTGACTCGATTAATGTATATATAATAATAATTAATTAATTAAAATTATAATTTTAAATACATTTAATTGACTTAATTAAAAAAATACTTCATATAAATAAATTATATATTTTTACTCAATTGAATCAATTAAAAGATTAATTCACTAAAACATATGATCAATCTAACAAGTTACATATTTAATTGATTCAGTTGATTGAAATATATATTCAATTGAATCGTTTAAATGATAATTGTTATAGTTGATACAAATATATATGAATAATGTAACATAATGTGACATGTCGCATACTCAATTGATTCAATTAACTAAAATATATATTCAATTGAATCATTTAAATAATAATCGTCATAATTAACTCAAAATATAGATGGTCAATTGATTCAATTGACTCAAAATATATGTGATTAATTGACATAATGTGACATGTTATATAATCAATTGATTCAATTAAGGGCTAATAATAATCGTCACAATTGATTCAAAATATATATGGTCAGTTAATTCAATTGACTCAAAATATATATGGTCAATTAATATAATGCGACATGTTACATAATCAATTGATTCAATTTACTCAATTAAGGGCTCGATTGACAAAAATATATGATCAATGTAACATATCAAATACTCAATTGATTCAATTAACTAAAATATATTATCAGTGTGACATGTCACATATTCAATTGATTTAATTAACTAAAATATATATTTCATTTAATCATTTAAATAATAATTATTACAATTAACCTAAAATATATATGATTAATGTGACATTGTACATAATCAGTTGATTCAATTTGCTCAATTAAATGTTCAATTGACTAAAGTATATGATCAATGCGATGTGTTATATACTCAAAATGATTCAATTGATTTAAATATATATTCAATTGAATTAATTAAATGATAATTGTTATAATTGACCCAAATATATATGATCAATGTGATATTACACATAATCAATTGATTCAATTAACTCAATTGAAAGCTCAATTGACTAAAATAAATTATTAAAGTGACATGTTACATACTCAAATTAATTCAATTGATTTAAATATATATTCAATTGAATCAGTTAAATGGTAATTTTTATAATGGACTCAAATATATATGATTAATGTGATATATCACATACTCAAATTAATTCAATTGACTCAAATATATATTCAATTAAATTATAATTTTTGCAATTGACTTGAATGTATATAATTAATATGACATTACACAATCAATTTGATTTAATTGACTCAATTAAAAACTCAATTGACTAAAATATATGATTAATGTGACATGCAACATACTCAAATTAATTTAGTTGACTCCAATATATACATTCAATTAAATCAACTGAATTATAATTTCGCAATTGACTTATATATATATGATTAATGTGACCTTACACGTAATCAATTGATTTAATTGACTCAATTAAAAGCCTAATTGACTAAAATATATAATCAATATGACATGTCAAATACTCAAATTGGTTCAGCTGACTCAAATATATATTAAATTTAATCAATTAAATTATAATTTTCGCAATTGATACAATCAATGTGACATGTCACATGCTTAGTTTATTTGATTGATTAAAACATATATTGAATTGAATTCATATAGATTTACTCAAACCAAACAAGCGTATTAATTTATCTATCACTGGCTAATTCAATTTCGTATCATAGATCAAAGTTAAATTAATTGAATAATAATTAATTAATTTAAATTAAATTAAAATCATTTTTTTAAATCAAATAATTAAATTTAATTAAAGTTAGAAATTATTATTAAAAGTGAGATGAATGATTTGATTTAATTAAAATTAATCCTAACATTAACCAGTCATTTTTTTTTTAACTAAACTAGCCAGATTAAATGACAAAAAATTTGACATGTTGTACCTTACATATTTTATGTAATATACATGATTTTTGTCCATTAGTACAGAGTTGGGAAAAAAATAAAAAAGCTTCCAAATGATAAATACTGGCTAAGAGAAAATTGTTTCATCACAAATATTGGCTAAAGGAAAAGCTACATGTGTATTGTACTCTTTAAAGCTTTAATAAAGTAAAATTAAAATAAATTTTTAAAATTAAAATTAAAATATTAAGTATATGTTATTAAAATTCAAATAATTATATATGTTTTCTTCAATGTGTACAGAGAAAATATGAGTAGAAGAGAAGTTTATTTTTTTTTCTTGAAAATAAAAGCATAATTTATTACTATTTGCTAAAAAAGATGATATAGTTGGAGGGAAAGTATTGAAAAATGAAAGAATAAAGGATGGAAGGAAATTTTACCTCAAAAAATATAAAGGTTAAACAAGATATTTTATGTTGCTGAAAACCCTTTGATCTACATTAATTATTGATTCACTTGATCCTTCAATCATGATCCATAATTTATTTATATATAATTTTTAATTTGATTTAATAATATAATTAATCTAAGATTATACATAGGAAAAAGCTTAGACGAAACTCTTGTTTATGTTCCACGTTTACTTAGAAGTTTGAACCTGTCAACAGTCTATTATAGAAACAGCTTGGAATCTTCAAGGAATGTAACATTCATTAATTCAACCCATTTTTTTGCCAAAAGTATAGTCAGATTAAGACGAATTATTAAGTGGACTCAGATGATATTTACAAATTAAATTAATTAAATCATTTTATAGTAATATATAATTAGAGATAAATATGAATAACATGATTAGTTGTATTGGAGTCATCTTAGTTTAATAGTCTAAAGTCGTTTTTCTAAATTATAGGATTTTGCATTTAAGTTACAACTAGTCATTTTATTTGTGTATTACACAGATTATTTATTATTTTAATAATATAAAGTTATATGTATTTTTATATTTTCTAATTACATTATAAAATTTTTAATCAATTATAATTTTATTTTAAGTGTGAATAAATAAATAAATAAATATATTATTTTTAAATTGTAAATAGAAGCTAACTATAATCTTCATACTTTCTAGATATTAAATAATTTCAAACTCTAAATCTTTTATAAGAACATCTATTGTTTGAAGGACAATATATACTTATATATACAAATAGATGAGATTTGATAAACAATTTATCAAACATATCAAGATTTTGAAAAAATAATAATAATGAATAATTAAAAATATCTACTAAATCAGGGGTTAAAAAGAGAGATTTTAATAAGTACTATATTTAATATCTAACAAAAGTAAAAAATGAATTTATTTCCTAGTATGATTAGATTTTAAAATTTGAAATTTAATAAATAATTGATTATTTGTATTTTTTAATTGGTTCATATATACATATTATCAAATAAAAAAACATATTCAATACTAATATCTTTCTTTAATCTCAACTCAACTCAACTCAACTAAGCTTTTATCCCAAAAATTTGGGGTCGGCTATATGGATTCGCTTTCTCCACTCTAAACGATTTTGGGTTAAATCCTCAGAAATGTGTAATGCTTCTAGGTCATGTTGTACTACTCTCCTCCAAGTCAATTTAGGTCTACCCCTTTTTTTCTTTCTATCCTCTAACCTAATGTGCTCTACTTGTCTAACTGGAGCCTCCGTATATCTACGCTTCACATGACTAAACCACCTCAATCTCCCTTCTCTCAACTTATCTTCAATTGGCACCACTCCTACCTTTTCTCTAATACTCTCATTACGGACTTTATCTAGTCTAGTATGGCCACTCATCCACCTTAACATTCTCATCTCTGCAACTCTTATCTTAGACGCATACGACTCTTTCAGTTCCCAACACTCACTATCATATAACATAGACGGTCTTATGGCTGTACGGTAAAATTTTCCTTTCAACTTATTAGGAATCTTATGATCACATAAAACTCCGGTGACACGTCTCCACTTCAACCATCCGGCTTTAATCTTATGACTAACATCCTCCTCACATCCCCCATCTACTTAAAGGACTGAGCCTAGATATTTAAAGTGATTACTTTGAGACAGTACCACTCCATTCAAACTAACTCCTTCCCTATCACCAGTTTGGCCTTCACTGAACTTGCAATGCATGCATTCTATTTTCGTTCTACTTAACTTAAAACCCTTTGACTCTAGAGCACTTCTCTAAAGCTTTAGCTTTCTATTGACTCCTCCTAGTGTCTCATCTATCAGAATAATATCATCCGCAAACATCATGCACCAAGGAATACTCTCTTGTATATGTTTCGTCAATTCATCTAAAACTAATGTAAAAAGGTAAAGGCTTATGGCTGATCCTTGGCGTAATCCAATTGAGATCGGAAAATCTCTTGTATCCCCTCCCACCATGCGCACAATAGTAGTTGCTCCTTCATACATATCTTTCAACACTTGTATGTACCTAATAGATACCCTCTTTTCTTCTAACACATTCCATAAGACATCTCTTGGAATACTATCATAAGCCTTCTCCAAATCAATAAAAACCATGTGTAGATCTTTCTTCACATCTCTATATTTCTCCATCAAGCTTCTAATGAGAAAAATCGCTTCCATAGTTGAACGACCGGGCATGAAACCAAATTGATTGAGAGAGATAGAAGTATCATGACATAGTCGATGCTCCACAACTCTCTCCCACAACTTCATAGTATGGCTCATGAGTTTAATTATCCTATAGTTTGAGCAACTCTGTATGTCTCCCTTATTTTTAAAAATAGGTACTAAGATACTCCTTCTCCATTCATCAGGCATTTTCTTTGAGTTTAGAATCTTATTAAATAATTTAGTTAACCATGCCACTCCCATATCTCCCAAACACTTCCACACTTCAATTGGTATTTCATCGGGTCTACAGGCTTTACCCACTTTCATTCTCTTAAGTGCTTTCTTTACTTCTAAAGATCTAATCCTTCTAGTATAATTCACATTCTTTTCTATTGTTCTATAATCTATACTCACTCTATTACCATTTTGACTATTATTAAAGAGATCATTAAAATAATTTCTCCATCTTTCTTTAATGTCCTCATCTTTCACCAACACTTTTCCTTCTTTATTCTTAATGCACCTGACTTGATTGAGATCTTGACATTTCCTTTCTCTCCTCCTTGCTAATCTATAAATATCTTTCTCCCCTTCTTTAGTTCCAAGTTTTTCATATAACTTTTCAAAGGCCTGTGCTCTTGCTTGACTAACTGCCTTTTTTGCCTCTTTCTTTGCTATCTTGTACTGTTCATATGCCTCATTATTATCACATTTAGGTAATTTCTTATACCATTCCCTTTTTCTCTTCACTGCCTTTTGTACTTCCTCATTCCACCACCATCTCTCTTTTAAGGGTGGTCCATGTCCTTTAGACTCTCCAAGTACTTTTTTAGCTACTTCTCTAATCTTTGATGCCATCTGTATCCACATATCATTGGCCTCCATATCCAACTTCCATACTTCGGACTGAAAAAGCTCATTTTTGAACTTCACTTGCTTTACTCCTTTGAACGCCCACCACTTTGTTCGAGCTACACTATTTCTTCTGACCTTACTTGAATTGTTCCTAAACTTGACATCCAAGACCACCAACCGATGTTGACTTGTTAAAGCCTCTCCTGGAATGACCTTGCAATCCTTGCATAGAGCTCTATTTGTCTTCCTGGTTAAGAGGAAGTCGATTTGGCTTCTATGTTACCCACTTTTGAAAGTCACTAAATGTGACTCTCTTTTTATAAAGTAGGTATTTGGTAGTATTAGGTCGTATGCCGTAGCAAAATCCAAAATACTTTTTCCCTCCTCATTTCGACTTCCAAAATCAAAACCTCCATGAACATTCTTGTAACCTTGCCTATCACTTCCTACGTGTCCATTCAAATCTCCACCAATGAAAACATTCTCTTTATTCGGTATGCTTTGCAGTAAATCATCCATATCTTCCCAAAACCTTTGTTTACTCTCACTGTCTAGTCCTATTTGTGGAACATAAGCACTAACTATATTTATTATTTCTCCTTCTAGTACTAGCTTTACTAGTATAATTCTATCTCCTACTCTTTTCACAGCTATTACTGCATCTTTCAATGTCTTATCTATGATTATGCCCGCTCCGTTCTTATTTCTCTCCTTTCCGGTAAACTACAGTTTGTACCCTGAATTACCCACTTCCTTACTTTTCTCTCCTACCCATTTAGTCTCCTGAATGCAAGCATTATTCACCCTTCTCCTTTCCAAGGTATCCACAAGCTCCACTAATTTTCCTGTAAGTGATCCAACATTCCAAGTACCAACCCTAATCCTCCTCCTAACCTGCTCCTTCCTAATTGGTCTCTTTCTATGATATCTTCTATTATTTTTTATATCTATCTTGTGTTCTATTTCACTATTTGTTCTACTATCTTTCCTATGGACTAACTTCTTTACCCACACCCGTCTATGATGTGGGAACCCTTGCTCACTTAACACCACACCCGGGCGCCGGCATGGCGCGTCGCTCTCGGTGAACGCCCTACACCCTTGCATATTTCTCACTACACCCGGGCTCCGATGTAGCGTGTCGTTAGTAGAGGACGCCCCAACGTTTATATCATTTAAATGCATATCATAAGGTGTAACGAAATTTTTACGCTGGTTGTCACCTACCGCAACCCTCCTCCTTTAAATAATCATTATCTATGAATTAATTAACAATTTTTGCCATGTCACATATCAATTGATTAACTAATCTTATTGTGCACGTATTGCATGAATTATTTTTTATTTAATTTTAATAATATCCTTTAATATATATCTTTTATATTTTTAAAATTGTACTAAGATTTTATTAATATTAAAATTTTTAATTATGTTAAATACAAATTAAACTTTATTAAAATTTTAAACATTAGTATTATTAGTTCGTCATGAAATGATAAGGGACATAATGAAAATAAGCATTCTTGTAGAAACTTTTATTACCTTATTTTTTGGGTAAATGTATTTTTTTTAATCTAATGTCAATAATTACTAAAAGTAAATTATTAATTCCAACATTATCTAATATTAATAATTAAATTTAATAAAAAAATTTTTATATGATTAGATAAACGAACCATCTAATATTTTGTTGAATAAATATTTTTTATTTTTTAAATTTCAAATATTTTCATAACTAATAATTAAAAGAAGATAAAAAGTTAATTAAAATGAAAATTTAAATACTTTATACTATTTAAATTCTAAATATTTTATATTTTTAAATAAAATCAGTTTAAATATGTGGCATTTTTTACCAAGTAACATATATGTCGGCAGATATTAATAACAATTATATTAAAAAAATAACTAATAATAAAATTTTAAGTTACTTTTTTAAATTCATGATATGATTTTATGAGCTTTTATATATATATATATATATATATATAGTATCAAAAAGTGATGACATTGAATCTGCATTCAATTATTCAGTTCAGCTTACGAAAAATATTTTAAACATTTATCAAACATTTTAGACCAATTATTAAAAATTAAAACCTCAAAAAAATATAGAAAGAGTGATTTGCTTAATTCTATGCTTAAAGTATTACTGTTGTGTTGATATAAGGAAGCTTAAAATTCTATTATTTATCCATATTTATCCATAATCTTGTAGGCAATGGTAGTTCGAATATGCTACTGAAGATAGTCATTGGTAAGGTGCTTCCCATTACTTTCTTTTCCTTCATTTAATTTTTTTTTAATCCCATTTGAAATGATTGTTATGCCTAAAATTCAATTCATTTAATTCAATTTAAAAAAATTAGTTCAAATCATTTTATAATAAAATTCATATATTTAAAATAAAATTTAAAATGATATAATTCATTTAAATTATATTACATAAATAATTTTAAAAATTAGATAAATATGTTTATATTCTAATAGTTTGGGTTACTCTCTAGATCCTTTGGCTGCTATTAGGCTGTCAGGTTTGTTCTTATCTTTGATCATGTTTTACTATCAATGTTACCCTCTCTTATTGTTAAAGTGTTGGTTTAACTTTGTCATTGTTCTTTGGTTTGCTGTTATATATTTCAAATTGTTATTATTCTATGGGCTTGCTGCATGCTGTTGGTCATGGGTCTATGGTCCTATGCTTCTGTTGTTTTGTCTTCTACATGGTCGTACTTTAGATCTACCTCTCTAGGTTTCTACCTTTGGAGTCATGATTGAGTTGCTGCTATATTGGGAATCGGTTTGGAGTCATTAATTACAAGCTCAAAACTATATTACCCATTAACCCTATTACGCTCAAGAGAACTTTTATATCAAACTACACATAATAAATATATTAGTTAGTCCTGTCAATCTCCTCTAGACATAACTTAATATATTTACTACTTTAACTACTACACCCAAAAGGGTGTCTTTAACAACAATGGGCTATAATCCCTTCCTCTTAAATTATGCTCTTTCTTCACCTTAGGCCAAAGCATCTTTCCCTTTATAAGATTGTAATGGGCAAGAGCCTCTCATTAATTGGCAAAGCCAAATCCTCAACAATTGGTAAAGCCCCTCTTTATAATGGATGACAGCCCCACACCATGACCTAAAAGTCACTCTCTTCAATGGGCAAAGCCAATCTCAATGGGCAAAGTCAAATAAACTTTTCACCATTCTCCTATTTATAGTGTTAATTTCCTTAATCCTAATCTAATTAGGAGGCCCACTCTATTTAGGAATAACACTAAAGTATGAGTTCTACTTTATATAGGAAATATATCCCCATCTTATTGAGGAATATTTCTTCCACACAAACTGGGAAAAGGTCTTCCAGATCAACTAGGATTTTGAGTCATAAATCTAACAATCTCCACCTTTACACAAAATCTATCAACTATTACATACCTCCTATTGGGTGTCTTCAATCTTCAAATCTCCATACTTGAGCTTAAACCCTTCAAATCATCAACCTTTTCAATCTTCATCTTGGGTGTAACTTGATTTTTTCTTCCAAAAATCTTATGGCATCTACTTTCTTGATTTAGCATCAAGAGCTCCACCTCAATTTTGACTCTCCACCATCACCATTGTTGCATATGCAACTTTCTACATGTCGCAGTAGCTCTACCTTCAACCAAACTCACCAAGATCATCCCCGTGCTCTGATATCAATTATTGTGCACTGTGAAAGCATGTAAACTATAAAAAAATAAAGTAAACATACAAAACACTAATATTATGTGGTTCACCCTCTCAACAAAGGGCTACATCCACGAGCATGCTATCTTCCACTATCATCAACAATAAATCATCAATTACAAGTTTAAAGCTAGACTACCCATTAACCTAATTACACCCAAGAGAACCCTTATATCAAACTACTCATAGTAAATATTAGTTAGTCCTTTTGGTCTCCTCTAGACATAACCCAATATATTTACTACTTTAACTACTACATCACAAAGGGTGTTTTCAACTACAATGGGCTATAATCCCTTCTTATTGGATTATGCTCTTTCCCCACCTTAGGCCAAAGCGTCTTTCCCTTCATAGGACTGCAATAGGCAAGAGCCCCTCATTAATGGGCAGAGCCAAATCCTCAGCAATTAGCAAATCCCCTCTTTATAATGGGCAACAGCCCCACACCATGAGTTGAAAACCCCCCTCTTTAATAGAAAAAGCTACTCTCCAGGGGCAAAGCCAAATGACCTTTTCACTATTTTACTGTTTATAGTGTTAATTTCCTTAATCTTAATCTGATTAGAAATCTCACTCAATTTAAGAATAACACTAAATAGGAGTTCAACTCTACATAGAAAATATACCTCTAATCTATTAAGGAATATTTCTTCTACTCAAATTGGGAAAAGGTCTTCCAAGTCAATTAGGATTTTTGGTCATAAGTCTAACACTTACATTAGTTGAATTGAACTACCACAATTTTGATGAGTTGGTTGTACAAGAAGACGTAAATGTGATGTACTATGATCTTAACCAGGAGAACTTCTTACTAGTTAACAAGGATGAGGGAGCCATGTTGAAGGCCACTAATAAGTGTGAATTAGACTTCAAGGCAGAAGAAAGGTCCACTTATATTGAACAGTTGTTATTGATTGCCTAGAAGTTTAAAAGGAGTCCTTACAGCTATGTTTGGGCAACTGCAGGCAAGCTGCCAAAATCTTCAGAAGCATGTAGGTGCTGGTGGATATTGTTATCCAGCTATAGTAGCCTCAATGTGAAGAAAGGAGCACTTAAAATTGTATTTAAGCTTCAACATATTATAGAGTTTGTCAAATCTTGAATAGAATTAGGTGCTAGATGAAGCAAAGTAGTTAGTTAGTTCTTTATTTGTATATAGTTAGTTCTTTACTTGTGTATTGCTTAAAAGACCTGATTGTAGTCTCAAGGCCATGAAAGATATCAATAAAAACTTGAGATATTTTT
The DNA here is from genome assembly GCF_030052815.1 of Hevea brasiliensis. NCBI lineage: Eukaryota > Viridiplantae > Streptophyta > Magnoliopsida > Malpighiales > Euphorbiaceae > Hevea > Hevea brasiliensis. The sequence goes on from NC_079501.1 coordinate 86,656,897, forward strand.
TCTCTCTCTATTTCTCTTCTATTTCCCTCTTCATTCTTAAATTCTCTATATTTTCTTTCTAGGAATTCTTGCTTCATATGAGATCAGGGAGCTGAATCCTCTATTTTCAATTTCATATGCCTTACAAATTAACATTTATAAATTCAGATTCATATGCCTAATGAATTAATAATAAAATGTCATCATCATATTGGAGATGAGATATGGACAAACTAAAATTGGCGATGGACAGACCATATACAAGATGGAGATTGTATTACCCCAAATTTTTTATTCGGAAATATTTTCTTTTATTTCAAAATTTTTGAATTTTTTTATGATTTTTCAAATTTTTCTCAATATTATACTTTTATTTTATTTGTCACTGAGTATTTTGCGAAATTATTTGAGGCATTTAAAATTATTTAGTGGCTTATAAATTTTCTAGTAATTTTAAACTAATTAACTAATTTTTTTTTTTGTCTTATTTTTTCTGTTCATTGCATATTGGCGCGGAAAGAGGTCAAGTTTTCCCTGGATTTAATTATCTGCACAATTAGTGTATCGCTAATTTTATACGTCACTGCGGGGAAATAGTAATCGCGACCTTGGAGGAAAAGATATATATGCTTTTGTCTTATAGTGCATATAGACAAGGGTTTAGCAAGTTTTTTCGGGAGAGTAGGGAGGAAAAATGGTACATTATATACGCGATACGTCAACTGAGATATATGTAATAATAAAATATCGCAATTAAGAAATATATAATAATAAAATATTTAAAATTTAATTTATAATATTAAATTTTAATTTATAATTTAAGTAATATAAAATTCTCTTATGGTCATAAATATATAAATTATTTTTATTGACATATTACTTGTTTAATTAAAAAAATTATATTTTCTCTCTATTAATTTAATATTTATCAAAAAAATAATTAATTAAAAATAATATTTTAAACTAATTTCTCTTTAGTTTTTCTCTCGCTTATTCTAATTTAAATTGTGCATAGCGACACATGAGTACAAAACCGATTTACTTGAAGCTACTAATTGATAAAATTATAATTTTTTTAATTTGATAAATGTCACATTAACATAAATAATTTAAAGATTAACTACTAAAAGTCTCTAGAAATTTTATATTACTTAAATAAAAAATCAGTGAATTTAATATTATAAATTATAATTTAAGTATTTTATTATTATACACTCTTAAATTGAGGTGTCATTTGTGTAATTATAGGAGGAAAAAAAAAAGTGAAATTGAGTTGTCATTCACTAGCAATGTTTCTTGTCAAAAGAAGTAACGGTCACTATTTTTGGAAGAAATCGCCTTCCCATCACTTTCAATTCCTGGAAAAATGAGAGTTTTTTTTTTTTTTTTGAAATTAAATGAGAGTAATTGTTTTAACAATTTATCTCCATTTAAACCCCATTTTTCTTGCTAATCTCTGTTGGAATTGAACAATCTCCTCTTATTTTTATTTTTACTAAAAAAAATGGGTGCCCATGTCTTCCTGCTGCCCCAAGTGCACTCCATCATCACCCTCTTCTTTCTCCTAATCTTTGTTCCAACATCTTATTGTGAAGGTGATGAGTATTATAGTCAGTGCTTCACCCCATTCAAGTGTGGACACCTGTCAAATCTTTCTCATCCTTTCTGGAGCGATGAGCGACCTGAAATCTGCGGTTATCTTCTACCAAACAAATCATCAAAGTCTTGGTCAAATTAAATGCCATCTCTATCTCCTAAGCATAATTCATAATTCCTAAAGGGACTCATTTCTTGCCACTTGGTTTACATTTCTTGTCCTATCTCTTTCATTTCTTTGAAAAATGATACTTTAGATTAATTTTACAATATATTACCATCAAAAACCCCCTTCACTTACCATTTCTTCTCTCCTTCATCTTATCTGAGGAAAAAAAGATGGGTGCCCGTGTCTTCCTGCTGCCCCATGTACACTTCATCATCACCTTCTTCTTTCTCTTAGTCTTTGTTCCAACATCTTATTGTGAAGAAGATGAGTTTTATAGAGAGTGCTTCACACCATTCCAGTGTGGACACCTGTCAAATCTTTCTTATCCTTTCTGGAGCGATGAGCGACCTGAAATCTGCGGTTATCAAGGGTTCAAGCTCCGCTGCCGAGAAGGACCGATCCCTATTATAACTATAAAAGATCAAGAATTTTATGTGAATTTCGTGTATCAATCCGAAAGAGTGATGATTATTTCTCGAAAGGATTTATCGGAAAACATTTCTCCTCCTGGTGTTGCTGAGATTCTTAATACAAATCTGAACGAGACTCTATTCAGTTATGTGCCGGAGTTTGAAAACGTAAGCCTATTCTACAATTGCTCAAACAACGAAACGATGGTACCGACTCCATACAAAATTTCGTGTTCTGTGAATGGCGAACAACGGGATGCATTTTATGCAACTGATCGGCTTTTGAGCGAGTGGAACCAAGACCCCTCAGATTGTAACATCAGGGTAGAAGTTCCGGTTCCAAGGGTGGATGTTGAACAACTTATTGGCGGTGGAATGGAAGCTTTAGGTAAGGTTTTGAGAGAAGGTTTTAACGTAACGTACATGTTTGAGACAATTCCAATGTGCTATGAATGTGTGCATTCGGGTGGGATATGCGGCACCGACTCTTCTACTTTCCGCTTCACTTGTCTTTGCCGTGACCAACCCTATCCTTATAATTGTCCAAAAGCAAAAGGTACGCATAACATTACTCATCTAAATAAAAAAAGTGTTTTTCCACCATATGATTTATCGTTCTGCCTCAAGGGTTAGTGAATACTATTAGCATAGCCATAATCATCAAAATTAGATAAAATGTGGATTCATATGTGCATATTCTGATTAGAAATAGACCATAACGTATTCTATCTAAAGGTGTAAACAATCAACTCGAACTGAGTTTTAAAGAGTTTAAACTTGTTTCATCAAAATTTTTTTAAATTTGAGTCGAACTTGAAGTTAACTCGTGTCAAACTCGAGCTGAATATCTATAAGTTTAAACTTGACTTGTTTCAAAAAATGAATTTTAAATGAGTTGAGCTAAACCGAGCTTCTTTTTGAATCAAATATTGTGTAACTCGACTCATTTAGTGAATTTAAGTTCATGGCTATGAAATTTGATCTACATAATTTAATTAGCTTTCTTATAAAAAAATTTAATTTTCATAAAAAATTAAATTTAAATTACAAATAACTATATTTAATAAATATATTTTATATATTGATTATATCATAATTTTAAACAATATATTATTTTTAAAATATTTTTAAATAAAATAATAAATATTTATAATATATTGAAATATAATAATTAATATAAATATTTTTACAAACGAATCTATTCATGAGTTAACTTGTCAATTTGTAAATAAGTCGACTCGCAAGCTTTAACGAGCCGAATGCTACTAAGTTTGAACTTGACTCATTTATTAAATAAATCTAAAAATAAAATTTAAACTTGATCATTTTTTAAATGGATTGAACCGAATCAAACTTTCAAATCGAATTTCAAACAGCTCACAATCAGATTAATTTGTTTACAACCCTATTCACATCTTCGCTTTTTCATTAGCAGTGAGCACTACACACCTAGTGTCTCTGTCTCACAAAGCTTTTTCTGGAACAAGGGGAAGCAACAGCCCCAAGGAATTTCAAAAATTTTTTTAACATTATTATATGGAAAGTTAAATTACAATTTTTTTTAATTATAATGAGTTTATATATAATTTTTAATTTGATTTAATAATACAATTATTCTAAGTTGTGCATAGAAAAAAAAAGCTTTGATGAAACTCTTGCTCAAGTTCCACGTTTACTTTCAAGTTTGAACCTGTCAACAGTCTATGGGAGAAACCTGTCAACAGTCTATGAGAGAAACAACTTGGAATCTTCAAGGAACGTAAGATGCATTAATTAAGCCCTTTAACTTTTAAAACAATTAAAAGGTTAATTGTTAAAAAAGCCCATTAAATTTGTCAATTTTTATAATTAAATTCTAAAATTTACATAATTATCAATTAAATCTTAACATTTGACTAATATCTCAAATTGACTCGACCATCAATAAACTATTAATATATTTCAACAAACAAAAAATTACAAGTCAAATTTTGTTATACTTTTTGTTTTTATCAACACTTCAACTTTGCTCTGTAAATAATCAATTATTAGATCATTTTAATTATACTGTTCACTAAGTTGCATCCATTTCTCAGTGATTTGTTATTAATTTTCTCAAACTCAATAATTTTGTCCTTAAGAGCATTTTTTTGTTGAAGCAAATATGGCAATAGCTTCTTCTCTGGCCATTATATGGTGGATCAAACAATTGAAAAAAAAAAGCAGTCATTCTCTTTGATCAATTGTTCATTAATATCAGCTATCAAAAAACTTATAAAGTGTAACTCCCAACCAAAATAGTCAAAACAAATGCCATTACAATTACTTATCAAGTACCACATACTAACGGTTTATTAATGGTCAAGCCAAATTGAGATATCAATCAAACATGAGTATTTAATTGACAATTATACAAACTTTAGGATTTAATTACAAAATTAGATAACTTCATAGTTTTTTTACCATTAACTCAAAATCAAATAAGTGTTTCATATTTTTAAAGTTAAATCAAATAAGCTCTTAAGGACAAATAAGCTATTTAACTTTTAAAAATATATTAAAAAAATTAAATTATAATTTACTTTTAATATAAATCTAACCAAGGCCATTGACAAAAATCTTCTAGTACACTAGGTTCTCATCAACAATTTGCGCATCTTCTAGTACGCCAACTTGTCTAATGTGTCCAGCTTCACTTGTGAAAAACCAAAAGGCATGGATAAAATTATCAAACCATATATGATTTATTGTTGTTGGTGATCGAAGGGATAGGAAGGACTATTAGCATATGGTAGATTGAGGACACATTGTTTAATGTTTAGGTAATAACAGCAAGAACAGTGCACATTCTGATTAGACTGCACATATAGCATTAGTGTATGAATTGCCATCATTAGGAATCCAGTTAGGCCTTGCCTTGCCTTTCCTTTTTCGGTAAAATCTGAATCTATTGCCTGTGATCAGCTCTGTTCATTAGCATAAGAGTCTACTTTCTTCAGTTCTGCCCATTTTATCATTCAGAAAATTTTTAAGAAAAAATACGAGTTGAATATCTTGTTTGCTTTCTACGTGTACTTTGAAATTTGAACCTGTCAACGGTCCATGAGAGAAAGAGCTTGGAATCTGCCTTTGTTGACTTCTCTGCAACTGAACCTAGGCCTTTGTGGAATTTTATATATTTTTTCATAAAAATAAATTGATTTTAATTTTTTTATAAAATTTATTAAATTTCGATTTAACTTTATAAAAATCAATATAAATATAAATTAAAAGTTTTCAACTTAACTTATTAGCCTATTAATTATTTTATAAATAAAATTATTTTATTTTATTAATTTTTAAAAAAAATTTAAATGCATAAAAAGTATTTAATTATTCACTCGGTTTTCACCTCGTCTCTTTTCTCATTTTTTATTCATCAATATTCATTAATTATATAATTTTATTTATAAAATATTCATTAATTATATAATTTTATTTATAAAATAATTGAGAAGTTAATAAATTAATTTAAAAATTTTTAATTTTTATTCACAATAATTTTAAAATTAAATTAAAATTATATAAATTTTATAAAAAAATTAAAATTTAATAATTTTTATAAAAATAATCATATATATTTATCCCAGTATTACATGTGATAGGTATACAGTCATTTGATTGCAAAATCCATCATTTCATGAAGAAAATTCCAGGTGCTTGGAATCTTCAAGGAGTGCAACATGCTTGAATTTAGGCGCGATTGTATATATATATATATATATATATCTTAAAATTCTATGATTTATAGGTGTATGCTGTTCTGTTGTAGGCAACGGTGGTTCGAATGTGATTCAGAAGATTGTTATTGGTATGATGCTTCCCATTATTATTATTTTTTTAATCCCATTTATAATGATTTTTATGCTTATTCAATTCAATTTAATCTGCTTAAAAAATTTTAATTCAAAAAACAAATTTTAAAATGATAAAATTTATTTAAATTATATTACTTAAAATAATTAAAAATAAAACAAATGTGTCTATATTCAAATTTTAAATTATTATTATTTATAAACAAATACGATTTAAGAGTACTTTATTTTTTCATATAAAAAATTTCACTAAACAAATTAAATTCTTAAAAAATATATATATTTATATGAATTTATTTTCTTAAAATAAATTATTTATTTTTTTAACTAAAAGAATTGATTTTAAAAATTTTAAACTTTTTATTCATCAAAATAGAATTCTATTGAGTTAAATTCATTTTTATTTTAATTTCCAAACATGTCCTTAAGTTAGAGGCAAAAGTTTTTCGATCATCTGTTTCTTTTAATTATTATTTTTTTCATATAAATTTGTTAATTTATTTTAATTTTAAATAAAACTAATTTAAAAAGAAAGTAGGAAGTGTAACTCAATTTTTATACAAAAAAAAAAATGAGAGGATGACATGTTTAATGACGATAAAATTAATCTTGTTTAAACCATTAAATAATAATGGTAAAAATTTTCCCATAATTTTTTTTTTAAATCAACAAATCAAATATTATGACAAATTTTCTTTGGAATAATACTCGACTTCACTGTTGTTATTTGCTATATATATTTATAATTTTTACTTTACTTTTAATTTTTTTTTATTTAAATTAACTTAAAATTTTAAATTTAAGCTCAATTTAACTCAAAAATAAAAAATTTATAACTCATGCACCACAGCTTAAGTTAGTTTTTTATTCATATTTTTTAATATTTTTTATTGTTAATAAATTACTTAATTATTTTTTAATGTTATCTAATTAATTATAATTTATTACTTTTCACATTATTTTATATTTTTACTTTTTTAATTTTTACTAATTATATGAAAATACAAAATAATTTTTTTTTAATTTTTAACTATTATAATGATTTTAATTTTATATTTTAATTAATTATATGGACCAAAAAATATTATTTCTTGTATTTTTTTATTTTAATTAATTATAATTATTTTCAATTAATTATATGAAAATATATAAAGAATATTTTTATTTAATTAGTAATGTGAAAATATAAAAATAGTATACTTTATATTTTTAATTAAATCAGTTATAAAGTATAAAATAATATTTTAATATTTAAAAAAAATAAATATTTAAACAGTTGGTGTGTGAATTTCAATTAAAGAAGGCAGGATTGATTTGAATTTAAATTGAAAAAGCTAAAATAAGGCTAAATTGGACATCCGTAATAAATTGTACAGGAATGAAATTGAGTATTATTTCAATTTTCATTCCTCAATTATGTTTGAATCAAGAAATTCTTTTTTTTTTTAATTCTAAGTTGGAAATTAAATTATCATTATTTAAGAATCAATAAATTTTAAATAGTTAAGAAAATAGCTAATAATTTAATAATGGTAAGGTTTTCTATGATCACTTCTTCTACATAGCTACATGATACATCTCCCATTAATTGCAATTGGTCGAGCATAATCATTGGAGTAGTTGGAATTTTAATCGCCTGTGCATTCAATTTTTGTTTCAAAAAGATTCCTTCAGTTTCATCAATAATTTCCTTACAGAAGATCATAAAGAATAATCAAGATCTCGAGGCCTTTCTTAAAAATCATGGGCCTTTAGCTGTAAACAGGTATAGCTTTTCAGAAGTGAAGAAAATGACCAATTTGTTCAAAGATAAACTTGGCCAAGGAGGTTATGGCAGTGTGTACAAAGGAAAGCTTTTTGATGGTCGTCTTGTAGCAGTGAAAGTCTTAAATGCATCTAAAGGAGAAGGACAAGAATTCATCAATGAGGTTGCCAGCATTAGTAGAACTTCTCATATTAATATTGTCACTCTCTTGGGTTTTTGTTTTGAGGGTCAGAAAAGAGCTCTAATATATGAGTTTATGCCAAATGGATCTCTTGACAAGTTCATATGCTACAAAAGTCCTTTGAAGAGTAGTGATCATCATTTGGGATGGGAAACTATGCACCAAATTGCTATAGGAATAGCTCAAGGACTTGAGTACTTACACCGTGGATGCAACACAAGGATTGTGCACTTTGATATAAAGCCTCACAACATTCTTCTTGATGAAAATTTTGATCCCAAAATTTCTGATTTTGGGCTTGCAAAATTATGCACCAGAAAGGATAGTATTATATCCATGCTAGAGGCTAGAGGAACTATTGGGTATATAGCTCCGGAAGTGTTCAGCAGAAACTTTGGTGGAGTTTCATCCAAATCTGATGTTTATAGCTACGGTATGATGGTTTTAGACATGGTTGGAGGCAGAGAGGAAGATGTTGGAACAGATCATACGAGTGAGAAATATTTTCCACATTGGATTTATAGACAACTTGAGCAAGGCAAAAAATCCAAATTGTGTGGTGAGGTTTCCATTGAAGAGAATGAAATTATTAGGAAATTGACAATAATTGGCCTGTGGTGCATCCAAACAATTCCATCAGAGAGACCATCCATGAGTAAAGTGATAGAAATGCTAAAAGGTAGCATAGAAGCCTTAAACATCCCACCAAAGCATTTTTTATCTTCCCCTCCAAGATCTCCATCATCCACTTCTACCATATCAATGACAAAGTGTTGAAAAACTTTTTTTTTCTTTTTGGTGCATTAATTAGACATGTTTAGGAGGAAGTGACCCAACAAATTGAGTTAAACTTTCTCAATTTGAAAATTTGTATGGTATTTATCTTTTATTTGTATGGTCCTTCAAAGAGAAAGGGAATAACCTGAGTCAAATTGCATCATCAGAAACTCTATTTATCTTCAACATATCACTGATCTCAAGAAAGTGTGCTAGATGTACATGTGGACTTTCACTTGGACTTCCCCCAAATTGTAATTGTTGTACCATCTTGCACAGTGCAGGCTTCAATTTAAAATTATTAGCTTCTACTCTTGGTCTTGTAATACTTGGCATGAAATCCCCAATGTTAGGATAGACGTGACCCTTCACAGAATAGTTGTTACTATTGTTGGCCATTTCTTCTTGTAGTTGCCCTTACTCTTGTGCTCTTTCTTGTTGTTATTGAGCTTTAAATTCAGCTTTTCTCCTCTTAGCTTCTGCTCTTAAAGCTCTTGCTGTCTTTTCTATTTCTGGATCAAAGAATAAATTAATTTCTTTACTTTTTATCCTTCTCATAAAATAAAAGTACCTGAAAAACAAACTAACCAAAATTTCAAAGTAAAATGGTAAAAGAAATTAAAAATAAAATAAAATGCCCAAATTAACCAAACAAATAATCGTTCAATATCAAACAAAAATCAAATCCCCGGTAACGGCACTAAAAACTTGATGCGTATGTCCACAAGTATGTCCACTTGTATCGTTCCCACGAGGATTTATTGTTTGAGTACCAAACTATCAATGAAGTGATTATTTGGGCTAATGATTGAAGAATAAATGGTAAATGTAAATGAGCAAAGTAAATTGATGAATCTAATTGAAATGGGTAAAGAGCAAGCAAATAAATTCTAAATCTAGATGTAATTGAACTAAATTAATAACGGGTAATTTAAATCAAAGTCTAATTATGATAAAAAATGATTTCAAAGTTGGGGGTTTATGCATAAATTAATTGAGATTTGTCTTGGTATTCCAAATTTAAGGAAAAATAGAGTTTGAAGGTGATTGATTCTAAATTTATTTGATATCTTTTTCAAGTAAACCAAATTGTGTTCTAAAATAACCAAACTTACTTTCGTATGATATTTTATTACTTTAAAACACATTAAGTTTTGTAACCAATCATTAATTCCTCTTAAAACCCTATTTTATTTCTAAATCTAAGTAATTTTAAGTTTTAATCCTTGATTATCTATCAATGACCTTCACATTTCAGTCCTTCAATCAAAGATTAACACAATACCCAATGGGTACCAACATTAGGCAAGTAAATCAAGCACACAAGGAATGAATCAAAACTCATATTTATATAAAATATGGAAATAACCAGTCCAAATCTACAAATTAATCTAAAACATATTTCCCAACTCTGAAATCCAAAGAGTTTACTCACTCATGTTGGTATTTACAAGAGAAATTGATGAAAAAGTAAAGAAAAACATGATAAGAGAACTAAAACTAGAAAAACCCAAGTAGAAGAACCCAAAACTCTGATTTCTAGAGCTTCCAGAGATGGTTGCTGCAGCTCCTCTTCCTCAGAAATGATGGCGTCCTCCTCCCTCTCTATATTTGTAAATTTTCTTTCCTTTTGTTTCTTATTGTTTCCTCTTATGGCAAAAACTAGAAAATGATCCTTTTATATGGTCCCAAAAGTTGCCCTAAAAATAGATGAGAGCCAAGGAGTGGATAGAAAATGAGGTGCAGAAATATCCAAGTCAGCAGAGTTGTTCACGTTTTGGACAGTCTGCTTTGGGTACTGCTTACCCTAAGCAACTCCTTCAGCAATTTTCGGCCTGTGGTTGCACTGTCTACTTAAGGTTAAGCAGACCCTCAGTAAATCTCGGCAGGTTTGAAATAAAATGAGTTTTTCTGCTCATGCTTAACATTCAGTTTGACCTGTGTTGCACCTTAAGCACTGCTGCTTACCCTAAGCAGGATCTCAAGCAATGCTCGGTAAGTTTTGGGATGAAAGCTTGAATGTGTAGGATTTAAGCTGTGCTTGACTTGCGACTTAAGGTTAGGCAATATGACATACCCTGAGCAGCATCATAAGCAAAGTTTCAAGCAAATTTCGGCTAACTTGATCTTTCAAGGCTTGATTTCTTCAACTTTCTTCCATGCTTAGAGAACTCTAAATTTCTTCAAACCACTTCCTAATGCACTCATGGACCCTCAATTTGCCACAAAAACCTATAAAAAATAACAAAATTATAAAAATCAAATATAAAGTAACTAAGTTAACAAATAAGCTAAAATAAAGCTAAAAATATAAAATATACTAAAATATAAGGGCAAAATGGATACAAAACTATCCTAAAATGCCTATATGAAATGAGTGCAACAGGCATGCCAAATCGCTACTTCTTTGTGAAATTGATTCTACTCAATTTACACATTTTAAAAACACGTGTGGCCTTTCCTCACGTGTGAACTGAATACGAGTGTGCCAAGGATGCATATGATCCCAATATGAAATAAATGTGTGCCAGTCTGACTTCTAAACATAATGATTAACAGGAAAGAAAGGACCCAATCTTCCCTTAGTTTACCTAACTCCACTAGGATGCGCTTCGTTAGGATATCTACTCGTTTAGTTTTTATGAGAATGGATAAGAACTTAATTGCTTGAGAAAACTTGATAGGAGGCTTGTGAATTGAAAAGTAAAAGTGTGCTTGAAAAGTAAATTGATCATTGTGAAAAATGTAAATGTTGCGTTAGAAAAGTAAATTGAGCACTTGATTGAAAATTAAATATGTTCATTGGAAAATTAAATTGAACGCTTTGCAGGAAAAGTATATTTATGCATTAAAAACGTAAATTGATTGTTTTACAGAAAAGTAAATTGATCGCTTAGAAAAATAAATATGTACATGAAAAGTAAATAATCGCTTGAGAGGAAATTAAATCATTGCTTGAAAAGTAAATTGAACAGTGAAAATTTAATGGACTAACTGCTTGAAAGGACATATGGATAAGAAAGCTATAATTTGCATTAAAAATTGAAAAAACTACTTATAAGAAATGAAATATGTTTAACAAAAATGTAAATTGATTACTTGAATTAAAACACAAAATACTGATTGCTTGGCTGAAAAAATAAAAAAACTACTTAAAAATGTAAAGATTTTTGAACTAGAGAAAATTTGAGTTAAGACATTGTGTCTGTCAAATGTTGATTAATTGGTTGTGTGTGTTTTTTTCCTGCCCAGTACGTCAATTTATAGAAAAATTTTGCTTGGTAACCAAGTTGGGTGGTTACCACCTTCTCCACTAGTAGTCACTTTCTTCTCACCACTACTTCACTTTCACAACTTGCAACAACCACTTGTAACCGCCCACAACCACTCACCCACACTACTTTCTCCACTTGCCCACTACTCTACTTCCATGCTTATCTTCAGTAGATATTTTTAGACACTGAATAAATAACACCCATTTATACAAATAATTATTTAATTAGACTAACTCCACATAATTAATATTCATTGACTGTTAGTCTTCTGTCAGCTTGAACTATGAGCTTAATCACATTAAATTGATAATTTAATTTAATATTCAGACCATTAATTAACTAAAGCTTAAAAAAATTAAAATTAAATTGTGATGTAAACACAAACCATATGTTTTATTGTTGTTTTTGAAGAACTACTAGCGTATGGTAAATCGAGGACATATTGTTAATTAGGTAATAAGAGCAGGGGCAGTGCATATTTTGATCAGACCATAACGCATTCTCATCTTTGCTTTTTCTTAGCTTTTTCTGGAACATGAAGCAATGACCCCTAAGAATTTCAAAAGAATTCTTTTAACATTAGTATATGAAAATTTAAATTATAATTTTTTTTTTCATTTCAATGATTTTACATATAATTTTTAGTTTGATTTAAAAGTACAATTAATCTAAGCTTATACATAGACAACAGCTTAGATGATAGCCTTGTTTAAGTTCCACGTTTACTTTGAACTTGTCAACAGTCTATGGGAGAAGCAGCTTGGAATCTTCAAGGAGGGTAGCATGCATTAATTTAACACACTTTTCAGCCTAAGGGTCGTCAACAATAAATAAATAAATAAATTTTACATGGGGTCGATCCATGCATAAAGCATTACCGTGAGGTTGATGTTAGGAAGCTTAAATTCTATGATTTATCTTGTCTTGTTGTAGGCAACGGTCGACCGAGTTGCCTCTGAAGGTTGTTATTGGTATGATGCTTCCTTTTTTTTTTTAACATTTAGAATGATTTTTATGCTTAAAATTCAATTCAATTTAATTCAATTAAAAATAATTCAAATTAATCATTTTAGAATAAATTTTAAAATGATAGTTAAAATTTATTTAAATTATATTACTTAAAATAATTAAAAACTAAATTAAATATGTTTATGTCCTAATTTTAGTTTATTTTTATTTATAGAAAAATATGATTTAGATAAGAGCATTTAAAATTTTTAATATAAAAAAATTCATTAAATAAATTAAATTTTTAAAAAATATCATATCACATTTATATGAATTTACTTTTTAAAATAATTTATTTATTTGTTTATTTATTTATTAAAAAAATAAATTTTAAACTTGTTATGGACCAAATAGATATTCAGTTGAGTAAAATTCATTTTTTTTTTAATTTCCAAACATGTCCCTAAGTTAGAAACAAAAATGTTTCAAATGGCTAATTCTTTAAAATTATTATTTTTTAATATAAATTTGCCACTTTATTTTAATTTTAAATAAAACTTGTTCAAAAAAAAAGAAATTAAGAAGTGTAACTCAATTTATATACGCAAAACTAGGAGGATGATATGCTTAATGACCACATTTATATATCTTATTTAAACCATCAAATAGTAATGCTAAAACTTTTTCCATAATTTTATTTTTCAATTCAACAAATCAAAATATTATAATAAATTTTCTTTCTCAATTATCTTTGAATCAGAAAATTTTACTTTAAATTCTAAGTTGGAAAATAATTTATCAATATTTCAATAAATTTTAAGTAGTTAAGAAAATAGCTAATAATTGTAAGGTTTTCTATAATAACCTCCCCTACCTAGCTACCTAATTCATTTCCAATTAATTGCAATTGACTACTGACATAACTCTTGAAGTAGTTGGAATTTTAATCACCTGTTCATTCATTTTTAGTTTTAAGAAGATCCCATCAATTTCATCAAATATTTCCTTACAGAAGATCATAAAGAGTAATTAAGATCTCGAGGCCTTTCTCAAAAACCGTGAACCTCTAGCTATAACAGGTATAGCTTTTCAGAAGTGAAGAAAATGACAAATTAGTTCAAATATAAACTTGGCCAAGGAGGTTATGGCAGCGTGTACAAAGGAAAGCTATTTGATGGTCGTCTTGTAGCAGTGAAAGTCTTGAATGCATCTAAAGGAGAATGACAATAATTCATCAATGAGGTTGCCAGAATTTGTAGAACTTCTCATATTAATGTTGTTACCCTCTTGGGTTTTTGTTTTAAGGGTCTGAAAAGAGCTCTAATATATGAGTTTATGCCAAATGGATCTCTTGAAAAGTTCATATGCTACAAAAGTCCTTTGAAGAGTGGTGATCCTCATTTGGGATGGGAAACAATGCACCAAAATAGGATATTGCTCACGGACTTGAGTACTTACACCGTAGGTGCAACACAAGGATTTTGAATTTCGACATAAAGCCACACAACATTCTTCTTGATGAAAATTTCTATCCTAAAATTTCTGATTTGAGGCTTGCAAAATTATGCACCAGAAAGGATAGTATTGTATCCATGTTAGAGACTAGAGGAACTATTGGATATATAGCTCTGGAAGTGTTCAGCAAAAACTTTGGCAAGTTTCATCGAAATCTGATGTTTATAGCTATGGTATGATGGTTTTAGACATGGGTGGAGGTAGAGAGGAAGATGTTGGAACAAAACATACAAGTGAGAAATATTTTCCACATTGGGTTTATAGACGACTTGAGCAAGGCAATAAATCCAGATTGTATGGTGAGATTTCTATTGAAGATAATGGAATTGTTAGGAAATTGACAATAATTGGCCTGTGATGCAACCAAACAATTCCATCAAAGAGACCATCCATGAGTAAGGTGATAGAAATGCTAAAAGTTAGCACAAAAGCCTTAAACATCACACCAAAGCATTTTTTATCTTCCCCTCCAAGATCTCCATCATCCTCTTTTACCACGTCAATGACATAGTGTTGAAAAGCCTTTTTTTTTTTTTTTGTGCGTGTGTGTGCATTAATTAGACATGTTTGGGAGGAAATGACCCAATAATTTAGTTGAACTTTCTCAATTAGAAAATTTGTATGGTATTTATCTTTTATTTGAAATTATTTTTATTAAAAAGAATAACTAGATTTTGGACTTACAAAATATTGATTGAAAAAAAAAAATAACTAGCTAACACAAAATTGAGATAAGCTACCCTAGTAAGTAGCTTTTGAAACCATATTAAGGTTTCCTTTAAAAAATATAAAATAGCTTAAACAAATCTAAAGACTTAGTAGACAATATAAACACATCATCAAATTAAATATCAACCTTGTATGAGACTTAGAAGAAGATCGACCAATACCACAATTTATTGAATAATAATGATTGAAAGGCTAAAGAAAAGATGGCAATAATGTGATGCATCAATCAATCTAATCGTGCAACAAAATTAGATTGTCTACCCACCCCTTGTTTAGAAAGACTATTAGCAACAAGATAGATCTCCCTTAAAAAGTGACTAAAAATAGGAACAAGAAGCTGATCCTTATGTTTTCTATGCCATATTTAACGATATTAGTTGTTATTTATTTTAGTAGATGTTAGCTATTTTACTAGTTACTAATTATTAAATATTAGTTGTTAGGGATTAGTTATTTATACAATGATTTAAAGCATAAGTATTTGATAAAAATAGTTGTTGAATTAGTTGTTAAATATATATATAAAAAAAATAGTATTATCTTATTGTCCCTAGTCAATATGCTCCCTTAACTTCTGAAAGTTAGGAGGGGTAAATTTTCGTGAATCACTCCCTCAATCTCTAAAAGCTAGTATAAATGTTGTCACTCTCTTGGGGTTCTCTTTTGAGGGTAAGAAAAGAGCTTTAATTTATGAGTTTATGCCAAATGGATCTTTTGACTAGTTCATATGCTCTAGAAATCCTTTGAAGAGTGGTGACAAATATTTGGGATGGGAAACTATGCCAAGGACTTAAGTACTTGCACCATATGTGCAACATAAGCATTGTGAATTTTAACATAAAGCTTCACAACATTCTACTTGATGACAATTTTTGTCCCAAAATTTTAGATTTTGGTCTTGCAAAATTATGCATAAGAAATGATAGTATTGTATCCATGTTAGATGCTAGAGGAACCATTGAATATATAGCTCCAGAAGTGTTCAGCAAAAATTTTGGTGGAATTTCATCCAAATCTAATGTTTATAGCTACAATATGATGTTTTTAGACATGGTTGGAGGTAGAGAGGAAGATGTTGGAGCATATCATACAAGTGAGAAATGTTTTCCATATTGGGTTTATAAACAACTTGAGCAAGGCAATAAATATGAATTTTTGGGTGAGATTTTCCATTGATGAGAATGAAATTGTTAGGAAATTGTCAATGATTGGCCTGTGGTGCGTTCAAATAATTCTGTCAAAAAGACATCCATGAGTAAGGTGATAGAAATGTTAAAAGGAAGCACAGAAGCCTTAAACATCCCACCAAAGCATTTTTTATAATGTCCTCAAAGATCTCCATCGCCCTCTTTTACTATGTCAATGACATAATGTTGAACCACTAATAATTTATATTCTAATTTTACTTTATTATTATTTAAAAATGCATACATACACACACACATATATATATATATATAATTTAGATAAAAATATTTTAAATTTATGTAAGTGAATTAAATTCTTACAAAATGATATCATTTTTGTATGAATTTATTCCTTTTAAAATAATTTATTTATTTTTTAACTAAAAGAATTAAATTTTAAAAATTTTAAACTTTCAAATTAATCAAACAGAAGTTGAGTTAAATTATTCGATTTTGCTTTAATTTCCAAATGTATCCCAAAGTTAAGAGACAAAAATATTCAAATGGCTATTTTTATAAAATTATTATTTTTTCTAATATAGAGTTGCCTACTTATTTTAATTTAAAAAAAAAAAAAACAAGTGATTGGCATATTCATCTTCCATTAATTGCAATTGGCTATAGGCTTATCCCTTGGAATAGCTGGAATTTTAATCATTTGTGCATTCATTTGTTGTTTCAAGAAGATTCCATCAGTTTCATCAATAATTTCCTTATAGAAGATCCTAAAGAATAATCAAGATCTTGAGACCTTTTTCAAAAACCATAGACCTCTAGTTGTAAAACATCATAGTTTTTCAGAAGTGAAGAAAATGACCAATTTGTTCAAAGATAAACTTGGCCAAGGAGGTTATGGCAACATGTGCAAAGGAAAGCTTTTTGATGGTTGCTTGTAGGAGTGAAAGTCTTGAATGCATCTAATGGAGAAGGGTAAGATTTCATCAATGAGGTTGCCAGCATTAGTAGAACTTCTCATATTAATGTTGTCACTCTCTTGGGGTTCTCTTTTAAGGTTAAGAAAAGAGCTCTAATTTATGAGTTTATGCCAAATGAATCTCTTCACAAGTTCATATGCTATAGAAGTCCTTAGAAGAGTGGTGACAAGCATTTGGGATGGAAAACTATGTACCAAATTGCTATAAGAATAGCTCAAGGACTTGAGTACTTACACCGTGGGTGCAACACAAGGATTGTGCACTTTGACATAAAGCCTCACAACATCTTTCTTGATGAAAATTTTTGTCCTAAAATTTTTGATTTTGGGCTTGCAAAATCATGCATCAGAAAGGATAGTATTGTATCCATATTAGAGACTAGAGGAACTATTGGGTATATAACTTCGGAAATGTTCAGTAGAAAGTTTGGCTGATTTTCATCCAAATCTAATGTTTACAGCCACAGTATGATAGTTTTTAACATGGTTGGAGGTAGAGAGGAAGATGTTGGAATAAATCATACAAGTGAGAAATATTTTCCACATTGGTTTTATAAACAACTTGAGCAAGGCAATAAATCTGAATTGTATGGTGAGATTTCTATTGACGAGAATGAAATTGTTAGGAAATCGACAATGATTGGCTTGTGGTGCGTTCAAACAATTTCGTCAAAGAGACCATCCATGAGTAAGGTGATAGAAATGTTGAAAGGAAGCACAGAAGCCTTAAACATCCCACTAAAGCCTTTTTAATATTGTCCTCCAATATCTCTATCATCCTCTTTTACCATATCAATGACATTGAACCACTAATAATATTTTTCTTTTTAGAGCATTAATTAGACATGTTTGGGAAGAAATGACACAACAAATTGAGTTAAACTTTCTCAATTTGTAAATTGAGTTAAACTTTCTCAATTTGTAAATTTATACTATGTTTATCTTTTGTTTAAATTTAGTTACTTTTATTGAAAAGGATAAGTAGCTAACAGAAAAATGACATAAGCTACCATAGTAAATAGCTACCATCTAAAGGTCATCTCCTTCTTCTTTCTTCTTCTTTTTTTTTATAAGCTTAAACAAACCTAAGGACTTGTAGTGTTAAGTGGAAAAAACTAGAGTCGAGATCCATTATCAAGATAAAAACATATAAAAAAAAAAATTAGCCTCTACAACACTTAGCAAAAGATCGATCAAAACCACAATTTGTCAAATAACAAAAGAACTCTAAGGCTAAAGAAAAGATGCAAGAGTTGAATCATCATCAAAACAATGGCCAAGATAAGAAAAATCAAGGACTAAAATATGATATAATAGAAAACCAGTAGCAAACTATACCATTTAAGAAATATACAAAAAGAAATGGCTGCCCTTGTTCAACTAATGCCGGCCCAAAACTCACCTAAAAATCATGTCTCATTCCCTTTAATCTTTTTCGAAAACTTTCCACCTAACTCTAGTGTAGAAGGACGTTAGAAGGCCTTCACCAAATTTGTTGCCATCCAAGACACCCATATCCCAAACAAACTAACCAAGAGAGAGCAAAGGTCAGTGTTAGTGGTATATCATCTTCTCCCTGTCTTTGACACTATCTAAACAGGGTCATTTAAGATTAGAGCATCCATTTCTAAGTATACAAGGGAAACTTAACTCCAGCACCATGATCTAAATTAAATGCATAGTAGGCCCTCTAGATAAAAAATCTACATAGTAGACAAGGTTCAAACATTGGCTTTAACATATGTCCAAGATGTCCAAGAGAATCTATGAATTCATAACACTAAGTTGTGGAAGCTGGTAACTATAAGATACCATATTTGATTGAGAAAGCGAACTAGGCTTGGCTCTCTAAGTCGGTAATAGGGGTTTTCAAAGACATTCATTCCTTAGATTGTTTGCAAGCGCGGTTAATGTCAGCGAGTATTTTTTTTATTGATGTGAAACCCTATGGACATAATATGCCTTTGCTAATCTTTGATAGTAAAGATATCATGAATAATTTCTTAACAAATTCATATGCCTAGCTTTAGAAATGGATTGAGGATGTTCACCCTTGGCAGTATTCTCATTCCATATCAAGTAGGTTAATCTAAATCAATTTTCATGGAGGCCCCCTCCATGCTTTCATTTGGCTTAGTAGCCATTTTGGCAAGTTCATTTCATTAGATAGTCCTACGAAGGCCAAATTTAGAACTTGTGTCAAACCTCATTGATAAGCCCCCTCTTCTCTTAACTTGGAAAAGCTTGAAGGCATTCCTAGTAAGTCTCGTAGTGTATCATCAATATCTCCTACCCTCTTGATCCTAACCCTTTAGCATTGGTACCCTTTGTTAAATCTTCTCTGCCCTCCCTGGTCCACTATTCCCATAATGCTATCAAGTTTTCTTGGTTCTCTAAGTAAAGAAGAATAAGGAAGCTTATTTATAACTTTCTTGACTTTGTTCCAAAGTTGCAGAAAATGGGTAAGCATAGGTGTAAAAAGCTAGGTCTCTCTAAGATGTAGAAGAAAAGGTCTACTTGTGCCCCTTGCTTCTTCAAGGATTCCCTGTCCAGTCCTTATAGAGTCACTACAGAGAGTGATATAGGCCATGCCATTTGTAAAATTTGTAAAAATCTCTCTATGGCTCAACCAAGTGAACCACCATTCAATGTGGTAGAGGAAACATAACAAACATTTAAAGTTGAGAAAATGTTAGGCCTTTCTTTCTTTGAACCTGAAGATAAAGTGATAGAATTTATGGTGGACCAGATCAGTTAAGAGATTAAAGCTTGGAAAAAGAATTCCCAAAGCTCGCTTAAAGCAATTAGTCTTGAAAATTTTACTTGCTAAAGTTTTTTGTCTAATATAGTAATCTAGGTCTCTTATCTCTCTATAATAGTTTGGGTTACTCTCTAGATCCTTTGGCTGCTATTAGGCTGTCAGGTTTGTTCTTATCTTTGATCATGTTTTACTATCAATGTTACCCTCTCTTGTTGTTAAAGTGTTGGTTTAACTCTGTCATTGTTCTTTGGTTTGCTGTTATATATTTCAAATTGTTATTATTCTATGGGCTTGTTGCGTGCTGTTGGTCATGGGTCTATGGTCCTATGCTTATGTTGTTTTGTCTTCTACATGGTCGTATTTTAGATCTGTCTCTTTAGGTTTTTACCTTTGGAGTCATGATTGAGTTGCTGCTATATTGGGAATAGGTTTGGAGTCATTAATTACAAGCTCAAAGCTATATTACCCATTAACCCTATTACGCTCAAGAGAACTTTTATATCAAACTATACATAATAAATATATTAGTTAGTCCTGCCAATCTCCTCTAGACATAACTTAATATATTTACTACTTTAACTACTACACCCAAAAGGGTGTCTTTAACAACAATGGGCTATAATCCCTTCCTCTTAAATTATGATCTTTCTTCACCTTAGGGCAAAGCATCATTCCCTTTATAAGATTGTAATGGGCAAGAGCCCCTCATTAATGGGCAAAGCCAAATCCTCAATAATTGGTAAAGCCCCTCTTTATAATGGATGACAGCCCCACAGCATGAGCTAAAAGTCACTCTCTTCAATGGGCAAAGCCAATCTCAATGGGCAAAGTCAAATAAACCTTTTACCATTCTCCTATTTATAATATTAATTTCCTTAATCCTAATCTAATTAGGAGGCCCACTCTATTTAGGAATAACACTAAAGTATGAGTTCTACTTTATTTAGGAAATATATCCCCATCTTATTGAGGAATATTTCTTCCACACAAATTGGGAAAAGGTCTTCCGGATCAACTAGGATTTTGAGTTATAAATCTAACAATCTCCACCTTTACACAAAATCTATCAACTATATCATACCTCATATTTGGTGTCTTCAATCTTCAAATCTCCATACTTGAGCTTAAACCCTTCAAATCATCAACCTTTTCAATCTTCATCTTGGGTGTAACTTGATTTTTTCTTCCAAAAATCTTATGGCATCAACTTTCTTGATTTAGCATCAAGAGCACCACTCAATTTTGACTCTCCACCATCACCATTGTTGCATGTGCAACTTTCTACATGTCGCAGTAGCTCTATCTTCAACCAAACTGACCAAGATCATCCCCGTGCTCTGATATCAATTATTGTGCACTGCAAAAGCGTGTAAACTATAAAAAAACAAAGTAAACATACAAAACACTAATATTATGTCGTTCACCCTCTCAACAAAGGGCTACATCCACGAGCATGTTATGTTCCACTATCATCAACAATAGATCATCAATTGCAAGTTTAAAGCTAGACTACCCATTAACATAATTATACCCAAGAGAACCCTTATATCAAACTACTCATAGTAAATATTAGTTAGTCTTCTTGGTCTCCTCTAGACATAACCCAATATATTTACTACTTTAACTACTACACCACAAAGGGTGTTTTCAACTACAATGGGCTATAATCCCTTCTTATTGGATTATGCTCTTATCCCAACTTAGGCCAAAGCGTCTTTCCCTTCATAGGACTGCAATAGGCGAGAGCTCCTCATTAATGGGCAGAGCCAAATCCTCAGCAATTAGCAAAGCCCCTCTTTATAATGGGCAATAGCCCCACACCATGAGTTGAAAGCCCCTCTCTTTAATAGACAAAGCTACTCTCCATGGGCAAAGCCAAATGACCTTTTCACTATTTTACTATTTATAATGTTAATTTCTTTAATCTTAATCTGATTAGAAGTCTCACTCAATTTAGGAATAACACTAAATAGGAGTTCTACTCTACATAGGAAATATACCTCTAATCTATTAAGGAATATTTCTCCTACTCAAGTTGGGAAAAGGCCTTCCAAGTCAACTAGGATTTTTGGTCATAAATCTAACACTTACATTAGTTGAATTGAACTACCACAATTTTGATGAGTTGGTTGTACAAGAAGACGTAAATGTGATGTATTATGATCTTAACCAGGAGAACTTCTTACTAGTTAACAAGGATGAGGGAGCCATGTTGAAGGCCACTGATAAGTGTGAATTGGACTTCATGGCAGAAGAAAGGTCCACTTATATTGAACAGTTGTTATTGATTGCCTAGAAGTTTAAAAGGAGTCCTTACAGCTATGTTTGGGCAACTGCAGGCAAGCTGCCAAAATCTTCAGAAGCATGTAGGTGCTGGTGGATATTGTTATCCAGCTATAGTAGCCTCAATGAAGAAAGGAGCACTTAAAATTGTATTTAAGCTTGAACATATTATAGAGTTTGTCAAATCTTGAATAGAATTAGGTGCTAGATGAAGCAAAGTAGTTAGTTAGTTAGTTCTTTATTTGTATATAGTTAATTCTTTACTTGTGTATTGCTTAAAAGACCTGATTGTAGTCTCAAGGCCATGAAAGATATCAATAAAAACTTGAGATATTTTTTCTCTCTCTATTTCTCTTCTATTTCCCTCTTCATTCTTAAATTCTCTATATTTTCTTTCTAGGAATTCTTGCTTCGTATGAGATCAGGGGGCTGAATCCTCTATTTTCAATATCATATGCCTTACAAATTAACATTTATAAATTCAGATTCATATGCCTAATGAATTAATAATAAAATGTCATCAGCATATTGGAGATGAGATATGGACAAACTAAAATTGGCGATGGACAGACCATATACAAGATGGAGATTGTATTACCCCAAATTTTTTATTCGGAAATATTTTCTTTTATTTCAAAATTTTTGAATTTTTTTATGATTTTTCAAATTTTTCTCAATATTATACTTTTATTTTATTTGTCACTGAGTATTTTGCGAAATTATTTGAGGCATTTAAAATTATTTAGTGGCTTATAAATTTTCTAGTAATTTTAAATTAATTAACTAAATTTTTTTTGTTTTATTTTTTCGTCTCCTTCCATATCAAATATATCCTTCCTAAAATTCCTGTTCATTGCATATTGGCGCGGAAAGAGGTCAAGTTTTCCCTGGATTTAATTATCTGCACGATTAGTGTATCGCTAATTTTACACGTCACTGCGGGGAAATAGTAATCGCGACCTTGGAGGAAAAGATATATATGCTTTTGTCTTATAGTGCATATAGACAAGGGTTTAGCAAGTTTTTTCGGGAGAGTAGGAAGGAAAAATGGTATATTATATACGCGATACGTCTACTGAGATATGTAATAATAAAATACCTCAATTAAGAAATATATAATAATAAAATATCTAAATTTTAATTTATAGTATTAAATTTTATTTTATAAGTTAAGTAATATAAAATTTTTTTATGGCCATAAATATATATATTTATTTTTTGTTGACATGTTACTTGCTTAATTAAAAAAAATATATTTTTTCTCTATTAATTTGATATTTATCAAAAAAATAATTAATTAAAAATAATATTTTAAAATAATTTCTCTCTAATTTTTCTCTCGTTTATTCTAATTCAAATTATACATATGAGTATAAAATCGATTTACTTGAAGCTACTAATTGATAAAATTATAATTTTTTTAATTTGATAAATGTCACGCTAATATAAATAATTTAAAGATTGACTACTAAAGGTCACTAAAAATTTTATGTTGCTTAAATAAAAGATCAGTGAATTTAATATTATAAATTATAATTTAAATATTTTATTATTACAAGAGGTGTCATTTGTGTAATTATAAGAGGGAAAAAAAAAGTGAAATTGAGTTCTCATTTACTAGCAATGTTTCTTGTCAAAAGAAGTAACGGTCACTATTTTTGGAAGAAATCGCCTTCCCATCACTTTCAATTCCTGGAAAAATGAGAGTTTTTTTTTTTTTTTTTGAAATTAAATGAGAGTAATTGTTTTAACAATTTATCTCCATTTAAACCCCATTTTTCTTGCTAATCTCTGTTGGAATTGAACAATCTCCTCTTATTTTTATTTTTACTAAAAAAAATGGGTGCCCATGTCTTCCTGCTGCCCCAAGTGCACTCCATCGTCACCCTCTTCTTTCTCCTAGTCTTTGTTCCAACATCTTATTGTGAAGGTGATGAGTATTATAGTCAGTGCTTCACCCCATTCAAGTGTGGACACCTGTCAAATCTTTCTTATCCTTTCTGGAGCGATGAGCGACCTGAAATCTGCGGTCCTTCTACCAAACAAATCATCAAAGTCTTGGTCAAATTAAATGCCATTTCTATCTCCTAAGCATAATTCATAATTCCCAAAGGGACTCATTTCTTGCCACTTGATTTACATTATATGTATTATAATAGGACGGGAGGAAGAAGTGTAGCAGCCTTCTTGTCCTATCTCTTTCATTTCTTTGAAAAAAGATACTTTAGATTTATTTTACAATATATTACCATCAAAACCCCCTTCTCTTACCATTCCTTCTCTCCTTCATCTTATCTGAGGAAAAAAAGATGGGTGCCCGTGTCTTCCTGCTGCCCCATGTACACTTCATCATCACCTTCTTCTTTCTCTTAGTCTTTGTTCCAACATCTTATTGTGAAGAAGATGAGTTTTATAGAGAGTGCTTCACACCATTCCAGTGTGGAAACCTGCCAAATCTTTCTTATCCTTTCTGGGGCGATGAGCGACCTGAAATCTGCGGTTATCAAGGATTCAGGCTCCGGTGCCAAGAAGGTCCGTACCCTGTTATAACTATAAATGATCAAGAATTTTATGTGAAGTTCGTGAATCAATCCGAAAGAGTGATGATCATTTCTCGAAAGGATTTATCGCAAAATGTTTGTCCTCCTGGTGTTGCTGAGATTCTTAATACAACTCTGAACGATACTCCGTTCAGTTATGTGCCGGAGTATGAAAACGTAAGCCTATTCTACAATTGCTCAAACGAGGCTACGAAGGTACCCACTTTATACAAAATTCCGTGTTCTGTAAATGGCGAACAACGGGATGCATTTTATGCAACTGATTGGCTTTTGAGCAAGTGGAACCAAGACCCCTCAGATTGTAACATCCGGGTAGAAGTTACAGTTCCAAAGGTGGATGTTGAACAACTTATTAGTGGTGGAATGGAAGCTTTAAGTAACGCTTTGAGAGAAGGTTTTAACGTAACGTACATGTTTGATACAATTCCAATGTGCTATGAATGTGTGCATTCGGGTGGGATATGCGGCACCGACTCTTCTACTTTCCGCTTCACTTGTCTTTGCCGTGACCAACCCTATCCTTATAATTGTCCAAAAGCAAAAGGTACGCATAACATTACTCATCTAAATAAAAAAAGTGTTTTCCACCATATGATTTATTGTTCTGCCTGAAGAGTTAGTGAATACTATTAGCATAGCCATAATCATCCACAAAAATTAGATAAAATGTGGATTCATATGTGCATATTCTGATTAGAAATAGACCATAACGTATTCTATCTAAAGGTGTAAACAATCAACTCGAACTGAGTTTTAAAGAGTTTAAACTTGTTTCATCAAAAATTTTTCAAATTTGAGTCGAACTTGAACTTAACTCGTGTCAAACTCGAGCTGAATATCTATAAGTTTAAATTTGACTTGTTTCAAAAAATGAATTCTAAATGAGTTGAGCTAAACCGAGCTTCTTTTTGAATCGAATATTGTGTAACTCGGCTCATTTAGTGAATTTAAGTTCATAGCTATGAAATTTGATCTACATAATTTAATTAGCTTTCTTATAAAAAAATTTAATTTTCATAAAAAATTAAATTTAAATTACAAATAACTATATTTAATAAATATATTTTATATATTGATTATATCATAATTTTAAACAATATATTATTTTTAAAATATTTTTAAATAAAATAATAAATATTTATAATATATTGAAATATAATAATTAATATAAATATTTTTACAAACGAATCTATTCATGAGTTAACTTGCCAATTTGTAAATAAGTCGACTCGTAAGCTTTAACGAGCCGAATGCTACTAAGTTTGAACTTGACTCGTTTATTAAATGATTCTAAAAATAAAATTTAAACTTGATCATTTTTTAAATGGATTGAACCGAATCAAACTTTCAAATCGAATTTCAAACAGCTCACAATCAGATTAATTTGTTTACAACCCTATTCACATCTTCGCTTTTTCATTAGCAGTGAGCACTACACACCTAGTGTCTCTGTCTCACAAAGCTTTTTCTGGGACAAGGGGAAGCAACAGCCCCAAGGAATTTCAAAAATTTTTTTAACATTATTATATGGAAAGTTAAATCCCAATTTTTTTTAATTATAATGAGTTTATATATAATTTTTAATTTGATTTAATAATACAATTATTCTAAGTTGTGCATAGAAAAAAAAAGCTTTGATGAAACTCTTGCTCAAGTTCCACGTTTACTTTCAAGTTTGAACCTGTCAACAGTCTATGGGAGAAACCTGTCAACAGTCTATGAGAGAAACAACTTGGAATCTTCAAGGAACGTAAGATGCATTAATTAAGCCCTTTAACTTTAAAAAAAAAATTAAAAGGTTAGTTGTCAAAAAAGCTCATTAAGTTTGTCAATTTTTATAATTAAATTTTATAATTTACATAATTATCAATTAAATCTTAACATTTGATTAATATCTCAAATTGATTTGACCATCAATAAACCATTAATATATTTCAACAAATAAGAAATTACAAGTTAAATTTTATTATACTTTTTATTTTTATCAACACTTCAACTTTATTCTGTAAATAATCAATTATTAGATCATTTTAATTATACTGTTTACTAAGTTGCATCCATTTCTCAGTGATTTGTTATTAATTTTCTCAAACTCTATAATTTTCTCCTTAAGAGCATTTTTTTATTGAAGTAAATGTGTCAATAGCTTCTTCTCTAGCCATTATATGGTGGATCAAACAACTGAAAAAAAAAAAATAGTCATTCTCTTTGATCAATTGTTCATTAATATCAGTTATCAACAAACTTATAAAGTATAACTCCCAACCAAAATAGTCAAAACAAATGTCATTACAATTACTTATCAAGTATCACATACTAACAGTCAAGTCAATTTAAGACATCAATCAATTATGAGTATTTAATTGATAATTATACAAACTTTAGGATTTAATTGCAAAATTAGATAACTTCATAGTTTTTTTACCATTAACCCAAAATCAAATAAGTGTTTCATATTTTTAAAGCTAGATCAAATAAGCTCTTAAGGACAAATAAGCTATTGAGAACAAATAAGCTATTTAATTTTAAAAAATGTATTAAAAAAATTAAACTATAATTTACTTTTAATATAAATCTAGCCAAGCCCATTGACAAAAATCTTCTAGTACACTAGGTTCTCATCAACAATTTGCGTATTTTCTAGTACACCACAAACTTGTCTAATATGTCCAGCTTCACTTGTGAAAAACCAAAAGGCATGGATAAAATTATCAAACCATATATGATTTATTGTTGTTGGTGATCGAAGGGATAGGAAGGACTATTAGCATATGGTAGATTGCGGACAAATTGTTTAATGTTTGGGTAATAACAGCAAGAACAGTGCACATTCTGATTAGACTGCACATATAGCATTAGCGTATGAATTGCCATCATTAGGAATCCAGTTAGGCCTTGCCTTGCCTTTCCTTTTTCGGTAAAATCTGAATCTATTGCCTGTGATCAGCTCTGTTCATTAGCATAAGAGTCTACTTTCTTCAGTTCTGCCCATTTTATCATTCAGAAAATTTTTAAGAAAAAATACGAGTTGAATATCTTGTTTGCTTTCTACGTGTACTTTGAAATTTGAACCTGTCAACGGTCCATGAGAGAAAGAGCTTGGAATCTGCCTTTGTTGACTTCTCTGCAACTGAACCTAGGCCTTTGTGGAATTTTATATATTTTTTCATAAAAATAAATTGATTTTAATTTTTTTATAAAATTTATTAAATTTCGATTTAACTTTATAAAAATCAATATAAATATAAATTAAAAGTTTTCAACTTAACTTATTAGCCTATTAATTATTTTATAAATAAAATTATTTTATTTTATTAATTTTTAAAAAAAATTTAAATGCATAAAAAGTATTTAATTATTCACTCGGTTTTCACCTCGTCTCTTTTCTCATTTTTTATTCATCAATATTCATTAATTATATAATTTTATTTATAAAATATTCATTAATTATATAATTTTATTTATAAAATAATTGAGAAGTTAATAAATTAATTTAAAAATTTTTAATTTTTATTCACAATAATTTTAAAATTAAATTAAAATTATATAAATTTTATAAAAAAATTAAAATTTAATAATTTTTATAAAAATAATCATATATATTTATCCCAGTATTACATGTGATAGGTATACAGTCATTTGATTGCAAAATCCATCATTTCATGAAGAAAATTCCAGGTGCTTGGAATCTTCAAGGAGTGCAACATGCTTGAATTTAGGCGCGATTGTATATATATATATATATATATATCTTAAAATTCTATGATTTATAGGTGTATGCTGTTCTGTTGTAGGCAACGGTGGTTCGAATGTGATTCAGAAGATTGTTATTGGTATGATGCTTCCCATTATTATTATTTTTTTAATCCCATTTATAATGATTTTTATGCTTATTCAATTCAATTTAATCTGCTTAAAAAATTTTAATTCAAAAAACAAATTTTAAAATGATAAAATTTATTTAAATTATATTACTTAAAATAATTAAAAATAAAACAAATGTGTCTATATTCAAATTTTAAATTATTATTATTTATAAACAAATACGATTTAAGAGTACTTTATTTTTTCATATAAAAAATTTCACTAAACAAATTAAATTCTTAAAAAATATATATATTTATATGAATTTATTTTCTTAAAATAAATTATTTATTTTTTTAACTAAAAGAATTGATTTTAAAAATTTTAAACTTTTTATTCATCAAAATAGAATTCTATTGAGTTAAATTCATTTTTATTTTAATTTCCAAACATGTCCTTAAGTTAGAGGCAAAAGTTTTTCGATCATCTGTTTCTTTTAATTATTATTTTTTTCATATAAATTTGTTAATTTATTTTAATTTTAAATAAAACTAATTTAAAAAGAAAGTAGGAAGTGTAACTCAATTTTTATACAAAAAAAAAAATGAGAGGATGACATGTTTAATGACGATAAAATTAATCTTGTTTAAACCATTAAATAATAATGGTAAAAATTTTCCCATAATTTTTTTTTTAAATCAACAAATCAAATATTATGACAAATTTTCTTTGGAATAATACTCGACTTCACTGTTGTTATTTGCTATATATATTTATAATTTTTACTTTACTTTTAATTTTTTTTTATTTAAATTAACTTAAAATTTTAAATTTAAGCTCAATTTAACTCAAAAATAAAAAATTTATAACTCATGCACCACAGCTTAAGTTAGTTTTTTATTCATATTTTTTAATATTTTTTATTGTTAATAAATTACTTAATTATTTTTTAATGTTATCTAATTAATTATAATTTATTACTTTTCACATTATTTTATATTTTTACTTTTTTAATTTTTACTAATTATATGAAAATACAAAATAATTTTTTTTTTAATTTTTAACTATTATAATGATTTTAATTTTATATTTTAATTAATTATATGGACCAAAAAATATTATTTCTTGTATTTTTTATTTTAATTAATTATAATTATTTTCAATTAATTATATGAAAATATATAAAGAATATTTTTATTTAATTAGTAATGTGAAAATATAAAAATAATATACTTTCTATTTTTAATTAAATCAGTTATAAAGTATAAAATAATATTTTAATATTTTAAAAAAATAAATATTTAAACAGTTGGTGTGTGAATTTCAATTAAAGAAGGAAGGATTGATTTGAATTTAAATTGAAAAAGCTAAAATAAGGCTAAATTGGACATCCGTAATAAATTGTATTTCAATTTTCATTCCTCAATTATGTTTGAATCAAGAAATTCTTTTTTTAAAATTCTAAGTTGGAAATTAAATTATCATTATTTAAGAATCTATAAATTTTAAATAGTTAAGAAAATAGCTAATAATTTAATAATGGTAAGTTTTTCTATGATCGCTTCTTCTACATAGCTACGTGATACATCTCCCATTAATTGCAATTGGCTGCAGGCATAACTGTTGGAGTAGTTGGAATTTTAATCGCCTGTGCATTCAATTTTTGTTTCAAAAAGATTCCTTCAGTTTCATCAATAATTTCCTTACAGAAGATCGTAAAGAATAATCAAGATCTCGAGGCCTTTCTTAAAAACCATGGGCATTTAGCTGTAAACAGGTATAGCTTTTCAGAAGTGAAGAAAATGACCAATTTGTTCAAAGTTAAACTTGGCCAAGGAGGTTATGGCAGTGTGTACAAAGGAAAGCTTTTTGATGGTCGTCTTGTAGCAGTGAAAGTCTTAAATGCATCTAAAGGAGAAGGACAAGAATTCATCAATGAGGTTGCCAGCATTAGTAGAACTTCTCATATTAATATTGTCACTCTCTTGGGTTTTTGTTTTGAGGGTCAGAAAAGAGCTCTGATATATGAGTTTATGCCAAATGGATCTCTTGACAAGTTCATATGCTACAAAAGTCCTTTGAAGAGTAGTGATCATCATTTGGGATGGGAAACTATGCACCAGATTGCTATAGGAATAGCTCAAGGACTTGAGTACTTACACCGTGGATGCAACACAAGGATTGTGCACTTTGACATAAAGCCTCACAACATTCTTCTTGATGAAAATTTTTGTCCCAAAATTTCTGATTTTGGGCTTGCAAAATTATGCACCAGAAAGGATAGTATTATATCCATGCTAGAGGCTAGAGGAACTATTGGGTATATAGCTCCGGAAGTGTTCAGCAGAAACTTTGGTGGAGTTTCATCCAAATCTGATGTTTATAGCTATGGTATGATGGTTTTAGACATGGTTGGAGGCAGAGAGGATGATGTTGGAACAGATCATACGAGTGAGAAATATTTTCCACATTGGATTTATAAACAACTTGAGCAAGGCAATAAATCCAAATTGTGTGGTGAGATTTCCATTGAAGAGAATGAAATTGTTAGGAAATTGACAATAATTGGCCTGTGGTGCATCCAAACAATTCCATTAGAGAGACCATCCATAAGTAAGGTGATAGAAATGCTAAAAGGTAGCATAGAAGCCTTAAACATCCCACCAAAGCATTTTTTATCTTTCCCTCCAAGATCTCCATCATCCACTTTTACCATATCAATGACAAATTGTTGAAAAACTTTTTTTTTTTGCTTTTTGGTGCATTAATTAGACATGTTTAGGAGGAAGTGACCTAACAAATTGAGTTAAACTTTCTCAATTTGAAAATTTATATGGTATTTATCTTTTATTTGTATGGTCCTTCAAAGAGAAAGGGAATAACCTGAGTCAAATTGCATCATCAGAAACTCTATTTATCTTTAACATATCACTGATCTCAAGAAAGTGTGCTAGATGCACATGTGGACTTTCACTTGGACTTCCCCCAAATTGTAATTGTTGTACCATCAGACACAGTACAGGCTTCAATTCAAAATTATTAGCTTCTACTCTTGGTCTTGTGATTCTTGGCATGAAATCCCCAATGTTAGGATAGGCGTAATCCTTCATAGAACAGTTGTTATTATTGTTGGCCATTTCTTCTTGTAGTTGCCCTTACTCTTGTGCTATTTCTTATTGTTGTTGAGCTTTAAATTCAGTTTTTCTCCTCTTAGCTTCTGCTCTTAAAGCTCTTACTGTCTTTTCTATTTCTAGATTAAAGAATAAATTAATTTCTTCACTTTTTGTCCTTCTCATAAAATAAAAGTACTTGAAAAACAAACTAACCAAAATTTCAAAGTAAAATGGTAAAAGAAATTAAAAATAAAATAAAATGCCCAAATTAACCAAACAAACAATCGTTCAATATCAAACAAAAATTAAATCTCCGGTAACGGTGCCAAAAACTTGATGCTTGTCTCCACGAGTATACGGGTCGTACCAAGTAATAGAGTGATGAGTCAAGTATCGTTCCCATGAGGATTTGTTGTTTGAGTACCAAACTATGAATAAAGCGATTATTTGGGCTAATGATTGAAGAATAAATGGTAAATGTAAATGAGCAAAGTAAATTGATGAATCTAATTGAAATGGGTAAAGAGCAAGCAAATAAATTCTAAATCTAGATGCAATTGAACTAAATTAATAATAGATAATTTAAATCAAAGTCTAATTATGATAAAAATAATTTCAAAGTTGGGGGTTTATGCATAAATTAATTGTGATTTGTCTTGGGTATTCCAAATTTAAGGGAAAATAGAGTTTGAAGGTAATTGATTCTAAATTCCCTTGATATCTTTTTCAAGTAAACCAAAGTGTGTTCTAAAATAACCAAACCTACTTTCGTATGACATTTTATTACTTTAAAACCCATTAAGTTTTGTAACCAATCATTAATTCCTCTTAAAACCCTAGTTTATTTCTAAATCTAGGTAGTTTTAAGTTCCAATCCTTAATTATCTATCAATGACCTTCACCTTTCGGTCTTTCAATCAAAGATTTAACACAATACCCAATGGGTACCAATATTAGGCAAGTAAATCAAGCACACAAGGAAGGAATCAAAACTCATACTTATATAAAATACGGAAATAACCAGTCTAAATTCACAAATTAATCTAAAACATATTTCTCAACTCTGAAATCAAAAGAGTTTACTCACTCATGTTGGTATTTACAAGAAAAATTGATGGAAAAGTAAAGAAAAACATGATAAAAGAACTAAAACTAGAAAAACCCAGGTAGAAGAACCAAAAACTCTGATTTCGAGAGCTTCCAAAGATGGTTGCTGCAGCTCCTCTTCCTCAGAAATGATGGCGTCCTCCTCCTTCTCTATATTTGTAAATTTTCTTTCCTTTTGTTTCTTATTGTTTCCTCTTGTGGCAAAAATTAGAAAATGATCCTTTTATATGGTCCCAAAAGTTGCCCTTAAAATAGATGAGAGCCAAGGAGTGGATAGAAAATGAGGTGCAGAAATATCCAAGTCAGCAGAGTTATTCACGTTTTGGACAGTCTGCTTAGGGTACTGCTTACCCTAAGCAACTCCTTCAGCAATTTTCGGCCTGTGGTTGCGCTGTCTGCTTAAGGTTAAGTAGACCCTCAGCAAATCTTGGCAAATTTGGAATAAAATGAGTTTTTCTGCTCATGCTTAACTTTCAGCTTGACCTGTGTTGCACCTGAAGCACTGCTGCTTACCCTAAGCAGGATCTCAAGCAATTCTCAGTAGGTCTTGGGATGAAAGCTTGAATGTGTAGGATTTAAGCTGTGCTTGACTTGCGGCTTAAGGTTAAGCAATATGACATATCCTGAGCAGTATCATAAGCAAAGTCTCAAGTAAATTTCGGCTAACTTGATCTTTCAAGGCTTGATTTCTTCAATTTTCTTCCATGCTTAGGGAACTCTAAATTTCTTCAAACAACTTCCTAATGCACTCATTGACCCTCAATTTGCCACAAAAACCTATAAAAAATAGTAAAATTATAAAAATCAAATATAAAGTAACTAAAGTTAACAAATAAGCTAAAATAAAGCTAAAAATATAAAATATACTAAAATATAAGGG
Organism: Hevea brasiliensis; assembly: GCF_030052815.1. Taxonomy (NCBI): domain Eukaryota; kingdom Viridiplantae; phylum Streptophyta; class Magnoliopsida; order Malpighiales; family Euphorbiaceae; genus Hevea; species Hevea brasiliensis. Next base: position 86,690,704 of record NC_079501.1, read on the forward strand.
CAAAATAGATACAAAACTACCCTAAAATGCCTATATGAAATGAGTGCAACAGGCATGCCAAATCGCTGCTTCTTTGTGAAATTAATTCTACTCAATTTACACATTTTAAAAACACGTATGGCCTTTCTTCACGTGTGAACTAGATACAAGTGTTCTAGGGATGCGTATGATCCCAATGTGAAATAAATGTGTGCCAGTTTGACTTCTAAACATAATGATTAATAGGAAAGAAAGGACCCAATCTTCCCTTAGTTTACCTAACTCCACCAGGATGCGCTTCGTTAGGATATCCACTCATTTAGCTTTTATGAGAATGGATAAGACTTAATTGTTTGAGAAAACTTGATAGGAGGCTTGTGCATTGAAAAGTAAAAGTGTACTTGAAAAGTAAATTGATCATTGTGAAAAATGTAAATGTTGCGTTAGAAAAGTAAATTGAGCACTTGATTGAAAATTAAATATGTTCATTGGAAAATTAAATTGAACGCTTTGCAGGAAAAGTATATTTGTGCATTAAAAACGTAAATTGATTGCTTTATAAAAAAGTAAATTGATCGCTTGGAAAAATAAATCTGCACATGAAAAGTAAATAATCGCTTGACAGGAAATTAATAATTGCTTGAAAAGTAAATTGAACATTTAAAATTAATTGGACTAATTGTTGAAAGGAAATATGGACAAGAAAGCTATAATTTGTATTGAAAATTGAAAGACTGCTTACAAGAATTGAAATATGTGCAAGAAAAATGTAAATTGATCACTTGAATTAAAACACAAAAGACCGATTGCTTGGCTGAAAAAATAAAAAACTACTTGAAAATGTAAAGATTGTTGAATTAGAGAAAATTTGAGTTAAGATATTGTGTCTATCAGGTATTGATTAATTGGTTGTGTGTGTTTTTCTCCAGCCCAGTATGTCAATTTATTGCAAAATCTTGCTTGGTAACCAAGTTGGGTGGTTACCACCTTCTCCACTAGTAGTCACTTTCTTCTCACCACTACTTCATTTTCACAACTTGCAACAACCACTTGTAACCGCCCACAACTCCCACAACCACCCACCCACACTACTTTCTCTACTTGCCCACTACTCTACTTCCATGCTTATCTTCAGTAGATATTTTTAGACACTGAATAAATAACACCCATTTATACAGATAATTATTTAATTGGACTAACTCCACATAATTAATATTCATTGATTGTTGGTCTTCTGTCAGCTTAAACTATGAGCTTGATCATATTAAATTGATAATTTAATTTAATATTCAGACCATTAATTTACTGAAGCTTAAAAAAATTAAAATTAAATTGTGATGTAAACACAAACCATATGTTTTATTGTTGTTTGTGAAGAACCACTAGCGTATGGTAAATCGAGGACATATTGTTAATTAGGTAATAAGAGCAGGGGCAGTGCATATTTTAATTAGACCATAACGCATTCTCATCTTTGCTTTTTCTTAGCTTTTTCTGGAACATGAAGCAATGACCCCTAAGAATTTCAAAAGAATTCTTTTAACATTAGTATATGAAAATTTAAATTATAATTTTTTTTTTCATTTCAATGATTTTACATATAATTTTTAGTTTGCTTTAAAAGTACAATTAATCTAAGCTTATACATAGACAACAGCTTAGATGATAGCCTTGTTTAAGTTCCACGTTTACTTTGAACTTGTCAACAGTCTATGGGAGAAGCAGCTTGGAATCTTCAAGGAGGGTAGCATGCATTAATTTAACACACTTTTCAGCCTAAGGGTCGTCAACAATAAATAAATAAATAAATTTTAGATGGGGTTGATCTATGCATAAAGCATTACCGTGAGGTTGACATCAGGAAGCTTAAATTCTATGATTTATCTTGTTTTGTTGTAGGCAACGGTCGACCGAGTTGCCTCTGAAGGTTGTTATTGGTATGATGCTTCCTTTTTTTTTAACATTTAGAATGATTTTTATGCTTAAAATTCAATTCAATTCAATTTAATTTAATTAAAAATAATTCAAATTAATCATTTTAGAATAAATTTTAAAGTGATAGTTAAAATTTATTTAAATTATATTACTTAAAATAATTAAAAACTAAATTAAATATGTTTATGTTCTAATTTTAGTTTATTTTTATTTATAAAAAAAAATATGATTTAGATAAGAGCATTTAAAATTTTTAATATAAAAAAAATTCATTAAATAAGTTAAATTTTTAAAAAATATCATATCACATTTATATGAATTTACTTTTTAAAATAATTTATTTATTTATTTATTAAAAAAATTGAATTTTAAAAATTTTAAACTTGTTATGGACCAAATAGATATTCAGTTGAGTTAAATTCATTTTTATTTTAATTTCCAAACATGTCCCTAAGTTAGAAACAAAAATGTTTCAAATGGCTATTTCTTTAAAATTATTATTTTTTAATATAAATTTGCCACTTTATTTTAATTTTAAATAAAACTTATTTAAAAAAAAAAGAAATTAAGTAGTGTAACTCAATTTATATACGCAAAACTAGGAGGGTGATATGCTTAATGACCACATTTATATATCTTATTTAAACCATCAAATAGTAATGCTAAAACTTTTTCCATAATTTTATTTTTCAATTCAACAAATCAAAATATTATAATAAATTTTCTTTCTCAATTATCTTTGAATCAGGAAATTTTACTTTAAATTCTAAGTTGGAAATTAATTTATCAATATTTCAATAAATTTTAAGTAGTTAAGAAAATAGCTAATAATTGTAAGGTTTTCTATAATAACCTCCCCTACCTAGCTACCTAATTCATTTCCAATTAATTACAATTGACTACTGACATAATTCTTGAAGTAGTTGGAATTTTAATCACCTGTGCATTCATTTTTTGTTTTAAGAAGATCCCATCAATTTCATCAAATATTTCCTTACAGAAGATCATAAAGAGTAATTAAGATCTCGAGGCCTTTCTCAGAAACCATGGACCTCAAGCTATAATAGGTATAGCTTTTCAGAAGTGAAGAAAATGACAAATTAGTTCAAATATAAACTTGGCCAAGGAGGTTATGGCAGCGTGTACAAAGGAAAGCTATTTGATGATCGTCTTTTAGCAGTGAAAGTCTTGAATGCATCTAAAGGAGAAGGACAATAATTCATCAATGAGGTTGCTAGAATTAGTAGAACTTCTCATATTAATGTTGTCACCCTCTTGGGTTTTTGTTTTAAGGGTCTGAAAAGAGCTCTAATATATGAGTTTATGCCAAATGGATCTCTTGAAAAGTTCATATGCTACAGAAGTCCTTTGAAGAGTGGTGATCATCATTTGGGATGGGAAACAATGTACCAAAATAGGAATAGCTCAAGGACTTGAGTCCTTACACCGTGGGTGCAACACAAGGATTGTGAATTTTGACATAAAGCCGCACAACATTCTTCTTGATGAAAATTTCTATCCTAAAATTTCTGATTTGGGGCTTGCAAAATTATGCACCAGAAAGGATAGTATTGTATCCATGTTAGAGACTAGAGGAACTATTGGATATATAGCTCTGGAAGTGTTCAGCAAAAACTTTGGCAAAGTTTCATCTAAATCTGATGTTTATAGCTATGGTATGATGGTTTTCGACATGGGTGGAGGTAGAGAGGAAGATGTTGGAACAAAACATACAAGTGAGAAATATTTTCCACATTGGGTTTATAGACAACTTGAGCAAGGCAATAAATCCAGATTGTATGGTGAGATTTCTATTGAAGAGAATGGAATTGTTAGGAAATTGACAATAATTAGCCTGTGATGCAACCAAAAAATTCCATCAAAGAGACCATCCATGAGTAAGGTGATAGAAATGCTAAAAATTAGCACAGAAGCCTTAAACATCCCACCAAAGCATTTTTTATCTTCCCCTCTAAGATCTCCATCATCCTCTTTTACCACATCAATGTCATAGTGTTGAAAAGCCTTTTTTTTTTTTTTGTGTGTGCATTAATTAGACATGTTTGGGAGGAAATGACCCAATAATTTAGTTGAACTTTCTCAATTTGAAAATATGTATGGTATTTATCTTTTATTTGAAATTATTTTTATTAAAAAGAAACTAGATTTTGGACTTACAAAATATTGATTGAAAAAAAAAAAAAACTAGCTAACACAAAATTGAGATAAGCTACCCTAGTAAGTAGCTTTTGAAACCATATTAAGGTTCCCTTTAAAAAATATAAAATAGCTGAAACAAATCTAAAGACTTAGTAGACAATATAAACACATCATCAAATTAAATATCAACCTTGTACGAGACTTAGCAGAAGATCGACCAATACCACAATTTATTGAATAATAATGATTGACAGGCTAAAGAAAAGATGACAATAATGTGATGCATCAATCAATCTAATCGTGCAACAAAATTAGATTGTCTACCCACCCCTTGTTTGGAAAGACTATTAGCAACAAGATAGATCTCCCTTAAAAAGTGACTAAAAATAGAAACAAGAAGCTGATCCTTACGTTTTCTATGCCATATTTAACGATATTAGTTGTTATTTATTTTAGTAGATGTTAGCTATTTTACTAGTTATTAATTATTAAATATTAGTTGTTAGTGGTTAGTTATTTATACAATGATTTAAAGCATAAGTATTTAGTAAAAATAGTTTTTGAATTAGTTGGTAAATATAATAAAAAAAAATAGTATTATCTTATTGTCCCTAGTCAATACACTCCCTCAACCTCTGAAAGTTAGGAGGGGTAAATTTTCGTGAACCATTCCCTCAATCTCTAAAAGCTAGTACAAACATTATGCCATCGAATAATATAAATAAGAGAGGTAGTGCTTTGACTAACACTACCTTCAAAGTTGTTGCCGAATGGGGCCTATATCATTAAAATTTTGTTGGAATTGTTGAAATTTTTTACTTGAACTACAGTTAGATTAGCATATATAATTATCTTTTGTTATGAAAAGCTACAATCAAATGTTGGTATAAAATAGTGATGCTATCCATTTTAGGGAATGGTTTTTAGGAGAAAATTAGGTTAGTTGTTGACTAATGTACAATCTATTATTGATTTGGGTTACTATATAAGTAACAAAGCTTAATGAAATATTTCTTGTGAGGACATTTTGCTGAAATCTTTTTTTTTTCTCTCTCCATTTTTCTAGCTTCAATTTCTTTTCTTTTGCTATCAACCCTTCGATTTTCACAACATGATATCAGATTATTATTGATATTAGAGAACCTAATTAGAGTTTATTCTTGTTATTAAAGCATGGCTACAAATGTTTCACTTCCAATGCCTTCGGTATTCAATTAAAGCTTTTCTCATAGCATATAATCTATGGAAGATAGTTGAGAAGAGCTATGAGCCAACATCACTTCCAGACAACCCCATTATTGTTCAAATAAAGAAGCAAAAGGGAAGAATCGACAACAAATTTCAAAGCACTAAAGAAAAAGATTCGGAAAGATGTGCTTCGTTAAAGTAAAACAACTCAGCAAAATTAGAGAGATGTGCTCTGAGACAATTAATCAAATCAGAAAATTGAAGAATTAATGCTCCAAAATGAAAATTTGTAACTCCAGCAAAAATCTCATTAAAGAGAAAAGTTGGAGTTGTTCAAATTTTTACTTGAAATAAAGTTAAATTATCAAATGTAATTTATCTTTTGTTATGAAAAGTTGTAATCAAAGGTTTATAGAAATTAGTGGCGCTCCCTATTTTAGGGTCTGGAAGAAAATTAGGACAATCTACTATTAGTTTGAGTTGCTATAAAAGCAACAAAGCTTAAAATATTTCAAGTGAGAACATTTTACTGAAATTTCAACTCTATTTTTTCTCTCCATTTTTTCAACTTTAGTTTATCTTCTTTTGTCATCAACCCTTTGATTTTCACAACAAAATATTCTATAGCCTCCATGGCCTATCAACCCTTGGTGAATTAATCTATTATTAATTAGAAGAAAATTAGGTTAGTTGTTGACTAATGTACAATCTATTATTGATTTGGGTTACTATATAAGTAACAAAGCTTAATGAAATATTTCTTGTGAGAACATTTTGCTGAAATCTCAATTTTTTTTCTCTCCATTTTTCTAGCTTCAATTTCTCTTCTTTTGTTATCAACCCTTCGATTTTCACAACTTGGCATCAGATTATTATTGATCTTGGAGGACTTAATTAGAGTTTATTCTTGTTATTAAAGCATGGCTACAAATGTTTCACTTCCAATGCCTTCAATATTCAATAGAAGCTTTTCTCATAACATATAATCTATGGAAGATAGTTGAGAAGAGCTATGAGCCAACATCACTTCTAGACAACCCCATTATTGCTCAAATAAAGAAGCAAAAGGGAAGAATCGACAACAAATTTCAAAGCACTAAAGAAAAAGATCTAGAAAGATGTGCTTCATTAAAGTAAAAAAACTCAGCAAAATTAGAGAGATGTGCTCCGAGACAATCAATCAAATCAGAAAATTGAAAAATTAATGCTCCAAAATGAAAATTTGTAACTCTAGCAAAAATCTTATTAAAGAGAAATGTTGGAGTTGTTAAAATTTTTACTTGAAATAAAGTTAAATTATCAAATGTAATTTATCTTTTGTTTTGAAAAGTTGTAATCAAAGGTTGATAGAAATTAGTGGTGCCCCCTATTTTAGGGAATGTTGTCTTGAAGAAAATTAGGACATTCTACTATTGGTTTGAGTTGCCATAAAAGCAACAAAGCTTAAAATATTTCAAGTGAGAACATTTTACTGAAATTTCAACTCTATTTTTTCTCTCCATTTTTTCAGCTTTAGTTTATCTTCTTTTGTCATCAACCCTTTGATTTTCACAACAAAATATTCTATAGCCTCCATGGCCTATCAACCCTTGGTGAATTAATCTATTATTGATTAGAAGAAAATTAGGTTAGTTGTTGACTAATGTACAATCTATTATTGATTTGGGTTACTCTATAAGTAACGAAGCTTAATGAAATATTTCTTGTGAGAACATTTTGCTGAAATCTCAATTTTTTTTTTCTCTCCATTTTTCTAGCTTCAATTTCTCTTCTTTTGTTATCAACCCTTCGATTTTCACAACTTGGCATCAGATTATTATTGATCTTGGAGGACCTAATTAGAGTTTATTCTTGTTATCAAGGCATGGCTACAAATGTTTCACTTCCAACGCCTTCAATATTCAATAGAAGCTTTTCTCATAACATATAATCTATGGAAGATAGTTGAGAAGAGCTATGAGCCAACATCACTTCTAGACAGCCCCATTATTGCTCAAATAAAGAAGCAAAAGGGAAGAATCGACAACAAATTTCAAAGCACTAAAGAAAAAGATCTGGAAAGATGTGCTTCATTAAAGTAAAACAACTCAGCAAAATTAGAGAGATGTGCTCCGAGACAATCAATCAAATCAGAAAATTGAAAAATTAATGCTCCAAAATGAAAATTTGTAACTCTAGCAAAAATCTCATTAAAGAGAAATGTTGGAGTTGTTAAAATTTTTACTTGAAATAAAGTTAAATTATCAAATGTAATTTATCTTTTGTTTTGAAAAGTTGTAATCAAAGGTTGATAGAAATTAGTGGTGCCCCCTATTTTAGGGAATGTTGTCTTGAAGAAAATTAGGACATTCTACTATTGGTTTGAGTTGCCATAAAAGCAACAAAGCTTAAAATATTTCAAGTGAGAACATTTTACTAAAATTTCAACTCTATTTTTTCTCTCCATTTTTTCAGCTTTAGTTTATCTTCTTTTGTCATCAACCCTTTGATTTTCACAACAAAATATTCTATAGCCTCCATGGCCTATCAACCCTTGGTGAATTAATCTATTATTGATTAGAAGAAAATTAGGTTAGTTGTTGACTAATGTACAATCTATTATTGATTTGGGTTACTCTATAAGTAACGAAGCTTAATGAAATATTTCTTGTGAGAACATTTTGCTGAAATCTCAATTTTTTTTTTCTCTCCATTTTTCTAGCTTCAATTTCTCTTCTTTTGTTATCAACCCTTCGATTTTCACATCTTGGCATCAGATTATTATTGATCTTGGAGGACCTAATTAGAGTTTATTCTTGTTATCAAGGCATGGCTACAAATGTTTCACTTCCAACGCCTTCAATATTCAATAGAAGCTTTTCTCATAACATATAATCTATGGAAGATAGTTGAGAAGAGCTATGAGCCAACATCACTTCTAGACAACCCCATTATTGCTCAAATAAAGAAGCAAAAGGGAAGAATCGACAACAAATTTCAAAGCACTAAAGAAAAAGATCTAGAAAGATGTGCTTCATTAAAGTAAAACAACTCAGCAAAATTAGAGAGATGTGCTCTGAGACAATCAATCAAATCAGAAAATTGAAAAATTAATGCTACAAAATGAAAATTTGTAACTCGAGCAAAAATCTCATTAAAGAGAAAAGTTGGAGTTGTTAAAATTTTTACTTGAAATAAAGTTAAATTATCAAATGTAATTTATCTTTTGTTATGAAAAGTTGTAATCAAAGGTTGATAGAAATTAGTGGCGCTCCCTAGGGAATGTTGTCTTGAAGAAAATTAGGACAATCTACAATTGGTTTGAGTTGCCATAAAAGCAACAAAGCTTAAAATATGTCAAGTGAGAACATTTTACTGAAATTTCAACTCTATTTTTTCTCTCCATTTTTTCAGCTTTAGTTTATCTTCTTTTGTCATCAACCCTTTGATTTTCACAACAAAATATTCTAAAGCCTCCAAGGCCTATCAACCCTTGGTGAATTAATCCAGGACATTGCACTGCAAGAATCTAATGCAAAGATAGTGCTTTTAAAAATCAAAGCTGATATGAAAATTATCAATTTAAGAGATTTATGAATAGCTAATACTTCGACATCATTAGAATCCATCGCATCACACAAACATGAAAATATACAAAGGGACAAATTAACTAGATTAGCATTCCATTTTTGAGTTTCAACAAGAGGGGCATGCCAAAAAGATTGAACATAAGGATAAGGATGGGGTAAAGGAACGTAAAATCACAAACCATCAGCTAAAAGAAAAGGCAAAAATTGAAGAGAAATCTGCAAAAGCCTTAAGCCATAAGTAGGCATGAATGAAAATAATGGAAATAACAAAAAAATAACAAAATAACAAAAAAAAATAAAGAACCATAAAAATAACAAAAAAAAATAAAAAAAAAATCGTATCATTCCTACACAACCAAATAAATCAACTAAGTGAGAAGAAAATTGTGATCCACATTTTTTTTTTTTAAAAAAAGAACCATAACTAATTTTTTTTCAAAAAAAAAATTGCTTCAAATCTCTTCCAGGTGGCCCAAGTTTTGATGATCCATCCTATTTACTCTAGCGTTTCTTATCTAAGAAATTTTAGAGTAACACATTGATTCCATGTGGACATGTGATATAGAATGGCATGCCAATTATTAACTCATACGTACATAATTATAATTATTGATTTTTAACAAAAGACATTTTTTAAGCCCTTGATAAATAGGCTCACTAGATCCTTATCAAATCAAGTGAGTATTAATTTTTATTATTTAAATTAATTTTCAATTTTATATTTTAATTTAGAATTCTACTTAATTAAGTTTTATTGTAATCCAAAATAAAATTTTATAAAAAAAAAAGTTAAAAATTGTAAGTTTCATGTTTAAAAAAATCAATTTTTATAAAAAAATAATTAATTAAAATCAGAAATTTATTTTTTAAAACAAAATCGTAAGTTTCATGTTTTTAGAACAACTTGATCATTTTTATAAAAATAATTAACTAAAAGAAACCCTAAAATTTATGAAGTTATAAAATGATCAAATTTATTAATAATTAATATGTAGTATGTGTGACGCTCCACAACACTGAGTAATTTAAAAGGCTTAAAGGTAGAAACGTTTTTTTTTAATTTTTTTAATTATGGCAAGTCATTTTCTTTTTGGCAATTTTGATTATTACTTTATTCTGGCACGCATTCGAAATTGATTCGCATCAGTTACAGCATAATTTTGACTGTTATTTATTTCAATTTTGACCATAAACTAAACAAGAAAAAACATTTAAAATCATACTAAAATTTTGAAAAATAAAAAGAATTGACAACAATAATAAAAAGTTCAAATTTTAAATTTTTTTTACTAATGGGACTAATTTTAATTTTTTTTTTTAAATTCTAAATATTAAAAAACTTGAAAGTGAAATATATTAATAAGGGCGTGTGGAGCAAAAATCTCACAACGCTTGAGCATTTGATGCCAGTCTCACTTATATATTAACTGAACACTTCTAACTCATAAGTTGGCTTTTAGGTTAGGCCAAAAGTTTAAGTGATACCAGAGCTCAGATTCTTTGCAGGGGGAGGGTGAAGGGCTTGTGAAGCAAAGATCTCATATCACTTGAATACCTGACGTCAATCTAACTTATATACTAACTGAGCACTTCTGACTCACAAGTCGACTTTTGGATTAGATCCAAAGAGTTAAGGTTTACCTATGTTTAAATAAAATGAATATATTATTGATAAATAAAAATATATCTTATTGATTCGCACCTCAAAAATATTCTACCATAATTAGATTAGTTAAACAAACTCTCATCGAAGCCCTAGCTGTTTGTTCGTCTTAGGAAAAACTAGAGCCACATTTATTTTGTTTTATATATATATATATATATACACACACATATATAAACAACATGAAAATGAAAATGAATGAGTTAGAGATACTAGAAATAAAGATATTTTTTTATGGGTACATTGTTTTTTTATCTTCTTAATCATCTCGCAAGTACCAAGAAATCAAGATAAATATTATAGCCTAACAACGTATTAAGGGATTTATTCATAATATATATATATATATAAAGAGTGATAACTAATAAAATAACCAACAAATGGATAGTCTACTTTAAAACAAATGATAATGAAAATGAACATATAATTTAACGAGATTGGTACGAATGGTAAAAGATTTTGTTTTTATCTTATAATGGATCTCTAATTTAATGGGTTAGGAAATAGCCGTGATTCACTTAAAAAAAATTATATGTTGAATAGCATATAATATACTATTTACTTATAATAATATTAACAATTGTTGGACATAAGCTCTTGATCAGGGCGAAAATATGTTTAGGTTTAATTTTTCAACTTTTATTTTTTTATATAATTATACAATAAAAATAAATAATAAACTATAATTATATTCACAAAAAATCTAAAATTATGAAATTGTATTTTAATTATAAAATTTTCGTAATAAATCTTACATTATCTTTTACTCATTCACATATTTATAATTTCTTATTTGAATGATATACTCTCAATTTATTTAGATAAAATTCTTATAAAATCCTATTCTTATAATGGTTTATAATTTTATAAATAATTCTTTTTTATGTTAATCTAGATTTATAAATAATCCTCTTTTATGTTAATCTAAATAATAAAATTTCAATAAAAAAATCTTTAAATTACTAAAAAATCATAATATAATAAGTAAATCAAATTTATTTTCCCTAGAAAAAGAGTTTAGAAGAATCTAATATTATAAGCAACTCACATATTGATGTGTCATTTTAATTTTTAAATTGCATTTTTATTTATTCAATTTTTTTAAGATCTAATATACACACAAATTTTTTAATTATTTTATTTGCATTTGACTTAATAATTAGTATAGGGAAAAAATTTAGATTAACCGTCACATAAATTTTCATAAAAATATCTTCATAAAATATATAATGATTGATTTTAATTTTAATAAAAACCTTAAATTAACAATTATTTAAATTTATAAAATTAAATAATTAATATTAAAATTTAATTTAAATAATTAAATTTAATATTTAATATTGTACATATAATAATTACATGTTATAAATTTGATGCATGTGTTTCAAAAGACTAATTTATTGGAAAAAGTATTTTAAAAAATCCTTTACTTCAATTAAACACAGAAAGGAATTCAAATTTTCCTTTTTTTTTTTTTTCTCATCAACCAAAACACCAAAAATATATAGAATTTAGATTAACCTTATATGATCATTATTTTATATGTAAGTTAAATGGCAAAAGTCATAAAAATATATTGAGAATTTAAATTTAATTTTCTAATATAGATATGAGATTCAAACTATACTATAATTGAGAAATAAAGAAAATTTAAAACTATTTCTTATAATTTTTTAATAGCTTTATTAAGAAAATTTTATTTTTATGGCTTTTATTATTTATAATTTTTATATTTTTATGACTTGATAAAATTACTATGATGTTGTTAATATATACATATACTTGAGTTAAAAATTAAAAAAATATATATTCTTTTTTTTCGGTTATATACTATTTAAGTTAGATAAATAAAATCATTTTAACAAAAATAAAAAATTGAGTTATCTAGTTTAGTGTTTTTTATTTTTCATATATAAGTAAAAATAATTACAAATGATAAATTTTTGGATACATGTGGAACGCATATATTTTAAAAACTATTATATATTAAAGTAAGAATAAGAAGGCAAACAATATAATTAATAGAAAATTAGAATTTTAATCCTATTTAAAAAAAATCAACGCATAACAAAAATTCAATTTTATAATTTTGTAATCCAAATCCTAAAACCAAAAGCACATATATAACCTTTATATTTATAAATATATAAAATTATAAAATTTATTACTATTTTTCTTCTTTCTCTTTCTTTTTTGTTATATTTAATTTAATTTATCTTATTTTTCTCTCCTCATTCATATTTTCTATTTATATTGTATTCTTAGATTATATTTTAATAATGATACTTATTCTAATCCCATTTTACTTTGTATTCAATTATTGTGTTTAGAAAAAGAGCTTTAATCAATACAAATTTGAATTAAACCATTAATTCTAATTCTATTTTAATTTATATAATCCTATTTTGATTTGGATTAAACTATTAATTGTAATCTATTCTATTTTTGTATTCAAATAATGTCTACAAAAATAGCTCTTTTATTAATTTTTGTTACGAATTGCAAAAGAATGTAAACTATAAAAATAAAAAAAATAAAAAAAAAAAACAAAACAAAACAAATAGACTACAATAACAATATTTACATGATTCCATCTCAAAACAGAACTACTTCCATGGGCATACAATATTTCACTATTTTTAAATAATTCATACAATTACAAGCTTAAAATTATCTACCATTTAACCAATTACATCCAAGAGAACCCTCACATCCCTCACATCAAACTACTCAAAGTAAATACATTAATTAATCCTTTTTAATTTCCTCTAAATATAACCTAATATCTTATTACTTTAACTACATTATACATCATGAATAGTGTCTTTAACTATATAGGCAATAGCCTTCTTATCAATGCACAAGAATTCTTTCCTCTTGAATTCTATGCAATTTTGCACCTTGGGCCGATGGCTTTCCTTCCATGGGCAAAAGCAAATAACATCTTTACAATACTCATATCCATTGTATCAGTCCCTTCAGTCTTAATCTAATTAGGAATTCAATTCAATTTAAGAATAACATTATAATAGGCATTCTATATAATATAGAAAATAATCATCCATCCTATTAAGGAATATTTAACAAACTCTAATTAGGAAAATATTTCTCCAAATCCTACTAGGAATATGGGTCATTAATATAACAATCTCCACGTTGACTCAAAGTTCATCAACTATTACATTCCTTGAAATCTTGGGTGTCTTCTATCATCAATTCTTCATGCTTAAGCTTGAACCCCTTCAACTTTTCAAATTCATAATGGATGTAACTTACTTTTTTTCTTTAAGATATCCTCACATTATCAACTTTTTTAATTTTGCATCAAGAGCTCCACAGTAATTTTAACTTTCCTCTACCTTTTATCAAATTCATTAAGATTGTTCCCAGGTTTTGATACCATTTGTTGCAAATTGTGGAAGTGTATAAACCATAAAGAAACAAAGCAGACAAACCACAACAATAATATTTACATGATCCTGTGACACCCTAGGCAAATCCCACATCGACAAAATACGGGAGAGATGCTGGGTTCATAAGTTGTTGGTTCGTAACCCCTAGTGACGCGTTTTAAAACCGTGAGGGCTTCGGTCCAGAGCGGACAATATCACTAGTGGGCTGGGCCGTTACATTTGTGGTATCAGAGCCGCTCCGCGTGCAACCTTGAACGATGGAACCCCCAACTAATGTAATGGCCCGGCCCACTAGTGATATTGTCCGCTCTGGGCCGAAGCCCTCACGGTTTTAAAACGCGTCAATAGGGGTTACGAACTATCAACTTATGAACCTAGCATCTCTCCCGTGTTTTGTCGATGTGGGATTTGCCTAGGTGTTACAATCCACCCCCCTTATGGGACTCAGCGTCCTCGCTGAGGTTTGCCCCACCATCGTTCAAGGTTGCACGCGGAGCGGCTCTGATACCACAAATGTAATGGTCCGGCCCACTAGTGATATTGTCCGCTCTGGGCCGAAGCCCTCACGGTTTTAAAACGCGTCAATAGGGGTTACGAACCACCAACTTATAAACCCAGCATCTCTCCCGTGTTTTGTCGATGTGGGATTTGCCTAGGGTGTTACAATAAATGTAACGGCCCGGCCCACTAGTGATATTGTCCGCTCTGGACCGAAGCCCTCACGGTTTTAAAACGCATCACTAGGGGTTACGAACCAACAACTTATGAACCTAGCATCTCTCCCGTGTTTTGCCGATGTGGGATTTGCCTAGGGTGTCACAATCCACCCCCCTTATGGGACTCAGCGTCCTCGCTGAGGTTTGCCCCACCATCGTTCAAGGTTGCACGCGGAGCGGCTCTGATACCACAAATGTAATGGCCCGGCCCACTAGTGATATTGTCCGCTCTGGGCCGAAGCCCTCACGGTTTTAAAACGCGTCAATAGGGGTTACGAACTATCAACTTATGAACCCAGCATCTCTCCCGTGTTTTGTCGATGTGGGATTTGCCTAGGGTGTTACAGATCCACCCTCTCAATATTGGCTACTTCCACAAGTATGCCACTTTTCACTATCTTCAATTAATTCATACAATTACAAACTTAAAACTGAGACTTTAACATAATTACATCCAAGAGAACCCTCACATGAAACTACTTATAGTAAATAAATTAGTAGTCTCTCTTAGTCTTCTCTAGAAATAATTTAATATATTTAATACTTTAACTACATTATACATCATAACGAGTGTCTTCAACTACATAGGCAATAGCCCACACATCAATGGATAAGAATTTCTTCCACTTGAATTATATGTTTTTTTTCCACCTTAGGCTGAAGCCTCTCTCTTTATGGGTAAAAGCCAAATAATCTCCTAATAATACTAGGTTTTACTACCATTAGAGAGATGGATAAAACCAAATTTATCTTTGGCTGTAAAGCAATTAGCATTGATTGACTCCAAGTTAGATAGTTCATACCATTAAATTAGTTCATACCATTACATTTAGTTCTCACCAGTATCATCCCAATGTTATCAGAATTCTAGAGCGAAAACACATCTTAACTTCATTTATTAGCCACGAATCTTATTCCACTTGTGTCTCCAGACTTAGTCATCTTGCTACCAGTTATTCTGATCAACCTTCAAGAAGATAGAATGTAGAAAAAAAAAATAGAATAGATCAAAACTTCTAGCCAAACAAGGAATTTAAAGAAAATAATTGCCATTGACACATAGGTTCATTACTCTGATACTATGAGAAATGTATGAGAAATTAACAGAGAATAGGAAATGAACCGAATGAATCTTATTTCTTTGATACAAGAACTTATATACACGAAAGAGTCAATGTAACAACAAATAGCTAAATGCCACATTAGCTAATGAGCTAACCACCTATCGTAATAGCTAACAAACTAACAACAAAACTCTCGCCTTTGTTGTACTCTATTTTCTGTCATATTCTAAATAACTTATATTTTTCAATACTCCTATTAATAGTATTAGTCCCCCAATCCTAATTTAATTAGGAACTCAACTCAATTTCGGAATAAAACTGTAAAAGGAATTCTATTTAATACAGTAAATATATCATCCTCAATCCTATTGAGAAATATTTCTACCACTTTAATTAGCAAAAGATCTCTACAAATCTTACTAGGAATATGAGTCATTAATATAACATTTTTTATGATTAATTTTCATTATGATCTTTCAACAATTATAGCATTAAAAATCAAGTTCTATCAAAAATTTATTGTGCAAGGTGAAATTTTTACTTTTAAACTTTTAATTATTTTTACATATTGTGTAATTGCCTAATAATTTAGATTTTTTTATCATCGCGTATGAATGAGGGGTGAACTTTTAAACATTCAAAAATATCCTTATATATTTATATTACTTACGAAAAAAATAACTAATATAATTGTTTTTTGATAGGCAAAATAAATTTTATTAAGGAGAAGAAAAAAAAGATGAAGGAATTTCTGCTTTGTTCGTCTGGAATCCTTTGCTCAGTGACAACACTTTCTTTTAGCTTTCAACTCAATGTTGATCAATTACTACAAGCTACGTGCTTTTGTTTCTAATCCTCATAGAACCAATAGGCATAGTTGTAATGCCCAAAATTTACAGACCGTATTCAGTATATTTTAGTAAGAAATTCAAGTATTGAATATGATATGTAAATTAGATTAAATGAGGGGTTAAACTAAAAGTTGCAAAAGGCACCTATGGACTTTGTTACAAAATTAATGAAGTTTGGGGGGAGAGGGAATTAAAATTTCTCAACTTAGCACATAATTGAGTTCAATTAGAATTATTAAGTATGATTTATTAAGTTAATTAATTACTAATTAAACAAGTCAAAGAGAGGACCAATGGTAGAGTAACACATGTAAAGAAGAGATAAAAAAATTTAGGCAAATAAAACAAGAATTTTGGTCTTCTTCTTCTTCATTCAACTCCAGCCAACTCTCTCTCTATTTCTGCATTTTCTTTCACCTAAACTCAAATACAAACCCTAATTCAATATCTAAGGTGATGTTTTGTGTTGGAATTGAAGGATTTGATGATCAAAGTATGAAATCAAAGTGAAAGAGAAGGAAGGAATCAAGAAATTATGAGCTGATTGGTGAGGCAGAATTTTTAGGTTGGAAAACCAAGATCAAGCATTGATTTGGCTTGGGATTTTTGGTGAAAATTGGTTGCAATTGGGAGTATATTGCTGGAACTAAGTTGAAGTAAGTACTTGTCTAAGCTTATTACCAAAATTGCCACTTTATGCATTCTTGAATGATGACAGCCAGGATTAGTATATCCAGTGAGTAGTCTGTATTTATTTAGCTATAAGTTGAGTTATAGAGCTTTAATTGAGATGTAGTTTGTACCAAAATTTTCTTAAGACATAGACCTACAATTTCTATGTTTTGACTGGGACCAAATTCTTAGGGCAAAGTGGTTGAAATTTTAAAGCAATTTGGAATTGCAAAACTAGAATTCCTGCAATTCCAGCAATCAGCCCTGTGACCTCCATGTAGTTAACAGGGCATATCTCCCTCTGTACATCTCCAATTGAGGTTCTACAAGATGCTTTGAAAACCTAAGACATAGGTCTAAAATTTTGCTTTAGAAACCTTGTACAAATTCTGGGTGTAACATATTTGAAAGTTGAGTGCAAGCTTGAATTGGAAATCTGGAAACCTGGAATTCTCAAGACACTACATCCATGAACAGTAGTTAGTAAATTAGCTATAACTCACAATATAGGCCTTCAAATTAGGTGATTCTTGAACCATTGGAAACTTAAAACATATAGGAACATTTCTTATGAAGATTACTTTGATGCAATCTCTCTTTAACATAATCAAATTAGCTTATGAATAGGAACTATGAATTCTGTTGTAACCAGAACTGGTTATGTATAAACTGGATAGTATGTAGAAAAATAAGCATAACTTGAGATCTAGACCTTGGAATGGGGTGATTCCTGATTTAAATGAAATGTAAGACACTAGGCTACAAATTGTATGAAGACTATAGAAGCAAATTCTGTCTTTAAGGTGTCCAAAGAATTGATAAAAAACAGGGTACCAAATAGGTAACCCTCTTGAAAAGATAATTCACTTTTTGATCACTTTGTGAATAAAGGGTTATAAATGAATTTCTACATATTTAAATGCTGATCAAATTGATTCCTAATGAGAATTAAGACATAAATCGACATGTTTAATGAAAGAAATTGATCTTGAAAATGTCTTTCTCTAAGTCTAATTATGGTTGCAATATGAGTGGGAAAGCTGCCTATTGGAAAGTAACTTGATTAATTCTAATTGCTACGTAATGGGATGTTATTACTTTGTCAAATGAAATGATAAGTTATATAATTATGTTCTTATTGGGAATATGCAAATGATTATGTGATGATAAGCATTAATGTTAGGAGAGTCGCTACTTGGCTTAAATGAAATGACATGTTATATGGTTATGTCCTTATTTTGGATATGAAATTGATTATATGATGATGCCAATTGGTGTTAAAATGATGAGTGTCAATCCTTTATAGATGTAAGAATGTTGAAATTACCTAATATCATGTTATAAAGCTATTGAGGCTCAAGATTCCACCTAGATTGAAGATATAAACTGGATAGTTTGGCATGCCAGATAAGGGGATAAGTTAGCAGATCTGCAACATGAAATGAATCTATATTTATGAGCATGTAAAGATGGCATCTGAAAGACGGTGTCGCAATGTACGTACTAATTCTAAAAAAGGCATGTAAGACGATATCTAAGAGAAGGTGTTGCAGTGGTGAAAGGGATACATAAGACAACATCCAAAAAAAAATATTACAGTAGTAAAGAGAAAATATAAGACGACATCTGAAAGAAGGTGTCACATTAAAATCCCAATATCCAATATCAGGGAAGTCATACTAGAAAGGAATTGAGCTATTAAATGGAAATAATAAAATGACCAATATTTATGTTCTACAAGTTGTTCATTGTTTGTAAATTTGGTTTTTACCTTGATTAATGGATAACTTGTTTCTATATGCACATTTCATGAGCAAGATCAATTGATTATAATTACATAGTTATAGTGGAATACATTATACATTATTGCAAAGTTATTATGAATTGTTACTTGTTTGAATTTACTTTAATTAGTTGTTAAATGCCTATAGCATGTATAGTTATAGACGACTATTAAATAGCCATCTTAAGCTAAACTTGCACCAGTAAGTTATATGCTTAGCATGATGAGTTTTTACCTCGTGCAGGTACTAAAGCCAAGGGTTCACAAAGAGTATATCATTAAAGTCTGCATCAGAGGAGTAGTATTTTGTCAAGAGTCTAATTAGGGTTGGCTCTCTCTCTCTACTTGTAAATGATTCTTTTGTATTAGTTATATAAGTAACTAATGATGTAAAGTTGAATCCAATGTAATGAAATGTTATGTAACATTTGCATTTTGCTTAAATCACTTTTGCAACAATTGTTATGTGATGAGTATGGAATGATCAGATGTAAATAAGATATAGATCTTATTACAGGTTATAGAAATTATAAGTAACGCTCCTGGTTTAGCTATTATGCTGCCAGATCGGGGGTTATTACAATAGCTCTCACCATTGGCATTTCTATCATAAGTTCGTTATGACTATAAACCCTTCCCCTCCCCCGAGAAAGATCCAGGGACATAAGTTCTAATGGTCCTATTAATAACTCTACTCCCTCATCGGGTCTGGGCTTTGATATATGTACAGGATGTCCTATCCCATCCTTTGAGCACCTATACATTGGTCACTATAGAGTCTCAGAGAATAATTGTAGAGATAAAGAATACTGGCTCAAAAGGTCAGCTATTGCAGCATTACAAAACACTTAGGGCCTTCCCACATTACAATCCAGAATTATCAATGAAGGTATCCTTTTTATTAAGGTTTTTCCAATGGGTGTTGGTTTTAATCAAATTTGAATCAAAAGATCAAATCGACAGTTTCTTAAAAGAGAACATGGATTGGCTTTTACATTGGTTCTCAAATATTAAACCATGGAAGCTTCCCTATCTTCAACAGAGTGTCTAGTTTGGGTTTGTCTCTATGGTGTGCGATTACATGTATGTGTTAGAAATTCGAGGAGCCCAAAGCACTTAGGGAGAATCTTTCTAGATGGGCCTTAAAGAACACACTCATGGCCTCAATACCACATTTAACCCAAGACCTTAAAGCAATGGGTCTATGGGTCCTTTCCACTTATATGTCTCTCACTCATCCTATCTTTTTTCTAATAAGGGAATTCCACACTTATATATTCCCAACAATCTCCCCCTCAAGTGTGAATTTCTTCTACATTACGCTTACTAGTCCGGTTTCCCCTTAACTGGAAGCCTTTTTTTCTTAACTCAAGTATTATGGTGTCACCAAGAGCCCCAACCCACTCAATCATGCAACTTTAAGAGCCACACTAGAGCCATCACGTGTTTTAGCATCATGTGTGCTAAGAGTCCCCACTCCATCTTTCTGCTTTTCTCCAGAAGAGTGTCTTCCTACTCCATTGGGTCTACTAAGAGTCTCCCAATTCTTCCATCCATTGTTAAACCACCACAGGAATCACCAACCACTATTAAACCACCACAGGAATCACCAACCACCATTTTCATACTCATCCTTATCGAATCATTAGCTCTGATACCACTTGTTAGAGATTCCAGGAGCCCAAAGCGCCTGGGAAGAATCTTTCTAGATGGGCCTTATGAAAGAATACACTCATGGGCTCGATACTACATTTAACCTAAAACCTTAAGGCAATGGGTCTATGGGTTCTTCCCACTTATATGTCTCTCACTCATTTCATGTTTTTCCAATATGGGAATTCTATACTTGTATATTCCCAATAATCAATTGTTATTTTTATGTGGCTTGAATTTTAGATATGTTTTCATAGACCCAAATTATGACCCAACCCAAAAACTTTGCGCTGCAACCTAATTGGGATAAAAAGTGAGATCTGTGGTGGTAGCGGAGGGCATGAGCCAATAAGTCCGGGCCCAAAACCCACCACTAATCTCATTGGCGGTGCGAGAGCAACACCCCCATGGCATGGACAGGTATAAATATTATAATATTCTGCCCTTTATGGTAAAGTTGTGAGATATTCGAGAAACACATCTGAGAGATATTCTGCCCTTTAGGGTTAGCGTTTGAGAGTTCTGAGTAATTGTATCTTGCTCTTTTCATCCTAGTAGAATTTTTTTCTCTTGTCTTATCCGTAGAAGTACTCTGTACTGTCGAACTACGTAAATCCTGTGTTATTATTTTTCTCTTTTCTTATACTATATGATTGTGCAATTATGTATTGCCTTATATTTGCGTGCTTACTATAACAAACTGGTATCAGAGCTTTGTACGCGCAATCTAGGGTTTACAGATGTTGTTATCTTCAATGAAGTATGAGGTGGAAAAGTTTGATGGTGGATCGAGTTTCAAGCTATGGAAGAGTAAAATCAAATCTTCCTTAAGCCTGTAAGGTCTTTGGAAAGGCAATCGAGGATAAATTTCCAGAGGGTATGAAAGAGGCAGAGAAGGCTAATTTAAAAGATAGAGCCTTTAGTGTAATTTTCATGAGCGTGACTGATAATGTCCTACACGAGATTGCTAGTGAAAGCTCAACGTCTGCAGCATGGAAGAAATTGGAGTTATACTCTGCCAAATTATTGACCAAGCATCTGTATCTAAAGAAAAGGCTTTACAATCTAAGAATGAGCAAAGATACGCCTATTAAAGAACATTTGGATGAATTTAATTCAATCATTATAGACCTAAAGAATATTAACATTGATATTGATAGTGAGGATCAGGCCTTTATTGTGCTATGTTCTTTGCCACCCTCCTATGAGACTTTTGTTGATACTTTGTTGTATAAGAAAAACAGTATTTCAATTAGATGATGTTAGTAATTCTCTACAATCAAAGGAGTTCAAAAGAATTTTTCAGATAATAGAGAAAGATTTGAGCAGAAAGGTTTGGTGAGCAGGGGAAGAACACATTTAAGGGAGGGTTCTTCTAGCAGGAAGAAATCTAAGGCTAGATCTAAGTCAAGAATGGAAAAAGCTATCTGTTTTGAGTGCAGGGAGTAAAGCCACTATGAGAGAGATTGTCCCAAGTTGAAAAATAAAAAAGGAAAGTAATTAGAAAGTTCTGCGAATGTTATTGATAGTTTTAGCAACTCTGGTGGCAATGACAGTGCTAGTGAAATTTTATCCATGAGTTCAGATCATGGATAGAACTTTTGAATTCTTGATATTGGTGCTACTTATAACATGTGTCCACATAGAAACTAGTTTGTCACTTACAAACAGATGGGTGGTAAGGTGTTTCTGGTCAATGATCGTTCATTACCTGTAGGAGGAATTGGTAACATCAGATTGAGGATGTTTGATGGCGTTGTCAAAACTATAGAGTGTTGGCATGTTCCAAGATTAAAGAGGAACCTGATTTCTCTTGAGACACTTAACTCTCATGGATTCAGATACCATGTAGAGAATGTAGTTCTCAAAGTGCGCAAGGGCTCTATGGTACTCATGAAGAGCAGTTTGGTTTCAGGATTGTATTTTCTTCAGGCAGCACAGTTTTAGGGGAAGCTACATTAGCATCCAGAAGCAATAATCAAAATCAAACTCAATTGTGGCATTTGCATCTTGGTCATATGAGTGAAAGAGGGTCATCTATATTGAGCAATCGAGATTTGTTAAACAGACAGAAAATAAAATATGTGGACTTTTGTAAACACTATGTGTTTAGCAAACAGACCAAGGTGAAGTTTGACAAAAAGGTAGTGCATAAGACTAGAGGAATCTATGGGATCCTAACAGAATTCCTTCCAAGAGTGGCACTAGGTACTTCATGACTTTTATTGATGATTACTCTCAGATGGTTTGGGTATATTTCTTGAAAACAAAAGATGAGGAGATGGAACACATGTCCAGTGTTCCTTATTCGAGTGCTATTGGTAGCATCATGTATGCTTTGGTTTGCACCTGACCTGACATTTCACATGAAGTTAATGTTGTGAGTATATACATGGCGTGTCCTAGGAAAGAGCATTGACAGGCAGTAAAACGAATTCTGAGGTATTTGAAGGGTACTACAGATGTTGGTCTGACATTTGAAAGGGCCAAAATGAGTGATTCAGTTGTTTACTATGTGGATTCAGATTTTGCAGGGGACTTATACAAGAGGAGATCTCTAACAGGTTATTTGTTTACTCTCTCTGTAAGTGCTACCAGTTAGAAGGTGACATTGCAAGCTACAGTTGCTTTATCCACCATAAAGGCTGAATATACAGCTTTAGCAGAGGTAGTAATGGAAGATTTACGGTTATACGATTTGGTGAGTGATCTTAGGTTGATACAGAATAAGCCAGCAGTGTTTTGTGATAGTCAGAGTGCAATACATCTCACAAAGAATCAAATGTACCATGAGTGAACTAAACACATTGATGTCAAATATCACTTCATCCGAGACAATGTATCTCATGGGACTGTAGTTATGCAAAAAGTCTCTATATATGATAATCTAGTAGATATGATGACTAAGGGGGTCCTAGTTAGTAACTTTAGGCATTACCTAGACTTTGTTGGTGTTTGCAGTGCTCAGTACTGCCCTTGTAAGGGCATATGGTAAGACAGAATGTTGTGGTAATTTTGTTTATGATGAAGGGAATTCAAGCTAAAGGGAAGAACTGTTATTTTTATGTGGCTTGAATTTTGGATGTCTTCATAGACCCAAATTGTGACCTGACTCAAAAGATTCGTGTTGCAACCCAATTAGGATAAAAAGTGAGATTTACCACTGATCTCTTTAGGGATGCAGGGGCAACACCCCGCAATATGGACTAGTATAAATATTATAATATTTTGCCTTTTACGTTAAAGTTATGAGATATTCGAGAAACACACTGGGGTTAGAGTTTAAGAGTTCTGAGTAATTGTAACTTGCTCTTTTCATCATAGTGAAACTTTTTTCTCCTATCTTGCCAGTAAACGTAAACCTTACGGTTGAACCATATAAATCTTGTATTATTTTTCTTCTCTTTTCTTATATTAAGTGATTGTGCAATTGTATGTTGCCTTAGATTTGCGTGCCTATTATAACAGTGAAATGCTGACTTCTTCAAATGGCTTGGATGCAAATGTGGTATGTTCATAGCAAAGGACAATATTACTGGGCAAATTCCTGCTTCGATTCAGCATGAATAGTTTTGGTCACAGGCTCTACAAATTTCATTCATAAATCCTTTTTCGTTGATATTGAGGGTATACAGTTTCAAATTCTAGCAATAGAGGAACCCTGCAAGGAGCTTTTTAACGCCCGATCCACAAAATAGTAGTGATAAGGCTTCAGAGCATGTAGGTAGAGAGCCTAGAAAATCGTTAGAAGATGACCCATCCGCCAACTCTCTCGCTGAAGTGGCCAATCGTAGCAGGAAGTCTAATTCTGTAAACTCTAAAGGAACACAAGAAAGCCAGCAGCAATCACCTTCTCTTGCCTTCCTTCTTTCGACCCATGTGCCTGAGACACAATTTGAGCATGCTAAGGAGTTCTTAGGAAATGGGATTGCTAGTAATGACGACAACTCTTCGACTCGAGGTACCGCCCTAGTGTTTAGGGAAGGTAGAAGCATACATTCAATATCCTTAGAAGCGGCTCCCAGGAATGTGATGAACACATGTAGGACAACCCAACTCCAGCTCGCATCCCGCATGAGAAGGCTTTTTCTGTGGATCCCGAGGCCTTGGATATAGCATTGAGAGAATTGGGAAATGTTTCTATCCATGGGCCCGCTGTCAGTTTAGAGCTTTTGGAGTCCAGCCCTTTCTTGAATTGCCCAGCCCCCCCGTTTGCATGAACCTAGTCCCCCAGAACCAATAGCTAATAAATTAGCTATTGTTCCCTTAGAGACTCGTGTAGTCCCACTCTGTGAAGCCTCTGTTGAACCAAACCCTCACTTGGGAAAATGTCTCATGTTAAACAGGTTGATTAAACTCAAGAAGATGGAAAATAAATCGACCTCTACAAGTACTAGATATCTCCTGAAATTTTCTTGTGGTGGTAAAGTGAAAAAAGCTCTTAAAGTTCTTGACGGTGAGGCGATTCAAATTTTTCTTAAGCAAATCTACAAGGAATTGGAGGCATGCAAAGGGATTAGCTGAGTCTATCTCTTGGGGTTCTACAAATTCTTTTCTGGTTCTATCCGGACCGATGATTTGTGTGGCCTCCGCTGCTTTGAATTCAGCTCCATGATTGTTCCATGTTCAGTCTGTGTTGTTTTTCCCTTCAGTCTTGGTTTTGGTTTGTTCATGGTTTAGTAGGTTGGTTATCCTCTTCGTTTTATTTTGCCCCTGTTGTTCATCAGCAAGTAGAACTAAGCTTCTTTTTGTGCATCTTTCTGTTTAGTGTTACGGCCTGCGTTTTGTTGGACCCTTGTGTCAGTCTGTTCTCTTGAGGTGTACCTTTGTACCTCTCTTTTTTCTCCTTAATAAAATTTATTTTGCCTACAAAAAAAATTAACTAATATAATTAATGTAAATTAAAGTATTAATCCTATTTTAAAAGTAATTCTACTTATATCAAAAAATCAATTTTATAAATCTATAATCCTCATCCTACAACCAAAAAAGTACATATTTAATATACATATTTATAAAAAAAAATACTTAAAATTTTAAAATTTATTACTATTTTTCTTCTTATTTTTCCTTTTTCATTATGTTTAATTTAATTGTATCTCCATTTTTCTTTCTTCATTCAATTTTTCTACTTATATTGCATTCTTATATTATATTTTTATAATCATATTTATTTAATTTCATTTTAATTTGTGATCAATCCTTTTTTATTTGATTTAAACCATTATTTCTAATTATATTTTAACTTGTATCAATCCGATTTTCATTTGGCTTAAATTATTAATTATATTTCTATTTTAATTTGTATTCAAATAATATGTCGATCTTTTATTAATTTTTATGATTAATTTTCCTTATTATCTTTAAGCAATTGTAGTATTAAGTATCTTGTTTTATCAACAATATATTATGCAAGGTAAAATTTTAATCTCTAACTTTATAATTATTTTTACCTATTATGTTAATTGCATAATAATTTAGATTTTTCTTATCTTCATTATGTAAATTGGATTAAATCTCACCCACTGCCCCTCTACTTGTAAGGTTACTTCAACTCTGTCTTTCAATTTTAATTTGTATCACAAAAATCATTTAAACTTATTTTGATATTACCTAAAATTCTTCTTACTTGACTTCGTTGGGAGCATGGCCAAAATTTGAACCGGAAATACCACATTGACATTTTAACAATAAAAAAAATTCTCTCACACTTAGCATTAATACTATTTCTTTCTCTCTCTTCTATTGTCTTCTTTTCTTAGTCTATGATTAGATTCCAATATAAATTATAAGAGAGAAAAAATATTTTTTATTGTTAAAGTGCCATCGTGAATTCTTATATTAGCTTTTGATCGAAACTCCTAATGGAATCTTACCAGAAAAAATTTGGGTAGCATCAAACTAGAATTAGATGATATATTAAAGTTTAGAGATGGCGTTGAAACAATCTTATAAGTTGAGAAATCATATAATGACATAGTTGCAATTGTATTATATTTAACCAAAGGAACATAAAGTTTTTGTTTTGCTTCAAGCAATAATTTTGTCTCTTTTCTCCTCTTTTGTCAAACTCTAATCATAAAAGAAAACAAGAAAATGGCTGGCCATTATCAGCCTCTAGAAACCAAACTTCATAAGACTTACCTCCAAATGCTTCTCTCCATTTCTCTTCATTCTTTTACTCCAAATGGATCCTCTCTACTACTTCATATTTCATAAACCTGTTTTCATCTGTTTCTTTGTTGTCTTCTTCTTCTTCACCACTTTGGCCAATCAAAATTGCCAGGCTTGTGCACCAAAAAACTGTGGCAAAGGCCCCAACATAAGCTACCCTTTTCGCTTATCTAACGTTCAAGACTCCTTCTGTGGCCACCCAAATTTCACCATCACTTGTAAGCATGAATACCCAGTTCTCAGAATCTCCAGTGATGATTATATCATTAAAGATATCTTCTATAACTATCATTCCTTCCTTCCAACTAATGCCAAGGTCAATGAGGCGGACACATGTCCAATTCCTTTGCCTAATGTGACCCTTGATCTAACTCCCCTTACTATTAGTCCTGGCTATGCTGATTTTTGCTTCTTATACAATTGTATCTCAAAGCCTACAAATTACCCTACATTTCCCATACATTGTGCATCAATTCTACTGTTTGTTCTTTTGCTGGGTTTTACATTGAAGAACTGGAGTCATATTTGGACTCATGCAACTACTTCGTCAGTGCTCCTTTGCACCATATTGGTTATGTTCACAGTCTGTTAAATGAGAACTATACTGAGATTTTGAAGCTTGGGTTCCTCTTGCATTCGACTGCGCCTAATTGCAGCAACTGTGAGAGAAGTGGTCGCCGCTGTGGATTTGAGAATCAAGAATTTGTTTGTTTTTGTCATGATCGAACTCATCTCAATTCCTGTGATGATGGTAATAATAACTCTTCATGAAACTCAAATTGGTCTTTTCATCAGCTTATAATACTTCATGTTTGTTTTTCCCACTTGGCCTCTTCAAAGAGTAGAGCTTGTCACTCTCAAATAGTTGTTGCACTATCCCAAAATTCAAAATTGTAGCTTTGAGGAAAAATTCATTTCATTTGATTGGTTAAAACATCATCAAATTCAAGTATTTTTTTAAT
Source organism: Hevea brasiliensis (assembly GCF_030052815.1). NCBI lineage: Eukaryota > Viridiplantae > Streptophyta > Magnoliopsida > Malpighiales > Euphorbiaceae > Hevea > Hevea brasiliensis. Next base: position 86,718,486 of record NC_079501.1, read on the forward strand.
TATCTGTAAATAAAGCTGACATGATCTTGAACAAACCTAAAGAATTTCAGTATTTTTCAACTTTATGAATGTTCTAACATCTCATTGCTGCATATTATTCTGTTGCAGGCGTAGTTCTGAATGAGGCATCCATAGCTGCTATAGGTTAGATGCTCCCCCTGATTTTCTTTCTTCATTCTTTTATCTTTTTAAGCAGTTTATTTTTTATGAATTTATTTATTTTGATATGATTCATTATTTGTATGAATTTATTTTTTTTAAAATGATTTATTTATTTTTTTAACCAAAAGAATTAAATTCTTGAAATTTTAAACTTTTCAAACATTGATGAAACAGAATTCAATTGAGTTAAAATTTTTTATTTTTATTTTTATTTTTATTTTTCAAAAGGCTGTTTCTTTAAAATTATTATTTTTTAATATAGTGTTGCGATTTTATTTTAAATAAAAATAATTATAATAAAAAAAAGAGAGAAATTAAGTGTAACTCAAATTTTATACACAAAAATAATTAAGAAGATGATAAACTTATTGACGAGAAAATTAATCTTATTTAAACCATCAAATAATAATGATCCAAATTTTTCCATTATCTTTTACAATTAATGTCACATCCTACTCCTCGTAAGATGTAACATGTTCCCGTAGTACACCTAATGAATTGCCGTACTTCACCTACAGGTAACCCATTAAATATACTACAAGGGATTTTAAAACAATTTTCGTTCATTATGAAATTGGTGGGTAAAAAAAAAAAATTTTTACCTTTTTTTTTTTCAAATATTAAAAACCTTTATTTAAAGTCCAAACATAATTCAAATTTTTAGATATTTAAAATCTCCGCAATTTTTACAAAAATTTCGGCAGAGTGCCGTCTGTATTTTGAGATAACAGTTCTTCAAAACCTGAAAATAAAAACACTCCCAATATTTTTCTCAATCACAACTTTATTTGTAACCACCAAACTTCAAATCAACAACAATGGCAACACTTCAACTCAAAATCCAAATTTCAAATAAAAAATTAATAACTCAAAACATTTCATAAACTCATGCACATTGCATTTTAAATATTTAATTTACATTCACTATTAAATTTACAAACACAAAATCTCAAAAATAATACTATTACAATTTTATCTGTACAACTGCTCAAACTACAGAGATACATATGCATACTATCATATTTACATCAAACTAAACTACCAGGGTATAGACAATACCCGTACAGAAATTCTTCAACCGTGCTCCTCTCGATCAGAGTGACTCACTCTCTTGCTATGTCCTTTTCTCTATCTCATGACAAGTTAAAGCTATCGCTGAGTATAAAGATACTCAGTGGTGCACACTAAAGTATAACATGCATAATATAAAATATTTATGGACAAATTATAATTCAAGAATTTCATAATTTTTCAAATCACATTCATAACAAATCATAATTTTCAAAGCTTAGTACAACACAAAATTTAATCAAACAATTGAATAAACATAGTGTTGCCAAACAATAACACAACTTAGGCCATGACACAAAATTTTCGAACATGCCGTGTGTACATCACGACAAGGCAAACACCCCCACTAATCGAAATCAATGAGAGAGGTGGCTAGCTAACTAATGAGTACTCATCCAAACTCGCCCCTCAGACTGGGAAGCCAGAGAGGGAGGAAATTGATCAAATATCAAACTCACCCCACAAGTGGATGAGGAACATATTAATATTGCCATGCCAAATGTGAATTAAAACGATTTAAAAATATAATGTTCAATTATAATTGATGCAACAATTAAACAAGCTTCATCTCAAATCTCCATTTCCACAGTAGGCAACACACAAATTCTCAAATAAAATTCCAAAGCCATAACTAAATTCAAAACCATATTGTTCAAATATTCCTTACAAATCAATAAATAATTTTCATTTCAAATTTCCATTGTAAAATATGCAACACAACATTTTCAAAATTCATAATGAATAAAACATATTCACAATGTATAACAAATCAATTTCCATTATGAAAACTATAATTTAAAAATTTTTGTACACAAACCTGATGCGAGTCGCCTATCGGCCTTGACTCGATTCCTCGGGTTCTTTCCCGGTATTCTTTTCAACTGAAACACACAATTTTACAATATTTCAGTACTAGAACTTAACATAAATCCAAAATAAATTTAGCCTCACTTTTACCTAGCTCTAACGTGCTAAATTCGATGTTCTTGAAATTTTGTGTTTCGGGTTACTATTCACTACACTATTCAAGTCAAATTGTTGACTTTTTAAGGCTTAATAGATATGGGAACTCCAACTTCACCCATATACCACATTTTGGTCATTAAATTTGTTGGTTTTGGTCATTTTCTCAAATTCTAAGTCTTTTAGGCAAAATTGCCAATTTTTGGTTTTGGAGTCCTAAGTTGCACTGTTCCATTGGTCACTTTATTGTTGGAATTTGGCAAAACTTTCTTCATAGAAAATGTTCCTTATTGTCTTAAGTGTATTCTCATTTTTGGATCACCCCAATTGGAGTTTTGTAGCTCAAGTTATAGCCAAAATACGATTCGTTTACGTAATCGCTCATGCTGCAGATTTTGATTCTGGCAGATTTTGATCCAACTTCGTTCAGTAATTTGATCAAGTTAAGTCCATAATTTGGTCTAATTTCCTTCATACGAAATGTTTTACTATGTCTTAGGTTTCCATCGGTTCAAGAATCGCCTAAATCGGAGTTTTCTAGAGAGAGTTATAGCCATTGGAACTTTACTGTTCAAATGGAAATCTGCAGTTTTGCAGGTTCAGTAACCCAACTTTTCTCAATAATTTGATTAGGTTAATGGCATAATTTGGGTTAGTGTTCTTCATGAAAGTTTTAGATCTATATCTTATCTAATTACTGGTAAAATTTCAGGTCAATTTGACCTGCCTAGCTCGAGTTATGACTAAATGAACAAATACTGTTCATTTGGTCAGCTTGTGCAGTGGCAGACTGCTCTTAACCAACTTTGGTCAATTGGTTCACTAAGTTTTGGTCAGTTTTTGGGCATGGTTCCTTAATGAAATTTGTGTCATTTTATGTCTATTTTCATCCCCAATTGGTGCCATATCAATTGGACTTGTAAAATTTCAGTTTTGGTCCTTCAAAGTTGACTTGGTCATGCTGCCAGCAGCATGACCATTCACCCTCCGAATTTGGCTTCACTTCCAACAATTCAAACACAACTCATTTGGTCACAATTGACCATTTTTCACTTCACAATAGGTCAAACATGCCATTTACTCATTTCTTACATTTTTGGTTCACAAACCCTAAGTCCCAAAACCCTAACTCACTAAGTTGTTACATTTTACTAATTCCAACCATACAAACACAATTCCTCAACTCATTCAAGCTTTCTAATATATTTTATTCAATCAAATTCATGCAATTCTTACCCTTACAAAGGCTGGACGAATTTCAATTTAGTCCCTCACACATATTTTTTTTTAATTTTAAGTTTATTTCTATGCTCTTGATGCTATACATACACTAATTAAACTAAAAACTTGAAGTTTGCATTACTTACCTTGTTAGGTGTCTTTGAACTTTCACTTCCTCTCAATTTTCTTCAATTCTTTGATGACCAATCTTCCTCTCAAGTAATTAAATCAAGTTTTTGTGAAGCAAGTATGGGAGGATTTGGGGTTTAATGGTGGTTTCAAAGCTTGAAGCAAGCTTTAATGGAGGTTTACAATGGTGAGGGAGAGAGAAACGTAAATGGGAGGAAGATGAGGCTTTTTACTTTTTTTTTTTCTTTTCTTTTCTTTTGTTTTTATGCTTATGGAAGAGTCAAAAATCCATTTAATTAATTTATTAATTATATGACTTATGGCATCATGCATGATGTCATCTTCCTACACCTTTTTAACTTTTTCATTTTCTCTTTTTTTTTTCTATTAGTTCTTTTATTTAATTCTTGATTCCAAAATTTTCTTTTCTCCGATTTTATTTGACAGTTAGGTCAGGAGTCAACTCTCAGGGTCAATTGACCAAATTGCCCCTCGCCTGTTCATCCCGGTTTGCAAATAATCCAATATTTCTTCCGGCTCCCTGACCTAATTATTTGACTGGCTTAACAGTTCTTTTTCGTGATTTTCTCTTTTCCACTGTGTTTATAAGGGTCCTAAGGACCGCAGCGTCACTTTTTACGGTTCGAAATTTGAGTTTAAAACGACTTCGCAGTCATTCCCGAGAAGGTCACCCATCGCTGTGACTCTCGGCTCGTTTAACTTCTTCTGTTCTGTTTTTCTTATTTATATTCAACTAATTGACAATTACTAATTATTTGTGTTTATGGTTTATCTAGTTGTCTTAAGTATGGTTCTAATCCCCTTAATTGTCCGTACCAACTCCGGTCACCAGAACAGTGAAATATACCAGGCTATGCAAATAGGGGTGTTACAATTCTCTCCCCCTTAAAATAATTTCGTCCTCGAAATTTTACCTGGTATTAGTCTCTGAACAGTTGTGGGTGCTGTCTCCTCATGTCCTATTCACGCTCCTTAGTAGCTTCCTAGCCTGAATGATGGTTCTACAGCACTTTAACCTATACTATTTACTCATCGATTGCTCACATCGTGTGCCAAGTTTCTTATGAGCTTCTGTCATAAGTTAGATTCAAATTCATTTCAATTTTAGAGGTAAGCAAATCTGTGTGCTAGTGGATTCACTCTTTCTAGAACCTCGTATGGTCCTATGGGTGAGAACTTAGTTTTACTCTTTTCTTATCAAATCTCTTGATTATTTGATGCAGCCTTCAGTTTAGTTTAGAATATTTTAGTCTTTTCTTGTTGTTGTTTTAACAATTATTTTCCTTTATAGTCTTTTTTCTTAAATGACTTTGTTGGTCATTTATGAACTGCTTATCTCTTTCTTGGCCATAGGTCCATAACCATTATCTTACTATCTCCATTTATGACCAAGGCCTATGTGCTATTTTGCATTATCTTGTTTGCTTTTGTTTAACTTATTTCCTTCTTGATAAAATAGTTCGGGATATCATTACGCGTCTTAAGTAAGTTGTTTGCCCTGGTGGCAAATTCTCATCTAGTATTTTTCTCATTTCTTACTGTTCTATTTATTTCTTTCTTTTTATCGATATTCTATAGCTTATTTTGCACTAATGTGTAATCATTATTTTCTTTTGTACTGAACTATAACCTTGCAATATTCTATCTTTAGAGTTTTAAATCCCAGGTTAGGATTTTCAAACTCCTTTCTAATAAGAAAACTTTATTTTATTATAACTGTACCAAAATAGATGTCGTTTGCGACTATTCTTATCCTTGTATACTATTGGGTAGTACGTAGCTCTACACAATAAATCCCAAGTCAGTACTATAATCTGCAGCTTACAGCACAAACATTAAGAATATTGCATAGTTACTACGATACATCCCAATAGATTAAACTTCCCTATATCTTATTTCTTTCAAATCCACTAATTTCTTAAACTTATTTTGATTATGGTACCCACTGACATCTATCAGCAGTAATACCTTTACCCGCATCTAAGGTAGCTATATTATTATAACTTACTTTTAGGTTCTCTTGCCTTACCTAATTAGGCTCACTAATTAACTTTGCAAATTCTTGTGTACTAGCAAATACTTTTCACTGACAAACTCTTCCAAATTAAATTTTAAAAAGACTAGTCACTAACATATCAAAAAAAAATTTTTTTTTCAACACATATACATATCTTAGTTAAGAATCGAGGAAATACCAGCAACCATGTCAGAAGTCTCATCCTCATTCCTCTGTCGCATAGTGTATACTCTCACTGGAGCATCACCTTGTCCTGGCTGATTCACAGTATTATGACTTCCAGGTGTACTACCCCTACCTCTGCCTCTGCCTCTACCAACTGCTGGTGAACTCTTCGGGGTAGACACTTGGGCTGATCCTTTTGACGTGGTAAATGATCCATAACGACGTGGACTTATGCAATCCTTAGCAAAATGACCAGTCCCTCCACAATTGAAACATGCTCCTATAGCTCTATAACATACTCCACTATGTGGTTTACCACAAGTCTCGCAAAGTCGATCCGACAGCGTTTTTCTGCGTGTCTGTTGAGTTTGCTGATCGGATTGGGATGGTTTCTGTCCAGAAGATCTACCTCTACCTGATTGGCGTGAGCTAGACCCTCCAAAATGTTTTCTTTTCCCAGAGCCACTCTCAGTAGCTTGGCCAGTAACCTTTTCAATTTTTTCTTTCTCTTGTGTACCCTTTTTCACTGCCCATTCTGATTCTATCCTTTCCAGTTCCAGGGCTTGTGAAATCAATTCAGAAAAATTCTGGTGTCTGAATCCTACCACTTGCATTCTCAAGCTAGGCCTCAACCCAGCCTCAAATCTCTTACACCGGTCTCTGGGGGCGGTGACTAAGCTTCCAGCATAATGGCTTAGCCTTGAAAAGTCTCGCTCATATTCTGCTACAGTTCTATCCTCTTGCTTTAAACTTAAAAACTCTTGCAGCTTCATGTCTACATAAGTATCGGGGACCCAATTTTGTCGAAATTCCCTTAAAAAGTCTGCCCATGTGAGGACTGGTGGCTCTACCAGACTGTAGGGGATGGTCTTCCACCACTCATATGCATCCCCGTGCAAAAGTAATACTGAATATTCAAACTTCAACTCTTCAGTACACTGTAATTTTCTGAAAACCCGTTCCATCCTCTCTAACCACTGTTCTGCTTCTAGTGGATCCACTGTTCCTTTGAATTTTATAGCCCCAAATTTCATTAACTTCTCATATTGCCGAGCCGGCGACTGTGATTGTGCTGCAGGTGCTTGTGTCTGTGCTTGAGGCGGCACATTTTCCGCCATTTGTTGAAAGAACGCAGCCATCTGCTGTGCAAACTGAGCAGGAAACTGCGGTGCTTGAGGAGGAGCTGGAGTGGCTGACCCACTCACATTCTGGAGTGCTGGGACTTCTCCTTGGGCCTCAGCCTCAACAGATTGCTCTACGGAATGATCTCCCTCTTCCATTCCGTTTTCCAAAAATTTTCTACTCTCTGATAACAAACACAAGGAGGTTGACCTCCGTTAGCGCATATCCATGATGTAAATATGTCATATATATCAAACATTTGAGCAGTTGTATTTACAAACAAAATATTTCAAATTCACAGTTCAAAATTTATTTTAAAACCTTTGCTCTGATACCACTAAACATGTCACATCCTACTCCTCGTAAGATGTAACATGTTCCCGTAGTACACCTAATGAATTACCGTACTTCACCTACAGGTAACCCATTAAATATACTACAAGGGATTTTAAAACAATTTTCGTTCATTATGAAATTGGTGGGTAAAAAAAAAAAATTTTTACCTTTTTTTTTTTCAAATATTAAAAACCTTTATTTAAAGTCCAAACATAATTCAAATTTTTAGATATTTAAAATCTCCGCAATTTTTACAAAAATTTCGGCAGAGTGCCGTCTGTATTTTGAGATAACAGTTCTTCAAAACCTGAAAATAAAAACACTCCCAATATTTTTCTCAATCACAACTTTATTTGTAACCACCAAACTTCAAATCAACAACAATGGCAACACTTCAACTCAAAATCCAAATTTCAAATAAAAAATTAATAACTCAAAACATTTCATAAACTCATGCACATTGCATTTTAAATATTTAATTTACATTCACTATTAAATTTACAAACACAAAATCTCAAAAATAATATTATTACAATTTTATCTGTACAACTGCTCAAACTACAGAGATACATATGCATACTATCATATTTACATCAAACTAAACTACTGTATAGACAATACCTGCATGTAAATTCTTCAACCGTGCTCCTCTCTGACTGTAGCAGCTCACTCTACTGCTATGTCCTTTTCTCTATCTGCGACAGCAAGTTAAAGCTATCGCTGAGTATAAAGATACTCAGTGGTGCACACTAAAGTATAACATGCATAATATAAAATATTTATGGACAAATTATAATTCAAGAATTTCATAATTTTTCAAATCACATTCATAACAAATCATAATTTTCAAAGCTTAGTACAACACAAAATTTAATCAAACAATTGAATAAACATAGTGTTGCCAAACAATAACACAACTTAGGCCATGACACAAAATTTCCGAACATGCCGTGTGTACATCACGACAAGGCAAACACCCCCACTAATCGAAATCAATGAGAGAGGTGGCTAGCTAACTAATGAGTACTCATCCAAACTCGCCCCTCAGACTGGGAAGCCAGAGAGGGAGGAAATTGATCAAATATCAAACTCACCCCACAAGTGGATGAGGAACATATTAATATTGCCATGCCAAGTGTGAATTAAAACGATTTAAAAATATAATGTTCAATTATAATTGATGCAACAATTAAACAAGCTTCATTTCAAATCTCCATTTCCACAGTAGGCAATACACAAATTCTCAAATAAAATTCCAAAGCCATAACTAAATTCAAAACCATATTGTTCAAATATTCCTTACAAATCAATAAATAATTTTCATTTCAAATTTCCATTGTAAAATAGGCAACACAACATTTTCAAAATTCATAATGAATAAAACATATTCACAATGTATAACAAATCAATTTCCATTATGAAAACTATAATTTAAAAATTTTTGTGCACAAACCTGATGCGAGTCGCCTATCGGCCTTGACTCGATTCCTCGGGTTCTTTCCCGGTATTCTTTTCAACTGAAACACACAATTTTACAATGTTTCAGTACTAGAACTTAACATAAATCCAAAATAAATTTAGCCTCACTTTTACCTAGCTCTAACGTGCTAAATTCGATGTTCTTGAAATTTTGTGTTTCGAGTTACTATTCACTACACTATTCAAGTCAAATTGTTGACTTTTTAAGGCTTAATAGGTATGGGAACTCCAACTTCACCCACATACCACATTTTGGTCATTAAATTTGTTGGTTTTGGTCATTTTCTCAAATTCTAAGTCTTTTAGGCAAAATTGCCAATTTTTAGTTTTGGAGTCCTAAGTTGCACTGTTCCATTGGTCACTTTATTGTTGGAATTTGGCAAAACTTTCTTCATAGAAAATGTTCCTTATTGTCTTAAGTGTATTCTCATTTTTGGATCACCCCAATTGGAGTTTTGTAGCTCAAGTTATAGCCAAAATACAGTTACTGTTTACGTGCACTGTTCATGCTGCAGATTTTGGTTCTGGCAGATTTTGATCCAACTTCGTTCAGTAATTTGATCAAGTTAAGTCCATAATTTGGTCTAATTTCCTTCATACGAAATGTTTTACTATGTCTTAGGTTTTCATCGGTTCAAGAATCGCCTAAATCGGAGTTTTCTAGAGAGAGTTATAGCCATTGGAACTTTACTGTTCAAATGGAAATCTAGCTTTTAGAGTTCAAGAACCCAACTTTTCTCAATAATTTGATTAGGTTAATGGCATAATTTGGGTTAGTGTTCTTCATGAAAGTTTTAGATCTATATATTTTATCTAATTACTGGTAAAATTTCAAATCAATTTGACCTGCCTAGCTCGAGTTATGACCAAATGAACAAATACTGTTCATTTAGTCAGCTTGTGCAGTGGCAGACTGCTCTTAACCAACTTTGGTCAATTGGTTCACTAAGTTTTGGTCAGTTTTTGGGCATGGTTCCTTAATGAAATTTGTGTCATTTTATGTCTATTTTCATCCCCAATTGGTGCCATATCAATTGGACTTATAAAATTTCAGTTTTGGTCCTTCAAAGTTGACTTGGTCATGCTGCCAGCAGCATGACCATTCACCCTCCGAATTTGGCTTCACTTCCAACAATTCAAACACAACTCATTTGGTCACAATTGACCATTTTTCACTTCACAATAGGTCAAACATGCCATTTACTCATTTCTTACATTTTTGGTTCACAAACCCTAAGTCCCAAAACCCTAACTCACTAAGTTGTTACATTTTACTAATTCCAACCATACAAACACAATTCCTCAACTCATTCAAGCTTTCTAATATATTTTATTCAATCAAATTCATGCAATTCTTACCCTTACAAAGGCTGGACGAATTTCAATTTAGTCCCTCACACATATTTTTTTTTTATTTTAAGTTTATTTCTATGCTCTTGATGCTATACATACACTAATTAAACTAAAAACTTGAAGTTTGCATTACTTACCTTGTTAGGTGTCTTTGAACTTTCACTTCCTCTCAATTTTCTTCAATTCTTTGATGACCAATCTTCCTCTCAAGTAATTAAATCAAGTTTTTGTGAAGCAAGTATGGGAGGATTTGGGGTTTAATGGTGGTTTCAAAGCTTGAAGCAAGCTTTAATGGAGGTTTACAATGGTGAGGGAGAGAGAAACGTAAATGGGAGGAAGATGAGGCTTTTTACTTTTTTTTTCTTTTCTTTTCTTTTGTTTTTATGCTTATGGAAGAGTCAAAAATCCATTTAATTAATTTATTAATTATATGACTTATGGCATCATGCATGATGTCATCTTCCTACACCTTTTTAACTTTTTCATTTTCTCTTTTTTTTTTCTATTAGTTCTTTAATTTAATTCTTGATCCTAAAATTTTCTTTTCTCCAATTTTATTTGACAGTTAGGTCAGGAGTCAGCTCTCAAGGTCAATTGACCAAATTGCCCCTCGCCTGTTCATCCCGGTTTGCAAATAATCCAATATTTCTTCCGGCTCCCTGACCTAATTATTTGACTGGCTTAACAGTTCTTTTTCGTGATTTTCTCTTTTCCACTATGTTTATAAGGGTCCTAAGGACCGCAGCGTCACTTTTTACGGTTCGAAATTTGAGTTTAAAACGACTTCGCAGTCATTCCCGAGAAGGTCACCCATCGCTGTGACTCTCGGCTCGTTTAACTTCTTCTGTTCTGTTTTTCTTATTTATATTCAACTAATAGACAATTACTAATTATTTGTGTTTATGATTTATCTAGTTGTCTTAAGTATGGTTCTAATCCCCTTAATTGTCCGGACCGACTCCGGTCACCGGAACAGTGAAATATACCAGGCTATGCAAATAGGGGTGTTACAATTAACAAATCAAAATATTTTGTTTCTCAAAAGAAATTCAAAATACTTTGCATAAAAAAATAAAAATATTATAACATATTTTCTTTTCTTAATTTTCTTTGAATCACAGAATTTCATTTTAAATTATAAGTTGAAAAAATTCAATAAATTTTAAGCAGTTAAGAAAATAGCTAATAAGGTTTCGACAAGAGATTTTTCTTAACTAGAACTCTTATCTTGGCCATTCTTATCCTTATGTTGAGGTGTCAAGGGCTGATTGGGTGAAAAAGAGTTGAAATTACCATTTTCCAGGCAGGCTGTGCTCCTCTGCTGAATCTCACAGGTAAGCTGTGCGCTTCTTGGCATCTCCCAGGTAAGCCATGCACCTGGTCTAAATCTCACGACCTAGTCATGAGATGCACTGCTCAAAAATATCTTCATAATTTTTCTCTTCTTATGGCCTGGTTGTGGGATTTCTTCAATTTCCATGGCCAAGGTGTGAAATATACTGCTTGAAACACTTAATTTAACCTTCAAATTCTTTTTCTCTAATTTTCCACTATTAAAAAGCTCTTTTAACTCAATCCTTGCAATAAAATAATAAAAAGTAATTAAATGAAATAAAATAAATTTGACACTAATTACTCTAAAAATATTAACAAAAATTAACTAAAAGACCAAAATTGATAATATAAACATAAATAAAAGCTATATAAAAAAACTATGTATCAATTACAAATCTAACATGATCATTAAAGTAAGAATTCTAAGGGCCCAAACTACGTTTCATTTTTCTTGTTTGGTTCAATTCCATTCATATTGCAATATATATATATATATATATATATATATATATATATATATATATATATATATATATATATATATGCTAGTATGTATGAGTTGATAGACCTTGAAAGCTTTAAGCCTTATATAACATAGAGGTTTCTTGCCTTTTTTATCTCTAAAATCATTAATTCTATTGTTTATGTTTACCATTTAAGTACCCGATCAAGGTAGACGTCCATTCCCGTCACTGAGCCATTTATGTACCTTATGTCAATGTTAAAAAAAAAAAATGGAACCAGAGTGAAAAGTAAGGGAGTCTTATTTTTAGTGTGCTGTGGTTTGGGCATGCCCAATGGGTTGGTCCTTTGGGATTCCACATCAGTTGTGAACAGGGTATGTGAGTGGATTATATGGAAACAAAGACTCTGTTAAAATTGTCATAGTTTTAACAGACATCCATTTTCATCACTAAACCATTTGTGTCTTATATCTATGTAAAAAAAAAAAAAAGGTACCCTTGCAAACTGATTTTGTTTTTTTTTTCTTTTCCCTTTTTCTTGTATTTCTTCCCCTATGTATGACCACTACTTCCTATTTTGAATGTTTCACCTTTAATTTTCCACTATCTTTAATCCACTAAAACAAATCTAGACTTTAACAACATGTCTTGTATGTTTTTAAAAAATTTAAAAACTTTCTTTTAATAAGAATTAGCAATAAACACTTAGTGATACACATAAATTCTGTAATTTAAAATTTTTAACAATATTTTCATATTAATTTATAGCGTTATTATGTATAATTTACATATATTATTTATTATTTTATATGTTACCTCGAATTCTATATATTATCTTAATATTATTTATTACTTAACATCATGTCAAAAATGATGTTAAAAGAATATTATTAAAGCCTTTATGTGTTTTTGTAGTAATCCGTTCTAGTATTACATCCCCTCTGTTCATCCCCATTTCCTTTAATCTTTTTCTAGTTTTATATTTGTTTAATGTATTGTTTACTACTTTTATTTATATGCTTTACATATTGATCTTATCAATTCAAATGTTATGCTTTTCCTATTAAACTGCTGCATATAAATGGGTAAATTGCATCAATGGTTCTTTAATTTATTTAATTATTTTATTTTAATTACTCAACTTTAATTTATTAAAATAAAATTTATCAATTTTAATTTTATTTCAAAAAAAATCCTAATAATTTGTAATAATAAATTTTTAGGTTAAAAAAAATAATAATAAAATTACCCTTTTATTCTCTTTTATTTCTTTTTAATACTCCCTAGACATGCAAGCATGAGCAGAGCCACGTTTTACAATTAACTCCACTCAATTTTTTTAGGAAAAATCTAATATATTCATATAATTTTTTTTTTTTGAAAATATATATATTAGATTACCTATTCTTATTTGATAAAGATTATCTATCTACATATATATTTTTTTTTTAATTAGGAAAAGGACAATAAGACTTAATTTTATAAAAAGACTTCATATTTATTTTAGAAGTGGAAGAAAAACGCTTATAAATTTTTTTTCAACAAAAATTAGAACTTTGATATATTAAGTTACTGTGCATAAATTTTCATTGAGCAAAAAGAAAAATATTTCTATTCATTCTTTTTTTTTTCTCTTTTTATTCACAATCACTTTCATGTTTATCAACCTTTTTTGGTCCAAAAATGGTGATATTAACAATGCTTTGTTGGTTAAAATTGTGGTCAAGTCAAGTTAGGGTTTTTGGATATGGGCTTTTTGTATTATAGGTCAGCTCAAGTAATGGACCAAGTGGTCTTATTATTTGGGCCTATAAGACTAAATGAGTGTCCTTCTGTGACCTATTAGTTAACCTATTAATTTCATTTTCAATTAGTCTCAATTAGATTGTCTTGAAATATCATGCATCAAGCCTCCTTTTTATATAATATTTGAATGATGGAATGAAATTTAACTACCAATTAAAAAAATCAATTAACTAGTCCCTAACTATAATTAAGGTTAAACCAAACCTTGAGGATTTTTTTTTTTTTTTTTAAGTTATAAACCCATGTAAATTTTCTAATTACAGCAATACGACCGGTCATATTGCATAGTAGTGAGTGTTGGGCCAATGAAGTCATATTGCATAGTAGTGAGTGTTGGGTAATGAAAGAGTTATATGTGTTTAAGATGAAAGTTATGGAGATGAGAATATTAAGGTGGATGAGTAACCATACTAGACTAGATAAAGTCCGTAACGAAAGTATTAAAGAAAAGGTAAGAGTGGTGCCAATTGAGGATAAGTTAAGAGAAGAGAAATTGAAGTTATTTGATCACGTAAAGCTTAAACATACGAAAGCTCCAATTAGATAAGTAGAGCACATTGAGTTAGAGGGTAGAAAAAAATATATATAAACCTAAACTGACTCTGAGGAAAGTAATATAACATGACTTATAAGCTTTACAATTTCTAAGAATTTAATCCAAAATTGTTTAGAGCAGAAAAAGAGAATCCATATAGCCGATCCTAATAAATTTTTAAAATAAAAACTTAATTTAGTTGAGTATAAATCGTATAAATTTATTATTCAATATGTTAATAGGTTATTTAATTTTTTTTTAATTGATATATCTTATATTTTTTAAATAATATAATGATTGTGGATATTAAAAATTAATTTTTGTGAAATTTAAAATTAAAGTTTATATAACACGTCAAACGAGGTGACAAATCATAAATGAACACGTAATAAATCACAAAGTATATTATAAACGTGTTAAATTGTATTAATGAATTAATTCATGACACGATATAGTTATTAGATTGTTATAAATGAGTTGACACAATTTCTACACAAATACAAATAAATCCAACATTGATTCTATATTTTCGTATCATATCGTGTCGTTTTCATGTCTAAAATTACCACCCTCATTAAGCCCTAATCTACTCTTTCTGAACAACACATAAAGAATTTTCACCTTATTACTTTGCTTGAGCTGCACATCTATTTCATATTCTGAAGCATCTAATATAATGAAAATTAACTTATAAAAGGTCATGGAATTGAGCACACATTCCATTCAACCGTGTATCAAAGCAAATCATTTCCATCAAATTCCAGTACTGTAATTTCAACGTATTAACTGCTAAATTACTCAGAAAATGGGTATCATTTCAACAAGGTAATTTGAAGCTTCACACCAATGAATGAATTCATGATTATGTATAATGGTAAAATCTATACACCATGTGGAAGATAATGAAGAATACCAAGCTCTATCCTCGAGACACTGGTTCAGTCTTACAGACTGGGCAAATATTTTTCTGTGCCAGCCATTGCTTTATACATTGTATGTGAAAGCCGTGTCCACAATCCAGCTTTCCAAGTTCATCATCTGCTTCATAATCCTCCTGTATATACAAGTGAAAATGAAAACAATAACACATACAACAATTAAGCAAAGGTATGATGCAGATCTAATGACGATTGATAACTGAAAGCATAATATCATCCAGAAAAAGAAATGTGAGGAGGAAATACAATACTTAAAGCATTAAGATCACCTGACAAATGCTGCAATTTTTATCCAGTATCAAGGGTAAATGTGATGAAAGGTCTTTGATAATGGAGAGCTTCATTTTCCTGACACATTGGCTGATTTCGACTTCTTTCAGTCCAGTACTCACATTACCAATTCTCTCACCCAACTCCAGCAGTTGCTGTTAGCACCAAGACACAGAAAGTCGACATTATTTTACAAATTTAGAGCAATATAACAAAGCAAGCTAAACGTTATCCAGTGGCGGACCACCCTAAGCAGAGACTTCAAACGGGGTTCCCACAATGCCATCCCAATTTTATGCATAAAGTGGCCACTTAGAAGAGTCCCTTCCATTTGCCCTCAGCAACGCAACACACCATTGCCAGGAAGCATGATCAAAATAAAAATTTTACATGCAACTCTAGGGATACAACAAACCTCATATGACATGTGATCAATATCAAGCCTCCAGTCGCTAAATCTATCCATTCTTCCTCCCACCATGAAACTATTTTGGAGCATCATTATCTGCAATTTGGCAAAACTCAGAGGGCATTTAAATTGTCTTAAATACCAAGTGACTTCAACAGTAACTCAATCAAGCATATTGTCGCTGCATTTAAATGGAAACACATTCTCCCACAATATTCAATAAATACAATTCATTACATCTAAACCCCAAAGTTCATCATCGCCATATTGTTACGCCGTTACAGATTCCAAAAATTTCGCAGCTTCTCAATGTCTTTCTACAATTAGTTCCAAACACTACAATTTTCATAAACAGGCAATAACTCCACTATCTGAACAACATTACCAAGTTACTCAAAGAAGAAACAAATAAAAGAAACTTCTGGTAGAAAGATTCTAAAGATCAATTTAAGAAATATTTGATTGAAAGCTTCTAAAGAGTAATTTCCATGCCAGTGGAAAATGCCCCACATACTCGTTATAACTTTCATTCACAAAAACTTTTTAAAAATAATAGAAAAAAAAAGTTATAGACATCTTAATTTCTTTGGCAAACTTTGGAATGCATGAACTGAAAACATTCCATTTGTCATCTATCCTAACTCCACAAGTCATGGATACAACTCTGTTTGCAGCATTGATCAAAGGATTTTAAGCCCATCTCCTTTTTTTCTTTTAAATCTTAAGGATATCCTTCTGTCCCTTAAAACATCATCTTTTACCCCTACAGAATTATATGTTACAACATTTGACCCAGCAAGATAAATGAAAGATGCAGTTTACAAGCTTTGAACACATTAAACCTTAATAGTTTCTCCTTCTAAGCAAATCAACATCAAATATCAGGGGTATTGAGTATTGACTTCCATTCCACAACTTGGTTGTCAGCTTGCCCTCAAACTATGTTATGATAATAAGGAGAATAGGAGCTGTGAGAATGTATAGGAGAATATATTGTATAAATAGGAAGAGTATTGTAACCGATTTCAATCAATCAAGAATTCAATAATACCACAATTATTCTCTCTTTCTAATTCTCTCCTTCTCTATCTTATTCTTCTCTCTCTCCCTCTCTTCTTCTTTCTTGTTCCTCCTCTTCTTCTTCCTTTTCTGCTTCTTTCCCCTGTTCCTCTTCCTTTTCTTCCTTCTTCTTCAATTCTGGATCTTCAAGACTGTCAGAAGCCTGCGACATAACAAACTACTAACCCAAAAGCAATCTCCATCTCTCCCTCTCTCCAAAACGGAGAAAAATAAACACTAGGAAAACAACTGAGATTGAAAAAGCAGTGAAGATATAAACGCTGAAAATCACGTATGACTAAAACTAAAATAAAGTAATTATTCTCCATCTCTCTTCACTTAGTTATGACAAGAAGCACAGAAGAAATCATAATATCAAAATTAGATATTAATATATCATGAGAGAGAGAGAGAGAGAGAGAGAGAGAGATAGAGATGCTTCAGAAAAGAATAAGCATGTCCATGACAATATCAGCCTTTCCACCATAATAACCAACACCCCTTCAGAATGCAGTGCCCTCTAATCACCCAGTGGAAGCACAATGCCAAAATATCATAACATACAATTGGCAATGACATAGTAGTAGAAATCCTTAAGAAATGGGCACACCTCAGCTAAGCCATCAGGCGAAGGATGCCGAACATGACGGTAATATCTACTTCCCAAGACTTCAGGTTCAGGGCGAGATGTTACAAAAGCAGGGTCCGTATCCAAAAAAGAAAAAGTTTCAGGATTGACTGTGGCCCTCCTCCCTAAACATGAAGCACGCTGCCAACATTGACAGAACACAATAAGCTACCATAGAAAACAAGTCATAAACACAAAACACACACACATAAAGTGAATGGTTAAGCAAAGCATGAATTATAGACCACAAAATTAATTAGAGAAAAACAAACGGAATTCTAAGATCAGCACATGAAAAACAACCCTAAACAAGAAGCAATCCGAGAAAATCAATCTAAACATGCAGCCAAGAAACTCAACATCAGAGAGAAGTGTGTCCTCTAATTAAAAACTAGAGTGCATATCACAAGCTCCTTATAAGCTAACATTTAGATAATATGGTGGGCTCCGCAATTTTGGCCCTGTAGAATGATTGCGTCATTAACCATGTAACATTATTCGTGCACGCATAAAACGATTAATAAAACTATAGCAGAGAGCAAGGCCCCCGCCAAAAGAAAAAGTAATTTCTAATTGCATAGAACAACAGAGAAATCAGGGAAAGGAAAAAACAACAAAATAGAAGCAAAAGGGATCGTGGAAAAAAAAATTCTTGAAGAACAGCAATAATCAGCACCATAGCATATGCGTCAAATCTTAGATCAATTTTGCAGGGCAGAAAGTTACTACCCGTCCTGAAATCAAACACAAATTGAACGTTTGTTATATAGATAGATGAATGCCATAGACAATCTCTCAGCATCCACACTATATCTGGCAACAACAGCATTATACGTGTAGGAAAGAAGAAAGTGAAGTGTCAAAGAAAGAGGGAAATTGAATCCTGCATTAAAAGAATACCTCCCTCTCCCTTTGATTGATTTTGTTGTCCCCATCAATCTTCCCTCTCCCAGACGCATTTCTCCTCCCCACAGCACAATCCACTGACCCAACAACAGCATCAGCAGAAAAGCCAATTCCAGGGCCACACCACACATCCTGAACAACCATACAACTCCCAGGGTTGAAACTTCCACTACTCCCATTACTATCGCTGTTTCCATTATTGTTACTCCCTTCACCCACGCCCTGCAAGCTCACCTCATTACTCTCATTGTAAATCCTTAAACTATCCTTCTTCCTTTTCTGCCGCTGCAGATTATTTTTCTTCTTCACCCTCTTCCCCTCCCACTCCGCCGATGACCGTATCACCGCCGGCACCGACACCTGCTGCGCCGCCCCAGCAGTGCATCCTAAACCTCTGAATGTGGTGCTCTTTTTCTTGGTGGTGGACTCAGTAGTGTTTGAGGAGAAAGGGGAAAGGAAGATAGAGGAGATTGTGGATTTGGATGAGCGAGAGATATGTGGGTTTGGATCTGTTTCTTGTGTAGAAATGGGATTTTCTTCTTGTTGGTGTTGGTGATGGAATTGGTTTCTGGGCTTTCTTAGCTTGATTTGCTCTGCTATAGTGGATGAACTCTCTGCAAAAACAGGCATGATCTTACAGAGAGGCAAGAATAAAGAAAAGAATACAGAACAGGAACCCACAAGTAATTAAGCTTCAGAGAGAGAGAGAGAGAGAGAGGGAATGAGAAGAGGCTTGATTTGAGTTATTATGTGAGGAAAAAGAAGAGATTTTGGTTAGCTTTAATGACTTTCTCTCTCTGTTGTGATTTTTTATTTAAAAAAAAAAAAAAACTTTCAGATTAATTTGAAAGAGGGTCTAGGTAGGTGGGCTATGGTTTGTCTTGTTGTTGGAATGGAAAGGAAGGATGCTCAATTGCTCAGCAAAGAAACGGCACAAGACTCAAGGCTGTGGAATCCATTAAATACCTTTTGCTTTCTTTATTACTATATTTCCTTCACTAAAGCTCCTTTGATGCTAACTTATCCATGAAAAAAGCAGCTCCTCACAGAATTTAATTTGTATTTTACTATAAATAAAACTGTCATTAAATTTATTTTTCTTATTTTTTAATTTAATTTTAGTTAAAATTTAAATTTTAAAATAATTAACAAATACTGCCTTTCAAAAAAAATAGCGTATTTTCTTTTTTAAAAATAAAAAATAATGTCAGAAAAAATATAAAAGTAAATGTAAATTGGTAAGAGGAAGGGCATAAAATAAATAAAGGGGACAATGAACTTTAATTCAACCGTGTAGTTATTTTTAAAATTATAAATTTTAAATATAAATAATAGATAAATTAATTATTAAAAAAATATTCTTTTTGTCTCATTTTAAGTGATATTTTAAATTTTTTTCAATTTTATTTGTCAATTTAAAAAATTAAATAATATTAATTATTTTTTTAATTTTATTATCGTCTATTATTATTTTCAATAGGGGTGTATACGTTTTTTGTGAAATGCCAAATAATCGGAACCATATAAAATGAAATTTAATTCATTATTTTAGTTTAATTTGATTTTTTTTAATAAAAATTAATCAAACCTTTATTAAACTAAAAATTAATTTTATATGCATGTTTTTTATATTTTTTTAGGTATATTATATTTTTTTAATAAAATTATATATTTTTATACAATTAAAATTATAATATATAACTATGAATTGTATAAAACTTAATATTATCTTTTATTTTTTTTATCTTTTTTAATAATTATAGTTATTAATACATTAAATTATCTTATAATACTTATTTATAGGTATATTACTGTATTATATAATGTATAATGTAATCAATTCTTTATTTTATATATATAAATATATATATATATATATATTAAATATTATATAATTAAAAAATATTAAAAAGTATATTATATATGCTTATATATTATATTATATGTTAAATGTTAAATTACATATATATGCTTATAGTTAAAAAAATATATATATACTATATAATTAAAAAGACTCAAAGACATTCGAGGTTTAATACTTTAAAAGAAAACATAACCTCATTTCCGACTTTCTCTCTGGGCTCAGTACTATTAAATTATATTAAATTAAATTAAAATTAAAATATTTAAAATTAAATTAAAAACAAAAATATTAAAGAATTGAAATTATATCCAAATTTTCTACTAAAATAAGAACCATTTCAATCCTAGACCTAAAAGGAAATCACAAGGTCAAAAGGGAATTAGGATTATATGTTATCAAGCTCCAGCTCAGAAATGCAAATAGTTGGTAATCATGTGAGTCTGCCACTCTCAGTTTGACTCAATCCTTTGTCTTCTCCTTAAAGCATTCTTTTGTGGCCGGGTAAAATTAAAGCATACGGCAAATTTTCACACAGGCCTCGATTTATTAAAAATTTAAAATATAAATAGATAATGATAACTTATCATCTGAAGGAAATAATGTCTAGATCGTCATAGCCTGAAATGAAGGTAAAGATTCTGTGAAATGTGATGATTAATGAGGTAGAATTTAAATATTTTTATCTCATTTTTAGCTGTTAATATTTTTTTATATACTGAATGATAATATTTTTGAGATTTTAAAATTTTTTTATTTTTTTTTTAATTTTTTCAATAAGGATAATATTTTAGTGGATGTCACTAACATCAGTATAAAAGGTTTAGTGTCTCGTGCTAGAAATCTTTAAAGGTGGCGAATTTAAAGTCACTCTTTTTAATCCATTATAATATTTTTAATATTATATATTTTTACATAGTATTTTTATAAATATGATATTTTTAATATCAAAAAAAATTTTAAAAATTAAGAATATATCACAAAAAATTCTAAAATTTAGATAAAAGACCAGAAAGAATAATATCAATTAAAATCAACTAATTAATTAATTAATTTTAATTTTTTTAACAATAATTAATCTAGACTCACGTAAGCTCAATTTTCATACTTGATGACTTTTGCCTCTAATCTGTTAATTTATCCCGACCATGGGATCCAAAATTGAATGCATGTATAAATTTAGTAATCGTAAATTTAAAATATAAAATATATGATAAAATATATTTATTAAATATATAAATTTTATATATTTATATATTAAATTTATAATAAATTAAATTTAAATAAAAATTTTTATGCACAAATATGCACTTTTACCTAAGTAGCAAAAATTTCTTTTTTTTTTATTTTTTATACCATTTTCTTTTGCAAATGTATACAAAATCAAAATCCATCGGCTCAAAATCAAAGTAATTAACATAATATATATATTTTCAATTTTAACAATTTTTTTGTTTCTTCTCAAAACTTTTCTCAAATAAAGTTAACCCATTGATATGATCTTCATGTGAACAGTTCGGATAGCTGAATTTTATAAGAATTTAATTTAATTAATTTTTTTATTAATTTTTACATTTAAAAATTTAATAATTAAAATTATTAAGTTTTTTAAATTAAAAAAATTAATTTAAAAGAAATAAAAATTAGGTATGGTATTGAATATATTCATCTCTTGTTTGAAAAATAAAATTTTATAAAAATTTATGATATTGTTGATTTATCCTAATTTTATTAACAGCAATATGGATACCTATTTATTTTTACAAAATTATATATTTTAAAGTTGAAAAATTAAGCAACAACATAGTTTTAAATTATATTTTCCCCTAATAAATTAATAATTTGTAATTTCAAGGTTAATTTAATTGGTAAGTTGATTTACTTTCTATCTTATTAATTATAATTTAACTTATGAAAATAGACGGTAATTCTGTGAATAATTTAATTTTGATTGCAAGAGAAGAACTCAATATGTTATAAAAGCTGACATATGAAAGCAATTTACCGTAAATGAAAAGTAATTCAAAGGTGATAATGAGTTTTAATTTAGAGGAATCGAAGTTGTCTTCAAAATTTTAAGATTTCGAAAGTTAATTATTAAAAAAATTAAAATGCGTATAATTAAATAATATCCTTTAAACAGTTTAAAGGAGTAACTTGTGTTTAATATATATATATATATATATATATATATATATATATATATATATATATATATAAGGAAAGTTTATAATTTTGTTTATGAGTTTTGCCTTAGTTTTTGAATTTTAAAAATTAATTTTTTAGTCTCTTAATTTTATATTATATTACATTTTAATTCTTGATTTTGAGAAATAAATTATTTAATTCTTTTAATTTTAATAAATAAAATAATTTAATCCTTATAATTTAATGTTTACAATAATTTCATCAATTGATAAAATGATTAAATTGCCTATGCATTAAAATTACAAAAAGTAAAGTGTGATATGTAAAATTTAAGGACTAAACAATTAATTTTTCAAAGAACTAAAGTGTAATATAGGAAAAATTTTAGTACTAAATAATTAATTTTTTAAAATATAGGGATTAAAGTATAATATAGAGCAAAATCTTGGAATCAAATTGTAAATTTCCCAAAAAAATGTTTAAAAAGCTGTGTTAAAAAAAAAGGACTGAAAATTTTTTATCATGAGTTTTAATTTAATAATATTCAGTTATTTTTAGAATTATAAAATTTTAAATTGATTTTTAATTGAAATTAAATCAATAAAAAAATACTCATAATATAAATTTATCGCAACATAAAAAAATATAATAAACTCAACAATTTTAAAAAAATTATTAAAATATAAACTTCATTTATTTTGTAAAAAAATATTTGTATATAATAAATATTTTTTTAAAGTATTATTTTATACAATGAAAAATTAGCTAGAAAATATTTTTAAATGTTTGGAACATATTGATAATAATTAATGTCTTGCATATGAAATATACGTCCAAAATTAAATTAAGCCACAAGAAAAATAAAGAAATTATGAATAAAAATTAATATTTTTAAATCAATACTATTATTATTATTATTATCTACGATTTTTAGTAAAAATATTTAATTAAATTAGTTGTAAATAAAAAAAAAAAAAAAAAAAGCAGATGTATCCAAAAAAATAATTAAATTCATTCCAGATCTCATGTCATCGTGAAAAGCCAAGCTAAAGTAGGCAAAGGCTAATTTGTTCAATGTTGATCTCATATCATTTTCAACCTTTGCCCAATTATGAAGTCTCGATGAAAGCTTTTTACCTCGCCATAGCTTAGTTCAAAGGCTAATTTGGTTGGAATCCTTGCATAACAATTGAGAATGATGAACCATTTTTAGTTTAGTCTTTTGACCGATTGAGGATTGTTTATGAAGAGGTTAAACCAATTTATAAATTTTAAAAATAAATTGAAATATATATTTATGATATTTTTTTAAGCTTATAAGTTAAAAAAAAATTGAGGGATTAATTTTTTTTTATTTTAGTGATTATAAATTAATTTGATAAAGTATTTTATGCTACTCTTATTTTATTTTTAAAATTTTATTATATATCTCTTTTAATATATTTTAATAATTTTAACTGTAAATGTGTTTATAAATTACTGTCTACTAAATACATTAGTTACTTATTAACTACTTATAAACATTTTAACTAAATACGTAATTACTAAAATCTTAAATGCTTATAAGTTTATAAGTTACAAGCACTAATACAATATAATTAATTATGTAATAAAATTAAAATTGTAATGAAATGCAATGTAATTATCTTTGTATTTTTATATTTAATTATAAAATAGAAATATAAGTAGTGTAATGTAATGATAATTTTAATTTTAATATTTAATTTATTTATAATATTAATAATAAATGATAGTGGTTGCAATAATTGATGGTTAAGTGGTAATGATGGTTAAATGATGACAAAGTGATAGTGAAGGCGACGACAACAATAATAGTGGTTCAATGGTGGTGGTATCAAGTTGAAATATTAACGATGATAGTAGCCATGTAGTAATAGAAATAGTAACGACTAAGCGGTGATAGTAATGGTCAGATGGTAGTGGTGGTGATGATAACAGGGATAATAATAGTGATAATAGTAATAATGGTGGTGGTGACGATATGGAATAGTGATGGTAGTAACAGTAGTAGCTAAATAGTGGTTGTCAGTAACAGTGGTGGTGGTAGTATTAATAAATTAAAAAATTAAAATTATATTTATTTTCATATACAACAATTATTACGTTATTTTAAGTATAATAATTATATTATATAATTTTTATTTCATTATATTAAATTTTTTTATATTACAAAATAACGTAACTAAAATATACAATATAATTATAATTACATTATAACTTTAATTACATTATAAATCTAATTATTTTTAAATTAATTTTTATAATTTAAACCAAACACTTTCATAAATTAAGTATCAACAATTCAGAAAACTTAATTGCATAATTAGGTGGTATTGACACTATAAATTAAGTTTTTTTTTCTTAAGCACTTCTACTAGTTAAAGTTAATGATTTAACTCAAAATTATTTAGAGTGAAAAAAGATAATTCATATAGCTAACCCAATAAATTTTTAGGATTTAAATAAGTAATTTTTAAATTCTGAGTTTATACAGTCTTTTCACACTTTTATCATTAATACACTCTTTATTAATTTTCATATTTATCTTTTACTAATTTTTATGAAACAAAATGTTTAAAACATTTTAATTTTTCAAACATTACTCTTATAATACAATTGACTAGCATTATTTTATTCTTAAATAATAATAATAATAATAATAATAATAATAATAATAAAGTATTTTTTTTAAATTAAAGTCGAAACTTTTTATTTTCAAAAAATTTATGAAAATAATTTCTTATACAATTACAAATTAATTAATTCTGTTTTGAATTTGACACTTAAAAATCTATTCCAAAAAAGAATTGGCATTTTTATATTGTTGTTATTTTTCCTTCTTGCACATTTTTTTTTAATTTTATAATTTTATTTTGTAATAAAAATAATTTCATTTAAAAGAATAAAAAATATGTATAATATTACAAAAAATTTTATTAAAAATATTTATAAGTGTTTAAAAAGTGGATCATTAAAATGTGAAATTAATAGATTAAATATTTCAAAATATTTAGTGACTTTAATAGCATTAAAAAGTGATTTATTTAAACTTTAAGGGACTAGTAATTGAATAAGCATATCCCCATTCATTAATGAAACTGCTCGAATTTCCACACCTAAAATATATATGGTTAAAAATTAATAAATTTTTTTAATTTTATTAATTTAGTCCTAAACTTTAAAATTAGTTTCAATTTTAACAATTAGTTTCATTACATGATTTAATTGATAAAAATAATTTAAATATTTACCAACATTATTAACATTAATCAATCATTTATTTTTTTTATCATTTTAGTAAATCAAATAAAATTATTATTTTAGTATATCAAATTCTTATTATTTTAGAAGTTATAATTAAATTTATTTTGTTTATATTATTTAGTAATATTATATGTTTAAATATTTTAAATTTTTTTCATTTATTAAATTTTAAATTTGAGATAAAATGATAGAGAAATACATAAACTAAAAGTATAATAGAAAGAGAGAGGGGAAAAAAATTAAAATTAAGATTACAATATTAGATATATTATTTAATTACTATAATTTTTTATTAATAGGAAATTTTTTCAAAATTAATGAAAATATTAAAATTATTGAAAAAATTAATAAAATTAAATGGAACAATTAAAATTGATAATATATAAATGAAAATATTTGAATAATATTCAAAGAATACCTATTTAATATTTTTTTTGTATATTTTAAGTTTTATTTTCTATTTAATTATTTTTTATTCTTATTAATACACATGCTTTAATACAACAAAAGTTTTATTTTCTATTTAATTATTTTTTATTTTCTACACGCTGCATTTTAGTACAAAGTATTCACAATACTCTTCAATGAAAAGAATTTCAATCCTACAATTATCATTTGAAATAATAATTTTTATAAAAATATTTAATTTAAGTTATAAATAAATAATTTTACTTTAAATTCAATGCCAAAGAAATATATAATAACTTTAGATTTGCTTTAACTATAGTTGATTTATTATTATTTTTTAGTTTATTGGGCATCTTTTATATGTATATATATATATATACTTTTTTAATTTTATGGTTAATTAATTAATTTATTTATTTTGCAGCAAATGGAGCATATGTGATGAAATAAAAATAAAAATTTCTTGGAGTTTCAGAAATTCTGAAAATGAAATGCACATAGAAAAAGAAAATAATTCAATAATTAAAATTTTAAATATTAAAAATTAGAAAATTAAAAAAATTAGAAAATAAAATAGTAATATAAAATGAACTTTTAAGATTTAATAATATGATTAATTAATATGATCAACTTTAATATAGATGTAGAACATAGATAAATAGATGCAAATTTTATAATATTGCCATGTGTCAGTCAAGTAATTTTTTCAATTAAATTTTCTCAATTTTTATTTATAAGAGGTTTCATTAACTCCAAATTATAATTAAAGAGAAAAAAAAAATCAAATTATACGTTAATAAATAATGAAATTTAAAAAAGAAAAAAAAAAAGAAAAGTGTAAAAAAATATCATAACAACCATTAATTTATTAGCAAAGGTAAAGGCTCAAGCCAATAGCTAGGGATGTCAGTGCCATTGCTCAATCCTAGCCCTTGGGGTCAAAGAAGACTGTACAAAGACTGCGCCAGAGGATCTTTATAGACGTCAAATTCAATTTCATGATGAAACTTCTTAAAAACAGGATTAAAGTAGGCATACACATACACAGACATATTAAATTTAATTAATTAATTAATAATATTTTTAAATAAAAAGGTCATATATAATGAATAATTAAGATAATTATATTTTTAATTTCATAATTTATTATTTATGAATATTAATTTTTAAATTTAAAAAATCTTAATTGGTCCAATCAAATTTATTAATATATTTATATTACATTATATAGATATTAGTTAATATTATTTAACTAATAATATTAAAAATTATTAAATATAAAAATAGTCATATATAATAAATATAATAATTAAGATAGTTATATTTTCATTGTCATAATTAATTATATATAAATATTAATTTTTAAATTTAAAAAATTTAAATTGGTTTGATTAAAAAATTAGAAAAAAATTAAAAAAAATAGAATACTAAATCAAGAGAGTATCACTTTCTATTAAAATAGATCTATTAAAATGGCTCTAATCCCCATCAATGAGAGATCATTATCACAAGATAAAAGGTGAATTTATTCTTAAATTCACTTTTTTTTTATATATATTTTTAGGTTTTGCTTTTATTAAAAATTTTTTATTCATGACTATTATTTAATTGATATATAAAAATAAACTAAAAATTATTTAAATAAACTAAAAATTATTTTATATCATTTAAATGTGTTAATTTATTAATTTTTAAATAAATAAGCATAACAAAATTCAAATCTATAAAATATTTATATTTCTTTATTTAAAATTGAATATGATTAAAAAAATTTTAAAAAAATATATAACTGTTATTGAGAAATAGCAATTGGTGAAAATAATTAACAATCAATGATACCAAAATGAATACTTATGATTTTATTATTAATTTAAATTGATAAAAAATTAAAACAATATTTTTTTATGTGATCCATAAAAAATTATTGTGAATATGTATATGTAAAATAGATAATAAATAGATAAAAATTCACTGAAATTTATCTTTTGTGAGAATATTTTGACACTTAAATTAAAGTTAATATAAAAAAATAATGTGTTTTAAATACTCTGTATAAAAAATATTACACTTGCTAATTTTATTAAATTTTAAAAAATAATAAAAATATATATATATTTTAGAATGGGAAATTCAATTAGGAAGGAGACAAATATACAACTTTTTAGACTTTTGATGAGGGCATGTAATAAAGGAATCCAGCGCTGAAAAAGACCAAGTTGGTGAAGGTTAGTGTACCCACCTTCTTAATTTATATTTGAATTTTTTAATCCTATTAATTATATGTAATATTTAAATATAATTTTTATTGTGATATAAATTGTAATTAATGATAAATAATTATAATTTTATATGAAGAAATTTATTTTTTTAATAAAAATTTAGGTGAGGAGAAGCTCTCCAATCTAATGAAGACATAGTATAACTTCACTCAGAGATTATAATTTATATATTACTTATAAAGATAAATAATTAATAAAATTTAAATTTTTAATTTAATGAGTACTAGAAATTTTAAAAAAATTATTAAATAAGTCTGATATACTAACTTAGTTTAATAATTGTGCTCTCAACCAATAAAAATATAATACATGTCTTTTATGTCATTATAAGTAGGATAAAATCAAAATTTAAAAATAAAAAATTTTAAAAATCAAATCAAATCGATTAAAAAGAGAAAATGAACTGAATCGAACTAATAAATATCGGTTCGGTTCGATTTTAAATCAATCAAATCGAAATTTATAAAATTTCATATTTTTAACATTAAATCTAAATAATAAAACATAAAAACAAAAAAAATTAGAAATCAAAACTCAAAAATCTTAAGGTTTTCTTTAATTGATTTTCTTTGATTTCCTATATATATTAATAATTTTTTTGATTTTTATGAAAATAAAATTATCAACATTATAGATTGAATTTTAAATAATTATAAGCACTATTTCAATCAAGAGTCTCTTTTATATATCACATGTGTTACTCAATCATCAATCTGATTTGGTATACCAATTCACCTAATAATTTCTCTAAAATTTGTACCTTTCAATTGTATTAAACAAAAATAATTTAAATAAAAAATAAAATATTTAATTTATGATTTGAACTAAATAAAATAATTACTGATATTTCTTTTTTTTTTTAAGAAAAATAGAGATGTGTGCAATTAACAAGAAAGGAAGGGATGCTGATTTTAACTTTTTTTTTTTTATTGCTAAAAAAGCTGATTAGATTATTTTTGTTTCTCTTTCTTTACTCTTGGTGTTCTCCCATTCCTTTCCCATTTCAATTTCCTTTCTTTTTGTTTTTCATGTTATTATAATCTAATATATTATTGCTAGAGCTTCATCTAAATAGTAATTTATTTTTTAAAATATTTTTCTGAACAAAGTTTATTATTATTTTTAAATATTAATCTTACTTATAAATTGATCAAATTAATATATAAATTTTAAAAATAAGATAATTTATTTATTTATAATAATTTTTAATTTATTTATTTATAATAATTTTTTAACTTATAAGTTAAACTTATAAACTAAAAAAAATTGAGAAACTCAACTTTTTATTTTGGTACTTATAAATTAATTTGACTAAATATTTTATTATATTATCCTTATTTAATTTTTAAAATTTTATCATAAATCTCATTTAATATTTTTTTAGTTATTTTAACAATAAATGCACTTATAAACTACTTTTTACTAAATACATCAATTACTTATCAATTACTTATAGGTACTTTAATACTTATAAGTACTTTAATAGTTATAAATTAAATATGTAATTGCTTAAAATTTTAAATGTTTATAAATACTTATGAGCTTATTTTTATAAGTTAAAATGAAATACTATCTTAATTAATAAGAAATTGAAGAAATGAACTTAAATTCACTCAATTAAATAAGTGATATGCTTTTAATAAGGTGAATTTATTGATATTTTTAATAGAATCTATCAATGTTTTTTTTAATTGTGTGATTATCAACTTTATGCTTGTCATTAGCTTTTGAGAAAAATATTTTGAAATTTTTTTGCAACTTTTTTTAAATAAGTTACATAATTAGAGGCTTTTAAAATAGGATAGGCATGAAGGTGGTTGATTCATAAAATTGGCATGAAAAATGTTTATATAGAGATAATAAGCTAATTAAATCTTCTCTCTTAATATTCAAAAAAAAAAAAAATTCTTCTTTCTTAATAATCTGGCTTTGCTAGTCCCTTCTAGTGTGTTCAACAACAGACAAAATGTTGTCTACAGTCATTAACATGCATTATTTGTACACATTTGGACTATATTCCTTGGAGGATACATTTGGACTATATTTCTTAGGGGGTCCTTGGTTAAAGATGCCCATGTAGCCATTCAAGTGGGAAAATAATATTATTAAAAATAAAATATAAATTAAATATATATAATATTTTTAAAAATGAAGATAAAATATAAAAAATTTAACATTGAAATTCTAAAATTAATCGTTTAATTATTAGTCTTTAATATAAATCAAACATTGATTTATTAATAATAAGCAGTTATTTAATCAAATTTTATTTTTTTATTTATTTTATATGTTATAATTAAAATAACAAAAAAATTAAAATAATAAAATCTTTAAATAATGTTGTTAAAACAAGGAGTTGGTGATATGAAAAATAAATAAATAAAGCTACTTAAGGTGGTGTATCATTTTTTTTTGCAAGGAAAGTAAAGCACATAATACATTTAGATGGTAAAGAATATCAAAGTTTTCTTTAAGCCTAGTTAATCTCAAATCCCAACCCTTCTAACAAAATGAAAGTGAAATCACATTTTGCATTGATTTTGTTTTTTCTTCAATAAGCTAATTTTTTTTTAACATAGAAAAAATGGGCATAAAGAAATTGACTATATGTCTAATATAAAATATTACATCTTTCACATTCATACACATTTGGAAAGATCATCACACTTATATTCGGACTAGAATTTAGGATACTTTTTAAATTGAATGAATCTCTCTTTCTTTTATCTTGTGAACCAGCCATTATAGATATAAAATTATAAATCCCTTGTACTGTGTTTGGATAAATTATTGGGAAGGAAGGAAAATACAAAAAGAAAATTTTTTCTTATTTTTTATCATTTATTTTCCCACCTTGTGTTTAAATAAGTAGAAAATAAATGATAAAAAATAAAAAATACAAAGGAAATTTTATTTTTTAGAGTGATTTCTTATTTTATCTCCAAAGAAAAATATGACAAATTTTACTTTCCTATCTTCCTTCTTTTATCTAAATAAAAGAAAAGGTCTTTTCAAACTTTTTTTCTCTCGTTATTTTCTTTCCTCTTCCTTTTTCACCTATCCCAACAAAGTGTTAATCTTTTACGGTATAAATACAGTTATTTAAGTATATATTTTTACATTAACAATATTAGACATACACGAATTAAATTCTAAACAAAATTTTGATATTTAATTATAATTAATTAAAACTTTTAATTTTTAATTTTACAAAGCTTAATCTAGTTGATTTCAATTAATATAAATAAAGTCGCATGAGTTGCTTGCCTTAATTTGATTTTATTTTTTTTATTTTTATAATTTTTTAGAAAAATTTATTCAGCACAACAGTTATATATATAACGGTTGATTATGATTCACATGAAAAATTACTATAATCGATAATGATAATACAACCATTGTAACAATGGTTATATTTTAAAAAATTTATTTATTTGGGGGTTCAGCTTTCAATTTTTGAGTTCTTATCCATGACCTCAAATCCTCAAACTCCCCAGAAAATAAATTCAAAGGGATCTTCAATAAGTGCCCAAGATTTGGACAATAGGCCTAAAGAGAAAGAGAAGTGAACAACACATTCATGGACTTGAATGAGTTAGATGTCTCAATCTATATATTGAAGCCCAATCTTTTGATAACTGAGTTGGGCTTCAGGTTTTTTCCTTATCCACCAAATCAGATTCATCTCTATTAAACCCTAAACTCCAACCTTCAAAGTTCAATCCTTGGGTAGATAAACGAAAATGCTAGCGCCAGCCATGAACAGAGCTGTTCTCAGAAATGTCTCACTACATATTCCCAACCATCTTCTCGATCCTCTAAAATCCATAACAAATCCTATCTCATCATCATCTATATTTGTTTCTTGGACGCTTTCTACACTCAGATTCTACTCGTCTGATTCTGATTTATCTCATAAAGAAAATTTCACTCGGACCCAGAAGCAACATGGTGGAGTTGAGGATGTTGATGGCGTGAGTAACCAAGGTAAAGAAAATGGAATTAAAAGCTTGTGGTTCTAGTTGGTTTCTGTTTGGCTGGTGGGAAAATGGTGGAAAATACATATGGGGGATTAAAATTTGTGTGATGTGATATGGTTGCAGAGCTAAAGAGGCGGATAGAGAAGTACTGCGAGGGGGATGAAGAGGCGATTCCTTCAATATTTGAAGCCATATTGAAGAGGAAATTAGCAGGGATTAAAGATGAGGACTACGAATTGATGGAAGAAGTTAGGCGGAAATCTCCAAGTGAGAATTTTGATTCTGATTCCGATGAATTGAATGATTCTGATGGCGATAAAAATTGATGCAAAATTGCAATTATAGAAATCAAGGTATGTATTGTTATTGGCTAAAATAATTTTGAGTTCTATAAATAATTATAAATGTCATAAATCTTGCTTCTTCCGGTCACTTCCTCAGGAAATTTGCCTGTTCCAATGAAATTTTGAAATGTGCTTCATCTTGTAATTTTCTTCACCAGGCAATTTCCTAGGCAAGGTCTCCATGCAAATAAGTAAAGTACAACTCTTGAATTATAGAAATGTTCCATAAACCTTCAGGTAGAAACCTCAAATTAAGACAATTATAAAATTGAAGACGCCTTGGGAAAGCTCCATTTACAATCTCGGTCCTTTCTACTAGATCATCTGAAGCAAATTTTCTAGCTCGAGAAATCCACTTGCTTCGCAAAACTCTTTACGAATGAGCTTTGCCTTGGAGGCTTTCCAAAGTTCAACATGTTTTAATTTGTGAAAGAATTGAAGAAAAGATTGGTTCTCCAAGAGATTAGAAAGACATAGTACTAGAGTAGTTAGGTTTTTCATGGAGGGAAGCCAGTTAGGCAATTCTACTAGACCACCATGTAAAATAAGCTGTTGAAGATGAGGTGGAAGAGAAAAAGGTTCAAATTTAGGCAGAAGTGCGCCTTTGCTGACTTGTTCTGCAGATAAGCAAGGGACGATTAGCCGCGGGTACACAATCATCTGGCCCTGGTATTGAAGAAAAGACCGTTAGCTTCTTCTTGTAAATATCTCCTTCTCTGCCTTTTTCCCTTAACCAGCTTGCTCAATCCCGTCCCTCCCCTTCTGCTTGTCTTAAGCGCTGGTGAAAAGAAAGAGTAAGCGTTGGTAAAGAAGCACGAGTCGAAGGGTGAATCCCTTAAACTTAATAGAATATCCCTGTTCGAGTTCGTATTCAAGCTAAGTAGATTAGCCGATGGAGAAAAGAGCGAGGATTGCTTGAGTTGTTAGCTATGAGTAAGAAGTTGATGAGTTTCTTCCTCTGTCAATTCACAAGGGATGTTCCGTAGGTGAATTCCTTTACTCTAAGTGGAGCAGGATAGTAAGAAGGCACATGCTTTACGACTTAAATTTTCGTTTAAGTTTTAAAAAAAAAATAAAAAAATAAATTATAGAATGGGAAATGCGATTATAAAGCAGACAAATATAAATACAACATTTTATACTTTTGATGAAGGCATGTAACAGGGTAATCTAATGCTGAAAAAGACCAAAGTTTTATGGTAAATGTTCAATTCAGCCTTATATTTATCGGGAAAGTTCAATTTAATTTATTTCTAAATTTTTTGTTCAAATTTCTTTATTTTTTGATTTAAATAAAAACTCAAGAAATTTAAATTTTTAATTTTAAGAGTAAATTTTTTTTGATTTCTTAATTTAAATCTAAAAATTAAGAAGTTTTATTTCTTAATTTTTTTTTATTTTTAAACTAAATTGAGATTAAATTGAGTATAAAAATATGTTTGTTTTACATATATCATTTTTTATTTAAATATATTAATTAAAAAGTTAAAATTAAATAAAAATTAAAATTAACAGATTTTATTTATAAAATATGAAATAATGAAATTATTTTCTAAATCTGTTTTTCAATAATATGTAAAATAATTTTTTTTTAAAATAGCATTTTTATTTAAAATTTAATGTCAAATGAGATTTAAATATATCTATGTTTTTAATTTAAATTGAAAATTTTTATAATGTATTTAAATATATATTTTATTCTAATATAAACTCTACAAACTGTATTTACTAAATTGTGTGCAATTTAACCAGAAAAAAAACTGGTTTTTTTTTTTTTTTTTTTTTTTTTTTTTTTTTTTTTAATGAGAGATGTGTGCAATTAACCAGAAAAAAGAGATGCTGATTTCAATTTTTTTTAAACTGCTAAAAATGGTTATTAGATGATTTCAACTTTCCCATCTTTCTTCAATTCCTTTTCTTTTTTTTTTTTAATCTAATATTATTGCTAGAGCTTTGTGGACTCTAATTAGGGAATTTTATTATTTATTGGTTTTATATGATATAATATTTTAAGATATTAATAGTCTATCAATATTTTTAAGATGTACGTGATTAATTCAAATTATACGATTTATTTATTTATTTTTATAAATTGAGTTCAATTGGATTCGAAACTTTAAGTGTTATAACCTTAGAGACAACTTCAATACCTCGTTAATATTTTTAATTTAAAATTTTTAATATAATAATTTATAATTAGATCAAATTATACCTACGATCTTCAAAATTTAATCATACAAAATCATATGTATAAGGGTGCATTATAAAAAAATTGATTAGTTTGAATGATTTGTGCAATTATAAAATCGAAGGAGTGAAGTGCCTCCTCGTTGCTTTGTACTCATCTGGTTGATTCTTTGCTCTGCGACGCATCTCATCGCTTTTGTGCCCCCGCATGTTGTGTTGCTTCTCCAGTTATCAAAGACTCGCCCTTACCTCTAGCCTCTTACGTCCTCAGTCTTCTCGTCCATTCAAGGTGAGATGAAGACTTTTTTCAATCATTCAATTCATGGATCAGTCAAATGCTCATCGCTTCGCGTGTTGCATGTTCAAGACTCCTCTCCTCTGCTTCAACTCGCCTGTTGCATGTTGGTGATTTTATGTTGTAAAATTAAGAATTTGCAAATTTGTGAATTTGTGATTTTAAATTTGCAGATTTGTTTAGGTAGAAATGTATTTGAGTTATTTGAACAATGTAATTTGAGTTAATTTCTTACTTTTTTTCATTATATTTTGGTGATTTTGTATTTGAGTGACTTTTTGTTGTTGTGGTGATTTTGGGGAAGTTTTGCTCTGTAATTGAGGAGAAGAAAATGTCCCATAACTGGAAGACCGAACCGGAAAAATTCAATTTAGTTTGATTCCATTTAATTATTAGTTCAATTTGACTTAAGTTCATAAAAATACACTTTTCTATTATTTGGTTTTTATGGTTTGGTTCAGTTCGGAACTTAACCAATAGGTTGTACACACTTCTAGAAGACAGTAAAGGTATAAATAAGCCCTTAAAGTATTCAAAAATACAATTAAGCACTTGAATAAAGTTTAGGCTCAATTAGACCCTCAACTTTTAATTAAAATCAATCAAATCCCTTTTATTTCAATTTTGTCCTATTAAATTAAATTTTCATCGCGTGCTAACACGCGTAGACGTTAAAAAACACACATCCATCTACTTTTGCTATTGTTTCTTCTGAATTGAGTTTCTTTGTGGTGTCAGGAATACAACCATTTAGTCCAACTTGATTTGTAATGCTTTTCCCAACATCAAACACAAATTCCTCAATATAATATTATCAAAATTACCCAAATCGATTCCCTTGATAGCAACAGTAATAATATATGGATTCAAACAAACGAATTTCTCGTGGCATTGAGAAATGTGTACAGGTGGTATGATTATGAGATGGGAAGACTCTGAAAATGGTCTCTGTGGAAGGTGGTTTTCATGGGTCTGTGGAGGTCCAAATGAGAAGCTGGGTTTGAAAGGGGGTGGGAGGAGGGTGGAGGAAGGAACTGTCACAGGTGATAATGAATCAAGGAGGAGAAGCAATTAATAACAATAACATTGAACAGAGAGGTTGAAGATGTCCAGCTTCTGACAGTGCTCGGGCAATTTTGATGTCAGCAACGAGGTGACGTGGGGTGCTCAAGAGGTCCTAATGTTAATAACTCCTCGTGAAAGCAACTAGTGGCAGCAAATGGAGCTCATATTTGTGCTGAGATGAGTGAGTTGCATGTGTTCCATGGTCGAAGAAGCGTTCTCATGGTAACATAGAAGATCCATTTCGCAAGCCTAAACCTAGAAGCGGTGGACAATGGAGAAACATTTTAATTGGCATTTCAATAGATATGAATGAGAAATCCTTCTATATTGAGGATGCAATAGGGAGAATTGATGATAATAGTGACACTGACATAAAATTTGCTCACGCCATTGGATTGAAGTTCTTTGTCCCTGATGATTACTTTGATGCATAAAAGATTTTGGCAAGCATCTCCTGGTGGCTGGTGCAAGAGTTACTAGCATAGAGGTTCTGATCAGAATTTCTCATATATGATCGATTTGATGTATCCAATTATCATTCTTTTGATTTGTCACTTGAAGGACCTAAATCTGAGTAAAAAAAAATGAAGTCATTAGAGGTCTTGCTGATTGTCTAATTGGACCTCTTATATGGCTAGTGAAAGAAATTATGATAATTCATTGATGTAAATAGAAAGAATGCAATTGAAACATATACACAGATTGTTGCAGGTAAATTTTAATTATGATAAGTGTGTGTATTGGATATGAAGGTGCCTTTGATAATTTTTTTTTATTCCTTCTTTTACTGCATTTATGTGATGAGATAAATTGGCAATGAAGATCCATAGCTGCATGTAAGATTTTGATCTAAACTGTAACTTGGGGTCTACTTAAATGCTATCCACATTTTTGACTTCTCAAATGTTGCATTAAACATTTTTTTTCCCATGCATATGTCTGAATTACTCCTTCACTATATGCTATGATCATGTAGAAATGAATTTTTTATCTTCTCCATTATATCATTTGAGATCAAAACATGATCTCAAAGCCCAGAGGTGCAAGTGGACGTTAGAATAGGATGGTCTATATATATATATATATATAAGCTATTGCCAAGTTAAATGTGATTGCTTGTGTGATGGGATTGAGTTTGAGCACAAGTTGTTTGATGAAATGCAAAAACAAAACTTTGTTTTATGGAGTGGAATTGGTGGGTCTATACAATTGAGGTGATGATAAGCACCCAAATGAACATTGCCTAAGGATGCAGACCTCTAATGGAACCCAAGGATCATTAACACCAAAACAAGTTTTCTTTGAACAAAATAAGATACAATCTCTATGGAAAAAGAAATACCAGAATATATATTTCAAAGAGGAATAGATCAAGTGTTAACACAATAACCCAACTTGTGGGAGATTACATTGATCATCAAGTAAAATAGGCAAGTGATCAAGTTGCCTAAGTTCTAGTTCTTCCAGAAACTAGCAAGAAAGAAAAACTCAATCTCTCTCTAAGGGAGGCTCTCATCTACAGCAGCAATGAAAAACTGAAGGAAGAAGATGGTATTCTCTTCATTATAAACCTAGGGTTATAAAAACACAAGCTAAAATTGTTAAGACAAAAGTTACAATTAATTGTGCCCTGTTAGCTATCCTAACAAGAATAGTAAGTGTATTAATTATAAAGACAAAAGATGGCAGCAGCATTAATTGCAAAAGGGCAAAAGGTTGCAGCAATTAATCCCTCTTTGTAGCAGAATATTAGGGCCCACTTGGTCAAAAAGTAGCTCTCTTTAATTCAAATGAACCAATGAGCTCCCTCTACGTGGCGTGAACCCTACAAAGACCTAGGTGGCTGCCAAGTGGACTCCAGGGTGGCATGAGGCATGTCCAAAGTGGCTGGTGACGTGGCTAGTGACATGGCAATGGAATCTGACGTGGCTGGTGACGTGGTAATGGAAGCTCCAGCTTGGCACATGGTGATCCACTTAGATTCTTGGAGCAAGCAAGCTAGGCCTCCCTTATGCAACTCCCCTCCTAAGCCGAAAATCCTTTTATGGTCCATGAGCATGCTTTGAAGTTGCTTAGCTCTCGCCCTAGTGATTGCCCCTTTGAAAAGTGGTGGTGCTCCATGATGATCCTCATCATCCTCTCCCACTTGAAAAGAATTCATCCTCGAATTTGACTCTGCACCAAGGAAAGGAGTAAGATCAGTTACATTAAAAGTATTACTAACACCATAATCACTAGGCAATTCTATCTTATAAGCATTATTGTTAATTCTTTCAAGCACTTGAAAAGGGCCATCACTTCTAGGATGCAACTTAGATTTCCTTTGGTTAGGAAACCTTTCCTTTCTCAAATGGATCCATACCAAGTCACCAGGTTCAAAAATCATAGGCTTTCGCCCCTTATTAGCATGAGATGCATATTGCTCATTTTTCTTTTCTAGATGCAACCTAGCTTGTTCATGCATCTTTTTAACCATTTTAGCTTTTTTCTCACCATCCAATGAAGCAACATGATCAATAGGCAATGGTAACAAATCCAAGGGAGTAAGTGGATTAAAACCATAAACAAGCTCAAAAGGAGAGTATCCACTAGATGAATGCACAACCCTATTATATGCAAATTCTATGTATGGTATGCATTCCTCCCAAGACTTTAAATTTTGTTTCACTAAGGCTCTCAAAAGTGTGACTAAGGTCCTATTCACTACTTCTGTTTGGCCATCAGTTTGGGGATGGCAAGTAGTAGAGAAAAGTAGCTTAGTTCCCAATTTTCCCCAAAGAACCTTCCAAAAATGACTCAAGAACTTGACATCCCTATCACTCACAATGGTTCTAGGTATACCATGTAACCTAACAACCTCCCTAAAGAATAGATTAGCAACATATGTAGCATCATCATTTTTGTGACATGGGATAAAATGAGCCATTTTTGAAAACCTATCCACAACAACAAAAATTGAATCATGACCCCTTTGTGACCTAGGCAATCCCAAGACAAAATCCATGGACAAATCAACCCAAGGATGCTTAGGCATGGGTAAAGGTGTGTATAGCCCATGAGGCATCACCTTAGACTTTGCTCTCTTGCAAGTCTCACATCTAGCACATAGTCTCTCAACATCTTTTCTCATGTGGGGCCAAAAGAAATGCTCCCTAAGGACATCTAGTGTTTTGGCAGCACCAAAATGCCCCATAAGGCCTCCACTATGACTCTCATTTACAAGCAATTCCCTCAAAGAACTTTTAGGCACACACAATCTATTTTCTTTAAACAAATATCCATCATGCCTAAAGTACTTTTGGAATGCAGATTTCTCACATGCATGGAATATGGCAGCAAAGTCATCATCATGCTCATATAATTCTTTAACATACTCAAATCCCAATAATTTAGAATCAAGAGTAGTAAGAAGATTATACCTGCGGGAGAGTGCATCAGCTACCACATTCTCTTTACCCTGCTTATATTTCACAACATAAGGAAAAGACTCTATAAATTCTACCCATTTAGCATGTCTCCTACTCAACTTATGTTGGCTTTTGATATACTTCAAAGACTCATGATCAGAATGTATGACAAATTCCTTAGGCCATAGATAATGTTGCCATGTTTCTAATGCCCTAACTAATGCATACAATTTTTTGTCATATGTAGAATAATTCAATGTGGCACCATGCAACTTTTCACTAAAGTAAGCAATTGGACGTTTCTCTTGCATGAGAACAGCTCCAATCCCTACTCCTGATGCATCACATTCAATCTCAAATGTCTTGTCAAAATTAGGCAAAATTAATAAAGGTGCATAACACAATTTCTTTTTAAGCATGGCAAATGCATGTTCATGTTCTTTACCCCAAACAAATGTCACATTCTTTTTGACAAGTTCATTTAATGGAGCAGCCAATGTACTAAAGTTAGGTACAAATCTCCTATAAAAACTTGCTAATCCATGAAAGCTCCTAACTTCAGATGCATTTTTAGGTGTTGGCCAATCTCTAATTGCCTTTACCTTTTCATCATCTACTTCAACACCTTTGCTACTCACAACAAATCCCAAAAACACAATTCTTTCTAAGCAAAAAGAACACTTTTTCACATTTGCATATAATTTTTCTTTTCTCAACACTTCAAACACAAGTTTCAAATGATGCAAATGATCATCAATGTTTTTGCTATAGACAAGAATATCATCAAAGTAGACAACAACAAACTGTCCAATAAAAGCTCTCAAAACATGATTCATAAGCCTCATGAAAGTACTAGGGGCATTAGAGAGACCAAAAGGCATCACTAGCCACTCATATAAGCCATGTTTTGTTTTGAAGGCAGTTTTCCATTCATCACCAACTCTCATTCTAATTTGATGGTAACCGCTCTTCAAATCAATCTTACTAAAAAAATAAGAACTATGCAATTCATCCAACAAATCATCCAATCTAGGAATAGGGTGGCGATACTTTACAGTGATTTTATTCACAGCTCTACAATCCATGCACATCCTATATGTTCCATCCTTCTTTGGCACAAGCAAAACAGGAACCGCACAAGGACTCATGCTCTCACGGACATGTCCCTTAGCCAAAAACTCATATACTTGTCTCTGAAGCTCCTTAGTCTCAGCTGGACTACTCCTATAGGCTGGTCTATTAGGAATTTGAGCACCAGGAATAAAATCTATTTAGTGTTCAATACCCCTAATAGGTGGTAAATCCGAAGGTATCTCATTCGGAAACACATCCTGGTATTCTTGCAAAAGAGACATAACAGAAGAAGGAAGATTGGGGTCAAGGTCAGAAACATTTAAATAATTCTCCCTATACATGAGAATGCATAATGGCATACCACCCCTCAAAGCTCCTCTCAACTCTCTTCCCCCAACATACAAGCTCATCTTTTTCTCTTCTCTCCTTTTGTCTCGAGACCTCTTCCTTTTCCATTACACTCACTTTCTTTTCTTTCACTTCTTTCTTTTTCTCTTTCCCATCACTCTTTTCTTTACTTTCTTCACTCTTGTGCTCGGCTTCTCTTAATTTTTCTCTCCAACTCTCTTTTCTCTCCTCAACAGCCCTCAATATTCTCATTTGGTCCTCATGTGCTTGTGATGGTGACAAGGGCACCAAGGCATGTGTGCGGCCATCTTTCTTTAAATTGTAGTGATTCTTCCTCCCATCATGAATCACATACCTGTCATACTGCCAAGGCCTACCTAGCAAGATATGTGTAGCTATCATGGGCACTACATCACATAAGACCTCATCATGGTAGCTCCCTATAGTGAAAGGCACCACTACTTGCTTAGTTACCTTCACTTTGTTGCAATCATTTAGCCATTGTAACCCATAAGGTTTAGGATGCTTAAGGGTAGGCAATCCTAATTTCTCAACAAGTAAGGAACTAGCCACATTGCAACAACTACCCCCATCTATAATCATGCTACACAACTTCTCCTTCACCACACACCTAGTATGAAAGATGTTTTCCCTTTGCAACTCATCACTACCCACAATAGGTTGAGCACTCAAGGTCCTCATGGTAACCAATGCAAAGTCATACCCATCGGATGGCTCTTCAACGTGCACATCCTCTTCATTTTCATTCCCCTCAACTAACATCAAAGGTTCGACCTCATTTTCTTCCTCACTCTCTACCTCCCCATCTTCCCTAATCACCATGACTCTCTTGTTAGAACATTGGGAAGCATAATGCCCGTATCCCAAACACTTGAAACACTTCACATCTCTAGTCCTAGTAGTGGCAGTACCCCACTTCTCCTTATCTTTACTTTCTACCTTTTCTTTCCCCTTCCACTCTTCTTTCCTAAACTTAGGAATTTCTTTCTCACCCTTAGAAGTCTTATCTACATTTGGTTTCCAAGGGGCCTTTGGAGCTGAATGGACACCACTACCATACTTCAAAGCTCTCTTCATCTTCAATTGTTTTTCTATTTTAATGGCTATGTGCACCAACTCAGTCAAATTAGTGTAAGAGTGCAACTCAACAACATGTGCAATCTCCATGTTAAGACCAGCTAGGAAACGTGCCATAGTAGCCTCTGGAGGTTCATCTAATTGTGCCCTTGCTAAGGCTATCTCCATTGCCTTATAGTACTCCTCTACACAATTCCCTCCTTGTGTCATCCTTTGCAACCTTTGGTGGAGTTCCCTAAAGTAGTGTTGGGGAACAAATCTCTCCCTCATTGCTTCTTTCATAGCCCCCCAAGAAGCAATGGGTCTAAGACCTAAAGTCCTTCTCCTAACCATCAACTGGTCCCACCACACTATAGCATACTCCTTAAACTCTACGGCTGCAAGCTTCACCTTCTTTTCTTCACTATAGTTATGACACTCAAAAATTAGCTCAACTTGCCTTTCCCATTCCATGTAAGCATCCGGATTCTCCTTCCCATGAAAGGGAGGAATTTTCATCTTAATACTACCCACATTAGCGTCTACCCTCTCTTCTGGGCCTCCATATCCATAATCACCATATCTATACTCCCCAAATCTAGGCAACCTACCTCCTCTTCTACCTCTAGCTCCCCTGCCCCTAGGTGGTCTATAACCCCTACCACCATAGTTGTAGTTACCAACCTCAAATTCTTCTTCTATCTCTTCCTCAAACTCTTCCTCAACATGCACTTCACCCTCAAGGTTCTCCACTCTTGGTTCCCCTATATTTCTCACTTCTTGCCTTCTGTCCCTAGCATCATCTCTACCCCTTGCTCTCTCTTCCCTATCCCTTCTCATCTCCTCCAAAATCCTATTCATGTCATCCCTCAATGTATTCATGCCCAAGGTCAACCTCTCAAATTGTGCAGCCACGACGTCCCTATACATAGCTTCATCAACTAGGACTCTCTCCCCACTACTACCAGTTTCATTTGACATGATTTTGAGCTGCAAGAAAACAAGTTAGTAGGAAATGGCTAACCCTCTCTAGGTGTTTCACACAAACAGATGGCTTTTACCCTCTAATGCACTCACACCCTCAAGCCTTTTACCACTCACTTCTTCTTGCTTGGTTCCCTTGGAACTAAGATACCAATGGCAATTCAAAAACTCACAAATTTTAAACAAAATGATCAAGAACGATAAGGAACAAGATGTGATACAAGAACAAGAAATGTGACAGTGGGGTCAAAATAAGATATAGACACCAAATGAAGAGTTAGTAAACTGGAATGAAGACAACCTAATGAAATGATATCTAGCTCAAATATCAAATTTCATAATCAATGCAGCACAGATACCAGCAGTTCACATAATTTACCAAATATATGCTCCAATTTTGGTTCACCACACAAACGACTATATTTTGATCTGAAATTTGGTACACACTATAAACCCAATATGGACTAACTGCTGGTAAAATTTTAGGAGCTTCTGAGGGGGTTTACTATGTAAACTAAATTTGATCAAGTCTGCTGCAAAATTTTGGTTCAGTAAGAGAACAGTGTCAAACGACCTCCAAAATTGACATGGGAACTACTAAAATGGGTTATAAATAGTCTATAAATTTTCAGAGTTTTTTGGATTGGTTTCTTATGCGAACTAAATTTGATCAAGTCTACCGCAAAATTTTGGTTTGCTAGGCAAACAATGTCAAACAACTCCAAAAATTGACACAGAAACTTGTGAAATGAGGTATAAAAAGCCTATAAATTTTCAGCATTTTCTGGGCTGGTTTGATATGTGAACTAAAAATAGTCCAGTTTCTCCGCAAAATTTAGTTCAATAGGCAAACAGTGGTATTTTCACCCCAAATTTGGTATGAAGCACAATAATTATACCCAAATGATTCTGGTGAAATTTCAAAACCAAATTCAAACTTTTACCCCACATTTCTATAATTTCCCCCGATTAAACAATGGTAAGAAATCACAATTTCCAACACAAACATCACAAACTCCAATAGTGCAGTAGATATATCATCAAAATTGCACTGCTATCAGTTACTAATCATGTCAATTCCCAATTTCAGTCATCAATTCATCAATCAAAATTACTGCAGTAGGCTCAACATGCTTGATATTATGCAAGAGTTCAAAGAAATTAGCTAGCACAAAGATGGTATAAGCTGGAATATAGATTAAACCCTAAGACAAAACTGGAATCAAAAACAGATTTAAAGAAATTTCTCTAAAACCCTAGATGAAGATTTCAGCAGCAAGTATTAGAAACAGAAATGAAAAGCATGGAAGATAAAGAAAA
Organism: Hevea brasiliensis; assembly: GCF_030052815.1. NCBI lineage: Eukaryota > Viridiplantae > Streptophyta > Magnoliopsida > Malpighiales > Euphorbiaceae > Hevea > Hevea brasiliensis. The sequence goes on from NC_079501.1 coordinate 86,762,937, forward strand.
ACAAAAACCCTAGAAATGTCTTCTTTGGCAGAATGCCTTAGAAGCTTAAACCAAACAGAAAAATCAACTTAAGGAATATAAAGATTGAAGGATACTTACTTGATTTGATGCCCTAATGCTCTGATACCAATATGATAAGCACCAAAATGAACATTGCCTAAGGATGCAGACCTTTAATGGAACCCAAAGATCATCAACACCAAAACAAGTTTTCTTTGAACAAAATAAGATGCAATCTCCATGGAAAAAGAAGCACCAGAATATATATTTCAAAGAGGAACAGATCAAGTGTCAACACAATAACCCAACTTGTGGGAGATTACATTGATCATCAAGTAAAATAGGCAAGTGATCAAGTTGCCTAAGTTCTAGTTCTTCCAAAAACTAGCAAGAAAGAAAAACTCAAACTCTCTCTAAGGGAGGCTCTCATCTACAGCAGCAATGAAAAACTAAAGGAAGAAGATGGTTTTTTCTTCCTTATAAACCTAGGGTTATAGAAACACAAGCTAAAATTGTTAAGACAAAAGTTACAATTAATTGTGCCATGTTGGCTATCCTAACAAGAATAGTAAGTGTATTAATTATAAAGACAAAAGATGGCAGCAGCATTAATTACAAAAAGGCAAAAGGTGGCAACAATTAATCCCTCTTTGTGGCAGAATATTGGGGCCCACTTGGTCAAAAAGTAGCTCTCTTTAATTAAATGAACCAATGAGCTCCCTCCACGTGGCGTGAACCCTACAAACACCTAGGTGGCTGCCAAGTGGACTCCAGGGTGGCTGCCAAGTGGACTCCAGGGTGGCATGAGGCATGTCCAAAGTGGCTGGTGACGTGGCTAGTGACATGGCAATGGAATCTGATGTGGCTGGTGACGTGGCAATGGAAGCTCCAGCTTGGCACATGGTGATCCACTTAGATTCTTGGAGCAAGCAAGCTAGGCCTCCCTTATGCAGCTCCCCTCCTAAGCCGAAAATCCTTTTATGGTCCATGAGCATGCTTTGAAGTTGCTTAGCTCTCGCCCTAGTGATTGCCCCTTTGAAAAGTGGTGGTGCTCCATGATGATCCTCATCAGGTTAACAGAACATAATCTCTGTTAACTTTGGGTCTAAATGTTTGATTTAAAAATTTTGAAAGTTTAATTTAACAAAACTTTTTTTAAGGACTTAATCATTTTAATTATACTTCAGTGGCTTCTTTGTACCTTTGGCTTTCTTTGTATACATTTTTATATACACTTGAACAATATTTCTTGAAGTGTCGTTAATTGAATATGCAAATATAGTCATTCAAGTGCAAAAATAATATCATTAAGGATATATATAAGTTAAAAAAATATATATATATATATTATAATATTTTTAAAAAATGAAAAATATATATCAACATTTAAAATTGACATTCTAAAATTAATCGTTGAATTATTAGTCGAGTGAAAATTTATTAGTCTTTAATATAAATCAAACATGGATTAATTAATAATAAGCAGTCATTTAATTAAATTTATTTTTTTTTATATTTTATATTTTATAATTAAAATAAGAAAATCTTTAAATAATGTTGTTAAAACAAGGAGTTGGTAAAGAACATCAAAGTTTTCTTCAAGCTTAGTTAATCTCAAATCCCATCCCTCCCAATAAAATGAAAACGAAATCACATTTTTGCATTGATTTTGTTTTTCCTTCCATATGTTAAACTTTTTTTTTTTTTTATAACATAGAAAAAATGGGTTTATAGATAAATTGACTGTATGTCCAATAGAAAATCTTGCATTATTCATTTTCACATACATTTGGAAGGACTCCATTGCACTTACATTCGGATGAAAGCTTAGGATAAATTTCAAATTGAATGAATATTTTTTTCATCTCCTAAACCAACCTTGATAGATATAATCATTAATAAATCCTTAATCTTTTATAGCATAAATACAATTATTTAAATATATATTTTCCTATACTCTCGTGTGTGTCTATTTAACGATAAATATATATATATATTTTTACATTAAGCACATACACAAATTAAATCTCAAATAAAATTTTACTCGAGTTAATTTTTTGTTTTCAAGTCTTATTTTGGGCGCGTTTGGCTTTGTCGCTTAATAAAATATCATTTCGTTTAAAATATAAGTTTTTTGAGTTCCTTAAATTCTCATAAATAAATTTAGTGCATGTTTAACATTGAAATTAAAAAATTAAACTAAATAATGACGCTGTTTAGCATTGAGATTTTTGCTTTTCATAAAATTACTCTTTTAGATACTGTTAAAAATAATAATAATTTAGAAAAAATTATTTTATTATTTTGAAATTATTATAATTAGAACATATCAAATTTAATTTTAAATTAATTTTTAATATCTTTTTACTAACATTTTTAGAAAAATATTTTTTTTAACAGTAGTTTCAATAATAATCAAAATAATTTTAAAAAAATTATTTTATTATTTTACTATTATTATAATTAAAAATTATTAAATTAATTTTAAATTATTTTTTTAATAATAACTGTAACAACGATACCAAATAGGTATTTAAAATGATCATTCAAAATTTGGACAATAGGTCTAAAGGGACAGAGAAGTGAATAATATATTCATGGAATTGAATAAGTTAGATGTCTTGATCTCTATATTAAAGCCCAATCTTTTGATAACTGAGTTGGGCTTCTGGTTTTTTGCTTATCCACCAGATCAGAGTTATCTCCATTAAAACCCTAAACCTAAGCTTCAATAATCGGGTAAACGAAAAAGGCCGGCGCCAGCCATGAACAGAGCTATTCTCAGAAATCTTTCACTTCAAATTCGCAACCATCTTCTCGATCCTCTAAAATCCGTAACAAATACTATCACATCATCATTTATAGTTGTTTCCTGGACTCTTCCTACACAAATATTCCACTCTTGTGAGTCCTACTCATCCCATGAAGCAAAATTTGCTCGAGCCCAGAAGCGACATGCTGAAGTTGAGGACGAGGTAAAGAAAATTGAATTAAAAGCTTATGGTTCTAGTTAGTTTCTGTTTGGCTGGTGAGAAAATGGTGGAAAATATATATTGGTTTATTAAAATTTTTGTAAGTTATTGAATTGTTAGATGTGATGTGATTGCAGGGCTAAAGAAGAGGATAGAGAAATACTACGAGGGTGATGAAGAGGCGATTCCAGAAATATTTGAAGCTATATTGAAGAGGAAATTGGCAGGGATTAGAGATAAGGATGACGAATTGATGGCAGAAGTTAGGCGGAAATCTCCAAGTGTGGATTTTGATTCTGAATCCGACGAATTGAATGATTCTAATGGCGAGAAAGAATGAGGCGAAATTGCTATTACAGATTAAGAAATCAACGTATGTATTTTTTTTTTGGTTAAAATCATTTTGAGTTCTCTTTACCTGATAGGCTTTGGCTATTAAAATTTTTTTTTAGGGAAAATCAGAGCTTTATTAATCATTAATCAGCTTGTAACACAGAAGCAAGAAAACTTGGAACAACATTGCAGCTGGTGCTTGCTCGCATGAGACAGTGCAGCTCTAGCCAAGCAATGAGCTCTGCCATTACCCACTGCAAGGACAGATTACAATCCTGCTGTAACAATGCCCTGCAATCCTTTATGACTGTGCCATGCTCAGACCAATTATCTTCAAAGGAAACAATCGCAAAGAAAACCTCCTGTGAGTCAATCTCAAACTTTGAAACCTCCCATTTTTTACATCCAATTTTTTTTAACGTTTTAAAGAGAAGATATTAATTTCTTTTATATAAAATAAAAATATTATATATGTTCAAATGAGATGATTAATTTATATACGAATAAAAATTATAAATACTACTTAATATAAATAATATAAATTAAAATTTTAATTTTATTATAATTACTGATTTACTGTTAGCGATTATCCTTCTTATATATGAATTCTCTTATAATTATTTTTATATAATTTAAATATAATTATAATTCTAATATTACAATCCATCTATTTATAATATATTAATTATTTTGTAAAGTGTGTTACACGTTATTGTTCTTATTTTGCATATTCATAATTTAATTTTTTTATATAATTTTCTATTAATTTTATAATATACCATTTTTAATAATTTAAAATAAAATAAATTTTGAAAATAATTTTCATTTTATAAATTAAAAGTCTATCATATTGAAAGTATGTAATATTTTTTCATAATTATTATATATGAAGCGATGATTTTTTTTTTTAAAGTTACATCAATTTCTGATTTTAGTTTTTTTTTTTTTAAGAAATTTCATTTTAAATTAAAATAAATTCATACCATCATTTCCCCTCTTAAATTAAAAAAAAAAAGAATTTAAATGAATTTTCACTCAATCATACTTGACTTATATTTTTTGGAAAATGAATTTTTTAAAAATATTAAAAAGAATTGAATTCTTTCATTCCAATCAAAGAATTAATAAAAAGGAAATCAATTATATTGAATTAAATTTTTGTAAAATTTTAGATTCCAATTAAAGAATTAGGAAAAGAATTTTATTTAATTTCTTATTGTTTCTTCGTGTTTTAATATATATTTTTTTAATTTTTTAGTTTATTTACATTTTTGTGAAGTTTTAAAATATCTTTGCCCATATTGTGGTTGGCTATGGCCATGACGGCCCTGCAACAAAGAACAAAATATGTCTGGTTATTGTGATTGAGATTTGTAGTCACTTTGGTGCTGCAAGTTTTAGACCAAAACCGAATCAAATTAAATAAAAATTTGAAGAAGATAAGTAATTAAATGTAGGAATTAATCAAAATTAGAATTAATAAATTTCATCAAACATGAAAACAGCACCACAACTAGCCCCATATTTTAAACAGTATGAACACCATCTACAACGTATCCACTGTTAAAACTTGGTGTCAAGGAACCGTACCAACAAGCCTCGGTTGCACTAAATTCATAAAGCAAAAATTACAACAAAAAATCTCATGAAATATCTACGCAAATCCATTTTAAAAACTATATATAGTTTTATTAAACTATTTACAAAGTAATTGACTAAATTCAGACGAAATATAGACATCGCATCATAAGTTTAATTACCATATAATATTTTTCTTTGTGAACTAAGCCGGTATAACATACGTCTTCAGCAAACACATCAGAAGGCCTTAAACCATCAGACACCATTATAGCACAGATAAAAATAGCTTGCAAGATTTTGTGTATTCATTCACAACTGTCATGCATTGCACGCCACAACATAGAACCACTTCGTCTTCCTAATTCATCTGGAACCAAATCATGACTAACTTTGTATTTGGAGCGAAGAACACGAACCCAGAAAGACTTTGGATTTGAAACCAAACCCCAACACATTTTTAAAATAAAGGATTGGTTGAGAAGATGAATATCTCTAATGCCCAAACCACCTTCATCCTTTGGCTTCTGAGCATCCTGCCATGGAACTAAGGCAATCTTTCTATTACCATCCAGCGAACCCCCAACAAATTTTGGGCAAGCCTTCTCAATTTCATCTCAAATATAAGACGAAAGTTTCACAGTTTGCATAGTAAATGTCAGCATGGCAGTTAAAGCAGACTGTGCTAAAGTAATTCGACCAGCCAAAGATAAATGAGATGCATTCCACCCAGACAATCGTTTCTGAACCCGATCAAGAACATATTGACAAGTGGCTCGGCACACTTGTAAGTGAAGTAAAGGAACTCCCAATTCCAAATAAGTCCCAAGGTCACTAGATATTGAGAAGCCTAGTAATTCCCCTAAAATCCTTCTGGTTTGAATTGTAACATTCTTTGAAAAATAGACTTTAGTTTAAGATACATTCTCCTTTTGCCTCGAACATTTACAAAGTTCATCAAGCACCCCCTGAATAACTGTAGCTTGTTTCGAAGAGGCTTAGCGAAAAGAATGAGATCGTTCGCCAAAAATAAATGTGAAAGAAGAGGACCATTTCAACACAACTTTAAGGGCTTCCAGCAACCATTATCCATCGCTTGCTGAATACCACGAGCCAACCTTTTCATGCAGAAAACAAACAGATATGGCGATAATGGGTCGCCCTATCTCACACTTCTAGATGGGCTAAAAGCTTTAGTCATACCCCCATTCAATAGAATCCGCATTGAACAGGAGGTAGTGCACTTCATAATACAACTAAAAAAGGATATCGGAAGCCCAGCCTCCATCAAAGACTCTCTTAAAAAGTCCCACCGAAGACGATCATAGGCTTTTCCATTGTTATCTCAGGCGCGCGCACTAGGCGCAGCCCCAGGCGCCTCGGGACAGCCAAGGCGCACCACCTCACTGAGGCGCACCGAGGCGCGCCTCAATGAGGCAAGGCGCTAGGCTGCTAGGATTTTTTTTTTTAAGTTTGTCCAGGCAAAGACAAAGACAAAAGGAAAAAAGAAGAGGAAAAGAAGAAGAAGAAGAAGAAGAAGAAGAGGAGTGAAGGGAGAGATCAAACAAACCTGGCATGTATTTTTTCTTATTATTTTCTTATTCTTCTTCTTCTTCTTCTTCTTCTTCTTCTCGCTCTCCTCTGTTCTCTTCCCCTGTGCTGCATTTTTTTCTTTTTGTTTCAGTGTTTCCTTTTTTTTTTTTTTTTTTGCTGCCAATGTCATGCTCTCTCTCTCTCTCTATCTCTCTCTCTCCCTCTCTCTCCCTTTCCTGTGTTGGGTATTCTTTTTCTGCTTCTCTTTTTTTTTTTTTGGACTGCCATGCTCTCTCTCTCTCTCTCTCTCTCTCTCTCTCTCCTGCAGTGTTCCTGCACTGTTTCTGCACGGCATTTTCTTTTTCTGCATTTTTTTGGCTGCCATGCTCTCTCTCTCTCTCTCTCTCTCTTTTCTGCACTGTTCCTGCACTGTTTCTGCACTACACTTTTTTCTTCTGCATCTTTTTTTTTGCTGCCAATGTCATACTCTCTCTGTTCTGGTTTCTGCACTGTTACAGCAGCTGCAATTTTTCATTTTTTTCTTTTCATCACTTCTTCACTTCTTGAAGACGAGGAAGAAAATGATGATGATGAAGATGTTGATTTGGAAGATGAGTATGAGGAGGATAATGAAGATGATGAAGAAGATGAAGAAAATGAAGAGGATTTTGATATTTCTATTGATGTGGATTGAACATTTAGTAGTTTACTAGTTTATTAAACTTTAATTTTTAGTAATTTATTAGTGTTTTTAACTTTTAGTAGTTTATTTTTATCTCTTTTGGATTATAAACTAATTATTACTTGCATATTTGTTAGTTATTATTATATAGTTTTATGTTATTTGAGGTGTGATAGCATAATTATAATTTTTTTTATTTTTAATATATATTTTTTATTTTTGCGGCTTGGCTCTCTCGGGCGAGCGCCTGCGCCTTGCGCCTAGGCTCCAAGACACCTTGGCGCCTTGGTGCGCCTTGAGCCTTTGATAACTATGGGCTTTTCCAATTCCACTTTAATTGCCATAGAATCTCTCCTCCCAGTCTTCGCTCTCATATGATGAATTAATTCCAGAGCAATAACTACATTGTTTTTTTTTTTTTTTGAAATAAGCAATAACTATATTGTTAGTAATATGTTGTCTTGCAATAAAACCTATCTGAGTCAGGCTCATCAAACAAGGCAAGATGACTTTCAACCGATTAGCCAGGACCTTAGTGATTATCTTATCAGCCACAAAGCAAAGGCTAATGGGATGAAACTGGGACGGAGAGTCCGAATGAGGGACTTTGGGAATCAAATTGTGCAAAGTAAGCCATAACACTATCAATATCAACCCCACCAATAACCCGACACACTTCTGAACATATAGCATCACTGATAATATCCCAATACCGTTGATGGAAACTTGTATGAAAACCATCCAATCTAGGGGCCTTCCAAGGTTGCATGCCAAAAAGAGCCTTGTGAACCTCAACTGAAGAAAGTGGCGAACTTAATCCAATTAGAGCATCCTCACCTAGATTAGAAAAACAACCCTTAATAGGATAAGCTGGTGCCACTGCCGCATCCTTAGAATAGAGACGTTTCTAAAACTTCATTGCCATATTTCGTAATTCCGCTTGATCATGCACCCAAATACTTTTAGCTTTCTTAAGATGAAGAATCCAATTTTGTTGCCCTTGATTAATTGTCTTAAGGTGAAAATAGCAGGTGTTGCGATCTCCCCATTTAATAAATTCACTCAGAGACTTCTGGTACCATACCAGTTTCTCCTGATGAGAGAGAACCTCTAGCTCTTGCATTAAATCTTTTTCCACCAGGAATGACGTCGGTCCATAGTTCAGACTTCTTTGAACACCACTCAGGTGACTCAAAATACAATTTTTACGATGAAAAATGTTCCTAAAGACAGACCTATTCCAAAGTTTCATCCTGTTTGTAAAATGGCTCACTGCTGACATAAAAGAGGAGTTTGGCCTCCAGTTATCACGGACCATATCCCTAATTTATCTTGCGTCATCCAGGTAGCCTGGAAGTGAAACAGATGATCCTGGAATTGCAAATGTCGAACACCATTCGGCAATAAAAGTAGAGGCCAAAGCATCTTAGGTAAGTGCAGTACATAACCATCAGGGTAATTGGGTCTCCAATCCCTATTACCAATAGTCCAATCCAAACGCTCCATCATTCTACCCCGAGTCCAAGTGAAAAAAGGACCCCCTGAAAGGAATCTCCATCAAACTGGAAGTTAGTATCTACTGCTGAAAAATAAACGATAGAGACTCGAACGATTAGGAGAGCCTCCTTTCTTATCTTCAGCCCTAAGGAGAGCGTTCCAGTCCCCCATAAGAGCCCACGGACCAACAACATTAGAAGCCACACTATTTAAAGATGGCCACAAAAGAGCCCTAATAAAAGCACTCGGGCAACTGTACACCATAGTAAAATTCATGAGAAAACTATTGGCTTCATAAATTTTCATATGAATATACCGTCTGTGATGAGCCAGCACTTGCACTGAACAGCCCTTTTTCCACAAAACCTAGATTCCTCCTGATGCCTCCACATGTTGAGAGAAAGAAAACCTAGTCTTTTTAATCACTCGGTTAGCCATCATACCACTGATTCGAGGTTCAAAAATAATGACAACTGCCGGATTGTGTCTCTAGATATATAACTTAAGAGATCAATTAATGCTGGCACTGGTTGCACCTCTGCAATTCCAAGTCAAAATAGTCATAAGAGAAAAAGAAAACAGAGATAAAAAAGGAGAAACCAAAGGGATAATTGCCATTTACACTCTCTCACCCCTGTGGGATCGAAACTACATAAAAATCCAGTGAAAAATATATATATATATATTGATTTTGATAAATTTAATGAATTTGCAGTAATTCAAAGAAAGAAAATAAAATTAATGACTCTCTCTTTTTCTTTATTTTTTTCCTTTATAGACTCTTTAAATTTGAAATTTTTACTATTAATTAGCAATGGCGCTTATTTTTTTTTCATTATGTATTATTAATAAACTCAAATTCATACTTGACAGATTTGCATTTTCTTTTATTTCTCTCATTTTCTAAAGTTTTGCCGTTTTGTTTTTAATGTGGAATTGATTTCTACATATAATTATCTTATTTCCCTTTATGATTGTTTTTAACATTTTCTATGAAAAATTGTCTGGTTGTTTTGAATTATTGTTGATCAATTTTGTCTAATAAACATGATCTGTCAAAATATTATGATAACTGTGATGGACAACTATATCAAAATAAATGCTGAGAGATCAAAATAATTCAGAAAGTAATGCAGAAGATATCTAGATAATATTTTAAGAGATTTATCTTATTTTATTAAACAATAATTTTTGATATCAATATTATTAATTATAAATATATACTATGACTATTTTATTGATTAAATGATACTTCCCTTTATAAAAAAGAAAAATGAAGAGTATTACCTCAAAGCCAAAGATTTCACGTATGCAGTTCTGATACGAATAGAACAAAACTAGAAGAAGATAATTTTATTTATAAACACAAATATTCCACCTGCAGAGAAAGACAGTTGAAGCATGGGGCATGGCTGTGCTAGCAAAAAAAGCTACTTAAAGCGATTGCAAGTCCGGTCGCATACCTCACAGCACTTATTAACATTTTTTTTGTGTGAGGCAATAGTTATTTCCTCTCCCGCAAGGAAAAACTGCTCCTCTGCTTAAAGGCTTAGTATAAACTGTAGCAGCAGCAAGCATTCTGCTAAACTCGGAGTCCACCATGAACTCAATCTCCATGTTGCTATCTATTGGTATAATTGAGAGTTTGTTTGTTCCTGTCAAAAGATTAGTTAAGTTATTGTTAGCATCTTTTATGTTCATTGACAGCTTATGTGACCCTTATTTTGTTGACTCTAGTTAGCTTCTCCTATAAGATTTGTTCTGTATGTAAACTCTTGTACAGTTCATTCAAGATAATGAGAAATACAGTTTCTCTTTCAATTCTCTGTTTGGATATCAAAGTTCATATGTTATCAAAGTGGGTACAGTAGCTTGTAGAATCGATTGCGTGTTTCTGTTAGCCATTGAAAGTGAAATTTGAAGATGAAGGAGAGTAATGCAGCAAGAGATCAAAGCATTATGAATTTCTTCGAGGAATCATTAAAGAATCATGAAACAATTGATGATCAATTTGTATTGCAAAGCTCGGATCACCCAAGGATGGTCCTTGTTTCAGCGCAATTAACAAGGAAGAATTACAGATCGTGAAGTAGGGCAATGAAGATTGTTCTTGGTGCCAAAAACAAATTAGGTTTTGTTAATGCCAAAATTGAAGCTCCAGAGGAAGGATCTGAGGGGTTTGAAAGATGGAAGGGGTGTGACTACATGGTCGCATCCTGGTTGTGGAACTCTATTACAAAGGATCTGGTTGGGGGATTTCTCTATGCGACGTCCTTGAAGGAGCTATGGGATGAAATTTCAGAGAGGTTCGGTGGGAGTAACGGGCCAATGATATATCAGATCAAGAGAAGGATATCATTACTGATGCAAGATGGATTATCCATTACCAGTTATTATACAAAATTGAAGGAACTTTGGTATGAACTGGAAAATATTAGAGTAATTCTGTCATGTACATGTGGATCTGTGAAGATTTCAACAGAGGTGGATAACTGTGATAAGTTGATGCAATTTCTTATGGGGCTTAATGGTGCCTATGATCAGGTAAGAAGCCAAATCCTCCTTCATGATCCCTTACCAAGTGTAATCAAAGCCTATTCTATGGTTTTGCGGATTGAAACTCCTAGAGAGGTTCAATTGAATATTGCTAAAACTGTAGATGCAACAGCTCTAGTTGTGAAATCACAAGGAACTCGAAAAGATTTTAAGAAGTATGATCCTAGAAAAGGTCATTGTAATTACTGCAATATGGATGGGCATACTAGGGCTGGTTGTTTCAAATTGATTGGGTATCCGGAGTGGTTTAAAGCTAAAAACAAGAATCAGAGTTCACATCAACAGAACAAAATAGTTGCACAAGTTGAAAGTAAAGTGCAATCTGCTGACCATTTTGTTTCTGATTCACCTTGGGATAAAGGTTATTTTACTGAGATGAGCAAATATGAAGATCTTAGTATAAGCTGGAGAGTTTACAAATGGAAATGCAAAGAATGGCCAAAGGGAAGTCCATAGCCATGAATGTCGCATCAATACCTTCAGACCATCAGTCCATGATGAGTTCCACAAGTTTTGCTGGTAAATTCAATCCCAAATTGGTTTGTTATGCTGGAATGGTAGGATCAGAATCTTGGATTATTGATACTGGAGCTTCAGATTATATGACACCAAATCCACATTTGTTACATAACCTTGCTTTCACTCACACACCAATATCCATTTGTTTACCTAATGGCCAAGTTACTGAAATTAACCAAACAGGCACTGTTTACTTGCATAATAACCTTTCTCTATACAGTGTGCTCTTAGTTCCTTCATTTAAATTGAATTTACTTTTGGTTACCAAGCTTCTTAAAACCACAAATTTACCCTTACTGTTTTACCCTTTCTGTTGGCTATTTCAGGACCAGAAGACTAAAGCAGTGGTAGCCATTGGGAAAGAGCATGAAGGACTTTACATTCTGGATAAGTCTAGTTTTCTTTCATCCACCATTCAGTTTTATCATTCAAAAGTAAAACATTTGCTTGATTCCCTTGCTTTGAACTCTGTAAATACCAGCTTCTCTAGTGTGAGTATTAATAAAGAGAATTTTCAGTTGTTCAATTTTGCTTAAACTTTAGATTTTGCTATACTTCATGCTAGATTATGACATTCATCACTTCAGAAATTACAACACATTTAGCCCTTCAAACTTCACATTGATTTCCATTATAAATGTCCTTTAGCTAAACAAGCCAGAATTCCTTTTCCTGATAGTGAGATAAAAACACAATACCCTTTGGAATTGTTACATGTTGACCTATGGGGCCCTTATGCCACACCTTGTGTTTCTGGAGATAGATACTTTGTGACTATTGTAGATGACAAGTTAAGAGCCACTTCGACTTACATGATTAAACATAAAGACCAATGTAGCTATGTTCTTGCAATGTTTCTCAATCATGTGGAAACCTAGTTCAATGTCAAAGTGAAAATAGTAAGGACAGATAATGGGAGGGAGTTTGTGAATCATCAGTGTTTACAATTGTTTCAGTCTAGGGGCATCATTCATAAAAAAAGTTGTCCTTATACCCCTCAACAGAATGGCGTAGTTGAGCGAAAACATAGACATCTCTTGGATATTGCTAGAGCTTTGAGATTGCAAGCCCATTTTACCAAAAAGATTCTGGTCTGAGTGTATTTTAACTGCTACATACCTTATCAACAGATTGTGCACCAAATTACTTTCTTGGAAAACTCCTTATGAATTGTTATTTCACAAACCACCCACTTATGACCATTTAAGAGTGTTTGGTTGCCTCTGTTTTGCTGTTAACCTTCACCCACATAGAGACAAGTTTGATGATAGATCACATAAGTATCTGTTTCTTGGGTATCCACCTACACAAAAGGGCTATAAAGTCATGGATTTGCAAACCAATAAAGTGTTTGTAAGCAGGGATGTAATTTTCTTTAAGACAAGTTTTCCTTTTAATGATACACCATTATCTTCTGTTGAGTCTTCCACCCCAGTTCTTCCTGTTCCTATTTCTTCATCTACATCACACCATACCGTCACTCTCCTCTCTACGCCCGTTCCTGCACTTCATCCTTCTAAATCTTTGTCCAAACCCATACCTGAACCTCCCCAACCTACATCATTAACACCCCAATTGTCTCTTTCTCTTGCTCCAGCCCCACCACCATTAAGAAGAAGTACTAGACTTCATCAGCAACCTTCATGGTTGAAAGATTTTGTTGTTGCCTCTCTTTCTCATGCTACTACCTCTGCGGCAGTCTTCTATTCCTCACCAGGTACACCTTCTTTTATATTCTCTCCTAGCCATTATGCATTTGTTACTTCAGTATCTAACATTCAAGAGCCTGTTAATTATCTTCAAGCAATAACTGACAGCAATTGGATTGACGCTATGAATCAAGAATTGTAGGCTTTGGAGAAAAATGATATTTGGGAACTTTGTGAGTTACCTAAAGGGAAGAAGGTCATAGGTTCAAAGTGGGTTTTTAAAGTCAAATACAAACCAGATGGAGAGGTTGATAGATATAAGGCCCGCTTAGTTGCTAAAGGGTACAATCAGATAGAGGGACTTGATTTTAAGGAGCGATTTAGTTCTATGGCTAAAATAGTCACCGTTAGAATTTTTATTGCCCTCACAACTGTTTAGAAATGGCCTCTATATCAGTTAGACATTAATAATGCTTTTTTGCATGGTTACTTGGATGAGGAAGTGTATATGAGGCCACCAGATGGGTACCAAGGCATTACCAGGGCGGGTCTGTTTGCTGAAACTGTCCCGTTATGGTTTAAAACGTGCTTCCTGACAATGGAACCTTGAGTTTACTTCCTTTTTGCATTCTTTGGGTTTTCAACAATCAGTACATGATCATTGTCTCTTTAGCCGAATAGATTCAGATGCTTTTCTAGCTCTTTTAATCTATTTAGATGGTGTTATCATAACTGGAAACAATTCACAGGCCATTGACAAAGTCAAATCTGCCCTGCATGATAAATTCACTGTCAAAGAACTTGGTTTCATGAAATATTTCCTTGGTTTGGGGGTAGTTCAATCAGAAACTGGTACCTTTATCAGCCGAAGGAAATTTATCTTAGATGTTTTGAAGGACACTGGCATGACAGCAGCTAAAGCAGTGTCTATGCCTCTTCATAAGGGTCTTCACTTAGCACCAGATGATGGAGAGTTATTGGCAGATCCTGATAAGTTTTGAAGACTTATTGGGAGACTTTTATGTGTGAACATCACCAGGCCTGATATTACTTACTCTGTGCAACATTTGACGTTCATGGCCGCTGCTAGGAAGCCCCATTGGGATGCAGCATTACATTTGCTTCTTTATCTCAAATCTTGTCCTTCCAAGGGACTTTATTTCCTTGTGCATTCTGATCTTAAGCTCAGCACATTTTGTGATGTAGATTGGGGTTGTGTATTTTCTCGCAAGTCACGGGGTTTGCATTTTTCTTGGAGATGCTATGATTAGTTGGAAAACAAAGAAGCAGAACACTGTTTCTAAAAGTTCTGCTGAAGCTGAATACCATAGTATGGCTACTACTGTTTGTGAATTGTTATGGATTTCTTATATTCTTTGTGATTTGCAGGTCATTGTTTAGCTTCCTCTCTCCTTGAAGTGTAATAATTAAGCAGCTATTCATATAGCTAATAACCCTGTTTTTCATGAAAGGACTAAGCATTTGGACATTGATTGTCACTTGGTTAGGGAACAATTGCAGCGTGGTTTTATTTTGCCTTTCTCATGTTTCTTCTGTTCAGCAACTTGCAGATGTGTTTATAAAGCCTTTACTTGTTGCTTCCCATCATTCGTTAGTACCCAAGTTGGGTCTTGTGGACCTTCCCTATGATTCAACTTTGGGGGGGGGGGGGGGGGGGGGAGGGCGCGGCGGGTGCGGCCAGAGAGGGGCGACAGAGAAGAGAGGGGGGGAGGGGGTGGTTGGGGGCCGTGCGGGGATATTGGTATAATTGAGAGCTGGTTTGTTCTCGCCAAAACATTAGTCAAGTTGTTGTCTAGCATCTTCTATGTTCATTGACAGCTCATGTGAGCAGTATTTTGTTTGACTCTAGTCAGCTTCTCTTACAAGATTTGTTCTGTGTATAAACTCTTGCAAAGTTCATTCAAGATAATGAGAAATACAGTTTCTCTTTCGATTCTCTGTTTTGATATCAAAGTTCATGCTATCCCCTATGGAGAAGTGGTTGCCATCCATCCTGTTTGGAACGCTAGCTCTGCAAGGGCTTGTGTTCAACAGAATCAACACCAACACTGCTGTAACTGATAGAGAGAAAAACTTCATTTTGTCTCTTCTCACCTTCCCTTTCTCCTTAATTTCTTGTATAGGTAGTCTTGTTCTCTCCTCTTACTATATTCTGCTCGTGTATAGCAATATAAATAATTGGAGCTTTTTAGAATAGCGATTGTGTGAAAGCCACTTATCATTACACCTTTCAATTTTAATAATTTAATTATTTGTGCCTAAGATTGGGTGGAACTACTTGCTGAATGGCGGAATTAATTTCATCATTTGTCAACAACACACACACATAGGTGAGGCAGAAATCTCCAAGTGAGGATTTTGATTCTGAATCTGTTGAATTTCATGACTCTGATGGCGAGAAAGAATGATGCGAAATTGATATATTAAATTAAGAGATCAACGTATGCATTGTTAGGTTTTGACTGTTAAACTCTCGTATCGCTATAATGTTGCATTAAATTTATATTTTTACATGTGAACACATTAAATCTTTTTTAACAATTTGAATAGAAGATATTGAATTCTTTTAACATTATTAAGAAAATATATAAAAATAAATTGTTACAAAAAAAAAAAATCGTTACAACCACTATAACCTTTGATCACTTGCACACCTGATAATCCAAAACCAAAAAAATAGCAGCAATTCCATCATCCTTAATCTTTAAAGATTTTACAAAGAAAATACTATTATTTTCTATCGTCTTAAATCCTTAAATATGGATATTTTTATCTGTATTGATGGGGCACTAGAGAATCGTAGTGTCAAAC
This sequence comes from Hevea brasiliensis, assembly GCF_030052815.1. Taxonomy (NCBI): domain Eukaryota; kingdom Viridiplantae; phylum Streptophyta; class Magnoliopsida; order Malpighiales; family Euphorbiaceae; genus Hevea; species Hevea brasiliensis. Next base: position 86,779,088 of record NC_079501.1, read on the forward strand.
AAGTAAATAATAAATCTTGCTTCTTCTAGTGACTTCCTCAGAAAATTTCCGAGCGCCAATGAAATTTTGAAATATGTTCGATCTTGTAATTTTCTTTACCATTCAATCTCCTTGCAAGGTCAGAATGCAAAGCACCCACAAACAACTCTTGAATCGTAGAAATATTCTGTAATCCTTCAGGCAAGAACCTCAACTTCCTACAACCATAAAATCCAAGGTACCTCAAACTTGGAAAAGCACCATTTACAATTTTCGTCCACTCCACTAGATTCTTTGAAGCAATTTTCAAAGCTTTCAGCTCCGGAAATCCACCTCCATCGCAAAACTCTTTACCAATGAGCTTTGCTTTGTAGGCTTCCCAAAGTGTAAGATGTTTTAATTTGGGAAGATATTGAAGAACTGAAGATGGCTCCTCCAAGAGATTGGAATGCCTTAGTTCTAGAATGGTTAGGTTTTCAACAGAGGGAAGCCAATTAGGCATTTCAACTAGACCACCGCGTAAAATAAGCTTTTGAAGATGAGGTGGAGGAGAAAATGGTTCCAATTCAGGTAGAAGTGTGACCGACCAGGGTGGTTCTGCAGTTAGTGACAGGAAAACAAGGTTTTCCAGTTTTATGATGGATGCAAATAGCTCACCAGCATGATCATCAGACACTTCGTGAACATCAAGTTTTCGTAGTTGGGTCAAACTACTCAATTCACCAGGAATGCCAGCACCAGAACAGATACCAGTGCAAGTGTGAAGATTTGCCAATGTACCAATACCTCTTGGAACTCTAATTCCATCACTATATCCGAACAAATCGGCAAACAAAAGGTGCCGAAGCTGTTTAATATTATAAATTTCTACAGGTACTTGGAATAGCTTTGAACAATGAACTAGATGCAACGTTTGTAGCTTTTGAAGATTAGCTATAGTACGTGGAAGCGTCTTCATATCTTTGCAGTTCAAGTATAAATACTTGAGGTGAACCAAATCTCCCACTTCATCAGGTAAGTACTCCATTGGGCTAATCAAACGCAATACCAACAGAAACTGCAACCCACAGATAGTTTGCCAACGCCGCGGAAAATAGGATTTAATAATCAAGGATCGAATTAGAAGGCTTTTGAAGTTAGGAGGCAGGTCTTCTCCAAAATGAATATTAAACATAAACTTATTTAATTTTATTAAAAAATATAAAAATTTATTTAACTTAAAATTTAATTAACCTCTATTAAAATTATAAAAAAATAATTAGATTTTATCCTCATTTGGCCATAACTCAATTTGACCTTATCTTTAAAAAAAAAAAAAATTGATCGGCTTTTGTTTGTAACCACGTGTATAGGTAAATATAAAAATCCAATAATATATTTTGATTTTGATAAATTTAAAGAGTTTGCAGTAATTAAAAAAAAAAAGGAAAATTAAACACTCTTATATATATATATATAATTTTCGCTTTTGATACCTAATAATTTAATTTAATTAAATATTTTATTATTTTATTTTTATTTAATTTTTAAAATTTTATAATATATTTTATTTAATATATTTTTTAATAATTTTAATAATAAATATATTTATAAATTATTTTTTTATTAAATATGTTAATTACTTCTCAGTCATTTATAAATAATATAATACATAATTATTTAAAATTTGAAATTAATTTTAATAAATTAAACTAAATATAATTCTATAAACTTTATACTCCTGAATTAAATTTAAAATTTATAATATTAAACAGTGAAGCGCTTGTCTTTTCGTTCTTGACAGATCATCATTTTCTTTTATTTCTCTCACTTTGTGGAGTTTTTTTTATGTGGAATTGATTTTTTTTTATATATAATTGTCTTATTTCCCTTTTATGGGATTTTTTTTTCACATTTTCTATGAAAAAAGTGTATTAATTTGAATTATTTAAAATATAAAAATAAAAAAATATATTTTTTTGAGTTAATTTTTTATATTGTCTAAAATAATATTTTATTTAAAATGCATTTTTTTACCTAAAATTCAATGTCAAATGAGGCGTAACATAAATTAAAATTTCATCCTTTTATATATAATATTTAAATATAAATGTTAATGTTATATGATCTCTATGAACTATAATTATTAACGAATTATTACTATGTCAATTCAAAATTCAAACCGAAAGAATCAGTTTATAATTATTTTTAAATTATAATTAATATTTAAATATATAAAATCACTAATTTCACTTTAAATTTATTTAAATTAGTCGAATCGATCAATTCAACGGTTTCTCTGTACTCATCTACTAATAACTCGTTTCGTATAATAATATATTATTATTTTTTATTAAAAAATAATTTATATTTATATATTTAAATACTATAATTTTAATAAAAAATATAAATTTATTATTAAAATAATATTTAAAACTTATATATTTAATTTTATTTTATTTTTTAATAAATAAAATTAAAAATTTTGCTGTAGAAAAACTCGTTCTGTCTCGTTCTCCGATAAATAAATCTTCACCCTGATCTCGAACTCCCATAATGTAAGGGAGACAGCTTGCTACCCCGCGAAGATTGGCCAAACCCAGCCAAGCTGTAGGCCTATGAGATGGCTAAAGGGTAAAATTGATGAGAAAGAGAAGTTTGGCAGATACTTTTATAAACATGGAAAAGTATAGGGGAGTATGAAAACTGGGACATATTGATGTCTCCTCTTGTCAGGTTCCACTTCATCCCAAATGCTTTTTAGGGGATGTGACTAGTTGGCCATTGGTGAGCACAATTGGGCCCAGCTAGTTGCTATAGTTTGGTGTAAAGCTCTCCACCATCCCGGGGTCACTAGCGCAAGGGTGTGACTCTAAGTGAGCTCCCTACATACTCATTGTACTAGGCGACGGGTATTGTGCTCTAGTGAGAGAGGAGCTCGGTGTCTCTATGAAGAAGGTGTTAGCAGTATGCCCTAGAGCATATCATTTAGTATGTATCTTGTACATCTTTTATTAATAAAAGGCATTTTCACTTTTCCATTTACATAATATATTTATGTGTAATAGAAAAGGTCCATTGATATTTGTTAGAAATTCTATTCTTAAGCTGTTAAGAATATGAGTGACAGTATTTCTAGCACAAAGTATCATAAATAGCTTCACAATCGAGGATACTTCACAATAAGAATAAGGACATGACTTATCCAGAAAGATTGTATTCATATTTGTTACCAAGTTATTTATATGAGATATAAATAAGATGAAATGGTGAGTCTCATGCCATATGACAAACATGATAGGCACTAATATATGATAAGTAGGTCGAACCAGTGACACTTATGACAAGCACATGGAGTTTACTCTTGTCAATGTATTATCATAAATCATATAAGTGCATATAATCTTTAGACCTGAGATAGCACAGTTATCTTGTATATAGGTGGTTTGAGTTTGATACTGCTTTCATACTTGTACTGTGTATGGGTATATGGGCATGTGTTGGCTCCTACTAGTTATATATGGAGGTAGGTGTTGATCAAGATGGAATCTGTTCCTCTAAGTAAATAGGGATAAAATCCTATGTTCATTTAATTATTCTTGATATTTCAAGTTCCTGGCCAGGATAGATAGATTTAATCATAAAAGAGTTTCTGATGAGAAAAATCTTTTAATCAAGAAGTGGAGTTAAAAGAGAACATAATATTCATAGCAAATGGGGTTTGACATAAATCATGACTCCAGCTTGAATTGGGATTTTGTAACAGAGAGATTCTAGTGCATGATAACATATGATTATAAGTTCATTTAAGGTAAACCTTATTACTAATTGAGTGGCCATGGCATGCTATGCTAGGTGTTAACCATGGTCTATGAGATGCATAAAATGGTTTAGAGAAATCATTTATGGTAAGAAAGAGTTCTGATGATATTAAGAGTTGATATCATATCTCATTGCCAATTAGTGATGAGCCTAGTAAGTCACACACATACACAAGTAATCACCAAATTAAATATGATTTAATTAATTAATTAAAGAGTTTAATTGATTAATTAAATAGGTTTATTTTGCAATTAGATTGCAAAGTCTCTAGCATGACTTGAAACCAAATCTAGATTATTGGATGTATAGTATAAGTTAAATTTATATTTAAAGTGTTTAAATATGAATTTAATTAATGAGAAATTAATTAATAAAGATTAATTAATTGATTTATATTTGATATAAATTGATTAGAAGAAAAGAAATAATTATTTTGGGTTGAGAACTCAAAATTAAGACACAGGGGCATTTTGGTCATTTCGCAGGGTAACATGTGGCACCATGAGATGGTGACACATGGCATTACACATAAGCTTGCCAAATGTCTTTTAATAATGTAAGATGATTGAAATTAAGATTAAATATAGGTTTGACACTTAGCACAATGTGATTGGGTCAATTAAACCTAGAGCCAATCAGAAGGTGACATGTGGCAAGGGTTTTAAGTGGTGACCTAGCTATAGAAGTGTTGTTATGAAAAGAAAAATCACAACCAGTTGCTGCCTCCCATTTGTGCCGCCACCCTTGAGGCTCCCATTCTCTCTTCTTCTTCATCTCTCATCAATTCTAAGAGATTAACAAACAATCTCTTGAATTAAAAATACTAAAAATTGTTTCTAGTGTCCTGTTTACATCTTTAATATCTTAAAAGGCAAAACTTGATTTTTTAATTCATAGAAAAAACTTTAGAAGCTATTCAAAGGGCTGTCATAGGTGAACTTGATGTGGACAAGCTAGAGGGACAACATCTGGTGTCCTAAAGACGCATCCCAAAGGTACAAATACGCTGCAGTATATAAAGAGGTTAGTGTATTTGTTCTTGATCTAATCTAGGGTTCTAAAATTAATCTGATTAATTCTAAAATCTTAAATGGCAAATACAGATCCAAAAACATATTAAAAGAGTTTTAATATGTTGTTTATCATTGAAATCAAATAGATAAAAATAAATCTTGCATGATGCATGTGACTCTAGGTGAAAATTTTTGAATTCAATAGTATAAACTTGTGTTTTTCATGCTTCTGCTCCTTCAGAAGGAGCTTCATAGACACTATATGGTCGAGGGGCTCATAGTGCGCAAATCTCCTAGGCTGAGGTTTCTACCTAAGGCTGACAATGCTACTCGGTATAGGGGAACAAATCTTATACATTAGCTTGGGTTCAGCCATACGGTCGGATGATGCTTATGGATGTATACGATGAGGGGCGACATCGTGCTACAAGGAATGTTAATACTCAATTATCGGGCTAGATACTTGGAAGACCCTCAATAAGAATATTTGAGATCCTCTATAAGGGGAAAAGTCCTTGATTATGAGTTGGATGGCCTAGATTGGGAGGAAGTCTAGGCCCCACACGGGACTACTATCCGGGCTAGGAAGTGGCCTTGTGACAGTTGGTATCAGAGCAAGGTAAATGCTCATAATGGATAATAATCAATACCTCCCTTGAGAAACCTTTGGTTGTACCATGCATATGAGATACAAAAATAAAGAGAAACGATGGAAAGTGATGGTTATCAAATAAAGCAATGAAAGCTAATCGTGTGTTCACCTCGAGGAAGGGTGAGCGGAGTATATAACTCTAAAATGGGTAAAGGACATGATGTCCTCATTAGAAACATATTGTGGCATGCACAGTGTATAAGTGATATAGTGTGCAAGTGAGTATTCTTTATGTTGTGGAGTCCTTAAGCGGTGGTCTACGAGAGTGTAGTACACCAATTGAGGATCGTCAATATAAAGGGTGCTAACGTGGGCAAAACTTGGTGCAAAATTGTCAAATGACATTCGTTGAGCAAGTAACATTATTTAAAACTTTGGTCAGTAAAAAATGAGACGATCGATATTGAGAAAACTTTGGGATATATGGGGCAAATGGTATTCCCAAAAACCATTGGATTGTGAATGACCCCTGTCGGGCGATGAGATACAATACTCAGAATTGCTTATAAGACTGTAAAAGTCTTCAGGATGGGGGGGATGAGTAAGCCCCAAGGATTAATAAGTGATTGCAAATTGTTAAGACTGTGAAAGCCTTTAAAGGCATGGGGTGGGTTATCCCCAAGAGTTGTGGAATTGATAGCACATCTCACTGAGATGGTGGCTTACCCTTAGTTGGGTTAAGAGCCGAAATAATCGGAAGCTACTTATTGGCTATGAAATCCCTTAAAATATTATGGGGTGTAATACCTTAACGGATTGCTAAGCCTGTGAAGTATTCTGTATGGGTAAAGAGATGGGAAATTTGAGATGGCTTCACGGTTGTGAAAACCTTCGGAGTGATGGGTCGAAATACCCTAATTGATATTGAGACGGTTGTTTTCTCCCCTGGAGACCAACCATCATTGTTGGCTACCATAACCTTCAAATGAAGGATGAGACATGTATAGAGTCCCTTGAGATAAGAACGTTGCTATTCTATGGACAACATAGCAAATGAAACTGTTGCTAGAGTGTAACTTAAGACGAGATGGTCATTGAATGCCATGATGGCAAGTTCGAATTATGCATGGATTCTATTGAATCCCAATTAATTACGAGGCAATATTTGTTAAAAGTTGTAGAAGCTAAAATCAGTTACGAGATGAATTTGGAAAAGGGATAGGTGGATCCTAAATCATGTTGCGTAGAGATTGAATTGGCTTATGATAAGCCTAGAAAGGGTAAGAAACCCAAATATAAATTTGGATGTAATGAGTGGTAACACAAGAAAGGGTAGAGGCCCAATCGTGCATACAAGCACCATGAAGTTGCGTTGACAAACGGTAGCATGAATATTCACATAAACTCGAAGTCTTAGATGCTTGGTACTGGTAACTAGGTCATAATGAGATGGTGGTTGTGAGAGCCACATTGTGATAAAAGTGGTGATACCACGCATGGGAGGGCTACACGCCTCATTAGATGTAATCTTTTGAGGAGAGGGTAGTGACCCCATGATGAATGGGTGTGCAAATAGAGCTTGAGGCCACCTTTGATACCTATGAAGTGAGAATACATAGAAAAGGCTAAGCAGGAATCAAGTGAAATCAAGTTATGGGCAAACAAATGATCTTGGGTCACAATTGTGATGATAATGGTGTCGAATAGAGTTCTAGACATCTGTGGGAGATCTAAGCAATTGTGATGGCCAAGCATTTAGGTTGTGATAACAAAATGAGCTTGATGACTGTGGCAGTCGTGTATATGTGTTTTTCACTGAGGAAACAAAATATGAAAAGCATGTGGAATGAGAGAAGTTCCCTCAATGCAATCTTATGAAAATTTTGCAGGTGAAGAGTGTAATCATAAGCAACATGGTATCCCTTTGAGGCGTCAACACATCCCAACTGGAAGATGAGAACTAGTCAAAAGGTGGAGATCTCAAGAAGAACATGAACGCAAAGCTCACTTGTTGTGCTCAAGAGGCATTGAAACCAAACAGGAAGAGAACAAAGTGAGCAGAAGCAATTGGTAGCAGAAAATTATTTATCATCGAAAGGCGGTAGCATCAAGAGATGGATAAACGAACAATGGGCGTGCAGTAAGAAATGAGGACAAGCCTAACTTGAGCAATGAGTCCCACGAACATAATGCAAGTCCCAAAGGAGAACATGGTGATACACAAAAATAGGCAATGTGTAAGTTTCTCTATTCATTTACATGATGACTATATTATTGGCAGCAATAATATCATAGCATGGTTCCAAAATTGGATACCATTACTTCCGTATGCTTGAGTTCATACATAACACTATTGTTTTTTATTTTGATTATTTTGCGAGGTACTCATAGTGGTGCAACCATAATGTAAAGCCATGAGAATAACTTGGCGAAGGCCCGATGATATTCATGCAGAGTTGTGCTAATCACAATATGGAGAAATGAAGGATCGAAGGAACCATCACAAAACGAGCAATAGAGAATTAAATTGGGGGGAGTATGTAGATGATTGAATGGATCAATCAAAGTAAGAACTCACTGGAATGCAGCACAGTGACAACCATAGTCAACAGGGTCGTCGACTGTCTAAGTGGGGGAGAATGTCACAAGGAAGAATATGGTACTTCCATCATTAATCAAGCGGGGCAACTAGGCCACAATCATAACATGACGATGATACGAAGAATGTGTATGAACACATAAGTCGATATGAAGATGCATAAGAGAATCATGAAATTTATATGTGAGGACCAGACATGATGAATGACATGAAGAGGCACAAGATGTTCGGGAGAGCTTTATTCAACAAGAGGCAAAAGAGGAGAGAAGGTGTTCGGGGCAAATCGATGAGGACATCGATTGTCTAAGTGGGGGAGAATGTAAGGGGGACAGCCCATTACCCCAAGAAGATTGGCCAAACCCAGCCAAGTTGTAGGCCTATGAGATGGCTAAAGGGTACAATTGATGAGAAAGAGAAGTTTGGCGGACACTTTTTGAATAAGGAAAAGTATAGGGGGGTGTGACAACCGGGACATATTGATGTCTCCTCCTGCCAGGTTCCACTTTGTCCCAAATGCTCTTTAGGGAGGTATGACTAGTTGGCCACTAGTGAGCACAATCGGGCCCAGCTAATTGCTATAGTTTGGTGTAAAGCTCTCTACCATCCCCGTGGTCACTGGTACAAGGGTGTGACTTTAAGTGAGCTCCCTACGTACTCATTGTACTAGGCGGCGGGCATCATGCTCTAGTAAGAGAGGAGCTCAATGTCTCCATGAAGAAAGAGCTGCCGAGGGGCTTGTAGTGCGCGAATCTCTTAGGCTGAGGTTTCTACCTAGGGCTGACAATGCTACTCAGTATAGGGGAACAAATCTTATACATTGGCTTGGGTTCAGCCATACGGTCGGATGATGCTTATGGATGTACACGATGAGGGGCGATATCGTGCCACAAGGAATGTTAATACTCAATTATCGGGCTAGATACTTGAAAGACTCTCAATAAGAATATTTGAGATCCTCTATAAGGGGAAAAGTCCTTGATTACGAGTTGGCTGGCCTAGATTGTAAGGAAGTCTAAACGTCGCACGAGACTACTATCCAGGCTAGGAAGTGGCCTTGTGACACACAAAAGGAGGACAGGAAGAGTAATCTCCGATCTCGATTCAGTTGTTGCCATTCCATAACATAAATTATATTATTTTAAAAACAAAATTAGTGGGCATACAAATTATTATATTAAATCCTTATAAAAAATTCATTGACTCAAAGCTAAAAAAAAAATAAATATAAATCCTAAAACAGATATGTAAAATTAGATATCAATAAAATTAGATAGCGTCACGTTGACAGCTGAGGCTGAGAGAGGTACTCGTTTTCAATTTGCTACCTTAGCTGGACTCCAACAAAAAAGAAAATTATTATTGTTATTATAAAGTTCCACTAAATTACTCCATTAAGCAATATTTGTTGATAATGATAAATTTTTAATATTTTTTCATAAATATGATCATTGATCAATTTTTTTTTATTTATTTTAGTAAATTAAAATTAAAATATTAATTTATTTTTCTTAAAAATAATTCTATGATTTATGTTTTTAAATTCGTTAGATTTAAAAGAAAATAATAAAAGCCATATTATAGAATGGGAAATTGAATTAAGAAGGAGACAAATATAATTTAATACAAAATTATAAATCATCACACACGAGAGAGTCTATAATAATTCTAAAAAACAAAAAACTATAGAGCTGAATAAATATAAAAAAATAGTAAAAATTGGTTATTCTAATTAGGAGTCTATTAAAATTTTAGATTTAAGAAGAAAGATCAACGTGTAAAAAGGAAAAATATATGATTAAATTATTTTTTTATGAATTCTTGATTTATTAAAAAAATTTAAATTTGAAAGAAAAAATATAAAATTAAAAAATGTTCTACTTAATGTATTTAAATACAAAATTGTTATGGAAGATTTTATTTATGGGGTTTTTCTCTTATTTAATCAAAATTATCACAATTTCTTAAATGATGATATTTTCTTGTATTGTTTTTTTCCTATTTAATAAAATTTATGAGAACATTATTTTTATTTTTTCATTTAATACAATAAAATTTATTTTTTTTCCTCTTGTGTGATAAATAAAATATTATAATTATATTTATCTATTTAGGAGAATTAGGAAATTGAGATTCGAATTTAATTTTATTAAGTGAATATACAGCTTTAATTATTAAATTAAATCATGTTAGATAAAATAAAATATTATAATTAATAATTAAACTTAATATTAATGTAAAAAAATAAGAATTAATTAGATAGAATTTAGAATTATATATATTTTTTATTTAATAGAAATCATTATTTGACATTATTAAGGGATGGAGGATAAATTAATGTCACAATCATTTGGCCAGCACTCAACTTGGCATTATCTTAAAAGAAAATTGACAGGCTATTGTTTGTAACCATGTGTCTATAGGCATCGTCTCCATTTTTGGTGGGGCTCCGTTGGTAGTATTCCATTCCCACTAATTATAAAAATCCAGTCAAAGAAAACATTGACGTTGACAAATTTAAAGACTTCTCAATAATTCAAAGAAATAAAAGAAAATTAATCTCTCTCTTCTCTTTTCGTTATTTTTTTTTTATAAAATATTGAATTTACTCTATATTTATAGAAAAATTTTAATTTAATTATTTTTAATTTTTTATTTAAATTAGGCTAACAATTTTAATTTAACCTTAATTTAGCTCAACAAATAAAATTTATGGGCTAAATTTTTTAATTTCTTAATTAAAATAGAAAATAAAAAGTTTAATTTTTTATTTTAAAACTAAATTTCTTGACTTAATCTCAAAAATTAAAAAACTTAATTTCTTATTTTTCTTATTTTTAGATTAAATTGATTGAACTTAAATGAAAATTTTTAGGTTAACTTAAATAAAAAATTAAAAATAAAATAAATTAAACTTCTCTAATAATACTATATATTTTCTAATCCTAATTTAACTTTAAAATTTTTATTATTAATTAGCTATAGAGCCTTTTTTTTTCATTTATTTATTATCAATAAACTCAAATTCATTCTCTATAGCTCAACATTTTCTTTTATTTCCTTCAGTTTGTGAAGTTTTTCTTTTTTATCTTTTAACGTAGGATTTGATTTCTTAATATCATTATCTTATTTTTCTTTTATGAATTTTTTTTTTCATGTTTTTCTATGAAAAAAAGTCTCTCTCCTTCCTCTCTCCCTTCGTGTATGGTTTTCAAGGATTTTGAACCAAACCAAGGAATTATGTCAAATTAATAGAAACCATACCGAACTGAGATTATTTTGATACTTTGGTCCTGTTCTGATTCTTCACTAAGAACTGAACTAAAATCGTATCAAAACTAAACTAGAACCATACCAAATCGGTAACTAAATTTATACATATGTTTTTCTATGATTTTTTAGTTGTATTATGTGCTTTGAATACAATTATATATATTCACACACACACACACACACACACATACATATATATATATATATATATATATATATAAAATTATGAACTAAATACAACATAATACTTTATTTTATTTTATTTTATTTTATATTTTCTTAATAATTTTAGTAAAAAATACATTAAATTACCTTAAAATTTCTAATTATAAATATATAATTATACCATATATATGTTAATTATAATTATATTTATATTTTATATTTAAATCTTATATAATTAATAAATAATTAAAATATATATTATATGATATACTTATATTACTTTATATAATATAATTAATTTTAAATTATATATGCACTTTATAGTTAATGATTATATAATTTATAAATAGCTAAAAGATATATTATATGATATATTATGTATTAATAATCTAATGCAAGACTTATATGTTAATTCAATTATAAATTTTTAAGGAAATAATTATATAAAATTATTTTAAAAATCAAGAATCAAATCAGAACTGTAAGGAATCGAACCGAAATAAAAAAATTAAAAACTGTACTGAATTAAAATCAAAACAACGAAGAGTCAAACTAAAATTGTATCGAAAATTCGAATTGGTTTCAATTTCTAACAAATCTCAAATTAAATTAAAATCGCACACTCTTATTTTATTTATTTATTTTATTTATATTTTTTAATAATTTTTAAATATATATTTTACTTCGAAATAGATATATATTTATTCTAAGTAAATTCTTATTGATAGATGAAAGAGAATACTCTCATTGATGGATATAGATGAAAGAGAAGTGTTGCTGGTTGGTAAAGGGTCTTTTCTCCCTAAATTTCTAGTGGACCCACACGCTAGTCCTTATAGCTGAGGCCGAAAGTAAAGATGGTCATATACACATTGGTAGTTGGTGAGGGGTCTTCCATGCGTTGTTGTTTACAGCTGAAGTTGAGAGCTACTCCATTTTCTATTTGTTGGCTTAGCTAGACTCCAACAAAATTAATTATTTAGGAAGAATTACTATTATAATGCTATATCAAATTACTCCATAAAAAATACATATGTTGATAATGATAAATTTATAATATTTTCACAAATATGACCATTGTTCCAAAAAATTGTTGAATTTATTTTAGTAAAACATATAATATTTAATATTAAATAATAACCAAAAAAATTATAAATATCATACTTTCTGTCTTTCTAATTAAAAAAAAATATATACTCCTTATTTTTTAAACTATTAATTTTGGCTTTTTACTGATTATAAAATTTTAAATTTTTAACGTAATTCAATCTTCATACTTTAAAATAGACCAAATAATTTTAAAATTAAATTGTACTTTAATTCTTTGAATATTATATTATTATATCTTATAAAATTTTTCTTTTTTTGGAAAATAAAAGATAAAAGTTTCATTAAATTGAGACAAAATATAAATTTAAATTACAAAATTTCACGCTACTATAATTTTATAGAAAAAAATTTAAGATAAATCACTTATAAAATATAATAGCAATTATCTTGATTTAATGGAGGCAACAAAATTCATATCTATCAATAAGGATAGACTTAGGATAAACACATACCTTTTCCCAAATGATAAACATTTGGAGATTATTAGAAAAAATTATAAAAAAAAAAAAAAGGAGGGAGAGGAGTAATCACTAGTGAGAATACTCACTGATGACTACCCTAAAATAAAATGCTTATAAGAGGAAAAAGGAGAGAGAAGAATGAGAGCTTAGAGAAGGAGACGGTTAAGTATCTTGGTTGTGGCTTGAGTTTTTTAATTCTTATATTTTTCATTTGTGGTAGTACTATAAGGATTGAAAATATTAATTTTGAAACCCTAGAATTAGAGAGTTTTTTTTTTTTTTTTTTTGCTTTTGAATTAGCATGCTACTTTCATAATGTAAGATATCAAATCTGCCTATAGAATTTAAAGAAATTAAATAGTAAAAAAAATTCTCTAAAATCAATTGAAAGAAGATTGCAGATTTACTATGCTCATTATGTCAATCCTATGGGCAAATATGGGATTCTATATAGAGTAATTCTAAAAAACTATAGAGTAGAACAAATATAAAAAAAAAATAGTAAAAATAGGTTATGCTAATTAGGAATTTTTATTATTATATTTAGTTATTTATTATTATTATTATTTAGATTTGAAGCTTGTGTTGAAGAAAACTAGCAAGACAGAGAGTTTAGCAAAACAAGCCCAGAGATGGAGGGAGGAACCTCTTCCATCAATAACAACTCATCTTGACTTGAATGAAGAGCGAACTTAGCCAAGGAGTGAGCAACTCCATTAGCTTCTCTATTAACATGGACACACGAGAAGGAGACACAAGCGTCACATTTCAATAGCAGATGATGAATACGAGTACCATAATAGGTTATTCCAATTAGGAATCTATTAAAATTTTATAGTTAAAAAGAAGGTTTTCAGTCCCTTGTTTCTTTTCTTGGTTTAGCTAAGAAGTCTTAGTTGTCTTCCCCTGCCTTTTGGTGTAGGTGAAGAGTTCACTGTTTGTTATTCAAATAGGTGAGGAGGTTAGCTCTCGCTCCTCCTTGAGATCGGCGTATATATAGTTGGTAGGTTGTTTTTCGTAGGTGGGGAGAAAGGAGAGAGTACCTATTTGACTTGATTTTGATTTGGTTGAACGGTGGTGTTGCTGTCATGGGGAGAGGAGGTTCGCAAAGGAGTCTGCTAGTGAGAGACACAAATGGCCGACCCAAAGGCTACTAAAACGCTTTGGTCCCATGCAATTTAAGCCTCTATCTTCTTAGCATATGCTACAGTTTGGCCAGATCTAGTGGCCTGTATCAAGCGATGGTTGAGGTTTCCTAGTGTTTTGGTATGTGCCAATTGTTTGTCTTTATTATGTTTGAGCTTCTTCGCCACTACTTTGCTCTAGGTGGGGTCTGTTTGCTTAAGGATGACTAGCTTTGTGTTTTGCTAGTGGGAAGAGTTTCATCTTTTAGTGAAACTTCTTGAATCCTGTGGGCATATGGGTTTTGGTGATTTTATTACTTTTGGTTGGGTCTCTCTCTATGTTAGGATTACTGTTGGAGTTGGATTTGAAACCTTGTTTTATTGTAACTTTTTCATGTAATCCTGCTCATTTTAGGCCTTATTTAATGCAATTCCATATTTGCATTTTATATATATATAAAGAAAAGTTAACATGTAAAAAGAAAAATATGTGGTCAAATTTTACAAAATTCTTGATCTATTAAAATTTTAAATTTGAACTAACAAGTGTTAGATACAGTGGTAATGTCTATTGTATTCTCTAAGGGGAAAACTCATGTTTGATCATTGGAGAAAGCCTTGCTAAGAGAGGCAACCATAAACTTTGAGGGGATTAATCTTGTGAGGACCATAAAACAAACATACCTAGTAAAAACCAAAAATAAAAATTTTAAATTTGAAATGTAAAATAAAGGATAAAAAGGAAAAAAAATATAAGATTAAAAATGTTCTCAATATAAGAAATGTTATATTTAGCAGCAACGATTTTTACTGTTGAATGTATAAAATTTGCTATTATAAGTTTATAGCAACAATATATAAATCACTGAATGTTGTTGCCATAAAATTATAGCCATATGTATTTTATAACAAAATTATAATACTATAAAAAAAAAGTTATTGGCAATAACAATTATTGCTGCAAAAAAAATTTCAATGATGACACAATTACTGCCATATCTTTTTAATGTACCTGTCACACTCTACTTCTCCATAAGGCATAACATGATTCCGTAGTACACCTAACGAATTACCGTACTTCGCCTACCGGTAATCTATTAAATATACTATAAGGGATTTTAAAATAATTTCTATTCATTTTTAAGCTGGTGGCTAAATTTTTTTCACAAATATTAAAAACTTTTCATTGACATTAAGTCACAAATCAAATTTTTGGATATTTAAAACTACCACAATTTTTACAAAAATTTTGGCAGAGTACCGGCTGTATTTTGAGAAAACAGTTCTTCAAAACCTGAAAGGAAATACACTTCCAATATTTTTACTCATCCATAGCTCCAATACAAATCCATTTCATCTCACAATCTCATACAAGAAGCTCAACTCAAAATCAATCGCAATTCGAAGCATCTCATTTAAAAAAAAAGAATAATTTCTCATTCACAAAATACAAAAATTTAATTATTTACATTGATTACAAAACTCAGAAATAAATTTGAATATTATAATAATTTGCATTTTAATTACATACCCAAAATAATATTACAAAAGTTCTTGTACAACTGCTCAAACAATTTACATACATATAATTACATGCATACATCAAAATCTAATGTACAAGGGTGTACCTCTAATATACCCGAAGCTAATCCCAATGAGTCTTCAAGGCGTAGCTACCGGAAATCTCACTCGGCTGCTCCATCTTTACTTTCACCTGTGACAACATACAAAGCTATCGCTAAGTGGTGAACTCAGTGGTGCACAACCATAATTTAAAACATAATATACAATACCTTACCAAAATTTTAGCAAAGAATTTGGAAATCTTGAAATTCAATCAAAATTCCAAAAATCAAAATATTCATTGCCAATAAAATAAATCATTTGTTAAAATGACTCTGCTCAAGAATTTCAATTTATCAAATCATAATTGAACATTTAAAGTAATTCCAGTAATTTATGGAAACAAATCTTAATTCCAATAAAATCAATTATGCATAAATCCCATTTGAAATCACAATTCTTACTATTCAAAACCCATTATTTATCTTATTAACTATGCAAGACTAATCCGTAAGGGCCATCTTCGGGGTGATTCTAACTCCCTATGGTTGGGGAGGTCGAATCAGGATTCTAACTCCCTATGGTCGGGGAGGTCGAATCATCGTGCACAGTACACAACACAATAATGAAACTTCCGAAAGGGCCAATGAAAAACTTAAATCTAACCTCTAATAAGAGGAGAATCTAAGCATGTGCACATACCATGGTATTCAAAACAAAACAAAGCTAACTCCATTGTCTCCTCAACAAATGAGAGAGACAGGTAATAACCTAGTCAAACATCTATAGTGAGATATAAAACAATATCATAAATCTCTTTGTCCTTTTTGTGAGCATAAATCATAATACAATTCCATTCAAAGTCAATTCCAATATCCAATAATTTTTTTTTATGCCTATCACAATTTAAAACATAAAGTTGTATTTTTCCATGCAAATCTCATTTCAATCACAAATTTCCGAAACTGAACTCATTCAATCCATATCTAAAATAAAATCATAACTGAACTATTTTCCCAAAGCTAAACTCATTTATACTATAACAAATTTTCAATAATCATTGAAATAAATTCGATGCTGGAT
This sequence comes from Hevea brasiliensis, assembly GCF_030052815.1. Classification (NCBI taxonomy): domain Eukaryota; kingdom Viridiplantae; phylum Streptophyta; class Magnoliopsida; order Malpighiales; family Euphorbiaceae; genus Hevea; species Hevea brasiliensis. The sequence goes on from NC_079501.1 coordinate 86,795,848, forward strand.
AACATAATAAATAAAGAACATAAAATCATTTACTCTAATAAGATATGCAAAACATTAGCAATTTAAAACTAGTTGTGCACAAATCTCTTTGTTGACTAGTTTACTCCAAATTTCAGTTTTTCCTTGAAGATCCCTTTCCAGTCTCTTTTTCAACTGAAACACACAGTTTACAGTGTTTCAGTACCATATCTCATAATAAATCCATTAATTTATTTCATGCCTACTTAGTTGCAGCCTTAAATTTGCTTAAATTAGTATCCTTTGAATTTTGCATTTTGGGTCACTATTCATTGCACTATTCAAGTCAAAATGTTGACTTTTTTCCACTAAATAGGTTTATTAATTCTAATTACACTCACATACCATATTTTGAGTCATGTTTTTATTGACATTGATTGCCAAATTCAATTCAAAGTCTATTAGGGTTAAATCTCAAAATTTTAGTTTTGGGTTACTTATTTGTACTATTTCATTAGTTTGCCTACAGTGGGAATTTGGCCAACTTTCCTTTATCAAAGTTGTTTCTTAATATCTTATCTTTAATTTCCTTTTTAAATCACTCAATTTGGAGTTTTGTAACTCAAGTTATATCTATTTTTCTAAGGCTGGCAGGATTGGTATCTACCCAGAATTCTGGGCAGGTTTTTGGTTCTAACGGTTTTGGGCAACCAACTTTGGATAGCAAAATGACTTGGTTATGGGCAGAATTTGGGTTGGTGTTCTTCATGAAAGTTGTAGTACTATATCATAACTTCCTAATGGTTCAAAAATCAGGTCATTGGACCTGCCTATACCAAGTTATGGCCAAATAAACAAATATTGTTCATTTGATCATTTTTGTACATTGGTAGTGTGCTAATTCCAGGTTTGACCTAATTGTTCACTATCTTAATGTCATTTTCTAGGCATAGTTTCTGTACAAAAATTGTGGTATTATGTGTCTACTTTCAAATCCAATTGGCCTCACACCAATTAGGGTTGTAAAATTATAGTTTTGATCCCTAAAAGGAACCTAGGTCAGGCTGTCCAGTAGTGACCCCTCACTAATCTGAATTTGACTTAACTTCTTACCATTCAAAAACATTCTAAATTACACCAATTAACCATTTGAACCTCACTTAGGTCAAAGTATATCAATTTACCAAATTCTCAAATTTTTTTCCCCCAAAATCCTAAGGGTCAAGAACCCTAATTTTCTAAATTCTTCAATTCATGCAATTCACACATATAGATCACCTATACAACTTCAACTCACCAATAATCCATATTTAATTTAATTAAGCATCATCAAATCCTAACTACTTATGTGCTGGCCGAATTTCACTTTAGGTCCCTAACATGTTGTTTTTGTTTCATTTTCCTCAATTCCTAAGTTAGTTCAAGTGTACATGCATAAATATAAAGAGAAATCTAATGATTTTAACTAACCTCTTTGTGTAGCTTTTCTAGCTCCTTAATTCCTCAATTTTTCCTTCTCCTTCCTCCTTCAATCTTCTTCTTAGGAGTCAATTTGAAGCTTTCTATCATTTATATGAGGAATTTTGGGCATAAATTAGGGTTTAGTGAAGCTTTGGAATGGGTGTGTTAATGAAGGTTGAGAGAAAATGGTGAGAGAGAAGAGAGAGATGTGGGAGACGGCAAATGGAAGAAGAAAGGAAAATTTCATTTATTATTTTTTTTTCTTTTGTCTTATAAGGCTAAATTGTCCCCAAAAATTCCAATAATAAAAATTAGAGTTTTATTACATCTTGCTTATGTCACTTGAATGATGTCATAAAGTTTATTTTAATTTCTTTTCTTTTCCTTTTATTTTTTCATAACTTCTTTAATTTAATTATATATTTCATAATTTTAATTTCTCACATTTTATTGGACAGTTAGGTCATGAGTCACCTCTAGGGGTGAATTGACCAATTTGCCCCTCGCCGGTCTGATCTGGTTTGCCAATAATACTGTATTTCTTCCGGAACCCTGACCTAATTATTTGATCTGGTTCTCTACCTTTTTCTGTGATTTCACATTTCCCCTAGCTTCGCAATTTTTCCTAGGACTGCGGTGTCACAATGCCCCGTACGAAATTAGGGTTTTGACTGATCTCGCAGTCACTTCCTGGTGCGGTCACCCATCGCTGTGACCCCCGGCTCATTTAACTTTTTATGCTCTGTTTTTCTTATTTATACTTGACCTTCTGGTAATCACTATTTATTTTTATCTATAACTTTTCTGGATGTCACAGATATAACTCTAGACATCTTGACTGTCGTGCGGACATCAGCGTCGAATGTGAGACTATACAAGAGTGTCCAATGTGAGGGCGTTACAGTATCATTAGTGGTAATTATTCATGTTGGTGCTATATATTATTTTTATAAGTAGCAAAATTATTGTTGTTGCAAAATTTTTACTGCTAATTCCAACATTTATTGTATTGTTTACTTAATGTATTTAAATACAAAATTGTCATGAAAGATTTTATTTATAGTTTTTTTCCCTATTTAATAAAAATTCACTTTTTCTTATATATGGTAATATTTTCTCTTTTTTTTCTATTTAATAAAAGTTATGAGAATTTTTTTTCTTTTCTATTAAATACAATAAAGGTTAGTCTCTTTTCCCCCTCGTGTGAACATATTCCCTGTGGAAGTTTTAGTTGATTACTCTGAAATTGAACTCTTGTTTTAATTTTTTTTTTCAGCAAAGTATAATTTAGTACCCTATACTTTAGCTTTTTTAGCATTGAGTATATGTAATTTATTTTGTGTCAATCAAGAACATGAACTTTAGCTTCATTTTCACTGTAAGGACAATATGTATAACTTTGTTAATTTGTCCTTGTCCTACGTGGATGCTGATATGGCATAGATGCAACATATTTTTTCTTAATATCAACATGGCATGTGTGCCCATTAAAAAAATGTTAAAAAAAATCCCTACAATCCCCAAATTCATATCACATTATTTGCCCTAAACCAATTACAGTGCTCTCACCAAATTCATCGTCTTTGGCTCTACAGTCATCACCAATGATGAGTTCGTCAATAGCATTGCATGTTTCATCATTGTCCTCATTAATAGCCTTGCATGAGTTCACCAATGGATGATGTGAAATGTTTCTGTGGTCTTGGAAGTCCAATAAGGACCTCATGGACAGATGACAACATGGGTAGGAGATAGCATAATCATAGGAAATTTCCAGGTAAAGATAGGTGTAATTTCTTTGAGTGGGTTGACTTGAAGGAAAATCCAAGAGGGCCAGAGGTGATTTCAGGTCTCATGAAGAGAATACACAGTTGTGAGAATGAAATTGCAATTTGTAAAGTGAAAGAAGTAGAATTAGAAATGGAATTGGCCCAAACTAAAGAGAATACAAGGCATTTGAAGTCCTCTGTGATTACCACTAGGAAGAGTTGACAAAGGTGCATATGAAGATGAAACAAGTTGAAAAGGATAAAGGGAAGCTGTTGTACAGTAATGTCTGTACATTTCTTTGTCATATTAGTTGTTTTTTTTATTGTTAATTACTTGTGGAGAAAGGAATGTAAATGGCAAGAGGCGTTTGCCATGAGGTTTAGTATTTAAGGATGAATGTTGTAATTGTAATGGGGTAGTGCTTTTTGGATATACGAGGTGTTTTTGAAAATATCTAAATGGCAATTGTGGTTGTTTGTGAAGGGTTTTGGCAATTTTTTTTAATTAGTTATGGAATGTGCTTACAATAGTATGAAAATTAGAGAAAAAAAAATAATGATAAAATTATGTTTTTCTTAACCTAAAAAGTGATTTCAGTGGCTGCAAAATTGGTGAAATTGGTGTTACCCTCATTTATTTTTCTTCCATTATGTGAGAAAGAGATTGAAAAAAAAAGAGGAAAAAAGAAGCAATTCGTAGCTAATTTGATGTGAGAAGTTTTGGCAGGATCATTCCCTCCAAGCATGCAGTTCATGCACTCAACTCACTTTTTAGGTTAAATTAGACAATAATTTGTGAAGCAAATTCTACAAATTCTACAGCAGTTATACATGCAAATTATGCACTAGTTATGCTGGAAATTCTGCAACACGTATGCGGCAAATTCTGCACTAATGTTGCTGCAAATTCTGCAGTAATTCTTACTCAAATTCTGCTGTTATTCCTGCACAATTCAGCTGCAATTTCTGCACAAATTCTGCACTAATGCTGAAAATTCTACTCTAATTATACATACAAATTCTACACTGGTAATGCTAGAAATTCTACAGCAGTTATGCAGTAAATTCTGCACTAATTTTGCTGCAATTCCTACACAATCTGCTGTAATTCCTGCACAATTCTATTGTAATTTCTGCTCAAATTTTGCTGTAATATTTGCACTAATTTCGATGCAATTCCTGCTCAAAATTTGCTGCAATTTGTGCTCAAATTCTTGTGCAATTCATGCACTAATTTTACTGTAATTCCTGCTTAAATTTTGCTACAAGTTCTGCAGCAATTCCTGCTCAAATTCTGCTGCATATTTTATAGCAAAATTTGCAACAATTCTGCAGCTAATCATGGAGACACCATATTCCAAACTATAGAAAAAAAAATATGAAAATACCAAATACTAAATTCTGCATATACCAATTTTTTTACAACCCACATTTTGCAATAACAATTTAATCACAAATACGAAAATAACAAATTTCATTTAATGACATATTTCATTAATATTGGTGTGGAAGAACATCATAGACCTATACAAAATGACAAAATCCCCTGTTATGAGATCAACTTGGAGAATACATATCCACAGCCCTATACAAAATCACATCATCACTGTGAATAAAAGATTTTTGCAGTTACAATATGATGCCTGCATTCACGGTTACAAAACTAAGACTAAATACCGTAACCACTTCCACTTGTCAAAATACATAAGAATTTCCATTTACAAATCCATCACCACATGCAATACGCAAAATACAAAAGTTTAAATCATTCTTCTTTAGTTTGTTGAAGGGTAACCATCTTTAGTTTGTCTTGGACTTTTGAATGGTTGTGTCTTCTTTTGTGAACACAAAGTTACCATTTTTCACATCAGTAATTTGAAAATGAAAGTTTGAAAAAATACATTTATATTGAGTTGTTTAAAGTTATCACACTACCCTTGCTGTCATCTTGGCTCTTGTAGGCCTAACTTATTGGGAGGTGATTGGTGCATTGGGTATTGGCTGTGATGCACTGTCCATCATGTTCCCTTTGGTTCTTTTTCTTGAAAAGTTTTCAAATGCCTACCAAAAATGTAATGAGATATGAAAAATGCTATAAAGAGACTTTATCATGTCTAAATTATGCTTTTTTTGGTTGTGGCAAATACCTCAGATCTTGGAGTTGGCTGTGAGCTTGGAGCTTACTTATATTGCCTTTCACCCTATAAGTGTAAGCAACATATGTTAGTAAAATCTAATAAATATTCAAGTATAAAGACAATAATACCCAATATTAGTAAAGTGATATTACCTGACTATTGGAAAAACCATGCAAACCCTTAGCTTGTTTCCTTTTCCTTACTCTCCTTTATCCAGGTGTTTCACCTATCCAGTAGCAGTGCAACCCCTTACAATGTGTCCTTCTTTTCCACAATTACCACAAGTCATTTTAGTCCCTGCCCTCGAAACCCTGAATGGATTTCTTACTTCATCAGGCTATCTAATTCTCTTCTTTCTGGGTTTTCCTACTGTTTTCCTTACAATTGGAGGATATATGTCATTCAATTTTGTTCTTTCCCATTCCTCTTTACTTGGCACAGGATATCTGACATGTTTGTAAACTGCCAAGCAAATATACTTAAGATAATAACTATGCCCATAATCCTCTGGCTTCTCCTTGTTAGCATATATTGCAGAAATGCTATGCTTACATGGGATTCTTAACAAATCCCATGTTCTACAGCTGCAACTGTGTGAATTGAGGTCAATAACATGTTGAGCGTCATAGAAATTAACTTGATATCTCCTTTCCCCACAAGGTGTGCAAAAACAATTCCTTGCTTCGTATTTGTATTTCTTCAGTAAGTCTTGAATGTTAGGACATATATCACCCTTATACCTCAACATCCCAATATATTTGACATGAAAACATTTCATTAATCTACTTCTTATCCATTCAAGCATGCTCAATATTTGCATGTCCTTAGTAGGTTTGATCAATGAATTAAAGCTCTCATAAATGTTATTCTAAAGTGCATCACATTTTGTGCTAGTTGAGAAAAATGCCCTTGTCCAACGCCTTGGATCTTTGTTCAGTAGCCAATCATGAGCATTAACATCAAAATCCTTGATTGCACTTAATGCAGTATTAAAGGATTTCTCTGTCCCAGCACCTGCAACATACCACATCTTGTTCTTGTATTCCAAGCCTCTATATAACTTTTTGTAGTTTTCATATAAATGCTTGACACAATGTCTATAATCCACACCTGGCATCAACTCATTAAAAGCCTCAACCAATCCCTACATAAAACAGAGTATTAAAAATATCAACATATTTAATACAAATATAAATGCAAAATTATATTGATAGTTAATATACATACAAAATAGAGCATGTGTGATTCTCATACCTTTTCTTGGTCTAAAATGAAAACCCAACCTGTTTCAGGAGGATGCTAAAAGTCTTCAAATAGATTGGTTATAAACCACCTCTAAGATTTCTTGCATTCTATATTAACAGTAGCAATAGCAATTGGAAAAAGATTCTCATTTCCATCCCTTCCAATAGCACACAAGTGTTTTCTTCCTATTGAGGTCTTCAAGTGACAGCCATCTAAACCAATAATAGGTCTCAAACCAGCTAAAAACCCTTTTTTCTGTGCATTCAACTTGATATGCATATATTGGAAGATAGGGACTAGATTTTTTATGCTACTTTGAGGTTGCTCATTTTCCACTTCTAAACCCACAATAAGTGTGTCATATAACTATTTATCCATAACATTACACTCAATTTTAACACATGAACCTGGATTATTTGCCCTTATTATGGCAGCATAATCATGAAGTCTAGTGTCTTGCAATTTCACATCACCTTCAATTATCTTCTTCGTTTTCCTTTTAGCTCTGTAGTGTTCTTGCAGTGACACCTCTGCTCCTACCTCCCTTTGAATCCTCTTTCTCGTTGCAGTGACATCCCAATCACGATTATACCTCAAATTATTTAAATATTTCTTTGCCAATTATTGAGAGTTCACTAAATTGTTTTCAAAATGCCTAGGATATTCATGCTTGTGTTTGAAGCTTTTAATTTGGGATGCGGTACTCCTCCCCATTAAAGAAGCATGCACCCTAAACACATACTTATCTTTACATATTATAATAATCCTCTTACTGCTATTCTTCAAATAAATGTAACTAAATCCCCTTCTAAGAGCCCATTCCTTAAATTTCATGCCCTCACATAATTATGGATCATGCATTCCTTTTGTCGCATCAAAATCTGGATGCACCTCATTTTCATCATCACTTCTTTATTCAAATCATTACTTCCACTTTCCCTTGGAATTGATTCAGATTGTTACTTTCTGTCAACATTCATAGTTGAATCACTTCCCTCCATATTGTCATACAACCAGCTTGCCTCACTACAACTAGAATCAACATCAGATGAAAATTGCTCCCCCCACACAAGTTCATATTCACTCCCACTAAAGTCATCAGTCCAAACCTCAGTTTCATCTTAATGATTTACCCCATCCTTACATCATCAAACACATTTTCTCCTTCCCTTCCATTAATTTCCACTCTCTCTACATTTGTAGCATCTTTTCCCTTTACAAATTCATTTGAATTGGAATCTACTACAGAAGCACCCATGTCTCTATTATTTGCATCTAAATTTATCACATCAAAAGCATCAAACAAAGCAATAGGGACCACTGCTTCTACTAGGTACACTTCAATGTCTCCCTTCCCTTTGTTATAATCTAACATGTTTGCAACATTTGCATCATTCAACACTTCTTCATAACTTTATGGCCCAGATAACCCAGATATCTTGAACCAAAATTGAGCTCCATTTTTGTATCCCAACTCTTTAGGATACCCAAGAATTTCAATCATTGATAGATAATCGATGTCAATATCACTGTAATATGCAATTCCTCTCACTCATATACCATTTTATCCCTACTCTGCCAATGGCCCCCATGGTAGATTTCCAAAGTAACAATTCCAGTCATTTTCCCTTGTCAAATGCATGCATATATTTAGATACACAATAAGGTATAATTTGTATCTACCAAAACTAAATCAAAATTCATTCACCTTCATATTTAAAACCCATTATGTAAGTGTAAAAGAGAACATATAACAGTTTAATAACTACCAGTAAACACAATCCACAACCAAAACCCGATTACTGTACAACCCCCCTTCGCAACCCAACCCAAATACCATCGCATCCAAATACAGACCCAAACTCGACATGCATTTAAGAAAATTGAATAAAATATTTAAAAACATACCTTCACCCTCGCGTAACAGTAAGAATTCTTGAAAGGGAGAGGATTGCCCCCACACTTTGTCCAAAAACACCAAATTTGTGCTCAAATTGTAATACCCTTGCAAATAATTGCCCTATTTTTACGATTAATCAAAGAAATCAACGGATGTAATAAGAAAAATTTGTGAAATTTGATTTAGACATTTAGAAGAGGAGTTGATAGGGTTTAGAGAGAAATTGGGTGCCAATATATATATATATATATATATATATATATATATATATATATATATAATTGCAAGTGGTGAGCCCCACATTGCCATGTAGGAAATAAAAATAATAACATTATGCCATATTAGCATCCACATAGGACAAATAAAAATAATGCGAACTTTGCATTAAACAGCTCCTTAGGCATCAACATATAAAGTATTCCAAAAATCTTGTGGAATGGCAGTAATCTAGTTACAATTAATATTCCCGAAAAGAATATTTTTTTGCTATGAACCCACAAGTAATTAAGCTTCAGAGAGAGAGACAGAGAGATAGAGAGAGAGGGGGAATGAGAAGAGGTTTGATTTGAGTTATTATGAGAGGAAAAAGAAGAGATTTTGGTTAGCTTTAATGACTTTCTCTCTCTGTTGTGATTTTTCATTTAAAAAAAAAAAAAAAAAACTTTGAGATTAATTTGAAAGAGGGTCTAGGTAGGTGGGCTATGGTTTGTCTTCTTGTTGGAATGGAAAGGAAGGATGCTCAATTGCTTAGCAAAGAAACGGCACAAGACTCAAGGCTCTGGAATCCATTAAATACCTTTTGCTTTCTTTATTACTATATTTCCTTCACTAAAGCTCCTTTCATGCTAACTTATCCATGAAAAAAGCAGCTCCTCACAGAATTTAATTTGTATTTTACTATAAATAAAACTGTCATTAAATTTATTTTTCTTATTTTTTAATTTAATTTTAGTTAAAATTTAAATTTTAAAATAATTAAAAATTAGTGTCTTTCAAAAAAAATAGTGTATTTTCTTTTTTAATAATAAAAAATAATGTCAGAAAAAATATAAAAGTATATGTAAATTGGTAAGAGGAAGGGCATAAAATAAATAAAGGGGACAATGAACTTTAATTCAACCGTGTAGTTATTTTTAATATTATAAATTTTAAATATAAATAATAGATAAATTAATTATTAAAAAAATATTCTTCTTGTCTCATTTTAAGTGATATTTTAAATTTTTTTCAATTTTATTTGTCAATTTAAAAAATTAAATAAATATTAATTATTTTTTTAATTTTATTATCGTCTATTATTATTTTCAATAGGGGTGTATACGTTTTTTGGGAAATGCCAAACAATCGGAACCATATAAAAAGAAATTTTAATTCATTATTTTAGTTTAATTTTATTTTTTTCATAAAAATTAATCAAACCTTTATTAAACTAAAAATTAATTTTATATGCATGTTTTTTATATTTTTTTAGGTATATTATATTTTTTTAATAAAATTATATATTTTTATGCAATTAAAATTATAATATATAATTAGGAATTGTATAAAACTTAATATTATCTTTTATTTTTTTATCTTTTTTAATAATTATAGTTATTAATACATTAAATTATCTTATAATACTTATTTATAGGTATATTACTGTATTATATAATGTATAATGTAATCAATCCTTAATTTTATATATATAAATATATATATATATATATATTAAATATTATATAATTAAAAAATATTAAAAAGCATATTATATATATTTATATATTATATTATATGTTAAATGTTAAATTACATATATATGTTATAGTTAAAAAAAAATATATATACTATATAATTAAAAAGACTCAAAGACATTCAAGGTTTAATACTTTAAAAGAAAACATAACCTCATTTCCGACTCTCTCTAGGCTCAGTACTATTAAATTATATTAAATTAAATTAAAATTAAAATATTTAAAATTAAATTAAAAATAAAAATATTAAAGAATTGAAATTATATCCAAATTTTCAACTAAAATAAGAACCATTTCAATCCTAGACCTACAAGGAAATCACAAGGTCAAAAGGGAATTAGGATTATATGTTATCAAGCTCCAGCTCAGAAATGCAAATAGGTGGTAATCACGTGAGTCTGCCACTCTCAGTTTGACTCAATCCTTTGTCTTCTCCTTAAAGCATCCTTTTGTGCCCGGTAAAATTAAAGCATACGGCAAGTTTTCACACGCGCCTCGATTTATTAAAGATTTAAAATATAAATAAGTAAAATATATATATTATTTTTATTTATTATATTAAAATTTATTTTATTTAAAATTATTTTTATCTTAAAATATATAAATTCATGTTTTTAATTTTTTTTTCATCTTCGGACAATAATTATTTCTTAGAATTTTTATAATTCACTTTATCACTTTTTTTTCATTTAATTAGATAAAATAAATATAATTTAATTAAATTATAAAAAATTTTATTTTATAAAAGTGAATGAAAGTAATATTTATTAGGTAAATTTTATTATATATATTATATCTTAAATATATATTACATTAAATTAAATTTTGGCTCTTTTTATTTTATAAAAAATAAAAAATATTTTTTTATATTTTTTAATATTTAAAAATATTTAAAAAATTAATCAATAAAAATATATTTCTTGTTAAAAAAATTAAATTATTTTTAATAAAAATGACTTCTATTTTTTTTTAAATTATTTTTTATTTTTTAAATTTTAAAAATTTTATTAAAATATAAATATACTTATATATATATATGAAATAAATAAATATTATTAATTTAATATTATAATTAAATAATAAAAATATTTTTTATGTATAAATTATTCTTTTGAAACAAACAGAGAGACTTAAATAAGAAAAATTTTTCTTTTAAAACTTTTTTGACAGAAGGATTAAGAAAATGTTTTTTAAATTGTTAATTTAAATATTATTTAAAAATGTTTTCAGAAAACATATCTAAATTCATTTTTATTATTAAAATATATTAAATTTAATTTTAAAATAATTTTAATATTTTTAACATATTTAAAGAATTCAACTTTAATAGTATTGTCATTCTAAATAATACTACCTTTTTTTTTAACACTCTGGGTAAGTCGCTTTGTTCTTGCCTTATTTCTTGGGTGGAATTTCTGTGTATAAATTTTTTAATATTTTTATCAATTTAACGTTTATAAATTAATCGTATCTAAAAATAAGTTCCCCCGATTAGCACTACGTTAGATCAAATAAATGCTAAATGGCACCAATTATTCACCGAATCAAACAAATTAAATAATCAAAATTTGATAAATAAAAATCCAATGTTTTATTATTTTAATTATAATTTTTATGATTATTATTCTCAAAATATTTAAAAAATAAAAAATATAATTTAATATTGTGATTACACACCTTTTAATTTTTGATAATCATTTGTTTTCGATAATTATAGATACCTTATTTTAGGATATTTTAATAATATGATACATATCTTTAACTTTAATTAAAATAATAAAAAATTCCTTTTAACCCATTATAATATTTTTAATATTATATATTTTTACATAGTATTTTTACAAATATGATTTTTTTAATATAAAAAAATCTAAAAAATTAAGAATATATCACAAAAAATTCTAAAATTTAGATAAAAGACTAGAAAGAATAATATCAATTAGAATCAACTAATTAATTAATTAATTTTAATTTTTTTTAACAATAATTAATCTAGACTCACGTAAACTCAATTTTCATACTTGATTACTCTTGCCTCTAATCTGTTAATTTATCTCGACCATTGGATTCAAAATTGAATACATGTATAAATCTTGTAATCGTAAATTTGAGATATAAAATATATGATAAAATATGTTTATTAAATATATAAATTTTATATATTTATGTATTAAATTTATAATAGATCGAATTTAAATAAAAATTTTTGTGCACAAATACGCACCTTTACCTAAGTAGTAAAAATGTCACACCTTACCCCTCTGTAGGGCATAACATGATCCCGTAGAATACCTAATGAACTACCGAACTTCACCTACCGATAACTCATTAAGTACCCTACAAGGGATTTTAAAACAATTTCTTACTTTTGATAAGTGGTGAACATTTCTAAATAGATATTAAAATATTTAATTAAAGTTGAAAATCAGTTGAAATTTTTTTGACTCATTTTATTTTTTCGCAAATTTTATAAAAATTTTAGTAGAGTTCCGTCTGTATTTTGAGAAAACAGTTCTTCAAATACCTGAAAAAAAGTACTTCTAATAATTTTCCTCAACAACTTCTTCAAATTCACAATTATTTCAATCAATTTCAACACATTTATCAACTTTCAAAATTCAAATCCACCATTTCCAATATCCACAATCATCAAATGCCATTAGTGAATTTCATTCAATTCAAAATAAAATACTTCCATTCATATGTAATTAAATGTAAAACAACTTATATACATCATACTAAAAATTTACATTAGGAAAAATTCAACTAAAATTTATTACAAACTTTGTACAAACTGCTCAAGACCAATTTTACATGTCCATACATTTACGTGCATTACATACATCAAAATAAATATTTACAGTCGGGGTATAAATTATACCCGATAACTTCAAGCAGGTAGGTCCTCAATCCTTAGCAGCTCACTCTGCTGCTCTTCTAGTCTCTATATCTGCAACAGCAATAACAGCCATCACTGAGTACTAAGACTCAGTGGTGCACAACATACTAAAATAATCTTTATGCAGAATTTAAATCATATTTATTCAAAAATTGGACTGAACATGAGAATTAAATACAAAACATAAATTATAAGATTTTAATCCAAACAAGTTCATTTCAAAGTATTAAAACACATTTCATAAAACCCACAGTTATATCATGCCATTCGAAACAAATATAATCTCAATAGCCAGAGGCTAAGGAGAAATCACATCATAAGGCTAGCTAGCTCAAATATATGGATATCCATTCAATTTCTTCTTCTACTGGCACACACCTCAACACTTCAGCCAGAGATTATATTTGAGAAAACAGTTCTTCAAATACCTGAAAAAAAGTACTTCTAATAATTTTCCTCAACAACTTCTTCAAATTCGCAATTATTTCAATCAATTTCAACACATTTATCAACTTTAAAAATTCAAATCCACCATTTCCAATATCCACAATCATCAAATGCCATTAGTGAATTTCATTCAATTCAAAATAAAATACTTCCGTTCATATGTAATTAAATGTAAAACAACTTATATACATCATACTAAAAATTTACATTAGGAAAAATTCAACTAAAATTTATTACAAATTTTGTACAAACTGCTCAAGACCAATTTTACATGTCTATATATTTACGTGCATTACATACATCAAAATAAATATTTACAGTCGGGGTATAAATTATACCCGATAACTTCAAGCAGGTAGGTCCTCAATCCTCAGCAGCTCACTCTGCTGCTCTTCTAGTCTCTATATCTGCAACAGCAATAACAGCCATCACTGAGTACTAGGACTCAGTGGTGCACAACATACTAAAATAATCTTTATGCAGAATTTAAATCATACTTATTCAAAAATTGGACTGAACATGAGAATTAAATACAAAACATAAATTATAAGATTTTAATCCAAACAAGTTCATTTCAAAGTATTAAAACACATTTCATAAAACCCACAGTTATATCATGCCATTCGAAACAAATATAATCTCAATAGCCAGAGGCTAAGGAGAAATCACATCATAAGGCTAGCTAGCTCAAATATATGGATATCCATTCAATTTCTTCTTCTACTGGCACACACCTCAACACTTCAGCCAGAGATTATATTTGAGAAAACAGTTCTTTAAATACCTGAAAAAAAGTACTTCTAATAATTTTCCTCAACAACTTCTTCAAATTCGCAATTATTTCAATCAATTTCAACACATTTATCAACTTTAAAAATTCAAATCCACCATTTCCAATATCCACAATCATCAAATGCCATTAGTGAATTTCATTCAATTCAAAATAAAATACTTCCGTTCATATGTAATTAAATGTAAAACAACTTATATACATCATACTAAAAATTTACATTAGGAAAAATCCAACTAAAATTTATTACAAATTTTGTACAAACTGCTCAAGACCAATTTTACATGTCCATATATTTACGTGCATTACATACATCAAAATAAATATTTACAGTCGGGGTATAAATTATACCCGATAACTTCAAGCAGGTAGGTCCTCAATCCTCAGCAGCTCACTCTGCTGCTCTTCTAGTCTCTATATCTGCAATAAAGAATATGACATCACTGAGTACTAGGACTCAGTGGTGCACAACATACTAAAATAATCTTTATGCAGAATTTAAATCATACTTATTCAAAAATTGGACTGAACATGAGAATTAAATACAAACCATAAATTATAAGATTTTAATCCAAACAAGTTCATTTCAAAGTATTAAAACACATTTCATAAAACCCACAGTTATATCATGCCATTCGAAACAAATATAATCTCAATAGCCAGAGGCTAAGGAGAAATCACATCACAAGGCTAGCTAGCTCAAATATATGGATATCCATTCAATTTCTTCTTCTACTGGCACACACCTAACACTTCAGCCAGAGAAGGAATCAAAATTTAAAACTAATTACCCTCACTAGTCATGCTAGTGAGGTGTTCAAATATATGGTCATGACACTGTGGTTTCAAAACTTATCTTAACAATTTGCTAAACATTGCAATTTCAAATATACACAATTAACTTTCAACAATTTAAATCAAAGCATCATAAATAATGTCACAATTCACTATTTCAAATTATTCAAAACAATATGCAGAAAATAATTTATAGAAATTATACGTTGTGCACAAACTTTAAGCGAGTCGCCTCTTGGCCTTGACTCGATTCCTCGGATTCTTTCCCGGTGTTCTTTTCCACTGAAACACACAGTTTCATAGTGTTTCAGTATTATAACTTAGCATAAATCCAAAAATAAATTTAAATTCACTTTTTTCTAGCTCTAATGTGCTAAACTCAACGTTCTTTAAATTTTTGTTTTTCGGGTTACTATTCACTATACTATTCAAGTCAAATTGTTGACTTTCTAAGGCTTAACAGGTATGAAAATTCCAACTTTACCCACATACCACATATTGGTAACTAAATTGGTTGGTTTTGGTTGTTTACTCAAATTCTAAGTCATTTAGGCAAATTTGATAATTTTCAGTTTTGGTTTCTAAGGTTGCATTATTCCATTGGTCATTTTACTGCTGGAATTTGGCAAAACTTTCTTCATAGAAAATGTTCCATGTTGTCTTAAGTTTATTCTCCTTTTTGAATCACTCCAATTGGAGTTTTGTAGCTCAAGTGTTAGCCATTTGAATCATGGCTGCCGGATTGGACTTAACCCAGATTTTCTAGGCAAATTTTGGTTCTGGCAGTTTTAGGTCACCAACTTAGGGTGGCCAAATGACTTGGTTAATGATAGAATTTGGGTTTGTATTCCTCATGAAAGTTTTAGGTCTATATCTAAACTATCCACTGGTAAAATTTCAGGTCATTTTGACCTGCCTAGCTCAAGTTATGGCCAAATGAACAAACACTGTTCATTTGGTCAGTTTGTACAGGGCAGACTGAGATTTTCCGAGTTTGGTCAATTTGTTCACTAAGTTTTGGTCACTTTTTGTAACACCCTAGGCAAATCCCACATCGACAAAACATGGGAGAGATGCTGGGTTTATAAGTTGGTGGTTCGTAACCCCTAGTGACGCGTTTTAAAACCGTGAGGGCTTCGGCCCAGAGCGGACAATATCACTGGTGGGCCGGGCCGTTACATTTGTGGTATCAGAGCCGCTCTGCGTGCAACCTTGAACGATGGTGGGGCAAACCTCAGCGAGGACGTTGAGTCCCATAAGGGGGGTGGATTGTAACACCCTAGGCAAATCCCACATCGACAAAATACGAGAGAGATGCTGGGTATATAAGTTGGTGGTTCGTAACCCCTATTGACGCGTTTTAAAATCGTGAGGGCTTTGGCCCAGAGTGGACAATATCACTAGTGGGCCGGGCCATTACATTTGTGGTATCAGAGCCACTCCGCGTGCAACCTTGAACGATGGTGGGGCAAACCTCAGCGAGGACGCTGAGTCCCATAAGGGGGGTGGATTGTAACACCCTAGGCAAATCCCACATCGACAAAACACGGGAGAGATGCTGGGTTCATAAGTTGACAGTTTGTAACTCATAGTGACGCGTTTTAAAATCGTGAGGGCTTCGGCCCAAAGCGGACAATATCACTAGTGGGCCGGGCCATTACATTTGATCCACCCCCCTTATAGGACTCAGCGTCCCCGCTGAGGTTTGCCCCACCATCGTTCAAGGTTGCACACGGAGTGGCTCTGATACCACAAATGTAATGGCCCGGCCCACTAGTGATATTGTCTGCTCTGGGCCAAAGCCCTCACGATTTTAAAACGCGTCAATAGGGGTTACGAACCACCAACTTATATACCCAGCATCTCTCCCGTGTTTTGTCGATGTGGGATTTGCCTAGGGTGTTACACTTTTTGGGCATGCTTCCTTAATGAAAATTATGTCATTTAGTGTCTATTTTCATTCCCAATTGGTCTCATACCAATTGGACTTGTAAATTTTCATTTTTGGTCCCTCAAAGGGACCTTGGTCATGCTGCCAGCAGCATGACCACACTCAATCCGAATTTGATCTCAACTCCAACACTTCCAACACACTTCATTTGGTCACCATTGACCATTTCCCACTTCAAACTAGGTCAAATATATCATTTACCAATTGCTTACATTTTTTCCTCTAAACCCTAAGTGTCCAAACCCTAGTTTACTAATTCTTTGCATTTGATTGATTCAATGCCTATATACATGTTTCTTCATCTCAAACAAGATCACATATACTTTTAAATCTATCAAACCATGCAAATATACCCCCATACACATGCTGGCCGAAATTCACTCATGGTCCCTCAATAAATTTTTCTTTTATTTAAAGTTTATTTACAAGTTCAATAAGTTAAAAATGTAGAAATCAAACTAAAATTGTCAAGTTTGCTTACTAACCTTTCTTAGAACTTCAAATCCTTCAAATCTCTATCTTTTGTTCTTCTTTCCTCTTTCAATCTTCTTCTTAGGTTGAGATAACAAGCTCTAATGAGGTGTTTATGGAAACTATTAAGGTTTAGTGAGGAATTTTAAGCTTGAATGCAGATTCAATGGAGGTTTAAAAATGGAGATGTGAGGGAGAGGGAGAGGGAGAGTGACGGCTTGAAGAAGACTTTTGTGTTTTTTTTTTCTTTTCTTTTCTTTTCCTTTTTTTTATGTCTTAGGAAGACCACAAATCACTTTAATTAAATTTATTAATTATAATCTTTATGGCATCATGCATGATGTCATCTTCCTTCACTTTTTCATTTTCTCTTTTTTTTTTCATTTATTTTTCTATTAGTTCTTTAATTTAATTCCCGACTCTAAAATTTTCTTTTCTCTGATTTTATTTGTGATTAGGTCGAGTCACTCCGGGGTCAATTGACCAAATCGCCCCTCGCCGGTTCAACCCGGTTTGCAAATAATTCAATATTTCTTCTGGCTCCCTAACCTAATTATTTAACTGGCTTAACAGTTCTTTTTCGTGATTTTCTCTTTTCCACTATGTTTATAATAGTCTTAAGGATCGCAGCATCACATTTTATTGTTCGAAATTTGAGTTTAAATCGACTTCGCAGTCCTTCCCGAGAAGGTCACCCATCGCTGTGACTCTCGGCTCGTTTAACATTTTATGTTCTGTTTTTCTTATTTATACTTAACTAATTGGCAATTACTAATTATTTGTGTTTATAGGTTATCTAATTGTCTTAAGTGTGGTTCTAATCCCCTTAATTGTCTGGACCAACATCGGTCACCAAAACAGTGAAATACACCAGGCTATACAAATAGGGGTGTTACAATTCTCCCCCCCTTAAATAAATTTCGTCTCGAAATTTTATCGGGTATCAATCTCTGAACAGCTGTGGGTGCTGTCTCCTCATGTTCTCCTCTCGTTCCCAAGTAGCTTCTTAGCCCGAATGATGGTTCCACAGCACTTTCACTAACAATATCTACTTGTTC
Organism: Hevea brasiliensis; assembly: GCF_030052815.1. NCBI lineage: Eukaryota > Viridiplantae > Streptophyta > Magnoliopsida > Malpighiales > Euphorbiaceae > Hevea > Hevea brasiliensis. Next base: position 86,814,463 of record NC_079501.1, read on the forward strand.
CGTAGCTGCTTCATCTCATAAGCCAGAATCTCTATGGGTTCTTCTTCATATGTGAGGTCTGGATTCACTTCAATTTCCTCTACTGGTAGTACATGAAATGGGTCTGATCGATACCTCCTCAACATAGACACATGGAAGACATTATGTATCTTCTTCAACTCTGGAGGTAGTGCAAACGAAATGCCAAAGGACCCACTCTTTCCAGAACCTCGTATGGCCCAATAAAACAAGGACTCAGTTTCCCCTTTCTGCCGAATCTCATAATCCTTTTCCAAGGAGAAACTTTGAGGAATACTTTCTCACCCACTACATACTCAATATCCCTTCTCTTCAGATCAATGTAGGACTTTTGATGGTCTGATGCAGTCTTAAGTCGATCTCTGATCACCCTGATCTTCTCTTCAGTTTGCTGAACAATTTCGGGCCCAATCATCTTTCTTTCACCCATGTCATCCCAACACAACTGGGTTCTACATTTTCTGCCATACAAAGCTTTATATGGAGGCATCCAAATGCTTGATTGGTAGCTGTTGTTGTAAGCAAACTCAATCAAAGGCAAGTGTGTGTCCCAACTGCCCTCAAACTCAATCACACAAGCCCGTAGCATGTCCTCCAAGATTTGAATTACTCTCTCAGACTGGCCATCGGTCTATGGGTAGAATGCAGTACTGAAGTTCAATCTAGTTCTTAGGGCTCTCTGAAGACTACCCCAGAATCTAGAAGTGAACCTAGGATCTCTGTCTGATACGATGGATACTGGCACTCTATGTAGTCTCACAATTTCATCAATGTATAACTTGGCCAATCTTTCTAAACTGTAGTCCATCCGGACTGGCAGAAAATGAGCAGACTTAGTCAGTCTGTTAATAATGACCCATACTACATCATGACTCTTTTGTGTTCTCGGAAGCCCCATCACAAAATCCATTGTTATTCTCTCTCATTTCCATTCCGGTACTGGTAGTGGATGTAACAATCCAGCGGGTGCTTGATGCTCTGCCTTCACTTGCTGACAAGTTAGGCATTTGAAAACAAACTCTGCCACATCTCTTTTCATACCCATCCACCAGTAATGCTCCTTTAGCCCTCTATACATTTTTGTGCCACCAGGGTGCATGGCAAAAGGAGACTCATATGCTTCCTTCAAAATGATCTGCCTCAAATCAACATCATTAGGAACACATATTCTGCCCTGGTATAGCAGTAGACCATCATCTCTGATTGAGAATTCTGGTTTCTTGCCCTGCCGGACTTCTTCTAACAATTTTTGATACTTCTGATCATTCTGAGCAGTCATTCTAATCTGATCAATCAACACTGGATGTACATGCCATGCAACTGCTGTCTGCCAATCATCATTAATCTCTAAACTGGCATGTAATGATCTTAACTCATGTACCATAGATAAAGGAGTAACCCGTAGACTTGCCATAGTCTTACGACTTAAGGCATTAGCCACAACATTAGCTTTCCCTGGCTGATAGTCTATCAGACAGTCATAGTCCTTTATTAACTCTAACCATCTCCTTTGTCTCAAATTCAGCTCTTTCTGAGTACCAAAATACTTCAAACTCTTATGATCTATATAGATGTAGCATTTCTCCCCATACAAATAGTGCCTCCAGATCTTAAGAGTAAACACAATAGCTGCAAGCTCCAAATCATGTGTTGGATAATTTCTCTCATGCAGTTTTAGCTAGCGTGATGCATAAGCAATGACATTTCGATCTTGCATCAATACACAGCCTAACCCATTGTGAGAAGCATCACTATATACTGTGTATTCTTTACCTGGAGTAGGTAAAGTAAGGACTGGAGCTTCAGTCAAACATTTCTTCAATTCATCAAAACTCTGTTGGCATTTATCCATCCACTAAAATTTCACATCTTTTCTAAGCAGCTTGGTCAATGGAGATGCCAACATAGAGAATCCCTTCACAAATCGACGGTAGTATCCAGCTAAACCCAGAAAACTGGGAATCTCTGTGATATTTCTAGGTGGTCTCTAATTAAGGACAGCTTCTATCTTACTTGGATCTACCTTGATGCCCTCTTCTGATACTACATGCCCCAAGAAAGACATTTCCTTTAGCCAAAATTCACACTTCGACAATTTGGCATATAGTTATTTCTCCCTCAAACTCTGTAGTACAATCCGCAGATGTCTATCATGCTCTTCTGCACTCCTCGAATAAACTAATATATCATCAATGAATATCACAACAAACTGATCGAGGTATGGTCTGAAGATAGTGTTCATCAGATCCATAAAAGCAGCCGGAGCATTAGTTAACCCGAATGGCATAACCAAGAACTCATAATGGCCATAGCGGGTTCTGAAGGCAGTTTTAGGAATATTCTGCTCTTGTACTTTCAGCTGATAATAACCTGATCTCATGTCAATTTTGGACAACACAGCTGCACCCCTCAACTGATCAAACAAGTCATCAATGCGGGGCAATGGACGTCTATTCTTTATTGTCACCTTATTCAACTGCTAATAATCAATACATAAGTGGAGAGTGCCATCCTTCTTCTTAACAAATAACACTGGCGCTCCCCAAGGTGACACACTAGGGTGGATAAAGCCCTTGTCAAGCAACTCTTGTAACTGCACTTTCAACTCTTTCAATTTTGCAGGTGCCATTCTATATGGTGTTATGGAGATTGGGTCCACACCAAGCATAATATCAATCTCAAACTGCACCTCTCTTTCTGGAGGTAATCTTGGCAATTCATCAGGAAACACATCCCGAAAGTCATATATAGTAGGGATGTCCCTCAGTGCTGGACTCCCCACTTGGGTGTCTATCACATGTGCCAAGTATGCTTCACACCCCTTTCTGATCATCCTTCTAGCTAGTGCAGCCGAAATGATGTTTGATGGTAGTAAATGCCTCTCCCCATGTATTACCACATCATCATACAAAGGGAGACTAAAAGCGACTGTCTTCAGTCTATAGTCAATCATGGCGTGATGCCTGGCTAACCAATCCATGCCCAAGATGATATCATACTCTCTAAAGGGCATTTCAATCAAATCTGACAGGAAAACATGTCCTTGGATCACCAAAGGACAGTCTCTATAGATTATGTTGACTCGGACCTCTTGTCCTAATGGACTAGTTACTAGCACTTCAAAACCCATTTGGACACATGGAACAGCAAGTGAACTGACTATGCTAGCACTAACATATGAATGGGTTGAACCCTGATCAAACAACACAAATACTTCTTGATTAGAGATAGAAAATATACCAGCTACAACATCAGAAGTCTCAGCCTCTTCTTGCTGTCTCATTGTGTAGACTCTGGCTAACGCACTTCCTTGTGCTGACTGACCAATAGTGCCCTGACTGCTAGAAGCAGTGCCTCTACCTCTGCCTTTTCCTCTGCCAACTGATTGTGAACTTCTAGAAGCAGGACTCTGAATAGATCCTTCTGCAGTCGTAGGAGCTGGACCATATTTAGGAGTGTTAGTGCAGTCTTTAGCTAAATGGCCCTTGGTCCATAGTTAAAGCAGGCTCCTGTTGCCCAATAGTATTCTCCCCCATGAATCTTGCCATAAGTCTCACAGGGCAGCAGATATGAACCCTCGCCGATCGCTAACTGCACCTAGGGGTCTCTGTCTGCAGAATCGCCCTACCAAATCTCCCACCTTGGCCTCTGCTAGGTCCACCAAATTTCTTTCTCTTCCCAGAAGTACCACCGGAACTTTGTTCAACTGATTTTTCCCCCTTGTCTTTCTCTGATTTTTTAACTTTTTCTGATTTTTCTTTTGTTGGGGTCGCTTCTGATTCAATCCTCTCTAACTCGAGTGCATAAGACATGAGTTCTGAAAAATTACTGTGTCTAAATCCCACTACTTGCATTCTCAAACTGAGCTTCAAACCCGTCTCAAATCTCTTGCATCTTGCCTTGCTGGTAGAACGGAGACTCCCAGCATAGTGGCTTAAGCGGGAGAACTCCCTCTCATACTCTGCTACCGATCTGTTCCCTTATTTCAAACTCAAAAATTCTTGCAATTTCTGATCAACATATGCATTTGGGATGTATTCTGTCTGAATTCTCGGATGAAGTCATCCCAGGTCAGTACTGGTGGTTCAGCCAAGCTGTGGGGAATGGTCTTCCACCAATCATACGCATCCCCTTGCAGTAGTGACACAGAGTATTCAAACTTCAATTCATCTTGGCAGTGCAGCTTCTTAAATACTCTATCCATCCTTTCAAGCCATTGCTCTGCCTCAAGGGTCCATCAGACTTTAAATTCAGTAGCTCCATACTTCAATAACTTGTCATACTGTCTGGCTGGAGGCAGTGGTTGTGCCACAGGTGTCTGGGTGGAGCTTGAGCAGGTATACCCCCAGCCATTTGTTAAAATATTGCAGCCATCTGTTGTGCAAACTGTGTAGGAAACTGCGGCATTTGTGGGGCTAGTGCTACTGATCCACTGACATTCTATAGAGCTAGGGCTTCCCCTTGTGCCTCAACTTCAATAGATTGCTCAACTGAGCAATCTCCTTCTTCCATTTCAATCTGAAGTTAGGGTATCTCCTGAACAAGTAACACATGGAGATTTCCCTCCGTTAGTTCATATTTATGATGTAATGCACTGTATGTAACAAATATGGACATTGAGCAGTTGTACTTAACAAGGAAAGACACAAATTCTCAAGTTAAAACATACTTCAAAAATTTGCTCTTATACCACTAAAACATGTCACACCTTACCCCTCTGTAAGGCATAATATAATCCCGTAGAATACCTAATGAACTACCGAACTTCACCTACTGATAACTCATTAAGTACCCTACAAGAGATTTTAAAACAATTTGCTTACTTTTGATAAGTGGTGAGCATTTCTAAATAGATATTAAAACATTTAATTAAAGTTGAAAATCAGTTGAAATTTTTTTGGCCCATTTTATTTTTCCGCAAATTTTATAAAAATTTTGACAGAGTTCCGTCTGTATTTTGAGAAAACAATTCTTCAAATACCTGAAAAAAAGCACTTCCAATAATTTTCCTCAACAACTTCTTCAAATTCACAATTATTTCAATCAATTTCAACACATTTATCAACTTTCAAAATTCAAATCCACCATTTCCAATATCCACAATCATCAAATGCCATTAGTGAATTTCATTCAATTCAAAATAAAATACTTCCATTCATATGTAATTAAATGTAAAACAACTTATATACATCATACTAAAAATTTACATTAGTAAAAATCCAACTAAAATTTATTACAAACTTTGTACAAACTGCTCAAGACCAATTTTACATGTCCATACATTTACGTGCATTACATACATCAAAATAAATATTTACAGTTATGGTATAAATTATACCCGATAACTTCAAGCAGGTAGGTCCTCAATCCTCAGCAGCTCACTCTGCTGCTCTTCTAGTATCTATATCTACGACAGCAATAATAGCCATCGCTGAGTACTAGGACTCAGTGGTGCACAACATACTAAAATAATCTTTATGCAGAGTTTAAATCATATTTATTCAAAAAATTGGACTGAACATGAGAATAAAATACAAAACATAAATTATGAGATTTTAATCCAAACAAGTTCATTTCAAAGTATCAAAACACATTTCATAAAACCCACAGTTATATCATGCCATTCGAAACAAATATAATCTCAATAGCCAGAGGCTAAGGAGAAATCACATCACAAGGCTAGCTAGCTCAAATATATGGATATCCATTCAATTTCTTCTTCTACTGGCACACACCTCAACACTTCAGCCAGAGAAGGAATCAAAATTCAAAACTGATTACCCCCACTAGTCATGCTAGTGAGGTGTTCAAATATATGGTCATGACACTGTGGTTTCAAAACTTATCTTAACAATTTGCTAAACATTGCCATTTCAAATATACACAATTAACTTTCAACAATTTAAATCAAAGCATCATAAATAATGTCACAATTCACTATTTCAAATTATTCAAAACAATATGCAGAAAATAATTTACAGAAATTATACGTTGCGCACAAACCTTAAGTGAGTCGCCTCTTGGCCTTGACTCGATTCCTCGGGTTCTTTCCCGGTGTTCTTTTCCACTGAAACACACAGTTTCATAGTGTTTCAGTATCATAACTTAGCATAAATCCAAAAATAAATTTAAATTCACTTTTTCCTAGCTCTAATGTGCTAAACTCAACGTTCTTTAAATTTTTGTTTTTCGGGTTACTATTCACTACACTATTCAAGTTAAATTGTTGACTTTCTAAGGCTTAATAGGTATGGGAATTCCAACTTTACCCACATACCACATTTTGGTAACTAAATTTGTTGGTTTTGGTTGTTTACTCAAATTCTAAGTCTTTTAGGCAAATTTGATAATTTTCAATTTTGGTGTCTAAGGTTGCACTCTTCCATTGGTCATTTTACTGCTGGAATTTGGCAAAACTTTCTTCATAGAAAATGTTCCCTGTTGTCTTAAGTTTATTCTTCTTTTTGAATCACTCCAATTAGAGTTTTGTAGCTCAAGTTATAGCCATTTGAACCATAGTTGCCGGATTGGACTTAACCCAGATTTTCTGGGCAAATTTTGGTTCTGGCAATTTTAGGTAACCAACTTAGGGTGGCCAAATTACTTGGTTAATGGCAGAATTTGGGTTTGTGTCCTTCATGAAAGTTTTAGGTCTATATCTAAACTGTTCACTGGTAAAATTTCAGGTCATTTTGACCTGCCTAGCTCAAGTTATGGCCAAATGAATTGGTCAGTTTGTACAGGGCAGACTGAGATTTTTCGAGTTTAGTCAATTTGTTCACTAGGTTTTGGTCACTTTTTGGGCATGCTTCCTTAATGAAAATTGTGTCATTTATTGTCTATTTTCATTCCCGATTGGTCTCATACGAATTGGACTTGTAAATTTTTATTTTTGGTCCCTCAAAAGGACTTTGGTCATGCTGCCAGCAGCATGACCACACTTAATCCGAATTTGATCTCAACTCCAATACTTCCAACACACTTCATTTGGTCACCATTGACCATTTCCCACTTCAAACTAGGTCAAATATATCATTTACCAATTTCTCACATTTTTGCCTCTAAACCCTAAGTGTCCAAACCCTAGTTTACTAATTCTTTGCATTTGATTGATTCAATGCCTATATACATGTTTCTTCATCTCAAACAAGATCACATATACTTTTAAATCTATCAAACCATGCAAATATACCCCCATACACATCCTGGCCAAAATTCACTCATGGTCCCTCAACAAATTTTTCTTTTATTTACAGTTTATTTACAAGTTCAATAAGTTAAAAATGTAGAAATCAAACTAAAATTGTCAAATTTGCTTACTAACCTTTCTTAGAACTTCAAATCCTTCAAATCTCTATCTATTGTTCTTCTTTCCTCTTTCAATCTTCTTCTTAGGTTGAGATAACAAGCTCTAATGAGGTGTTTATGGAAACTATTAAGGTTTAGTGAGGAATTTTAAGCTTGAATGCAAGCTTCAATGGAGGTTTAAAAATGGAGATGTGAGGGAGAGGGAGAGGGAGAGTGACGGCTTGAAGAAGACTTTTGTGTTTTTTTTTTTTTCTTTTCTTTTCTTTTCCTTTTTTTTTATGTCTTAGAAAGACCACAAATCACTTTAATTAAATTTATTAATTATAATCTTTATGGCATCATGCATGATGTCATGCATGATGTCATCTTCCTTCACTTTTTCATTTTCTCTTTTTTTTTTCATTTATTTTTCTATTAGTTCTTTAATTTAATTCCTGACTCTAAAATTTTCTTTTCTCTGATTTTATTTGACAGTTAGGTCAGGAGTCAGCTCTCGGGGTCAATTGACCAAATCGCCCCTCGCCGGTTCAACCCGGTTTGTAAATAATTCAATATTTCTCTTTTCCACTGTGTTTATAATAGTCTTAAGGACCGCAGCGTCACATTTTACAGTTTGAAATTTGAGTTTAAATCAACTTCGCAGTCTTTCCCGAGAAGGTCACCCATCGCTGTGACTCTCGGCTTGTTTAATTTCTTATGTTCTGTTTTTCTTATTTATACTTAACTAATTGGCAATTACTAATTATTTGTATTTATAGGTTATCTAGTTGTCTTAAGTGTGGTTCTAATCCCCTTAATTGTCTGGACCAACACCGTCACCAGAACAGTGAAATATACCAGGCTATATAAATAGGGGTGTTACAAAAAATTTCTTTTTTTTTATTTTTTATACTATTTTCTTTTGCGAATGTACACAAAATCATAATCCATCAGCTCAAAATCAAAGTAATTAACATAATATATGAATTTTCAATTTTAACAATTTTTTCTTTCTTCTCAAAACTTTTCTCAAATAAAGCTAACCCATTGATATGATCTTAATGGTAACAGTTTGGATAGCTGAATTTTATAAGAATTTAATTTAATTAATTTTTTTTTATTAATTTTTACATTTAAAAATTTAATAATTAAAATTATTAAGTTTTTTAAATTAAAAAAATTAATTTAAAAGAAATAAAAATTAGGTATGGTATTGAATATATTCATCTCTTGTTTGAAAAATAAAATTCTATAATAATTTATGATATTGTTGATATATCCTAATTTTATTAACAACGATAAATATGGATACCTATTTATTTTTACAAAATTATATATTTTAAAGTTGAAAAATTAAGCAACAACATGGTTTTAAATTATATTTTCCCCTAATAAAATTAATAATTTGTAATTTCAAGATTAATTTAATTGGTAAGTTGATTAACTTTCCATCTTATTAATTATAACTTAACTTATGAAAATAGACGGTAATTCTGTGAAAATTTTAATTTTGATTGCAAGAGAAGAACTCAATATGGTATAAAAGCTGACATATGAAAGCAATTTACCGTAAATGAAAAGTAATTCAAAGGTGATAATGAGTTTTAATTTAGAGGAATCGAAGTTGTCTTCAAAATTTTAAGATTTCGAAAGTTAATTATTAAAAAAATTAAAATGCATATAATTAAATAATATCCTTTAAACAATTTAAAGGAATAACTTGTGTTTAAAAAAAAAAAAAATATATATATATATATATATATAAAGGAAAGTTTACAATTTTGTTTATGAGTTTTGCCTTAGTTTTTGAATTTTAAAAATTAATTTTTTAGTGTCTAAATTTTACATTATATTACATTTTAATTCTTGATTTTGATAAATGAATTATTTAATCCTTTTAATTTTAATAAATAGAATAATTTAATCTTTATAATTTTAATGTTTACAATAATTTCATCAATTGATAAAATAATGAAATTACCTATATATTAAAATTACAAAAATTAAAGTGTTGTATAGTGTAAAATTTATAGACTAAATAATTAAATTTTCAAAGAACTAAAGTGTAATATAGGAAAAATTTTAGTATTAAATAATTAATTTTTTAAAATATAGGTATTAAAGTGTAATATAGAGCAAAATCTAGGAATCAAATTGTAAATTTTCCAAAAAAAATGTTTAAAAATCTGTGTTAAAAAAAAAAGACTGAAAATGCATGGGATGCTCCAAACTTAGGATGATCCATCAAGTTGAACTTAAAAATTAACTATTAAATTACAGAAAGAAATTTTATCATGAGTTTTAATTTAATGATATTCAGTTATTTTTAGAAATATAAAATTTTAAATTTGAGTTTTAATTGAAATTAAATCAATAAAAAAATACTCATAATATGGATTTATCACAACATAAAAAATATAATAAACTCAACAATTTTAAAAAAATTATTAAAATATAGACTTCATTTATTTTGTAAAAAAATATTTGTATATAATAAATATTTTTTAAAATTATTATTTTATACAATGAAAAATTAGCTAGAAAATATTTTTTAATGTTTGGAACATATTGATAATAATTAATTTCTTGCATATGAAATATACGTCCAAAATTAAATTAAGCCACAAGAAAAATAAAGAAATTATGAATAAAAATTAATATTTTTAAATAATTTTTTTTACTATTATTATTATTATTATTATCTACAATTTTTAGTAAAAATATTTAATTAAATTAGCTGTAAATAAATAAAAAAAAAAAAAGAAAAAAGCAGATGTATCCAAAAAAATAATTAAATTCATTCCAGATCTCATGTCATCGTGAAAAGCCAAGCTAAAGCAGGCAAAGGCTAATTTGTTCAACGTTGATCTCATATCATTTTCAACCTTTGCCCAATTATGAAGTCTCGATGAAAGCTTTTTACCTCGCCATAGCTTAGTTCAAAGGCTAATTTGGTTGGAATCCTTGCATAACAATTGAGAATGATTAACCATTTTTAGCTTAGTCTTTTGACCGATTGAGGATTGTTTATGAAGAGGTTAAACCAATTTATAAATTTTAAAAATAAATTGAAATATATATTTATGATATTTTTTTAAGCTTATAAGTAAAAAAAATTGAGGGATTAATTTTTTTTTATTTTAGTGATTATAAATTAATTTGATAAAGTATTTTATGCTACTCTTATTTTATTTTTAAAATTTTATTATAATCTCATTTAATATATTTTAATAATTTTAACAGTAAATGTGTTTATAAATTATTGTTTACTAAATATATTAGTTATTTATTAACTACTTATAAACATTTTAACTAAATACGTAATTACTAAAATCTTAAATGCTTATAAGTTTATAAGTTACAAGCACTAATATAATATAATTAAATATGTAATGAAATCAAAATTGTAATGGAATGCAATGTAATTATCTTTGTATTTTTATATTTAATTATAAAATAAAAATATAAGTAGTGTAATATAATGATAATTTTAATTTTAATATTTAATTTGTTTATAATATTAATAATAAATGATAGTGGTTGCAACAATTGATAGTTAAGCGGTAATGATGGCTAAATGATGACAAAGTGATAGTGGCAGCGGCGGCGGCGGAGGTGACGGCGACGGCAATAATAGTGGTTCAATGGTGGTGGTATCAAGTTGAAATTGTAACACCCCTATTTGCATAGTCTGGTACATTTTACTGTTCTAGTGACCGGTGTCGGTTCGGACAATTAAGAGAATTAAAATTACGTCTAAGACATCTAGTTAAGCCCTGAACGCAAATAATTAATAATTGCCAAATAGTTAAGTACAAATAAGAAAAACAGAACACAAGAAGTTAAATGAGCAGGGAGTCACAGCGATGGGTGACCTTCTCGGGAATGACTGCGAAGTCAATCTAAACTCAAATTTTGAACCTTAAAATGTGACGCTGCGGTCCTTAGGACTATTGCAAACACAGTGGAAAAGGGAAAATCACGAAAAAGAATTGTTAAGCAGGTTAAATAATTAGGTCAGAGATCCGGAAGAAATATCGAATAACTTGCAAACTGGATTGAACTAGCGAGGGGCAATTTGGTCAATTCATCCCTAAAGCTGACTCCTGACCTAACTGTCCAATAAAATTGGAGAAAAGAAAATTTCGGGATCAAGAATTAAATTAAATAACTAATAAAAAAAAAGGAGAAATTGAAAAAGTATGATTACATCATGTTGATGACATCAATTATGATGTCAAAATTTATTTTTAATTTTCCACATTTTTTGACCAATTCAAATACACAAAATAAGACATAAATGATAAAAAAAGAAAAAAAGAAAAAAATCACTTCTTTCTTCTTCTCCAAACCGGCACATCTCTCTCTCCCACTTCCTTCACCAAAAACTTCCATGGAAGTTTGAGATCAAGCTTTACAAACCCTAGAAATCCCCCAAAAATTCTAACTAATTATGATTTAACTTTGTTTGGGCAACTAGAAGAGAAGATTGAAGAAGCAAGAAAGAAGAAGAAAGGAAGAAAATTGGTGATTGGAAAATCAAACAAAGGTTAGTATGTAAATTTGAATTCTTTTGTTAAATTTCTATGTTCTTAGTTAAGTTGACCTAGATTTTAACTTAAATCCAAACAAAAACAATTGTTGAGGGACCAAATATAAAATTCATCCAGCTAGGGTTAGGGTTTGATATGAATGAGTTTGATGGTTTTGAATGGTTATTTGAGGTGAATTAGGTGTGTAGAACATGAATACACACTTTAAATTGCATTAGATTGAACTTTGTATGTAGCTAGGGTTTTGAACATGTGAAAAATTGAAGAAAATTTTGAGAATTAGCCAAATGATGTTATTGACCTTATTTGAGTTGAGAAATAGTCAATTGTGACCATTTGTGGTGTGAATGAATTGTTGGAAATAAGTTTAAATTCAGATTGGTGACGGTCAATCTGCAGGCAGCTTGACCTAGGTCCCTTTCAGGGACCAAAACTTAAAATTTACCAACCCAATTGGTGTGAGGCTAATTGGGAATGAAACTAGACACAAAATGGCACATTTTTCATTTAGAAATCATACCCAGAAAGTGACCATAACTTAGTGAACAATTAGGCCAAATCCGAAATTGGCAAACTGACCTGTACAAAAATGAGAAAATGAACAGTAGTTACGTAAATGACCATAACTTAGTCTAGGAAGGTCTAAATGACCTGAATTTTTACCGATAGAAATTTGAGACATAGTCCTACAACTTTCATAAAGAAAACAAACCCAAAATTTGACCATAAGCTGCCCAAAAACTTACCTGCAGTCAACTTGCAAAAACTGCCATTATACCAGTAAATGCCCAGAATTCTGGGTAAAACTAAATCCGGCTAGCCATGTTCAAATGGCTATAACTTGGGCTACAAAACTCCAAATAGAGTGATTCAAAAAGAGAAATAAAGTTAAGACAATAAGGAACAACTTCTTGTTAGTAGTATGCCCTAGAGCATATCATTTAGTATGTATCTTGTACATATTTTTATTAATAAAAGGCTTTTTCACTTTTCCGTTTACATAATATATTTATGTGTAATAGAAAAGGTCCATTGATATTTTGTTAGAAATATTATTCTTAAGTTGTTAAGAATATGAGTGACATTATTTCTAGCATAAAGTATCATAAATAGGTTCACAATCGAGGATACTTCATAATAAGTACATGACTTATCCAGAAAGATTGTATTCATGTTTGTTCCCAAGTTATTTATTATATGAGATATAAATAAGATGGAATGGTGAGTCTCATGCCATATGACAAACATGATAGGTACTTATAAATGATAAGTAAGCCGAACCAGTGACACTTATAACAAGCACATGGAGTTTTCTCTTATCAATGTTTTGTCATAAATCATATCAGTGCATATAATCTTTAGACCTGAGATAGCACAGTTATCTTGTATATAGGTAGTTTGAGTTTGATACTGCTTTCATACTTGTACTGTGTATGGGTATATGGGCATGTGTTGGCTCTTACTAGTTATATATGGAGGTAGGTGTTGATCAAGATGGAATCTGTTCCTCTAAGTAAATAGAGATAAAATCCTATGTTCATTTAATTGTTTTTGATGTTTCAAGTTCCTGGCCAGGACAGATAGATTTAATCAGAAAAGAGTTTCTGATGAGAAAAATCTTTTAATCAAGAACTGGAATTAAAAGAGAACATAATATTCATAGCAAATGAGGTTTGACATAAACCATGACTCTAGCTCAAATTAGGATTTTGTAACAGAGAGATTCCAGTGCATGGTAACATATGATTATAGGTTCATTTAAGGTAAACCTTATTACTAATTGGGTGGCCATGGCATGCTATGTTAGGTGTTAACCATGGTCTATGAGGTGCGTAAAATGATTTAGAGAAATCATTTATGGTAAGAAAGAGTTCTGATGATATTAAGAGTTGATATCATATCTCATTGCCAATTAGTGATGAGCCTAGTAAGTCACACACATACACAAGTTATCACCTAATTAAATATAATTTAATTAATTAATTAAAGAGTTTAATTGATTAATTAAATAGGTTTGGTTTGCAATTAGATTGCAAAGTCCCTAGCATGACTTGAAGCCAAATCTAGATTATTGGATGTATGGTATAAGTTAAATTTATATTTAAAGTGTTTAAATATGAATTTAATTAATGAGAAATTAATTAATAGAGATTAATTAATTGATTTATATTTGATATAAATTGATTAAAAGAAGAGAAATAATTATTTTGGGTTGAGAACTCAAAATTAAGACACAGGGGCATTTTGGTAATTTCACAGGGTGACATGTGGCACCATGAGATGGTGACACATGGCATTATACATAAGCTTGCCAAATGTCTTTTAATCATGTAAGATGATTAAAATTAAGATTAAATATAGGTTTGACACTTGGCACAATGTGATTGGGTCAATTAAACCTAGAACCAATCAGAGGGTGACATGTGGCAAGGGTTTAATGTGTTAACCTAGCTATATAAGTGTTGTTATGAAGAGAAAAAATACAACCAACAGCCACTCCTCCTTTGTCACGCCATTTTGAGGCTCTCCATCTCTTCTTCTTCATCTCTCATCAATTCAAAGAGATTAGCCATCAATCTCTTGAATTAAAAATACTAGAAATCATTTCTAGTGTCCTGTTTACATCTTTAATCTCTTAAAAGGCAGAACTTGATTTTCTAATTAATAGAAAAAGATTTAGAAGCTGTTCAAGGGCTGCCATAGGTGTTCTTGGTGTGGACAAGCTAGAGGGACAACATCTGGTGTCCTGAAGACGCATCTCAAAGGTGCAAATATACTGCAGTGCATCAAGAGGTTAGTGTGTTTATTCTTAATTTAATCTAGGGTTCTAAAATTAATCTAATTAATTTTAAAATCTTAAATGGCAAATACAGATCCAAAAACATATTAAAATAGTTTTAATATGTTGTTTATCATTGAAATCAAATAGATAAAAATAAATCTTGCATGATGCATATGACCCTAGGTGAAAATTTTTGAATTCAATGGTATAAACTTGTGTTTTTCATGCTTCCGCTCCTTCACTTCTATGAAGAAAACTTATCCAAATTATCACAGTAACATGACCAATGGAATAGTGCAATACTGAATGCCAAAACTGAAAATTTGAAACTTGTGCCTAAGAGACTTGAAGTTTGAGGAAACAACCAAAACCAACAAATTAGGTAATCAAAATGTGGTATGTTGGTTAAATTAGAATTCCCATACCTATTAAGTATTAGAAAGTCAACAAATTGACTTGAATAGTATCGTGAATAGTAACCCTGAAGTGTAAATTTTAACGAACATCAAGTTTAGCATATTAAAGCTAGGTAAAAATAGATTTGAAATTATTTTTGGATTTATGATAAAATATGATACTGAAACATTGTGAAATTGTGTGTTTCAGTCGAAAAGAATACCGGAAAAGAACCCGAAGCATCGAGTCAAGGCCAAGAGGCGACTCATATAAGGTTTGTGCACAACATAAACATTCTTTAAAATTTCTTTACGAAGTGCATAAAATGATTTGTGGTTTACTCATATTGCAAAATAATGATTGAAATGTATACTATGTTTTTTATCTAAATTATTAGAAATTTGATGATATGTGATTTAATTGTCAGTAAATGTTTGATAAATTGATAAAATAGTTTTGAAACCATAGTGTCATGACCATATATTTTAATGTCTCACTAGCATGACTAGTGGGAGAAATTAGTTTTGCATTTTGATTCATTCTCTGGCTGAAGTGTTGAGGTGTGTGCCAGTAGAAGAAGAAATTTGAATGGATATCCATATATTTGAGCTAGCTAGCCTTGTGAATTCTCATAAGCCTCCGGCTATTGAGATGAATATGTTTCGAATTGTATGATATAACTGTGTGTTTTTATGAAATTGATTTGAGAATTCTTAAATGAAATTGTTGGACTAAAAGTTTATAAATCATATTTTGCATATGTCTTTCATTTTCAGCAATGTGTTTGAATAAGTATGATTTGAATTATGCATAAATGTTATTTTACTATGTTGTGCACCACTGAGTCATCGTACTCAGCGATGGCTGTTATTGCTGTCGCAGATATAGAGACTAGAGGAGCAGCAGAGTGAGCTGCTGAGGATATTAGAGCTACACCCCTGAAGTTCTGTCGGGTATATTTTATACTCTAATTGTAATATTTATTTTGATGTATGTAAATATATGTACATGTATAAACTGGTCATGAGCAGTTGTATAAAGTTTGTAATAATATTATTTTGGATTTGCTAATGTAAAGTGGTTGATAAATGTAATTTATTTTTACTTTAATGAAAAAAAATAAATGGAAATATTGAGTACTATTTTGATGATAATTGAGTTGTGAATTATTGATTTGAGTTTTGGAGTTTGAGAAATGATGTTGAGTTGTGTTGAAGTAGTTGTGAGTTTGATGAAAAAGAATTATTGGAAGTGTTTTTGCAGGTTTTTGAAGAACTGTTTTCTTAAAATACAGACGGCACTCTGCCGAAATTTTTTCAAAAATTTGCATAAAAATAAAATGGACAAAAATTTGGACTAGTTTTTGAACTTCTATTAAATGTATGAAAATACTCACCAATTCTAAAAAGTAAAAAAATGGTTTTAAAATCCTTTGTAGGGTACTTAATGAGTTATCGGTAGGTGAAGTTCGATAGTTCATTAGGTATTCTACGGGATCATGTTATGTCTTATAGAGAGGTAAGGTGTGACATGTTTTAGTGGCATCAGAGCAAATTTTTGAAGTATGTTTTGATTTGTGAATTTGTGTCTTTTCTTTGATAAGTACAACTACTCAATGTCCTTAATTGTTACATATAGTGCATTACATCATAAATATGAACTAACGAAGGGAAATCTTCTTGTGTTACTTGTTCAGGAGATATCCTAACTCCAGACTGATATGGAAGAAGGGAATTACTTTGTTGAGCAGTCTGTAGAGGCTGAGGCCCAAAGAGAAGCCCCAGCTCTCCAAAATGTCTGTGGGTCAGTGGCACCAGCCCCACAAATGCTCAGTTTCCTACACAATTCGCACAGCAGATGGCTGCGATGTTCCAATAAATGGCTGGAAGCATGCCTACCTAAGCTTCACTTCAGACACCTGTGGTGCAACCACAGCCTCCAGCCTGGTAGTATGACAAGCTACTTAAGTATGGGGCTATAGAGTTTAAGGGTACAGTGGACCCTTTAGAGGTAGAGCAGTGGTTGGAGAGAATAGATAGAGTGTTTAAGAAGCTGCACTGCCCAGATGAACTAAAATTTGAATACTCAGTGTCCTTGTTGCAAGGGGATGCATATGACTGGTGGAAGACCATCCCCCATAGCTTGGCTGAACCCCCAATATTGACCTGGGACGACTTCATCAGAGAGTTCAGATAGAAATATGTCCCAGATGCATATGTAGATAAAAAACTGCAAGAATTTCTGAGTCTGAAACAAGGTAACAGATCAGTGGCAGAATATGAGAGGGAGTTCTCCCACTTAAGCCACTATGCTAAGAGTCTCCTATCTACTAGCAAAGAAAGGTGCAAAAGATTTGAGACCGATTTGAAGCCCAGTTTGAGGATGTAAGTAGTGGGATTCAGACACAGTAACTTCTCAGAGCTCATCTCTCAGGCACTTGAGTTAGAAAGAATTAAATTAGAAGCAACACCAGTGAAAGAGAAAGCTGAGAAGACTGAAAAATTAGAGAAAGAAAAAGGTGAAAAATCAGTTGAACAAAGTCCCAGTGGTACATCTGGAAAAAAGAAGAAATTTGGGATACCTAGCAGAGGTAGAGGTGAAAGGTTTGGAAGGGGCAGATTCTTTGGACAGAGACCCCCTAGATCTGGTTAGCAGTCGACCAGGGGTTCACATTCTCCCCGCCCCTATGAGACATGTGGCAAGATTCATGGGGGAGAATGCTATTCGGCAACAGGAGATTGCTTTAACTGTGGAGGCAAGGGCCATTTTGCTAAGGACTGCACCAGTGCCCCTAGATTTTGTCCAGCTCCTACTACTGCAAAAGGATCTTTTTAGAGTCCTGCTATTAAAGGTTCCTAACCGATTACCAGAGGTAGAGGTAATGCTTCTGGCAGTCAGGGTACTGTTAGCTAGTTAGTACAAGGGAGTGCTCCGGCTAGAGTTTACCCTATGAGACATTGGGAAGAGGCTGAGACTTCCGATGTTGTAGCCGGTACATTCTCTATCTCTGATCAAGATGTATTTGTACTGTTTGATCCGGGTTCAACCCACTCATATGTTAGTGCTAGCATAGTCAGTTCACTTGCAGTTCCGTGTGCTAAAATGGATTTTGAAGTGCTAGTAACTAGTCCGTTAGGACAAGAGGTCCGGGTCAATAGAATTTATAGAGATTGTCCTTTGGTGATCGAAGGACACACTTTTCTATCAAATTTGATTGAAATGCCCTTCAGAGATTATGATATTATCTTGGGCATGGATTGGTTAGCCAGGCATCACGCCATGATTGACTATAGACTGAAGATAGTCACTTTTGGTCTCCCTCTGTACAGTGATGTGGTAATACATGGGGAGAGGCAGTTACTGCCATCAAACATCATTTCGGCTGCACTAGCCAGAAGGATGATCAGAAAGGGGTGTGAAGCATACTTGGCACATGTGATAGACACCCAAGTGGGGAGTCCAACACTGAGGGACATCCCTACTGTATGTGACTTTCCGGATGTGTTTCCTCATGAATTACCAGGATTACCTTCAGAAAGAGAAGTGCAGTTTGAGATTGATGTTATGCCTGGTGTGGACCCAATCTCCATAACACCATATAGAATGGCACCAGCAGAATTGAAAGAGTTGAAAGTGCAGTTGCAAGAGCTGCTTGATAAGGGTTTTATCTGCCCTAGTATGTCACCTTGGGGAGCGCCAGTGTTGTTTGTAAAGAAGAAAGATGGCACTCTCCAGTTATGCATTGACTATCAACAGTTGAATAAGGTGACAATAAAGAATAGATACCCATTGCCCTGCATTGATGACTTGTTTGATCAATTGAGGGGTGCAGCTGTGTTCTCCAAAATTGACCTGAGATCAGGTTATTATTAGCTGAAAGTACAAGAGCAGAGTATTCCTAAAACTGCCTTTAGAACCTACTATGGCCATTATGAGTTCTTGGTCGTGCCATTCGGGTTAACTAACGCTCCGGCTGCTTTTATAGATCTGATGAATACTATCTTCAGACCATACCTTGACCAGTTTGTTGTGGTATTCATAGATGATATATTGGTCTACTCGAGGAGTGCAGAGGAGCATGATATACATCTGCGGATTGTACTGTAGATTTTGAGGGAGAAACAGCTATATGCCAAATTGTCGAAGTGTGAATTTTGGCTGAAGGAAATATCCTTCTTGGGGCACATAGTATCGGCAAAGGGCATCAAGGTAGATCCAAGTAAGATAGAAGCTGTCCTTAATTGCAGACCGCCCAGAAATATTACTAAAATTCATAGTTTTCTGGGTTTAGCTGAATACTACCACCGATTTGTGAAAGGGTTCTCCATGTTGGCATCTCCATTGACTGAGCTACTTCGAAAAGATGTGAAATTTTAGTGGACGGATAAATGCCAGCAGAGTTTTGATGAGTTGAAGAGATGTTTGACTGAAGCTCCAGTCCTGACTTTACCTACCCTGAGTAAAGAATACACAGTTTACAGCGATGCTTCTCACAATGGGTTAGGTTGTGTACTGATGCAAGAGCGGAATGTCATTGCCTATGCATCACGCCAGCTGAAACCACATGAGAGGAACTATTCGACACATGACTTGGAGCTTGCAGCTATTGTGTTTGCTCTTAAGATCTGGAGACACTATTTGTATGGGGAGAAGTGCTACATCTATACAGATCATAAGAGTTTGAAGTATCTGGGTACTCAGAAGGAATTGAATTTGAGACAGAGGAGATGGTTAGAGTTGATAAAAGACTATGATTGTCTGATAGATTATCAGCCAGGGAAAGCTAATGTTATGGCTGACGCCTTAAGTCGCAAGACTATGGCAAGTATACGGGTTACTCCTTTGTCTATGGTACATGAGTTGAGAGTATTGCATGCCAACTTAGAAATTAATGATGAGGGGCAGACAGTAGTTGCATGGCATGTACAGCCAGTGTTGATTGATCAGATCAGAATGGCTGCTCAGAATGATCAGAAGTATCAAAAGCTATTAGAAGAAGTCAGAATGGGCAAGAAACTAGAATTCTCAATAAGAGATGATGGTCTACTGCTTCACTAGGACAGAATGTGCGTTCCTAATGATGTTGAATTGAGACAGATCATTTTGAAGGAAGCACATGAGTCTCCTTTTGTTATGCACCCTGGTGGCACAAAATATATAGAGGGCTGAAAGAGCACTACTGGTGGATGGGTATGAAAAGAAATGTAGCAGAATTTATTTTCAAATGCCTAACTTATCAGCAAGTGAAGGCAAAGCATCAAGTACCAGCTGGTTTATTACATCCATTACCAGTACCGGAATGGAAATGGGAGAGAATAACTATGGATTTTGTGATGGGACTTCCGAGGACACAGAAGAGTCATAATGCAGTATGGGTTATAGTTGACAGACTGACCAAGTCTACTCATTTTCTACCAGTACGGATGGACTATAGCCTGGGGTAGTCTTCAGGGAGCCCTAGGAACTAGATTAACTTTAGCATGCATTCCACCCACAAACAGATGGCCAATCTGAGAGAATAGTACAGATATTTGAGGACATGCTATGAGCTTGTGTGATTGAGTTTGAGGGCAGTTGGGACACACACTTGCCTTTGATTGAGTTTGCTTATAACAACAGCTACCAATCAAGCATTGGAATGCCTCCATATGAAGCTTTGTATGGCAGGAAGTGCAGAACCCCGTTGTGTTGGGATGAGGTAGGTGAAAGAAAGATGATTGGGCCAGAAATTGTTCAGCAAACTGAAGAGAAAATCAGATTGATCAGAGATCGACTTAAGACTGCATCAGACCATCAGAAGTCCTATATTGATCTGAAGAGAAGGGATATTGATTATGCAATGGGTGAGAAAGTATTCCTCAAGGTTTTTCCTTGGAAGAGAATTATGAGATTCGGCAGAAAGGGGAAACTGAGTTCTCGTTTCATTGGGCCATATGAGGTTCTGGAGAGAGTGGGTCCTTTGGCATATTGTTTGGCATTACCTCCAGAGTTGGAGAAGATACATAATATCTTCCATGTATCGATGTTGAGGAGGTATCGATCAGACCCATCTCATGTACTACCAGTGGAGGAAATTAAAGTGAATCCAGACCTCACATATGAGGAAGAAGCCATAGAGATTCTGGCTTATGAGGAGAAGCAGCTACGGAACAAGCAAATACCGTTAGTGAAAGTGCTGTGGAACCATCATTCGGGCTAGGAGGCTACTTGGGAACGAGAGGAGGACATGAAGAAACAGCACTCACAGCTGTTCAGAGATTGATACCAAGTAAAATTTCGAGACGAAATTTATTTTAAGGGGGGTGAGAATTGTAACACCCCTATTTGCATAGCCTGGTATATTTTACTGTTCTGGTGATCGGTGTCGGTCCGGACACTTATGAGAATTAGAATCACGTCTATGACATCTAGTTAAGCCCTGAATGCAAATAATTAGTAATTGCCAAATAGTTAAGTATAAATAAGAAAAATATAACACAAGAAGTTAAATGAGCCGGGAGTCACAGCGATTGGTGACCTTCTCAGGAATGACTGCGAGGTCAATCTAAACTCAAATTTCGAACCATAAAATGTGACGCTGCAGTCCTTAGGACTATTGCGAACACAGTGGAAAAGAGAAAATCACGAAAAAGAATTGTTAAGCAGGTCCAATAATTAGGTCAGGGATCCGAAAGAAATATCGAATAACTTGCAAACCGGATTGAACCAGCGAGGGTCAATTTGGTCAATTCACCCCTAGAACTGACTCCTAACCTAACTGTCCAATAAAATTGGAGAAAAGAAAATTTCAGGATCAAGAATTAAATTAAATAACTAATGGAAGAAAAAAAGGAGAAATTGAAAAAGTATGATTACATCATGTTGATGACATCAATTATGATGTCAAAATTTATTTTTAATTTCCCACATTTTTTGACCAATTCAAATACACAAAATAAGACATAAATGATAAAAAAAAAGAAAAAAATCACTTCTTTCTTCTTCCCCAAACCGGCACATCTCTCTCTCCCACTTCCCTCACCAAAAACTTCCATGGAAGCTTGAGATCAAGCTTCGCAAACCCTAGAAATCCCCTAAAAATTCCACTAAATTATGATTTAACTTTGTTTGGGCAACTAGAAGAGGAGATTGAAGAAGCAAGAAAGAAGAAGAAAGGAAAAAAATTGGTGATTGGAAAATCAAACAAAGGTTAGTATGTAAATTTGAATTCTTTTGTTAAATTTCTATGTTCTTAGTTAAGTAAACTTAGATTTTAACCTAAATCCAAACAAAAACAATTGTTGAGGGACCAAATATGAAATTCATCCAGTTAGGGTTAGGGTTTGATATGAATGAGTTTGATGGTTTTGAATAGTTATTTGAGGTGAATTAGGTGTGTAGAACATGAATACACACTTTAAATTTCATTAGATTGAACTTTGTGTGTAGCTAGGGTTTTGAACATGTGAAAAATTGAAGAAAAATTTGAGAATTGGCCAAATTATGTTATTGACCTTATTTGAGTTGAGAAATGGTCAATTGTGACCATTTGTGATGTGAATGAATTGTTGCAAATAAATTTAAATTCGGATTGGTGAGGATCAATCTGTAGGCAGCTTGACCTAAGTCCTTTTCAGGGACCAAAACTTAAAATTTATCAATCCAATTTGTGTGAGACCAATTGGGAATGAAACTAGACACAAAATGACACATTTTTTATTTAGGAATCATGCCCAGAAAGTGACCATAACTTAGTGAACAATTAGGCCAAATCCAGAATTGGCAAACTGACCTGTACAAAAATGACCAAATGAACAGTAGTTACATAAATATCCATAACTTGGTCTAGGAAGGTCCAAATGACCTAAATTTTTACTGATAGAAAGCTGAGACATAGCCCTACAACTTTCATAAAGAAAACAAATCCAAAATTTGATCATAAACTGGTCAAAAACTCAATTGCAGTCAACCTACAAAAATTGCCATTAACCAGTAAATGCCTAGAATTCTGGGTAAAACCAAATCTGGTCAGCCATGTTCAAATGGCTATAACTGGGCTACAAAACTCCAAATGGAGTGATTCAAAAAGGGAAATAAATTTAAGACAATAAGGAACAACTTCTATGAAGAAAACTTAACCAAATTATCACAGCAATATGACCAATGGAACAGTGCAATACTGAACACCAAAACTAAAAATTTGAAATTTGTGCCTAAGGCTCTGTTTGGATGGAGTGAGGGAAGGGTAATTAATGGAAGGATAAGGGAGGGTAAGGAAGAAGAAGGGTGAAGAGGGTTACAATAAAAAAAATCTCATGTTTGGAAAGAGGCGAATTAATGGAAAGGTAAGGAAATGTAATGTATATTTTTCATGTTTGAAAAGAGGTAAAAAAAAGGATAAATAATTATTAGAAGTACAAAAATACCCTTTTTTATTAGATAATTTATTAAATGGTAAACTCATTATGATAAATCTTAAATTTACAAATAATAATAGTCCACTACAAATAAATAATAAAATTAGTAGATCAAAACAATAACGCCTAAATCTAACAAAGATTGAATAAAAAATGGATTATTTAGAAAAAAAAGAAAGATAATTGAAGCATAATAATTTAAGCAAACTATTGAAAGAACAAATAAAAAAATAACAATTGAAGTATAATAATTACAGCAAACTATTTAAAAACAAATGATTGAAAGCAGAGAAACTATGTATGGCCACTTGAAAGAGAAGACATTTATTTGTAATGGTACGCTATGTTTATTTTTAATGGGTATAATTGGATTTTTAATAAAAAATTAAGGATACAATAGAAAAATAAAAAATAAAGTAATTTTCAGCTCTCACCTCTCCCTGCTTACACCCCAATTTGGGGTGTAAAAAAAATTGAGATTTGAGGGATAAGGGAGGGTAAGCCTTACCCTTACTTACCCTTATCCTTTACTTACTCACCTCTTCCCAAACAGGGGTATAATAGTTACTTACCCTCCCTTATCCTTATTTACCATTTCCTCACCCCCACCCAAACAGAGCATAAGAGACTTGAAGTTTGAGGAAACAACCAAAACCAACAAATTAGGCAACCAAAATGTGGTATGTGAGTGAAATTAGAATTCCCATACTTATTAAGCATTAGAAAGTCAACAAATTGACTTGAATAGTGTCGTGAATAGTAACTCCGAAGTGTAAATTTTAACGAACATCAAGTTTAGCATATTAAAGCTAGGTAAAAATAGATTTGAAATTATTTTTGGATTTATGATAAAATATGATACTGAAACACTGAGAAATTGTGTGTTTCAGTAGAAAAGAACCCGAAGCATCGAGTCAAGGCCAAGAGGCGACTCGTATAAGGTTTGTGCACAACATAAACATTCTTTAAAATTTCTTTGCAAAGTGCATGAAATGATTTGTGGTTTAATTATATTGTAAAATAATGATTGAAATGTACACTGTGTTTTTGATCTAAATTGTTGAAAATTTGATGATATGTGATTTAATTGTCAGTAAATGTTTGATAAATTGATAAGATAGTTTTGAAACCACAGTGTCATGACTATATATTTGAATGTCTCATAGCATGACTAGTGGGAGAAATTGATTTTGAATTTTGATTCCTTCTCTGGCTGAAGTGTTGAGGTGTGTGCCAGTAGAAGAAGAAATTTGAATGGATATCCATATATTTGAGCTAGCTAGCCTTGTGAATTCTCATAAGCCTCCGGCTATTGAGATGAATATGTTTCGAATGGCATGATATAACTTTTTTTTTAATGAAATTGATTTGAGAATTCCTAAATGAAATTGCTGGACTAAAAGTTTATAAATCATATTTTGCATATGTCTTTCATTTTTAATAATGTGTTTGAATAAGTATGATTTGAATTATGCATAAATATTATTTTAGTATATTGTGCACCACTGAGTCATAGTACTCAGCGATGGCTGTTATTGCTATCGCAAATATGGAGACTAGAGGAGCAGCAGAGTGAGCTGCTGAGGATATATGTAAATGTATGTACCCTAATTATAATATTTATTTTGATGTATGTAAATGTATGTGCATGTATAAACTGGTCATAAGCAGTTGTATAAAGTTTGTAATAATATTATTTTGGATTTGCTAATGTAAAGTGGTTGATAAATGTAATTTGTTTTTACTTTAATGAAAAAAAATGAATGGAAATATTGAGTATTATTTTGATGATAATTGAGTTGTGAATTATTGATTTGAATTTTGGAGTTTGAGAAATGATGTTGAGTTGTGTTGAAGTAGTAGTGAGTTTGATGAAAAAGAATTATTGGAAGTGTTTTTACAGGTTTTTGAAGAGCTGTTTTCTTAAAATACAGACGGCACTCTGTCGAAATTTTTCCAAAAATTTACGTAAAAATAAAATGGATAAAAATTTGAACTAGTTTTTAAACTTCTATTAAATGTAAGAAAATGCTCACAACTTCTAAAAAGTAAAAAAATGGTTTTAAAATCCCTTGTAGGGTACTTAATGAGTTATCGGTAGGTGAAATTCGATAGTTCATTAGGTATTCTATGGGATCATGTTATGCCTTACTAATTTTTATGAAACAAAATGTTTAAAATATTTTAATTTTTCAAACATTACTCTCATAATACAATTGACTAGCATTATTTTATTCTTAAATAATAATAATAATAATAATAATAATAATAAAGTATTTTTTTTAAATTAAAGTTGAAACTATTTATTTTCAAAAAATTTATAAAAATAATTTCTTATACAATTACAAATTAATTAATTTTGTTTTGAATTTGACACTTAAAAATATATTCTAAAAAAAATGGCAATTTTATATTCTTGTTATTTTTCCTTCTTGCACATTTTTTTTTTAATTTTATTTTGTAATGAAAATAATTTCATTTAAAAGAATAAAAAATATATATAATATTACGAAAAATTTTATTAAAAATATTTATAAGTGTTTAAAAAAAACCTTTTGAAAGTATTTTAAAAATTTATTAAATTAAAAAAAATATTAAGTATTTTAAAAACGTTTTTATGAAATATAAGTTTTTTTTTTTATTGTAAAATACAGAAAGAGATTTGTTGACTTTAAGAGATTAATTAGAATATCTAACAATTTTAAGTGGATCATTAAAATGTGAAATTAATAGATTAAATATTTCAAAATATTTAGTGACTTTAATAGCATTAAAAAGTGATTTATTTAAACTTTAAGGGACTAGTAATTGAATAAGCATATCCCCATTCATTAATGAAACTGCTCGAATTTCCACACCTAAAATATATATGGTTAAAAATTAATAATTTTTTCTTAATTTTATTAATTTAGTCCTAAACTTTAAAATTAGTTTCAATTTTAACAATTAGTTTCATTACATGATTTAATTGATAAAAATAATTTAAATATTTACCAACATTATTAATATTAATCAATCATTTTAGTAAATCAAATAAAATTATTATTTTAGTATATCAAATACTTATTATTTTAGAAGTTATAATTAAATTTATTTTGGTTATATTATTTACTACTATTATATGTTTAAATATTTGAATTTTTTTTTTCATTTATTAAATTTTAAATTTGAGATAAAATGATGAGAAATACATAAACTAAAAGTATAATACAAAGAGAGAGGGGAAAAAATTAAAATCAAGATTACAATATTAGATATATTATTCAATTACTATAATTTTTTATTAATAGGAAATTTTTTTCAAAATTAATGAAAATATTAAAATTATTGAACAAATTAATGAAATTAAATGGAACAATTAAAATTGATAATATATAAATGAAAATATTTGAATAATATTCAAAGAATACCTATTTAATATTTTTTTTGTATATTTTAAGTTTTATTCTCTATTTAATTATTTTTTATTCTTATTAATACACATGCCTTAATACAACTAAAGTTGTGCTCTTTTTTTCTACACACTGCATTTTAGTACAAAGTATTCACAATACTCTTCAATGAAAAGAATTTCAATCCTTCAATTATCATTTGAAATAATAATTTTTATAAAAATACTTAATTTAAGTTATAAATAAATAATTTTAATTTAAATTCAATGCCAAAGAAATATATAATAACTTTAGATTTGCTCTAACTATAGTTGATTTATTATTATTATTATTTAGTTTATTGGGCATCTTTTATATATATATATATATACTTTTTTAATTTTATGGTTAATTTATTTATTTATTTATTTTGCAGC
Organism: Hevea brasiliensis; assembly: GCF_030052815.1. NCBI lineage: Eukaryota > Viridiplantae > Streptophyta > Magnoliopsida > Malpighiales > Euphorbiaceae > Hevea > Hevea brasiliensis. Next base: position 86,841,703 of record NC_079501.1, read on the forward strand.
AATTGGAGCATATGTGATGAAAGAAAAATAAAAATTTCTTGGAGTTTCAGAAATTCTGAAAATGAAATGCACATAGAAAAAGAAAATAATTCAATAATTAAAAATTTAAAATTAAAAATTAGAAAATTAAAAAAATTAGAAAATAAAATAGTAATATAAAATGAACTTTTAAGATTTAATAATATGATTAATTAATATGATCAACTTTAATATAGACGTAGAATATAGATAAATAGATGCAAATATGAAATGCTTTCTCTTTATTTTTTTATTTAATATAGATATGTAGATAAGTAAGATCTAAAATTATTATTAATTATAATTATACAAATAATTGAAGTCTAATTAACGAAATTTAATATTTTTTAATTATTAACAGAAAAATATTCTCATAGTACTACTACGTGATATTCTATTTCATAATATTAACACGTGATTTATCTATTATAATCAAATAATTTTTTCTATTAAATTTTCTCTATTTTTATTTATTAAATAAGAGGTTCATTAACTTCAAATTATAATTAAAGAGAAAAAAAAAAATTATACGCCAATAAATAATGAAATTTAAAAAAGAAAAAAAAAAGAAAAGTGTAAAAAAATATCATAACAACCATTAATTTATTAGCAACGGTAAAGGCTCAAGCCAATAGGTAGGGATGTCAGTGCCATTGCTTTGCGTTGTGACCTTAACAATCCTAGCCCTTGGGGTCAAAGAAGACTGTACAAAGACTGCGCCAGAGGATCTTTATAGACGTCAAATTCAATTGCATGATGAAACTTCTTAAAAACAGGATTAAAGTAGGCATACACATACACAGACATATTAAATTTAATTAATTAATTAATAATATTAAAAATTACAAAATAAAAAGGTCATATATAATGAATAATTAAGATAATTATATTTTTAATTTCATAATTTATTATTTATGAATATTAATTTTTAAATTTAAAAAATCTTAATTGGTCCAATCAAATTTATTAATATATTTATATTACATTATATAGATATTAGTTAATATTATTTAACTAATAATATTAAAAATTAAAAAATATAAAAATAGTCATATATAATAAATATAATAATTAAGATAGTTATATTTTCATTGTCATAATTAATTACATATAAATATTAATTTTTAAATTTAAAAAATTTAAACTGGTTTGATTAAAAAATTAGAAAAAAATAAAAAAAAAGAATACTAAATCAAGAGAGTATCACTTTGTATTAAAATAGATCTATTAAAATGGCTCTAATCCCCATCAATGAGAGATCATTATCACAAGATAAAAGGTGAATTTATTCTTAATTTCACTTTTTTTTATATATATTTTTAGGTTTTGCTTTTATTAAAATTTTTTTATTCAGGACTATTATTTAATTGATATATAAAAATAAACTAAAAATTATTTAAATGAACTAAAAATTATTTTATATCATTTAAATGTGTTAATTTATTAATTTTTAAATAAATAAGCATAACAATATTCAAATCTATAAAATATTTATATTTCTTTATTTAAAATTGAATATGATTAAAAAAATTTTTTAAAAATATATAACTGTTATTGAGAAATAGCAATTGGTGAAAATAATTAACAATCAATGATACCAAAATGAATATTTATGATTTTATTATTAATTTAAATTGATAAAAATTAAAAACAATATTTTTTATGTGATCCATAAAAATTTATTGTGGATATATATATATATGTAAAATATATAATAAATAGATAAAAATTCACTGAAATTTATCTTTTGTGAGAATATTTTGACAATTAAATTAAAGTTAATATAAAAAAATAATGTGTTTTAAATACTTTGTATAAAAAATATTACACTTGCTAATTTTGTTAAATTTTAAAAAATAATAATAAAAAATATATATATTTTAGAATGGGAAATTCAATTAGGAAGGAGACAAATATACAACTTTTTAGACTTTTGATGAGGGCATGTAATAAAGGAATTCAGCGCTGAAAAAGGCCAAGTTGGTGAAGGTTAGTGTACCCACCTTCTTAATTTATATTTGAATTTTTTAATCCTATTAATTATATATAACATTTAAATATAAATTTTATTATGATATAAACTGTAATTAATGATAAATAATTATAATTTTATATGAAGAAATTTATTTTTTTAATAAAAATTTAGGTAAGGAGAAGTTCTCCGATCTAATGAAAGACATAGTATAACTTCACTCAGATATTATAATTTATATATTACTTATAAAGATAAATAATTAATAAAATTTATATTTTTAATTTAATGAGTACTAAAATTTAAAAAAAAAATTATTAAATAAGTCTGATATACTAAGTTAGTTTTAATAATTTTGTGCTCTCAACCAATAAAAATATAACACATGTCTTTTATGTCATTATAAGTAGGGATGTGCAAACGGTCGGTTTGGTTTTGAACCGAACCAAACTAATAAAATCAAAAATTAAAAATCAAAAATTTTAAAAATCGAAGCAAACCGATTAAAAAGAGAAAACGAACTGAATCGAACCAATAAATATCGATTCGGTTCAATTTTAAATCAATCAAATCGAAATTTATAAAATTTCATAGTTTTAACATTAAATCTAAATAATAAAACATAAAAACAAAAAAAAATTTAGAAATTAAAACTCAAAAATCTTAAGGTTCGGTTCGGTTTTCTTTAATTTCAGTTTGGTTCGATTTTCTTTGATTTCCTATATATATATTAATAATTTTGATTCGATTCGATTTTTTATTATTTTTTATGAAAATAACATAACCGAACCGAGTAATTGAAATTATCAAAATTATAAACTGAACCGAACTGATTGAATTTTAAAACCAAACCAATTGAATCGAATTAAATCAATTCAGTTTGATTTTTCAATTTAAACTGAAAATTGCTCTCCCCTAATTATAAGCACTATTTCAGTCAAGAGTCTCTTTTATATATCACATGAGTTACTCAATCATCAATCTGATTTGGTATACCAATTCATCTAATAATTTCTCCAAAAATTGTACCTTTCAATTGTATTTAACAAAAATAATTTAAATAAAAAATAAGAATATTTAATTTATGATTTGAACTAAATAAAATAATTACTGATATTTCTTTTTTTTTTTAGAACAATAGAGATGTGTGCAATTAACAAGAAAGGAAGAGATGCTGATTTTAACTTTTTTTTTATTGCTAAAAAAGCTGATTAGATTATTTTTGTTTCTCTTTCTTTACTCTTGGTGTTCTCCCATTCCTTTCCCATCTTCAATTTCCTTTCTTTTTGTTTTCCATATTATTATAATCTAATATATTATTGCTAGAGCTTCATCTAAATAGTAATTTATTTTTTAAAATATTTTTCTTAATAAAGTTTATTATTTTTTTAAAATATTAATCTCGACTTACAAATTGATCAAATTAATTTATAAATTTTAAAAATAAGATAATTTGTTTGTTTATAATAATTTTTTAGCGTGTAAGTTAAATTTATAAATTAAAAAAAATCGAGAAATTTAACTTTTTATTTTGATACTTATAAATTAATTTGACTAAATATTTCACTATATTATTCTTATTTAATTTTCAAAATTTCATTATAAATCTCATTTAATATCTTTTTGGTTATTTTAATAATAAATACGCTTATAAACTATTTTTTACTAAATATATCAACTATTTATCAGTTACTTATAAGTACTTTAATACTTATAAGTACTTTAGTACTTATAAATTAAATATGTAATTGCTTAAAATTTTAAATGTTTATAAACACTTATAAGCTTATTTTTATAAATTAAAATGAAATACTGTCTTAATTAGTAAGAAATTGAAGAAGCGAACTTAAAATTCACTCTATTAAATAAGTGATATGCTTTTAATAAGGCGAATTTATTGATATTTTTAATATAATCTATCAATGTTTTCTTAATTGTGTGATTATTAACTTTATGCTTGTCATTAGCTTTTCAGAAAAGTATTTTGGAATTTTTGTGCAACTTTTTTTTTTAAAGAAGTTACATAATTAGAGGCTTTTAAAATAGGATAGGCATGAAGGTGGTTGATTCATAAAATTGTTATGAAAAATGTTTATAGAGAGATAATAAGCTAATTAAATCTTCTCTCTTAATATCCATAAAAAAAAAAAATCTTCTCTCTTAATAATCTGGCTTTGCTAGTCCCTACTAGTGTGTTCAACAACAGATAAAATGTTGTCTACAGTCATTAACATGCATTATTTGTACACATTTGGACTGTATTTCTTGGAGGATACATTTGGACTATATTTCTTGGGGGGGTCCTTAGTTAAAGATGCCTATATAGCCATTCAAGTGGGAAAATAATATTATTAAAAACAAATATAAATTAAATATATATAATATTTTAAAAAATGAAAAATAAATATGAAAAATTTAACATTGAAATTCTAAAATTAATCTTTGAATTATTAGTCTTTAATATAAATTAAACATGGATTTATTAATAATAAGCAGTTATTTAATCAAATTTTATTTTTTTTATATTTTATATGTTACAATTAAAATAACAAAAAATTAAAATAATAAAATCTTTAAATAGTGTTGTTAAAACAAGGAGTTGGTGATATGAAAAATAAATAAATAAAGCTACTTAAGGTGGTGTATCATTTTTTTTTTTTGCAAGGAAAGTAAAGCACATAATACAGTTAGATGGTAAAGAACATCAAAGTTTTCTTTAAGCCTAGTTAATCTCAAATCCCAACCCTTCTAACAAAATGAAAATGAAATCACATTTTGCATTGATTTTGTTTTTTCTTCAATAGGTTATTTTTTTTTTAACATATAAAAAATGGGTATAAAGAAATTGACTATGTGTCTAATATAAAATATTACATCTTTCACATTCATATACATTTGGAAAGATCATCACACTTATGTTCCGACTAAAATTTAGGATACTTTTTAAATTAAATGAATCTTTCTTTTATCTCGTGAACCAACCGTTATAGATATAAAATTATAAATCTCTTGTACTCTGTTTGGATAAATTATTGGGAAGGAAGGAAAATAAAAGAAGAAAAATTTTCTTATTTTTTATCATTTATTTTCTCGCTTTGTGTTTAAATAAGTAGAAAATAAAGGATGAAAAATTAAAAATATAAAGAAAAATTTTCTTTTTAGAGTGATTTCTTATTTTCTCTTCAAAGAAAAATATGACCCCTCTTTATCTTCCTTCTTTTATCTAAATAAAAGAAAGGTCTTTTAAAACTTTTTTTTCTATAATTATTTTCCTTCCTCTTCCTTTTTCACCTATCCCAACAAAGTGTTAATCTTTTACGGTATAAATACAGTTATTTAAGTATATATTTTTACATTAACAATATTAGACATACACGAATTAAATTCTAAACAAAATTTTGATATTTAATTATAATTAATTAAAACTTTTAATTTTCAATTTTACAAAGCTTAATCTAGTTGATTTCAATTATTATAAATAAAGTTGCATAGTCACGTTGCTTGCCTCAATTTGATTTGATTTTTTATTTTTATAACTTTTTAGGAAAAATTTATTCAGCACAACATTTATATATATAGCGCGGTTGATTATGATTCACATGAAAAATTACCATAATCGATAATGATAATACAACCATTGTAACAATAGTTATATTTTAAAATTTTTATTTATTTGGGGGTTCAGCTTTCAATTTTTGAGTTCTTATCCATGACCTCAAAGTCTCAAACTCCCCAGAAAATAAATTCAAAGGGATCATCAATAAGTGCCCAAGATTTGGACAATAGGTCTAAAGAGAAAGAGAAGTGAATAACACATTCATGGACTTGAATGAGTTAGATGTCTCAATCTATATATTGAAGCCCAATCTTTTGATAACTGAGTTGGGCTTCAGGTTTTTTCCTTATCCACTAAATCAGATTCATCTCTATTACACTCCAACCTTCAAAGTTCAATCCTTGGGTAGATAAACGAAAATGCTAGCACCAGCCATGAACAGAGCTGTTCTCAGAAATGTCTCACTACATATTCCCAACCATCTTCTCGATCCTCTAAAATCCATAACAAATCCTATCTCATCATCATCTATATTTGTTTCTTGGACTCTTTCTACGCTCAGATTCTACTCGTCTGATTCTGATTTATCTCATAAAGAAAATTTCACTCTGACCCAGAAGCAACATGGTGGAGTTGAGGACGTTGATGGCGTGAGTAACCAAGGTAAAGAAAATGGAATTAAAAGCTTGTGGTTCTAGTTGGTTTCTGTTTGGCTGGTGGGAAAATGGTGGAAAATACATATGGGGGATTAAAATTTGTGTGATGTGATATGGTTGCAGAGCTAAAGAGGCGGATAGAGAAGTACTGCGAGGGGGATGAAGAGGCGATTCCTTCAATAGTTGAAGCCATATTGAAGAGGAAATTGGGAGGGATTAAAGATGAGGACTACGAATTGTGGAAGAAGTTAGGTGGAAATCTCCAAGTGAGAATTTTGATTCTGATTCCGATGAATTGAATGATTCTGATGGCGATAAAAATTGATGCAAAATTGCAATTATAGAAATCAAGGTATGTATTGTTATTGGCTAAAATAATTTTGGAGTTCTATAAATAATTATAAATGTCATAAATCTTGCTTCTTCCGGTCACTTCCTCAGGAAATTTGCCTGTTCCAATGAAATTTTGAAATGTGCTTCATCTTGTAATTTTCTTCACCAGGCAATTTCCTAGGCAAGGTCTCCATGCAAATAAGTAAAGTACAACTCTTGAATTATGGAAATGTTCCATAAACCTTAAGGTAGAAACCTCAAATTAAGACAATTATAAAATTGAAGACGCCTTGGGAAAGCTCCATTTACAATCTCGGTCCTTTCTACTAGATCATCTGAAGCAAATTTTCTAGCTCGAGAAATCCACTTGCTTCGCAAAACTCTTTATGAATGAGCTTTGCCTTGGAGGCTTTTCAAAGTTCAACATGTTTTAATTTGTGAAAGAATTGAAGAAAAGATTGGTTCTCCAAGAAATCAGAAAAACATAGTACTAGAGTAGTTAGGTTTTTCATGGAGGGAAGCCAGTTTAGGCAATTCTGCTAGACCACCATGTAAAATAAGCTGTTGAAGATGAAGTGGAAGAGAAAAAGGTTCAAATTTAGGCAGAAGTGCGCCTTTGCTGACTTGTTCTGCAGATAAGCAAGGGACGATTAGCCGCGGGTACACAATCATCTGGCCCTGGTATTGAAGAAAGGACTGTTAGCTTCTTCTTGTAAATATCTCCTTCTGTGCCTTTTTCCCTTAACCAGCTTGCTCAATCCCGTCCCTCCCTTTCTGCTTGTCTTAAGCGCTGGTGAAAAGAAAGAGTAAGGGTTGGTAAAGAAGCACGAGTCGAAGGGTGAATCCCTTAAACTTAATAGAATATCCCTGTTCGAGTTCGTATTCAAGCTAAGTAGATTAGCCGATGGAGAAAAGAGCGAGGATTGCTTGAGTTGTTAGCTATATGAGTAAGAAGTTGATGAGTTTCTTCCTCTGTCAATTCACAAGGGATGTTCCGTAGGTGAATTCCTTTACTCTAAGTGGAGCAGGATAGTAAGAAGGCACATGCTTTACGACTTAAATTATCGTTTAAGTTTTAAAAAAATAATAAAAAAATAAATTATAGAATGGGAAATGCAATTAGAAAGCAGACAAATATAAATACAACATTTTAGACTTTTGATGGAGGCATGTAACAGGGTAATATAATGCTGAAAAAGACCAAAGTTTTATGGCAAATGTTCAATTTAGCCTTATATTCATCGGGAAAGTTTAATTTATTTTTTTTTTAATTTTTTTGTTCAAATTAGCTCAAAGTTTTAATTTAATGTCAATTTAATCTAAAAATTAAAATTTATAGATTAAATTTCTTTATTTTTTGATTTAAATAAAAACTCAAGAAATTTAAATTTTTAATTTTGAGAGTAAATTTTTTTTGATTTCTTAATTTAAATCTAAAAATTAAGAAGTTTAATTTCTTAATTTTCTTTATTTTTGAACTAAATTGAGATTAAATTGAGTATAAAAATATGTTTGTTTTACATATATCATTTTTTATTTAAATATATTAATTAAAAAGTTAAAATTAAATAAAAATTAAAATTAACAGATTTTATTTATAAAATATTAAATAATGAAATTATTTGTGCTGAGTTGCATGTGTTCCATGGTGGAAGAAGCGTTCTCATGGTAACATGGAAGATCCATTTAGCAAGCCTAAACCTGGAAGTGGTGGACAATGGAGAAACATTTTAATTGGCATTTCAATAGATATGAATGAGAAATCATTCTATATTGAGGATGCAATAGGGAGAATTAATGATAATAGTGACGCTGACATAAAATTTGCTCACGCCATTGGATTGAAGTTCTTTGTCCCTGATGATTACTTCGATGCATAAAAGATTTTGGCAAGCATCTCCTGGTGGCTGGTGCAAGAGTTACTAGCATAGAGGTTCTGATCAGAATTTTACTCATATATGATCGATTTGATGTATCCAATTATCATTCTTTTGATTTGTCACTTGAAGGACCTAAATCTGAGTAAAAAAAAATGAAGTCATTAGAGGTTTTGCTGATTGTCTAATTGGACCTCTTATATGGCTAGTGAAAGAAATTATGATAATTCATTGATGTAAATAGAAAGAATGCAACTGAAACATATACACAGATTGTTACAGGTAAATTTTAATTGTGATAAGTGTGTGTATTGGATATGAAGGTACCTTTGATAATTTTTTTTTTATTCCTTCTTTTACTGCATTTATGTGATGAGATAAATTGGCAATGAAGATCCATAGCTGCATGTAAGATTTTGATCTAAACTGTAACTTGGGGTCTACTTAAATGCTATCCACATTTTTGACTTCTCAAATGTTGCATTAAACATTTTTTTTCCCATGCATATGTCTGAATTACTCCTTCACTATATGCTATGATCATGTAGAAATGAATTTTTTCTCTTCTCCATTATATCATTTGAGATCAAAACATGATCTCAAAGCCCAGAGGTGCAAGTGGACGTTAGAATAGGATGGTATATATATATATATATATATATATATATATATATATATATATATATATATAAGCTATTGCCGAGTTAAATGTGATTGCTTGTGTGATGGGATTGAGTTTGAGCACAAGTTGTTTGATGAAATGCAAAAACAAAACTTTGTTTTATGGAGTGGAATTGGTGGGTCTATACAGTTGAGGTTATGATAAGCACCCAAATGAACATTGCCTAAGGATGCAGACCTCTAATGGAACCCAAGGATCATCAACACCAAAACAAGTTTTCTTTGAACAAAATAAGATACAATCTCTATGGAAAAAGAAGCACCAGAATATATATTTCAAAGAGGAACAGATCAAGTGTCAACACAATAACCCAACTTGTGGGAGATTACATTGATCATCAAGTAAAATAGGCAAGTGATCAAGTTGCCTAAGTTCTAGTTCTTCCAGAAACTAGCAAGAAAGAAAAACTCAAACTCTCTCTAAGGGAGGCTCTCATCTACAGCAGCAATGAAAAACTGAAGGAAGAAGATGGTATTCTCTTCATTATAAACCTAGGGTTATAGAAACACAAGCTAAAATTGTTAAGACAAAAGTTACAATTAATTGTGCCATGTTGGCTATCCTAACAAGAATAGTAAGTGTATTAATTATAAAGACAAAAGATGGCAGCAGCATTAATTGCAAAAGGGCAAAAGGTGGCAGCAATTAATCCCTCTTTGTGGCAGAATATTGGGGCCCACTTGGTCAAAAAGTAGCTCTCTTTAATTCAAATGAACCAATGAGCTCCCTCCACGTGGCGTGAACCCTACAAACACCTAGGTGGCTGCCAAGTGGACTCCAGGGTGGCATGAGGCATGTCCAAAGTGGCTGGTGACGTGGCTAGTGACGTGGCAATGGAATCTGACGTGGCTGGTGACGTGGCAATGGAAGCTCCAGCTTGGCACATGGTGATCCACTTAGATTCTTGGAGCAAGCAAGCTAGGCCTCCCTTATGCAGCTCCCCTCCTAAGCCGAAAATCCTTTTATGGTCCATGAGCATGCTTTGAAGTTGCTTAGCTCTCGCCCTAGTGATTGCCCCTTTGAAAAGTGGTGGTGCTCCATGATGATCCTCATCATCCTCTCCCACTTGAAAAGAATTCATCCTCGAATTTGACTCTGCACCAAGGAAAGGAGTAAGATCAGTTACATTAAAAGTATTACTAACACCATAATCACTAGGCAATTCTATCTTATAAGCATTATTGTTAATTCTTTCAAGCACTTGAAAAGGGCCATCACTTCTAGGATGCAACTTAGATTTCCTTTGGTTAGGAAACCTTTCCTTTCTTAAATGGATCCATACCAAGTCACCAGGTTCAAAAATCATAGGCTTTCGCCCCTTATTAGCATGAGATGCATATTACTCATTTTTCTTTTCTAGATGCAACCTAGCTTGTTCATGCATTTTTTTAACCATTTCAGCTTTTTTCTCACCATCCAAAGAAGCAACATGATCAATAGGCAATGGTAACAAATCCAAGGGAGTAAGTGGATTAAAGCCATAAACAAGCTCAAAAGGAGAGTATCCACTAGATGAATGCATAACCCTATTATATTTTCTTTAAAGAACTTTTAGGCACACACAATCTATTTTCTTTAAACAAATATCCATCATGCCTAAAGTACTTTTGGAATGCAGATTTCTCACATGCATGGAATATGGCAGCAAAGTCATCATCATGCTCATATAATTCTTTAACATACTCAAATCCCAATAATTTAGAATCAAGAGTAGTAAGAAGATTATACCTGCGGGAGAGTGCATCAGCTACCACATTCTCTTTACCCTGCTTATATTTCACAACATAAGGAAAACACTATAAATTCTACCCATTTAGCATGTCACACTTTACCCCTCTGTAAGGCATAACATGATCCCGTAGAATACCTAATGAACTACCGAACTTCACCTACCGATAACTCATTAAGTACCCTACAAGGGATTTTAAAACAATTTTCTTATTTTTAACAAGTGGTGAGCATTTTCTAATAGGTATTTAAAACATTTAGTTAAAAATAAAACTAGTTAATATTTTTGGCCCATTTTATTTTTCCGCAAATTTTATAAAAATTTTGACAGAGTTCCGTCTGTATTTTGAGAAAATAGTTCTTCAAATACCTGAAAAAAAAAACGCTTCCAATAATTTTCTCAACCACTTCTTCAAATTTACAATCAATCTCAACCAATTTCTCAAGTTTCAAATTCAATAATCATCATTCTCATTTTTCAAAAATTCAATAATCAACAAAATATTGTCAATCAATTTCATTCATTAAAGATAAACAATTTATATATATATCATACTAAAAATTTACATCAGAAAAATTCAAACTAAAATTTATTACAACTTTATACAAATTTTATACAAGCTGCTCAAGTCCCATTTTTACATATCCATACATTTATGTGCAATGCATACATCAAAATGAATATTTACAGTTAGGGTATAAATTATACCCGATAACTTCAAGCAGGTAGCTCCCCTATCCTCAGTAGCTCAATCTGCTTCTCCTCTAGTCTCTAAATCTGCGACAGCAATAACAGCTATTGCTGAGTACTAGGACTCAGTAGTGCACAACATACTAAAATATTCTTTATGCATCATTTAAATTACATTTATTCAAAAATTGAACTGAGCATGCGAGTTAAACACAAAACATGAATTATGAGATTTTATTCCAAACAATTTCATTTCGAAGTATCAAACACATTTCATAAAACCCACAGTTAGATCATGCCATTCGAAACAAATATAATCTCAATAGCCAGAGGCTAAGGAGAATCACATCACAAGGCTAGCTAGCTCAAATATATGGATATCCATTCAAATCCTCTTCTACTGGCACACCTCAATACTTCTCCAGAGAAGGAATCAAAATTCGAAATTAATTACCCCCACTAGTCATGCTAGTGAGGTGTTCAAATATATGATCATGACACTGTAGTTTCAAAACTTATCTTAACAATTTGCTAAACATTGCTATTTCAAATATGCACAATAACTTTCACAATTTAAATCAAAACATTATAAATAATGTCACAAATAAACTTTCAACAATTCAAAGCAAAAGTAAAATACATATTTCATTCACTTTATCAATGAATTTTAAAGCATAGTGATGTTGTGCACAAACCTCAAGCGAGTCGCCTCTTGGCCTTGACTCGGTTCCTCGGGTTCTTTCCCGGTATTCTTTTCAACTGAAACACACAATTTCTGATGTTTCAGTACCATAACTTAGCATAAATTCAAAAATAAATTTAACTTCACTTTTACCTAGCTCTAACGTGCTAAACTCGACGTTCTTGAAATTTTGTGTTTCGGGGTTACTATTTACTACACTATTCAAGTCAAATTATTGACTTTCTAAGGCTTAATAGGTATGGAAATTTCAACTTTACCCACATACCACATTTTGGTCACTAAATTTATTGGTTTTGGTTGTTTATTCAAATTCTAAGTTTTTTAGGCAAATTTGATAAATTTTCAGTTTTTGTGTCTAAGGTTGCACTGTTACATTGGTCATTTTTTGGGCATGCTTCCTAAATGAAAATTGTGTCATTTAGTGTCTATTTTCATTCCCAATTGGTCTCATACCAATTGGACTTGTAAAATTTCATTTTTGGTCTCTCAAAGGTAACTTGGTCATGCTGCCAGCAGCATGACCACACTCAATCCGAATTTGGCATTAACTCCAACCATTCCAACACACTTCATTTGGTCACAAATAACCATTTCTCACTTCAAACTAGATCAAATACATCATTTTACCATTTCTCCATATTTTTGCCTCTAAACCCTAGGTGTCAAACCCTAACCACACTAATTCTTTACATTTGATTGATTCAATGCCTATATACATGTTTCTTCATCTCAAACAAGATCACATACACTTTTAAACCTATCAAACCATGCAAATATAGCCCCATACACATGCTGGCCGAAATTCACTCATGGTCCCTCAACAAATTTTTCTTTTATTTAAAGTTTATTTACAAGTTCAATAAATTAAAAATGTAGAAATCAAATAAAATTGTCAAGTTTGCTTACTAACCTTTTTAGGTGTCTTTTTCCTCTTCTTATTTCTCCTCCTATCTTCTTTTTTTATTCTTCAATCACCTCTTCTAGTTGCCAAAACAAGCTTTAACCATGGTAGAGTAATTTTCTATGGTGAGATTTTTGTTTTTTTTCAAGCTCAAAGGTGAGCTTTCATGGAGGATGAAGTGAGGGAGAGATGAAAGAGAGAGTTGGATGGCAATGAAGAAGATAATCTCTTTTTTTTTTCTTTCTTTTCTCTCTTTTTTTTTCTTATGGAAGACCAAAATATCTAATTAATTAAATATATTAATTATATTCTTTATGGTATCATGCATGATGTCATCTCCCTACACCTTTTTCATTTTCTCTTATTTTTTTTTATTTTTCTATTAGTTCTTTAATTTAATTCCCGACTCCGAAATTTTCTTTTCTCCGATTTTATTTGACAGTTAGGTCAGGAGTCAGCTCTCGGGGTCAATTGACCAAATTGCCTCTCGCCGGTTTAACCCGGTTTGCAAATAATTCAATATTTCTTCCGGCTCCCTGACCTAATTATTTGATTGGCTTAACAACCTTTTTCCGTGATTTTCTGTTTTCCACTGTGTTTGTAATGGTCCTAAGGACTGCGGCGTCACATTTTACGGTTCGAAATTTGAGTTTAAATCGACTTCGCAGTCGTTCCCGAGAAGGTCACCCATTGCTGTGACTCTCGGCTCGTTTAACTTCTTATGTTTTGTTTTTCTTATTTATACTTAACTAATTGACAATTACTAATTATTTGTGTTTATGGCTTCTCTAGTTGTCTTAAGTGTGGTTCTAATCCTCTTAATTGTCCGGACCGACACCAGTCACCGGAACAGTGAAATATACCAGGCTATGCAAACGGGGGTGTTACATAGCATGTCTCCTACTCAACTTATGTTGGCTTTTGATATACTTCAAAGACTCATGATCAGAATGTATGACAAATTCCTTAGGCCATAGATAATGTTGCCATGTTTTTAATGCCCTAACTAATGCATACAATTTTTTGTCATATGTAGAATAATTCAATGTGGCACCATGCAACTTTTCACTAAAGTAAGCAATTGGACGTTTCTCTTGCATGAGAACAGCTCCAATCCCTACTCCTGATGCATCACATTCAATCTCAAATGTCTTGTCAAAATTAGGCAAAATTAATAAAGGTGCATAACACAATTTCTTTTTAAGCATGGCAAATGCATGTTCATGTTCTTTACCCCAAACAAATGTCACATTCTTTTTGACAAGTTCATTTAATGGAGCAGCCAATGTACTAAAGTTAGGTACAAATCTCTTATAAAAACTTGTTAATCCATGAAAGCTCGTAACTTCAGATGCATTTTTAGGTGTTGGCCAATCTCTAATTGCCTTTACCTTTTCATCATCTACTTCAACACCTTTGCTACTCACAACAAATCCCAAAAACACAATTCTTTCTAAGCAAAAGGAACACTTTTTCACATTTGCATATAATTTTTCTTTTCTCAACACTTCAAACCCAAGTTTCAAATGATGCAAATGATCATCAATGTTTTTGCTATAGACAAGAATATCATCAAAGTAGACAACAACAAACTGTCCAATAAAAGCTCTCAAAACATGATTCATAAGCCTCATGAAAGTACTAGGGGCATTAGAGAGACCAAAAGGCATCACTAGCCACTCATATAAGCCATGTTTTGTTTTGAAGGCAGTTTTCCATTCATCACCAACTCTCATTCTAATTTGATGGTAACCGCTCTTCAAATCAATCTTAGTAAAAAAATAAGAACCATGCAATTCATCCAACAAATCATCCAATCTAGGAATAGGGTGGCGATACTTTACAGTGATTTTATTCACAGCTTTACAATCCACGCACATCCTATATGTTCCATCCTTCTTTGGCACAAGCAAAACAGAAACTGCACAAGGACTCATGCTCTCACGGACATGTCCCTTAGCCAAAAGCTCATCTACTTGCCTCTGAAGCTCCTTAGTCTTAGCTGGACTACTCCTATAGGCTGGTCTATTAGGAATTTGAGCACCAGGAATAAAATCTATTTGGTGTTCAATACCCCTAATAGGTGGTAAATCCGAAGGTATCTCATCCGGAAACACATCCTGGTATTCCTGCAAAAGAGACACAACAGAAGAAGGAAGATTGGGGTCAAGGTCAGAAACATTTAAATAATTCTCCCTATACATGAGAATGCACAATGGCATCCCACCCCTCAAAGCTCCTCTCAACTCCCTTCCCCCAACATACAAGCTCATCTTTTTCTCTCTTCTCTCCTTTTGTCCCGAGCCCTCTCCCTTTTCCATTACACTCACTTTCTTTTCTTTTACTTCTTTCTTTTTCTCTTTCCCATCACTCTTTTCTTTACTTTCTTCACTCTTGTGCTCGGCTTTTCTTAATTTTTCTCTCCAACTCTCTTTTCTCTCCTCAATAGCCCTCAATATTCTCATTTGGTCCTCATGTGCTTGTGATGGCGACAAGGGCACCAAGGCATGTGTGCGGCCATCTTTCTTTAAATTGTAATGATTTTTCCTCCCATCATGAATCACATACCTGTCATACTGCCAAGGCTTACCTAGCAAGATATGTGTAGCTATCATGGGCACTACATCACATAAGACCTCATCATGGTAGCTCCCTATAGTGAAAGGTACCACTACTTGCTTAGTTACCTTCACTTTGTTGCAATCATTTAGCCATTGTAACCCATAAGGTTTAGGATGCTTAAGGTTAGGCAATCCTAATTTCTCAGCAAGTAAGGAACTAGCCACATTGCAACAACTACCCCCATCTATAATCATGATACACAACTTTTCCTTCACCACACACCTAGCATGAAAGATGTTTTCCCTTTGCAACTCATCACTACCCACAATAGGTTGAGCACTCAAGGTCCTCATGGTAACCAATGCAAAGTCATACCCATTGGATGGCTCTTCAACGTGCACATCCTCTTCATTTTCATTCCCCTCAACTAACATCAAAGGTTCGACCTCATTTTCTTCCTCACTCTCTACCTCCCCATCTTCCCTAATCACCATAACTCTCTTGTTAGAATATTGGGAAGCATAATGCCCGTATCCCAAACACTTGAAACACTTCACATCTCTAGTCCTAGTAGTGGCAGTACCCCACTTCTCCTTATCTTTACTTTCTACCTTTTCTTTCCCCTTCCACTCTTCTTTCCTAAACTTCGGAATTTCTTTCTCACCCTTAGAAGTCTTATCTACATTTGGTTTCCAAGGGGCCTTTGGAGCTGAATGGACACCACTACCATACTTCAAAGCTCTCTTCATCTTCAATTGTTTTTTTATTTTAATGGTTATGTGCACCAACTCAGTCAAATTAGTGTAAGAGTGCAACTCAACAACATGTGCAATCTCCATGTTAAGACCAGCTAGGAAACGTGCCATAGTAGCCTCTGGAGGTTCATCTAATTGTGCCCTTGCTAAGGCTATCTCCATTGCCTTATAGTATTCCTCTACACAATTCCCTCCTTGTGTCATCCTTTGCAACCTTTGGTGGAATTCCCTAAAGTAGTGTTGGGGAACAAATCTCTCCCTCATTGCTTCTTTCATAGCCCCCCAAAAAGCAATGGGTCTAAGACCTAAAGTCCTTCTCCTAACCATCAACTGGTCCCACCACACTATAGCATACTCCTTAAACTCTACGGCTGCAAGCTTCACCTTCTTTTCTTCACTATAGTTATGACACTCAAAAATTAGCTCAACTTGCCTTTCCCATTCCATATAAGCATCTGGATTCTCCTTCCCATGAAAGGGAGGAATTTTCATCTTAATACTACCCACATTAGAGTCTACCCTCTCTTCTGGGCCTCCATATCTATAATCACCATATCTATACTCCCCAAATCTAGGCAACCTACCTCCTCTTCTACCTCTAGCTCCCCTGCCCCTAGGTGGTCTATAACCCCTACCACCATAGTTGTAGTTACCAACCTCAAATTCTTCTTCTATCTCTTCCTCAAACTCTTCCTCAACATGCACTTCACCCTCAAGGTTCTCCACTCTTGGTTCCCCTATATTTCTCACTTCTTGCCTTCTGTCCCTAGCATCATCTCTACCCCTTGCTCTCTCTTCCCTATCCCTTCTCATCTCCTCCAAAATCCTATTCATGTCATCCCTCAATGTATTCATGCCCAAGGTCAACCTCTCAAATTGTGCAGCCACGGCGTCCCTATACATAGCTTCATCAACTAGGACTCTCTCCCCACTACTACCAGTTTCATTTGACATGATTTTGAGCTGCAAGAAAACAAGTTAGTAGGAAATGGCTAACCCTCTCTAGGTGTTTCACACAAACAGATGGCTTTTACCCTCTAATGCACTCACACCCTCAAGCCTTTTACCACTCACTTCTTCTTGCTTGGTTCCCTTGGAACTAAGATACCAATGGCAATTCAAAAACTCACAAATTTTAAACAAAATGATCAAGAACGACAAGGAACAAGACGTGACACAAGAACAAGCAATGTGACAGTGGGGTCAAAATAAGATATAGACACCAAATGAAGAGTTAGTAAACTGGAATGAAGACAACCTAATGAAATGATATCAAGCTCAAATATCAAATTTCATAATCAATGTAGCACAGATACCAGCAGTTCACATAATTTACCAAAAATATGCTCCAATTTTGGTTCACCACACAAACGACTATATTTTGATCTGAAATTTGGTACACACTAGAAACCCAATACGGACTAACTGCTGGTAAAATTTCAGGAGCTTCTGAGGGGGTTTACTATGTAAACTAAATTTGATCAAGTCTGCCGCAAAATTTTGATTCAGTAAGAGAACAGTGTCAAACGACCTCCAAAATTGACATGGGAACTACTAAAATGGGGTATAAATAGCCTATAAATTTTCAAAGTTTTCTGGATTGGTTTCTTATGCGAACTAAATTTGATCAGGTCTGCCGCAAAATTTTGGTTTGCTAGGCAAACAATGTCAAACAACTCCGAAAATTGACACAAAAACTTGTGAAATGAGGTATAAAAAGCCTGTAAATTTTCAGAGTTTTCTGGGCTGGTTTGATATGTGAACTAAAAATAGTCCAGTTTCTCCGCAAAATTTGGTTCAATAGGCAAACAGTGGTATTTTCACCCCAAATTTGGTATGAAGCACAATAATTATACCCAAATGATTCTGGTGAAATTTCAAAACCAAATTCAAACTTTAACCCCACGTTTCTATAATTTCCCCCGATTCAACAATGGTAAGAAATCACAATTTCCAGCACAAACATCACAAACTCCAATAGTGCAGTAGATATATCATCAAAATTGCACTGCTATCAGTTACTAATCATGTCAATTCCCAATTTCAGTCATCAATTCATCAATCTCTCATAAATCAAAATTACTGCAGTAGGCTCAACATGCTTGATATTATGCAAGAGTTCAAAGAAATTAGCTAGCACAAAGATGGTATAAGCTGGAATATAGATTAAACCCTAAGACAAAACTGGAATAAAAAACAGATTTAAAGAAATTTCTCTAAAACCCTAGATGAAGATTTCAGCAGCAAGTATTAGAAACAGAAATGAAAAGCATGGAAGATAAAGAAAAACAAAAACCCTAGAAATGTCTTCTTTGGCAGAATGCCTTAGAAGCTTAAACCAAACAGAAAAATCAACTTAAGGAATATAAAGATTGAAGGATACTTACTTGATTTGATGCCCTAATGCTCTGATACCAATATGATAAGCACCCAAATGAACATTGCCTAAGGATGCAGACCTCTAATGGAACCCAAGGATCATCAACACCAAAACAAGTTTTCTTTGAACAAAATAAGATGCAATCTCTATGGAAAAAGAAGCACCAGAATATATATTTCAAAGAGGAACAGATCAAGTGTCAACACAATAACCCAACTTGTGGGAGATTACATTGATCATCAAGTAAAATAGGCAAGTGATCAAGTTGCCTAAGTTCTAGTTCTTCCAGAAACTAGCAAGAAAGAAAAACTCAAACTCTCTCTAAGGGAGGCTCTCATCTACAGCAGCAATGAAAAACTAAAGGAAGAAGATGGTTTTTTCTTCCTTATAAACCTAGGGTTATAGAAACACAAGCTAAAATTGTTAAGACAAAAGTTACAATTAATTGTGCCATGTTGGCTATCCTAATAAGAATAGTAAGTGTATTAATTATAAAGACAAAAGATGGCAGCAGCATTAATTGCAAAAAGGCAAAAGGTGGCAACAATAAATCTCTCTTTGTGGCAGAATATTGGGGCCTACTTAGTCAAAAAATAGCTCTCTTTAATTAAATGAACCAATGAGCTCCCTCCACATGGCGTGAACCCTACAAACACCTAGGTGGCTGCCAAGTGGACTCCAGGGTGGCATGAGGCATGTCCAAAGTGGCTGGTGACGTGGCTAGTGACATGGCAATGGAATCTGATGTGGCTGGTGACGTGGCAATGGAAGCTCCAGCTTGGCACATGGTGATCCACTTAGATTCTTGGAGCAAGCAAGCTAGGCCTCCCTTATGCAGCTCCCCTCCTAAGCCGAAAATCCTTTTATGGTCTATGAGCATGCTTTGAAGTTGCTTAGCTCTCGCCCTAGTGATTGCCCCTTTGAAAAGTGGTGGTGCTCCATGATGATCCTCATCAGGTTAACAGAACATAATCTCTGTTAACTTTGGGTCTAAATGTTTGATTTAAAAATTTTGAAAGTTTAATTTAACAAAACTTTTTTTAAGGACTTAATCATTTTAATTATACTTCAGTGGCTTCTTTGTACCTTTGGCTTTCTTTGTATACATTTTTATATACATTTGAACAATATTTCTTGAAGTGTCGTTAATTAAATATGCAAATATAGTCATTCAAGTGGAAAAATAATATCATTAAGGATATATATAAATTAAATATATATATATATATATATTTAAAAAATGAAAAATATATATCAAAATTTAAAATTGACATTCTAAAATTAATCGTTGAATTATTAGTCGAGTGATAATTTATTAGTCTTTAATATAAATCAAACATGGATTAATTAATAATAAGCAGTCATTTAATTAAATTTTATTTTTTTTATATTTTATATTTTATAATTAAAATAAGAAAATCTTTAAATAATGTTGTTAAAACAAGGAGTTGGTAAAGAACATCAAAGTTTTCTTCAAGCTTAGTTAATCTCAAATCCCATCCCTCCCAATAAAATGAAAACGAAATCACATTTTTGCATTGATTTTGTTTTTCCTTCCATATGTTAAACTTCCTTTTCTTTTTCTTTTTTTTTTTTTTTTAACATAGAAAAAATGGGTTTATAGATAAATTGACTGTATGTCCAATAGAAAATCTTGCATTATTCATTTTCACATACATTTGGAAGGACTCCATTGCACTTGCATTCGGATGAAAGCTTAGGATAAATTTCAAATTGAATGAATATTTTTTTCATCTCCTAAACCAACCTTGATAGATATAATCATTAATAAATCCTTAATCTTTTATAGCATAAATACAATTATTTAAGTATATATTTTTCTATACTCTCGTGTGTGTCTATTTAACGATAAATATATATATATATATTTTTTTTTTACATTAAGCACATACACAAATTAAATCTCAAATAAAATTTTACTCGAGTTGATGTTTTGTTTTCACGTCTTATTTTGGGCGCATTTGGCTTTGTCGCTTAATAAAATATCATTTCGTTTAAAATGTAAATTTTTTGAGTTCAGAAATATTTGAAGCTATACTGAAGAGGAAATTGGCAGGGATTAGAGATAAGGATGACGAATTGATGGCAGAAGTTAGGCGGAAATCTCAAAGTGTGGATTTTGATTCTGAATCCGACGAATTGAATGATTCTAATGGGGAGAAAGAATGAGGCGAAATTGCTATTACAGATTAAGAAATCAACGTATGTATTTTTTTTTTGTTAAAATCATTTTGAGTTCTCTTTACCTGATAGGCTTTGGCTATTAAATTTTTTTTTTAGGGAAAATCAGAGCTTTATTAATCATTAATCAGCTTGTAACACAGAAGCAAGAAAACTTGGAACAACATTGCAGCTGGTGCTTGCTCGCATGAGACAGTGCAGCTCTAGCCAAGCAATGAGCTCTGCCATTACCCACTGCAAGGACAGATTAAAATCCTGCTGTAACAATGCCCTGCAATCCTTTATGACTGTGCCATGCTCAGACCAATTATCATCAAAGGAAACAATCGCAAAGAAAACCTCCTGTGAGTCAATCTCAAACTTTGAAACCTCCCATTCTTTACATCCAATTTTTTTAACGTTTTAAAGAGAAGATATTAATTTCTTTTATATAAAATAAAAATATCATATATGTTCAAATGAGATGATTAATTTATATACGAATAAAAATTATAAATACTACTTAATATAAATTAAAATTTTAATTTTATTATAATTACTGATTTACTGTTAGCGATTATCCTACTTATATATGAATTCTCTTATAATTATTTTTATATAATTTAAATATAATTATAATTCTAATATTACAATCCATCTATTTATAATATATTAATTATTTTGTAAAGTGTGTTACACGTTATTGTTCTTATTTTACATATTCATAATTTAATTTTTTATATATAATTTTCTATTAATTTTATAATATACCATTTATAATAATTTAAAATTTAAAATAAAATAAATTTTGAAAATAATTTTCATTTTATAAATTAAAAGTCTATCATATTGAAAGTATGTAATATTTTTTCATAATTATTATATATGAAGCGATGATTTTTTTTTTTTTTTTTTAAGTTACATCAATTTCTGATTTTAGTTTTTTTTTATGAAATTTCATTTTAAATTAAAATAAATTCATACCATCATTTCCCCTCTTAAATTAAAAAGAAAAAAAGAATTTAAATGAATTTTCACTCAATCATACTTGACTTATATTTTTTGGAAAATAAATTTTTTAAAAATATTAAAAATAATTGAATTCTCTCATTCCAATCAAATAATTAATAAAAAGGAAATCAATTATATTGAATTAAATTTTTGTAAAATTTTAGATTCCAATTAAAGAATTAGGAAAAGAATTTTATTTAATTTCTTATTGTTTCTTCGTGTTTTAATATATATTTTTTTAATTTTTTAGTTTATTTACATTTTTGTGAAGTTTTAAAATATCTTTGCCCATATTGTGGTTGGCTATGGCCATGACGGCCCTGCAACAAAGAACAAAATATGTCTGGTTATTGTGATTGAGATTTGTAGTGACTTTGGTGCTGCAAGTTTTAGACCAAAACCGAATCAAATTAAATAAAAATTTGAAGAAGATAAGTAATTAAATGTAGGAATTAATCAAAATTAGAATTAATAAATTTCATCAAACATGAAAACAGCACCACAACTAGCCCCATATTTTAAACAGTATGAACACCATCTACAACGTATCCACTGTTAAAACTTGGTGTCAAGGAACCGTACCAACAAGCCTCGGTTGCACTAAATTCATAAAGCAAAAATTACAACAAAAAATCTCATGAAATATCTACGCAAATCCATTTTAAAAACTATATATAGTTTTATTAAACTATTTACAAAGTAATTGACTAAATTCAGACGAAATATAGACATCGCATCATAAGTTTAATTACCATATAATATTTTTCTTTGTGAACTAAGCCGGTATAACACATCAGAAGGCCTTAAACCATCAGACACCATTATAGCACAGATAAAAATAGCTTGCAAGATTTTGTGTATTCATTCACAACTGTCATGCATTGCACGGCTCAACATAGAACCACTTCGTCTTCCTAATTCATCTGGAACCAAATCATGACTAACTTTGTATTTGGAGCGAAGAACACGAACCCAGAAAGACTCTGGATTTGAAACCAAACCCCAACACATTTTTAAAATAAAGGATTGGTTGAGAAGATGAATATCTCTAATACCCAAACCACCTTCATCCTTTGGCTTCTGAACATCCTGCCATGGAACTAAGGCAATCTTTCTATTACCATCCAGCGAACCCCCAACAAATTTTGGGCAAGCCTTCTCAATTTCATCTCAAATATAAGACGAAAGTTTCACAGTTTGCATAGTAAATGTCAGCATGGCAGTTAAAGCAGACTGTGCTAAAGTAATTCGACCAGCCAAAGATAAATGAGATGCATTCCACCCAGACAATCGTTTCTGAACCCGATCAAGAACATATTGATAAGTGGCTCGACACACTTGTAAGTGAAGTAAAGGAACTCCCAATTCCAAATAAGTCCCAAGGTCACTAGAAATTGAGAAGCCTAGTAATTCCCCTAAAATCCTTCTGGTTTGAATTGTAACATTCTTTGAAAAATAGACTTTAGTTTTAGATACATTCACCTTTTGCCTCGAACATTTACAAAATTCATCAAGCACCCCCTGAATAACTGTAGCTTGTTTCGAAGAGGCTTAGCGAAAAGAATGAGATCGTTCGCAAAAAATAAATGTGAAAGAAGAGGACCATTTCGACACAACTTTAAGGGCTTCCAGCAACCATTATCCATCGCTTGCTGAATACCACGAGCCAACCTTTCCATGCAGAAAACAAACAGATATGGCGATAATGGGTCGCCCTATCTCACACCTCTAGATGGGCTAAAAGCTTTAGTCATACCCCCATTCAATAGAATCCGCATTGAACAGGAGGTAGTGCACTTCATAATACAACTAAAAAAGGATATCGGAAGCCCAGCCTCCATCAAAGACTCTCTTAAAAAGTCCCACCGAAGACGATCATAGGCTTTTCCAATTCCACTTTAATTGCCATAGAATCTCTCCTCCCAGTCTTCGCTCTCATATGATGAATTAATTCCTGAGCAATAACTACATTGTTTTTTTTTTTTTTTTTTGAAATAAGCAATAACTATATTGTTAGTAATATGTTGTCTTGCAATAAAACCTGTCTGAGTCAGGCTCATCAAACAAGGCAAGATGACTTTCAACCGATTAGCCAGGACCTTAGTGATTATCTTATCAGCCACAAAGAAGGCTAATGGGATGAAACTGGGACGGAGAGTCCGAATGAGGGACTTTGGGAATCAAATTGTGCAAAGTAAGCCATACCACTATCAATATCAACCCCACCAATAACCCGACACACTTCTGAACATATAGCATCACTGATAATATTCCAATACCGTTGATGGAAACTTGTATGAAAACCATCCAATCCAGGGGCCTTCCAAGGTTGCATGCCAAAAAGAGCCTTGTGAACCTCAACTGAAGAAAGTGGCGAACTTAATCCAATTAGAGCATCCTCACCTAGATTAGAAAAACAACCCTTAATAGGATAAGCTGGTGCCACTGCCGCATCCTTAGAATAGAGACGTTTCTAAAACTTCATAGCCATATTTCGTAATTCCGCTTGATCATGCACCCAAATACTTTTAGCTTTCTTAAGATGAAGAATCCAATTTTGTTGCCCTTGATTAATTGTCTTAAGGTGAAAATAGCAGGTGTTGCGATCTCCCCATTTAATAAATTCACTCAGAGACTTCTGGTACCATACCAGTTTCTCCTGATGAGAGAGAACCTCTACCTCCTGCATTAAATCTTTCTCCACCAGGAATGACGTCGGTCCATAGTTCAGACTTCTTTGAACACCACTCAGGTGACTCAAAATACAATTTTTACGATGAAAAATGTTCCTAAAGACAGACCTATTCCAAACTTTCAGCCTGTTTGTAAAATGGCTCACTGCTGACATAAAAGAGGAGTTTGGCCTCCAGTTATTACGGACCATATCCCTGAATTTATCTTGCGTCATCCAGGTAGCCTGGAAGCGAAACAGATGATCCTGGAATTGCAAATGTCGAACACCATTAGGCAATAAAAGTAGAGGCCAAAGCATCTTAGGTAAGTGCAGTACATAACCATCAGGGTAATTGGGTCTCCAATCCCCATTACCAATAGTCCAATCCAAACGCTCCATCATTCTACCCGGAGTCCAAGTGAAAAAAGGACCCCCTGAAAGGAATCTTCATCAAACTGGAAGTTAGTATCTACTGCTGAAAAATAAACGATAGAGACTCAAACGATTAGGAGAGCCTCCTTTCTTATCTTCAGCCCTAAGGAGAGCGTTCCAGTCCCCCATAAGAGCCCACGGACCAACAACATTAGAAGCCACACTATTTAAAGATGGCCACAAAAGAGCCCTAATAAAAGCACTCGGGCAACTGTACACCATAGTAAAATTCATGAGAAAACTATTGGCTTCATAAATTTTCATATGAATATACTGTCTGTGATGAGCCAGCACTTGCACTGACCAGCCCTTTTTCCACAAAACCTAGATTCCTCCTGATGCCTCCACACGTTGAGAGAAAGAAGACCTAGTATTTTTAATCACTCGGTTAGCCATCACACCACTGATTCGAGGTTCAAAAATAATGACAACTGCCGGATTGGGTCTCTAGATATATAACTTAAGAGATCAATTAACGCTGGCACTGGTTGCACCTCTGCAATTCCAAGTCAAAATAGTCATAAGAGAAAAAGAAAACAGAGATAAAAAAAGAGAAACCAAAGGGATAATTGCCATTTACTCTCTCCCCCGGGCCCCCCTCCCCCCCCAACACCCCCTGTGGGATCGAAACTACATAAAAATCCAGTGAAAAAAAAAATATATATATATATATATATATATTGATTTTGATAAATTTAATGAATTTGCAGTAATTCAAAGAAAGAAAATAAAATTAATGACTCTCTCCTTTTCTTTATTTTTTTCCTTTATAGACTCTTTAAATTTGAAATTTTTACTATTAATTAGCAATGGTGCTTATTCTTTTTCATTTATTTATTATTAATAAACTCAAATTCATACTTGACAGATTTGCATTTTCTTTTATTTCTCTCATTTTGTAAAGTTTTGCTGTTTTGTTTTTAATGTGGAATTGATTTCTACATATAATTATCTTATTTCCCTTTATGATTTTTTTTAAGATTTTCTATGAAAAATTGTCTAGTAGTTTTGAATTATTGTTAATCAATTTTGCCGAATAAACATGATCTGTCAAAATATTATGATAACTGTGATGGACAACTATATCAAAATAAATGATGAGAGATCGAAATAATTCAGAAAGTAATGCAGAAGAGATCTAGATAATATTTTAAGAGATTTGTCTTATTTTATTGAACAATAATTTTTGATATCAATATTATTAATTATAACTATATACTATGACTATTTTATTGATTAAATGACACTTCCTTTTATAAAAAAGAAAAATGAAGAGTACTACCTCAAAGCCAAAGATTTCACGTATGCAGTTCTGATACGAATATAACAAAACTAGAAGAAGATAATTTTATTTATAGACACAAATATTCCACCTGCAGAGAAAGACAGTTGAAGCACGGGGCATGGCTGTGCTAGCAAAAAAAGCTACTTAAAGCGATTGCAAGTCCGGTTGCATGCCTCACGGCACTTATTAACATTTTTTTTTTGTGTGTGTAGACCCTTATTTTGTGATGAGTATGTGTATTGAGGCCGTGGAAAACCTGATGATGAAAAATTGAATGACTGTAAAATATAATTGAAGGCATAGAACTGAATTATTAATTTCGTGGCATGATCTTGAAAAAAAATATAATAATATGTTTTTTGGAAAATTAATTTAATTTAAATAAAATTTTGTTTTATTTAAATTTAATATGGGTAGTTCTTAAATGGACCTAATTGAATTTAATTGGGCGCCATGGGCCTAAAAAAGCCTAGTTAGGAATTTTAAATAGAATCCATTTAATTTATTTTTTTGAAAATTAAAATAAGAAAATATTTTTTTCTCTATCCCTCTCCTATACAAACTCTCTCTTCCCCTTTGGCTCCACTCTCTTTCTCACTCCCTATTGGTGCCACCCTCTTTCCCTCTCTTCTTATTGGTTGGAACACCTCACCCATTTCACAGTCTCACTCAAATTCCTCAATTCCAGTTGTTTAAGTTATCTGAACTTTATCACCTTAGGACTCCAAACCTTATCACACCTCTCTCCCAAAATCCTATAAATACCCCACTGACAAAAAATTAAAAAAAAAAAAAAAAGAGGGGGAGGAGAAGACAAAAAATAAAAAAATAAAAAAAAGAAAAAAATTAAAGAGAGGAATAGCTAAAATTCTTTTAGTTCTTTTTTCTTTCTAGTGATATTTCTTAAATGTTAGTTCTTTTATTTTCTTTTCAAGATCTATGTAATGTAATGTTTAATTCTATGTTCCTTGTTTTTAATTTATTTTATATGTTCATATAGATCATGTAATCATGTTTAATTTGAGGGGATACACAACTCTGCACATGTTTAGTTTCTGTCTCTTGTATTTTTATTATTTTTCGTTATTTTCTGAATCTGTAAAAAATTTGTAAAAATTATATTCATATTCTAAACGAAATTCTATTAATTTTAGGCTCAAGAATCACTAAAAAAATTTTAATATTTTGTAAGTTATGGCTATTTGAAGTTAGGATTCCTGTAAAATCCGATTTGCAGGATACCCGATTTGTGGAGCCCATACCTCCATTGTTTCTTAATAATTTTGTGTAAATCTAGTATCTAAAATTAATTTCAGAATCTTATGAATCTTTTCCAATTGGTTTTGCATACATATCTGTTGAGGTTAATGAGTTATGAATTTTACAAAAAAGTAGTGTGATTCTGTCACTTAGAAAAGTTACGATTTATGCAGACCATTCGGCTAGGGTTTTGTTTGATTTATAAATTTTATGATCTTGTATGATATGTAGGCTGCCTTCTATAATTTTTTTATGATTTTTAGGCATGTCTAACTATTTTTAAAAAATCGGATTTCTTGCTACCGTTAATCTACCAGAATTTGGAAATTGTATATTTATGCATGTTCTTATATTTTCTTGGGTTTTAATTGATATTTGATCTATTTTTCTGTGTTCTTTTAATTCAAGAAGTGTTATGAAGTGTTTGGAACATGTTAGAAGACTTAGACCATTAGGTAGTTGTAACTAATTAGGAATCTTAACCCTTTAGGAGACTAGAGTTAGAATCCAATGTAAATTGTTATTAATATTTTCTTTATTTCTTTTATTTTCTTTAGTTTCTTTATTTTTTTATTACAAAAAAAGTTGGTAAGTAGCCTTAAGGTAAGTACCAAAGAGGGCATTTACGTGGAGCTTATGTGGAGCTAAACAGGAGTAAGCCAGGGATATCATTGTCATACTAGAAGAGAAGACCTTTTTTTAAGGGTAGCTTACCCCAATGGCAATTACATTTACCAATAGGTAAGTAGCTCTAAACTCTTCGAATAACCATTGGCATGAAATTGTAGTAATAATAGAATTTTTATTTGGTAAATTAAAATTAACTTTGTTTTTAATTTAACTGACTTTTGCATGTAATTAATTTAAATAAATACTTTATAAATTAAAATTAATCTTGTTTGTAAATTAAACTAACATTGACATGTAAAATAAATTTAATCTAAATTAAACTAACATTGACATGTAAAATAAATTTAATCTAACACTTGGTAATTGTAAAATAAGTTTGCATGTTAGAAACCTTTATTAGATTGTGATTGTTTGGGCCTTATGTGATATTAGAATAAATTACACATGTACATAATTAATTTAGTTCAATTATCCTTAGGGTAACTTGGTAAAAATTAATTAATTAGGTTAAATAGAAACATAGGGTTATTTGAAATTAAATCTGTTTGTAAATTAAATTCTCAATAATAAATTAATTTTAGTCATCTGGTAAATATCATTTAAATAATTAGCAACCCCACAGATAGGAATTACTTGTGCATGAAAATTGTGTGTAAACATAACCCTTTTGTAAATTATTTGCGTGTGTAAGATTAGAATTGCATTTTTTAGGATGAAGTTTAATAAAGAAATAATAAACAAGACTTTTAGAAACATTAGTAGAGGACTGGCACTCGAATTAACGAGGTTAAACTAGGCGTAAGGGGTGCCTAACACCTTCCCCTTACGTACCCACTATCCCGAACCTAGACATTGGGCTATGGTAATGACGGTTGTGGAAACTCTGCAAGGAGTAAGTTGCCATCCATGACCCTCGAAAGAAACAGTGAATATTTCCCAGTTATTACCCGGGTGGCGACTCCTGTCTATCTATGCCTTCATTACATAAATCCTTAGTATCTTGGTAGTGTTATGGGAAGACGGTACTTACCAGTGGTTTGATTCTATTAGGATTGTATAAAGTGCATGTCTAGGAAATGCTGTCTAAGGAGGTGGTACTTAAGTGAGACCATTGTGTACTTAAGGAACCCCGGTCTCACTAGAAATCCAAACACATAAAAAGGCGCTACCACATTATCAGATAAATAGTTGGGCGAGGTGATGTAGCCATACAGAAAATAGCATCAGTTGAAAATCCAGCTGATCCATTCATTAAGCCTATGCCACAAGCTCAGTTAGACCGACATCTTGAGAAGATGGGTCTAACCGACATCTTGAGAAGATGGGTCTAAGATAATGTAATGAATGGCTCTAATGCTAGTGGGAGATTATTAGTAGTATGCCCTAGAGGATATCATTTAGTATGTATCTTGTACATGTTTTTATTAATAAAAAGGCATTTTCACTTTTCCGTTTACATAATATATTTATGTGTAATAGAAAAGGTCCATTGATATTTTGTTAGAAATTCTATTCTTAAGTTGTTAAGAATATGAGTGATAGTATTTCTAGCACAAAGTATCATAAATAGGTTCACAATCGAGGATACTTCACAATAAGGACATGACTTATCCAGAAAAATTGTAATCATATTTGTTCCTAAGTTATTTATATGAGATGTAAATAAGATGGAATGGTGAGTCTCATGCCATATAACAAACATGATAGACACTTATACATGATAAGTAGGTCGAATCAGTGACATTTATGACAAGCACATGGAGTTTACTCTTGTCAATGCATTGTCATAAATCATATCAGTGCGTATAATCTTTAGACCTGAGATAGCACAGTTATCTTGTATATAGGTGGTTTGAGCTTGATACTGCTTTCATACTTGTACTGTATATGGGTATATGGGCATGTGTTGGCTCCTACTAGTTATATATGGAGGTAGGTGTTGATCAAGATGGAATCTGTTCCTCTAAGTAAATAGGGATAAAATCCTATGTTCATTTAATTGTTCTTAATATTTCAAGTTCCTGACCAGGACCGATAGATTTATTCAGAAAAGAGTTTCTGATGAGAAAATCTTTTAATCAAGAACTGGAATTAAAAGAGAACATAATATTCATAGCAAATGGGGTTTGACATAAACCATGACTCCAGCTCGAATTGAGATTTTGTAACAGAGAGATTCTAGTGCATGGTAATATATGATTATAGGTTCATTTAAGGTAAACCTTATTACTGATTGGGTGGTCATGGCGTGCTATGTTAAGCGTTAACCCTGGTCTATGAAGTGCATAAAATGATTTAGAGAAATCATTTATGGTAAGAAAGAGTTCTGATGATATTAAGAGTTGATATCATGTCTCATTGCCAATTAGTGATGAGCCTAGTAAGTCACACATACACAAGTAATCACTAAATTAAATATGATTTAATTAATTAATTAATTAAAGAGTTTAATTGATTAATTAAATAGGTTTGGTTTGCAATTAGATTGCAAAGTCCCTAACATGGCTTGAAATCAAATCTAGGTTATTGGATGTATAATATAAGTTAAATTTATATTTAAAAGTATTTAAATATGAATTTAATTAATGAGAAATTAATTAATAAAGATTAATTAATTTATTTATATTTAATATAAATTGATTAGAAGAAGAGAAATAATTATTTTGGGTTGAGAACTCAAAATTAAGACACATTGGTATTTTGGTCATTTCACAGGGTGACATATGGCACCATGAGATTGTGACACATGGCACTGTATATAAGCTTACCATATGTCTTTTAATCATGTAAGATGATCAAAATCAAGATTAAATATAGGTTTGATACTTAGCACAATGTGATTAGGTCAATTAAACTTAGAGCTAATCAGAAGGTGACATGTGACAAGGGTTTTAAGTGGTGAACTAGCTATATAAGGAAAGTATGAAAAGAAAAAAAAAAAAAAAGTGGCAGTGGTTATTTCCTCTCCCCTAAGGAAAAACTGCTCCTCTACTTAAAGGCTTGGTATATACTGTAGCAGCAGCAAGCATTCTGCTAAACTCGGAGTCCATCATGAACTCAAACTCCATGTTGCTATCTATTGGTATAATTGAGAGTTTGTTTGTTCCCATCAAAAGAGTAGTTAAGTTATTGTTAGCATCTTTTATGTTGATTGACAGCTTATGTGAACAGTATTTTGTTGACTCTAGTTAGCTTCTCCTATAAGATTTGTTCTGTATATAAACTCTTGTACAGTTCATTCAAGATAATGAGAAATACAGTTTCTCTTTCAATTCTCTGTTTGGATATCAAAGTTCATAAGGTATCAGAGTGGGTACAGTAGCTTGTAGAATCGATTGCTTGTTTCTGTTAGCCATTGAAAGTGAAATTTGAAGATGAAGGAGAGTAATGCAGCAAGAGATCAAAGCATTATGAATTTCTTCAAGGAATCATTAAAGAATCATGAAACAATTGATGATCAATTTGCATTGCAAAGCTCGGATCACCCAAGGATGGTCCTTGTTTCAGCGAAATTAACAGGGAAGAATTACAGATCGTGAAGTAGGGCAATGAAGATTGTTCTTGGTGCCAAAAACAAATTAGGTTTTGTTAATGCCAAAATTGAAGCTCCAGAGGAAGGATCTGAGGGTTTTGAAAGATGGAAGAGGTGTGACTGCATGGTCGCATCCTGGTTGTGGAACTCTATTGCAAAGGATCTGGTTGGGGTATTTCTCTATGCGACGTCCTCGAAGGAGCTGTGGGATGAAATTTCAGAGAGGTTCGGTGGGAGTAACGGGCCAATGATATATCAGATCAAGAGAAGGATAGCGTTACTGATGCAAGAAGGATTATCCATTGCCAGTTATTATACAAAATTGAAGGAATTTTGGGATGAACTGGAAAATATTAGAGCAATTCCATCATGTACATGTGGATCTGTGAAGATTTCAACAGAGGTGCATAACTGTGATAAGTTGATGCAATTTCTTATGGGGCTTAATGGTGCCTAGGATCAGGTAAGAAGCCAAATCCGCCTTCATGATCCCTTACCAAGTGTAATCAAAGCCTATTCTATGGTTTTGAGGATTGTAACCCCTAGAGAGGTTCAATTGAATATTGCTAAAACTGTAGATGCAACAGCTCTAGTTGTGAAATCACAAGGAACTCGAAAAGATTTTAAGAAGTATGATCCTAGAAAAGGTCATTGTAATTACTGCAATTTGGATGGGCACACTAGGGCTGGTTGTTTCAAATTGATTGGGTATCCGGAGTGGTTTAAAGCTAACAACAAGAATCAGAGTTCACATCAACAGAACAAAATAGTTGCACAAGTTGAAAGTAAAGTGCAATCTGCTGACCATTTTGTTTCTGATTCGCCTTGGGATAAAGGTTTTTTTACTGAGATGAGCAAATATGAAGATCTTAGTATAAGCTGGAGAGTTTACAAATGGAAATGCAAAGAATGGCCAAAGGGAAGTCCATAGCCATGAATGTCGCATATTCCTTCAGACCATCAGTCCATGATGAGTTCCACAAGTTTTGCTGGTAAATTCAATCCCAAATTGGTTTGTTATGCTGGAATGGTAGGATCAGAATCTTGGATTATTGATACTGGAGCTTCAGATTATATGACACCAAATCCACATTTGTTACATAACCTTGCTTTCACTCACACACCAATATCCATTTGTTTACCTAATGTCCAAGTTACTGAAATTAACCAAACAGTAATCGCTTACTTGCATAATAACCTTTCTATACAAAGGTGCTCTTAGTTCCTTCATTTAAATTGAATTTACTTTTGGTTACCAAGCTTCTTAAAACCACAAATTTACCTCACTGCTTTACCTTTTCTGTTGGCTATTTCAGACCGTAAGACTAAAGCATGGTAGCCATTGGGAAAGAGCATGAAGGATTTTACATTCGATAAGTCTAGTTTTCTTTCATCCACCATTCGCTTTATCATTCAAAAGCAAAACATTTGCTTGATTCCCTTACTTTGAACTCAGAAATACCAAATTTCTCTAATTTGAGTATTAATAAAGAGAATTTTCATTGTTCAATTCGCTTAAACTTTAGATTTTGCTATACTTCATGCTAGATTAGGACATTCATCACTTGTAAATTACAACACATTTAGCCCTTCAAACTTCACATTGATTGCCATTATAAATGTCCTTTATGTCCTTTAGCTAAACAAGCCAGAATTCCTTTTCCTGATAGTGAGATAAAAACACAATACCCTTTGGAATTGTTACATGTTGACCTATGGGGCCCTTATGCCACACCTTGTATTTCTGGAGATAGATACTTTGTGACTATTGTAGATGACAAGTTAAGAGCCACTTCGACTTACATGATTAAACAAAAAGACCAATGTAGCTATGTTCTTACTATGTTTCTCAATTATGTGGAAACCTAGTTCAATGTCAAAGTGAAAATAGTAAGGACAGATAATGGGAGGGAGTTTGTGAATCATCAGTGTTTACAATTGTTTCAGTCTAGGGGCATCATTCATGAAAAAAGTTGTCCTTATACCCCTCAACAGAATGGCGTAGTTGAGCGAAAACATAGACATCGATATTGCTAGAGCTTTGAGATTGCAAGCCCATTTTACCAAAAAGATTCTGGTCTGAGTGTATTTTGACTGCTACATACCTTATTAACAGATTGCGCACCAAATTACTTTCTTGGAAAACTCCTTATGAATTTTTATTTCACAAACCACCCACTTATGACCATTTAAGAGTGTTTGGTTGCCTCTGTTTTGCTGTTAACCTTCACCCACATAGAGACAAGTTTGATGATAGATCACATAAGTGTCTGTTTCTTGGGTATCCACCTACGGCTATAAAGTCATGGATTTGCAAACCAATAAAGTGTTTGTAAGCAGGGATGTAATTTTCTTTGAGACAAGTTTTCCTTTTAATGATACACCATTATCTTCTGTTGAGTCTTCCACCCCAGTTCTTCCTGTTCCTATTTCTTCATCTACATCACACCATACTGTCACTCTCCTCTCTACACCCGTTCCTGCACTTCATCCTTCTGAATCTTTGTCCAAACCCATACCTGAACTTTCCCAACCTACATCATTAACACCCCCATTGTCTCTTTCTCTTGCTCCAGCCCCACCACCATTAAGAAGAAGTACTAGACTTCATCAGCAGGTACACCTTCTTTTATTTTCTCACCTAGCCATTATGCCTTTGTTACTTCAGTATCTAAAATTCAATAGCCTGTTAATTATCTTCAAGCAATAACTGACAGCAATTGGATTGATGCTATGAATCAAGAATTGTAGGCTTTGGAGAAAAATGATATTTGGGAACTTTGTGAGTTACCTAAAGGGAAGAAGGTTATAGGTTCAAAGTGGGTTTTTAAAGTCAAATACAAACCAGATGGAGAGGTTGATAGATATAAGGCCCGCTTAGTTGCTAAAGGGTACAATCAGATAGAGGGACTTGATTTTAAGGAGCGATTTAGTCCTATGGCTAAAATAGTCACCGCTAGAATTTTATTGCCCTCACAACTGGTCAGAAATGGCCTCTATATCAGTTAGACATTAATAATGCTTTTTTGCATGGTTAGTTGGATGAGGAAGTGTATATGAGGCCACCAGATGGGTACACCAAGGCATTACTGTAAGGTGTCTGCTTCTTTAAACTGTCCCTTTATGGTTTAAAACGTGCTTCCCGACAATGGAACCTTGAGTTTACTTCCTTTTGCATTCTTTGGGTTTTCAACAATCAAGACATGATCATTGTCTCTTTAGCCGAACGGATTCAGATGCTTTTCTAGCTCTTTAATCTATGTAGATGATGTCATCATAATCGAAACAATTCACGTGCCATTGACAAAGTCAAATCGCTCGCATGATAAATTCACCGTCAAAGAACTTGGTTTCATGAAATATTTCCTTGGTTTGGGGGTAGTTCAATCGTAAACTGTACTTTATCACCAAGGAAATTTATCTTAGATGTTTTGAAGGACGCCGCATGACAAAGAACTAAAGCAGTGTCTATGCCTCTTCATAAGGGTCTTCACTTAGCACCAGATGATGGAGAGTTATTGGCAGATCCTGATAAGTTTTGAAGACTTATTGGGAGACTTTTATATGTGAACATCACCAGGCCTGATATTACTTACTCTGTGCAACATTTGACGTTCATGGCTGCTGATAGGAAGCCCCATTGGGATGCAGCATTACATTTGCTTCATCTCAAATCTTGTCCTTCCAAGGGACTTTGTTTCCTTGTGCATTCTGATCTTAAGCTCAGCACATTTTGTGAAGCAGATTGGGGTTCTTGTGTATTTTCTCGCAAGTCACGGGGTTTGCATTTTTCTTGGAGATGCTATGATTAGTTGGAAAACAAAGAAGCAGAACACTGTTTCTAAAAGTTTCTGCTGAAGCTGAATACCGTAGCATGGCTACTACTGTTTGTGAATTGTTATGGATTTCTTATGTTCTTTGTGATTTGTAAGTCATTGTTTAGCTTCCTCTCTCCTTGAAGTGTAATAATTAAGCAGCTATTCATATAGCTAATAACCTGGATTTTCATGAAAGGACTAAGCATTTGGACATTGATTGTCACTTGGTTAGGGAACAATCGCAGCGTGGTTTTATTTTGCCTTTCTCATGTTTCTTCTGTTCAGCAACTTGCAGATGTGTTTATAAAGCCTTCACTTGCTGCTTCCCATCATTCGTTAGTATCCAAGTTGGGTCTTGTGGACCTTCCCTAAGATTCAACTTTTAATAATTTAATTATTTGTGCCTAAGATTGGGTGGAACTACTTGCTGAATGGCGGAATTAATTTCATCATTTGTCAACAACACACACACAGGTGAGGCAGAAATCTCCAAGTGAGGATTTTGATTCTGAATCTGTTGAATTTCATGACTCTGATGGCGGGAAAGAATGATGCGAAATTGATATATTAAATTAAGAGATCAACGTATGTATTGTTAGGTTTTGAATGTTAAACTCTCGTATCGCTATTATGTTGCATTAAATCTATATTTTTATATGTGAATACATTAAATCTTTTTTAACAATTTGAATAGAAGATATTAAATTCTTTTAACATTATTAAGAAAATATATAAAATAAATTGTTACAAAAAAAAAAAACAATCGTTACAACCACTATAACCTTTGATTACTTGCACACCTGATAATCCAAAACCAAAAAAATAGCAGCAATTCCATCATCCTGAATCTTTAAAGATTTTACAAAGAAAATACTATTATTTTCTATCGTCTTAAATCCTAAAATATGGATATTTTTACCTGTATTGATGGGGCACTAGAGAATCGTAGTGTCAAACAAGTAAATAATAAATCTTGCTTCTTCTAGTGACTTCCTCAGAAAATTTCCGAGGACCAATGAAATTTTGAAATATGTTTGATCTTGTAATTTTCTTCACCATTCAATCTCCTTGCAAGGTCTCCATGCAAATAAGTAACATACAACTCTTGAACCGTAGAAATGTTCTGTAATCCTTCAGGCAAAAACCTCAACTTATCACAATAATCAAATCGAAGGTACCTCAAACTTGGAAAAGCACCATTTACAATTTCCGTCCACTCCACTAGATTCGTTGAAGTAATTATCAAAGTTTCCAGCTCCGGAAATCCACCTACATCGCAAAACTCTTTACCAATGAGCTTTGCTTTGTAGGCTTCCCAAAGTGTAAGATGTTTTAATTTGGGAAGATATTGAAGAACTGAAGATGGCTCCTCCAAGAGATTGGAATGCCATAGTTCTAGAATGGTTAGGTTTTCAACAGAGGGAAGCCAATTGGGCATTTCAAATAGAACACCACGTAAAATAAGCTCTTGAAGATGAGGTGGAGGAGAAAATTGTTCCAATTCAGGTAGAGGTGTGACCGACCAGTTTTCTTCTGCAGCTAGAGACAGGGAAACAAGGTTTTCCAGTTTTATGATGGATGCAAATAGCTCACCAGCATGATCATCAGACACTTCAACATCAAGTTTTCGTAGTTGGGTCAAACTACTCAATTCACTAGCAATGCCAGCACCAGCATAGACACCAGTGCAAGTATGAAGATTTGCCAATGTACCAATACCTCTTGGAACTCTAATTCCATCAGTATCTATGTAGTAATCGACAAACAAAAGGTGCCGAAGCTGTTTAATATTATAAATTTCTACAGGTACTGGGAATAGCTTTGAACAATTAGATAGATGCAACGTTTGTAGCTTTTGAAGATTACCTATAGTACGTGGAAACGTCTTCATTTTATAGCAGGCCAAGTATAAATACTTGAGGTGAACCAAATCTCCCACTTCATCAGGTAAGTACTCTATTGAGCCAATCAAAATCAATACCAACAGAAACTGGAAGCCACAGAGAGTTTGCAGCGGAGAATAGAATTCAATAATCAAGGATCGAATTAGAAAGCTCTTGAAGTAAGGAGGCAGGTCTTGTCGAAACATACATGCATGGA
This sequence comes from Hevea brasiliensis, assembly GCF_030052815.1. NCBI lineage: Eukaryota > Viridiplantae > Streptophyta > Magnoliopsida > Malpighiales > Euphorbiaceae > Hevea > Hevea brasiliensis. The sequence goes on from NC_079501.1 coordinate 86,879,440, forward strand.
TGGGTGAAGTAGCAGCTTTAGAAACGAAATCTTCATTCGTAACTGCCAAAAGGCATGATTTTTCATAGAATTCGGAGAATTCTATTATTCGAACGCTAAAAAGATAACGTTCATGAAGCATCTCTAAGCCAATTAATTCGTTAATAATATTTTCTGCTGTATCCTCCATAATTTCCCCCGGTTTTTCTGGTATTAGACCTTGTGCCAACAATAGCCGAACTATATTTCCTTTTTTCATAATACTCATATAAAATTCCTTGGAAACAACATAACAATAATCTAAGCAGGATTTGAGATAATGAGGAAGCTTTTCATAATTAGATTTGAAAGCTGCTAAAGAAGAAGTCTGACCTTTGTCTTCGTCTTGTTGAGCCCTGGAGCTTGGAATAACATGAGCTTCAGTTGTTGCTCTTGTTCCACTGGGCATCTCACCATAAAAGTATAAGTCAGTGGAATAAAAATGGAGGAAGAGAGGCATGATTGGGGATACTATGAGATCAAAATGAGGAACAAGCAAGCGTGCTTGTAAGATGAGAGAGTAAAGATGATCATATCAAGTGTCGGCAGAGGGGCAATTTAAAAAAAAAAAAATGTCAGTAATTGAGTTTTTTTCTTCCACGCGTTAATTCGAAAAACAATTTGATCCTTATTTTTCAAACCACCAGTTTTGACTGTTTAATCTTGATTATAAAATATTAAATTTTTAGAAGGACTGAATATATTAATTTTGAAACAATAGAATCAGATAATAATTTTAATAAAATAAAATTATCATGCTATTCTCATAATGTAAAAATTAAATAGTATTAAAAGAAGACTGCAGTTTCACTATTGTGCTTATTATGGACACATAAGAAAAACTATAGAGCTGAATAAATATTAAAAAAATAATAAAAATAGGTTATTCTAATTTGGAAATTATTAAAATTTTAGATTTGAAAAGAAAAGTGAACCTGTAAAAAGGAAAAACATATAATAAGATTACTTTTTATGAATTCTTGATCTATTAAAAAAAATTTTAAATTTAAAATGAAAATTAAAGATAAAAAGGAAAAATATAAAATTAAAAAATGTTCTACTTAATGTATTTAAATACAAAATTGTTATGAAAGATTTAATTTATGAGTTTTTCTCCTATTTAATCAAAATTATCAAAATATCTTATATGATAATATTTTCCATAAATATTTTATTTTAATTAAAACTAATAAATAATTTTTAATATTTAAAATTAAAAAATAATATTTTATTAAACATAAACTTATTTAATTTTATTAAAAAATATAAAAATTTATTTAATTTTAAATTTATTTAACCTCTACTAAAATTATAAGAAAATATTTAGATTTTCTCCTCGTTTGGCCATAACTCAATTTGACCTTATCTTTAAAAAAAAAAAAAAAAATTGACCGGCTGTTGTTTGTAATCACGTGTATAGGTAATTGTTCCTTTTTTGGCAGGGCCCTGCTAGCACTATCTCATTCCCACTAAATATAAAAATCCAAAAATATATTTTGATTTTGATAAATTTAAAGAGTTTGCAGTAATTCAAAAAAAAAAAAAAGAAAATTAAATACTCTCTTATATATATATATATATATATATATAATTTTCACTTTTGATACCTAATAATTTAATTTAATTAAATGTGTTATTATTTTATTTTTATTTAATTTTTAAAATTTTATAATATATTTTATTTAATATATTTTTTAATAATTTTAATAATAAATATATTTATAAGTTATTTTTTTATTAAATATGTTAATTACTTCTCAGTCATTTATAAATCATATAATACATAATTATTTAAAATTTTAAATTAATTTTAATAAATTAAACTAAATACCATTTTAATTCTATAAACTTTCTACTCCTAAATTAAATTTAAAATTTATAATATTAAACAGCGAAGCGCTTGTCTTTTCATTCTTGACAGATCATTATTTTCTTTTATTTCTCTCACTTTGTGGAGTTTTTTTTTATGTGGAATTGATTTTTTTTATATATATAATTGTCTTATTTCCCTTTTATGGGATTTTTTTTTCACATTTTCTATGAAAAAAGTGTCTATTAATTTGAATTATTTAAAATATAAAAATAAAAAAAAATATTTTTTTGAGTTAATTTTTTATATTGTCTAAAATAATATTTTATTTAAAATGCATTTTTTTACCTAAAATTCAATGTCAAATGAGGCGTAAATATATTTACCTTCATAAATTAAAATTTCATCCTTTTATATATAATATTTAAATATAAATGTTAATGTTATATGATCTCTATGAACTGTAATTATTAACGAATTATTACTATGTCAATTCAAAATTCAAACCGAAAGATTCAGTTTATAATTATTTTTAAATTAATATTAATATTTAAATATATAAAATCACATATTTCACTTTAAATTTATTTAAATTAGTCGAATCGATCAATTCAACGGTTTCTCTATACTCCCCTACTAATAACTCGTTTCGTATAATAATATATTATTATTTTTTATTAAAAAATAATTTATATTTATATATTTAAATACTATAATTTTAATAAAAAATATAAATTTATTATTAAAATAATATTTAAAACTTATTTATTTAATTTTATTTTATTTTTTAATAAATAAATTTAAAAATTTTGCTGTAGAAAAACTCGTTCTGTCTCGTTCTCCAATAAATAAATCTTCACCCTGATCTCGAACTCCCATAATGTAAGGGGGACAGCCCGCTACCCCACGAAGATTGGCCAAACCCAGCCAAGCTGTAGGCCTATGAGATGGCTAAAGGGTACAATTGATGAGAAAGAGAAGTTTGGCAGATACTTTTATAAATATGGAAAAGTATAGGGGGGTATGAAAACCGGGACATATTGATGTCTCCTCCTGTCAGGTTCCACTTCATCCCAAATGCTCTTTAGGGGGATGTGACTAGTTGGCCACTGGTGAGCACAATCGGGCCCAGCTAGTTGCTATAGTTTAGTGTAAAGCTCTCCACCATCCCCGAAGTCACTGGCGCAAGGGCGTGACTCTAAGTGAGCTCCCTACATACTCATTGTCCTAGGCGGCGGGCATTGTGCTCTAGTGAGGGAGGAGCTCGGTGTCTCCATGAAGAAGGTGTTAGTAGTATGCCCTAGAGCATATCATTTAGTATGTATCTTGTACATCTTTTATTAATAAAAGGCATTTTCACTTTTCCGTTTACATAATATATTTATGTGTAATAGAAAAGGTACATTGATATTTTGTTAGAAATTCTATTCTTAAGCTGTTAAGAATATGAGTGACAATATTTCTAGCACAAAGTATCATAAATAGGTTCACAATCGAGGATACTTCACAATAAGGGCATGACTTATCCAGAAAGATTGTATTCATGTTTGTTCCCAAGTTATTTATATGAGATATAAATAAGATGGAATGGTGAGTCTCATGCCATATGACAAACATGATAGGCACTTATACATGATAAGTAGGTCGAACTAGTGACACTTATAACAAGCACATGGAGTTTACTCTTGCCAATGTATTGTCATAAATCATATCAGTGCATATAATCTTTAGACCTGAGATAGCACAGTTATCTTGTATATAGGTGGTTTGAGTTTGATACTGCTTTCATACTTGTACTATGTATGGGTATATGGGCATGTGTTGGCTCCTACTAGTTATATATGGAGGTAGGTATTGATCAAGATGAAATTTGTTCCTCTAAGTAAATAGGGATAAAATCCTATGTTCATTTAATTGTTCTTGATGTTTCAAGTTCCTGGCCAGGACAGATAGATTTAATCAGAAAAGAGTTTCTGATGAGAAAAATCTTTTAATCAAGAACTGAAATTAAAAGAGAACATAATATTCATAGCAAATGGAGTTTGACATAAACCATGACTCCAGCTTGAATTGGGATTTTGTACTAGAGAGATTCTAGTGCATGGTAACATATGATTATAGGTTCATTTAAGGTAAACCTTATTACTAATTGGGTGGCCATGGCATGCTATGCTAGGTGTTAACCAAGGTCTATGAGATGCATAAAATGGTTTAGAGAAATCATTTATGGTAAGAAAGAGTTCTGATGATATTAAGAGTTGATATCATATCTCATTGCCAATTAGTGATGAGCCTAGTAAGTCACACACATACACAAGTAATCACCAAATTAAATATGATTTAATTAATTAATTAAAGAGTTTAATTGATTAATTAAATAGGTTTGGTTTGCAATTAGATTGCAAAGTCTCTAGCATGACTTGAAACCAAATCTAGATTATTGGATGTATAGTATAAGTTAAATTTATATTTAAAGTGTTTAAATATGAATTTAATTAATGAGAAATTAATTAATAAAGATTAATTAATTGATTTATATTTGATATAAATTGATTAGAAGAAGAAAAATAATTATTTTGGGTTGAGAACTCAAAATTAAAGACACAGGGGCATTTTGGTCATTTCGCAGGGTGACATGTGGCACCATGAGATGGTGATACATGGTACTACACATAAGCTTGCCAAATATCTTTTAATCATGTAAGATGATTAAAATTAAGATTAAATATAGGTTTGACACTTGGCACAATGTGATTGGATCAATTAGACCTAGAGCCAATCAGAAGGTGACATGTGGCAAGGGTTTTAAGTGGTGACCTAGCTATATAAGTGTTGTTATGAAAAGAAAAATCACAACCAGCTGCTGCCTCCCATTTGTGCCGCCACCCTTGAGGCTCCCATTCTCTCTTCTTCTTCATCTCTCATCAATTTCAAGAGATTAGCAAATAATCTCTTGAATTAAAAATACTAGAAATTATTTCTAGTGTCCTGTTTACATCTTTAATCTCTTAAAAGGCAAAACTTGATTTTCTAATTCATAGAAAAAGCTTTAAAAGCTGTTCAAGGGCTACCATAGGTGAACTTGGTGTGGACAAGCTAGAGAGACAACATCTGGTGTCCTAAAGATGTATCCCAAAGGTACAAATATGCTGCAGTGTATCAAGAGGTTAGTGTATTTGTTCTTGATCTAATCTAGGGTTCTAAAATTAATCTGATTAATTCTAAAATCTTAAATGGCAAATACAGATCCAAAAACATATTAAAAGAGTTTTAATATGTTGTTTATCATTGAAATCAAATAGATAAAAATAAATCTTGCATGATGCATGTGACCCTAGGTGAAAATTTTTGAATTCAATAGTATAAATTTGTGTTTTTCATGCTTCTGCTCCTTCAGAAGGAGCTTCATAAACACTTTAAGGTAGAGGCGCTTGTAGTGCGCAAATCTCCTAGGCTGAGGTTTCTACCTAAGGCTGACAATGCTACTCGGTATAGGGGAACAAATCTTATACATTGGCTTGGGTTCAGCCATACGGTCGGATGATGCTTATGGATGTACACGATGAGGGGCGACATCGTGCTACAAGGAATGTTAATACTCAATTATCGGGCTAGATACTTGGAAGACCCTCAATAAGAATATTTGAGATCCTCTATAAGGGGAAAAGTCCTTGATTATGAGTTGGCTGGCCTAGATTGGGAGGAAGTCTAGGCGCCACTCGGGACTACTATCCGGGCTAGGAAGTGGCCCTGTGACAGTTGGTATCAGAGCAAGGTAAATGCTCATAATGGATAATAATCAATACCTCCCTTGAGAAACCTTTGGTTGTACCATGCATATGAGATACAAAAATAAAGAGAAACGATGGAAAGTGATGGTTATCAAATAAAGCAATGAAAGCTAATCGTGTGTTCACCTCAAGGAAGGGTGAGCGGAGTATATAACTCTAAAATGGGTGAAGGACATGATGTCCTCATTAGAAACATATTATGGCATGCACAGTGTATAAGTGATATAGTGTGCAAGTGAGTATTCTTTATGTTGTGGAGTCCTTAAGCGGTGGTCTACGAGAGTGTAGTACACCAATTGAGGATCGTCAATATAAAGGGTGCTAACGTGGGCAAAACTTGGTGCAAAATTGTCAAATGACATTCGTTGAGCAAGTAACATTATTTGAGACTTTGGTCAGTAAAAAATGAGATGATCGATATTGAGAAAACTTTGGGATATATGGGGCAAATGGTATTCCCAAAACCATTGGATGGTGAATGACCCCTGTCGGGCGATGAGATACAATACTCAGGATTGCTTATAAGACTGTAAAAGTCTTCAGGATGGGGGGGATGAGTAAGCCCCAAGGATTAATAAGTGATTGCAAATTGTTAAGACTATGAAAGCCTTCAAAGGCATGGGGTGGGTTATCCCCAAGAGTTGTGGAATTGATAGCACATCTCACTGAGATGGTGGCTTACCCTTAGTTGGGTTAAGAGCCGAAATAATCGGGAGCTACTTATTGGCTATGAAATCCCTTAAAATATTATGGGATGTAATACCTTAACGGATTGCTAAGCCTGTGAAGTATTCTGTGTGGGTAAAGAGATGGGAAATTTGAGATGGCTTCACGGTTGTGAAAACCTTCGGAGTGATGGGTCGAAATACCCTAATTGATATTGAGACAGTTGTTTTCTCCCCTGGAGACCAACCATCATTGTTGGCTACCATAACCTTCAAATGAAGGATGAGACATGTATAGAGTCCCTTGAGATAAGAACGTTGCTATTCTATGGACAACATAGCAAATGAAACTGTTGCTAGAGTGTAACTTAAGACGAGATGGTCATTGAATGCCATGATGGCAAGTTCGAATTATGCATGGATTCTATTGAATCCCAATTAATTACGAGGCAATATTTGCTAAAAGTTACAGAAGCTAAAATCAGTTACGAGATGAATTTGGAAAAGGGATAGGTGGATCCTAAATCATGTTGCGTAGAGATTGAATTGGCTTATGATAAGCCTAGAAATGGTAAGAAACCTAAATATAAATTTGGATGTAATGAGTGGTAACACAAGAAAGGGTAGAGGCCCAATCGTGCATACAAGCACCATGAAGTTGCGTTAACAAATAGTAGCATGAATATTCATACAAACTCGAAGTCTTAGATGCTTGGTACTGGTAACCAGGTCATAATGAGATGGTGGTTGTGAGAGCCACATTGTGACAAAAGTGGTGATACCACGCATGGGAGGGCTACATGCCTCATTAGATGTAATCTTTTGAGGAGAGGGTAGTGACCCCATGATGAATGGGTGTGCAAATGGAGCTTGAGGCCACCTTTGATACCTATGAATTGAGAATACATAGAAAAGGCTAAGCAGGAATCAAGTGAAATCAAGTTATGGGCAAACAAATGATCTTGGGTCACAATTGTGATGATAATGGTGTCGAATAGAGTTCTAGACATCCGTGGGAGATCTAAGCAATTGTGATGGCCAAGCATTTAGGTTGTGATAACAAGATGAGCTTGATGATTGTGGCAGTTGTGTATATGTGTTTTTCACTGAGGAAACAAAAAATGAAAAGCATGTGGAACAAGAGAAGTTCCCTCGATGCAATCTTATGAAAATTTTGCAGGTGAAGAGTGTAATCATAAGCAACATGGTATCCCTTTGAGGTGTTAACCACATCCCAACTGGAAGATGAGAACTAGTCAAAAGGTGGAGATCTCAAGAAGAACATGAACGCAAAGCTCACTTGTTGTGCTCAAGAGGCATTGAAACCAAACAGGAAGAGAACAAAGTGAGCAGAAGCAATTGGTAGCAGAAAATTATTTATCATCGAAAGGCGGTAGCATCAAGAGATGGATAAACGAACAATGGGTGTGCAGTAAGAAATGAGGACAAGCCTAACTTGAGCAATGAGTCCCACGAACATAATGCAAGTCCCAAAGGAGAACATGGTGATACACAAAAATAGGCAATGTGTAAGTTTCTCTATTCATTTACATGATGACTTTATTATTGGCAGCAATAATATCATAGCATGGTTCCAAAATTGGATACCATTACTTCCGTATGCTTGAGTTCATACATAACACTATTGTTTTGTATTGTGATTATTTTGCGAGGTACTCATAGTGGTGCAACCATAATGTAAAGCCATGAGAATAACTTGGCGAAGGCCCGATGATATTCATGCAGAGCCGTGCTAATCACAATATGGAGAAATGAAGGATCGAAGGAACCATCACAAAACGAGCCATAGAGAATTAAATGGGGGGGAGTATGTAGATGATTGAATGGATCAATCAAAGTAAGAACTCACTGGAATGCAGCACAGTGACAACCATAGTCAACAGGGTCGTCAACTGTCTAAGTGGGGGAGAATGTCACAAGGAAGAATATGGTACTTCCATCATTAATCAAGCGGGGCAACTAGGCTACAATCATAACATGACGATGATACGAAGAATGTGTATGAACACGCAAGTCGATATGAAGATGCATAAGAGAATCATGAAATTTATATGTGAGGACCAGACATGGAGAATGACATGAAGAGGCACAAGATGTTCGGGAGAGCTTTATTCAACAAGAGGCAAAAGAGGAGAGAAGGTGTTCAGGGCAAATCGATGAGGACATCGATTGTCTAAGTGGGGGAGAATGTAAGGGGGACAGCCCATTACCCCAAGAAGATTGGCCAAACCCAGCCAAGTTGTAGGCCTATGAGATGGCTAAAGGGTACAATTGATGAGAAAGAGAAGTTTGGCGGACACTTTTATGAATAAGGAAAAGTATAGGGGGGTGTGACAGCCGAGACATATTGATGTCTCCTCCTGCCAGGTTTCACTTTGTCCCAAATGCTCTTTAGGGGGGTATGACTAGTTGGCCACTAGTGAGCACAATCGGGCCCAACTAATTGCTATAGTTTGGTGTAAAGCTCTCTACCATCCCCGAGGTCATTGGTACAAGGGTGTGACTCTAAGTGAGCTCCCTACGTACTCATTGTACTAGGCGGCGGGCATCATGCTCTAGTAAGAGAGGAGCTCAGTGTCTTCATGAAGAAAGAGCTTCATGGACACAACAAGGTCGAGGGGCTTGTAGTGCACGAATCTCTTAGGCCGAGGTTTCTACCTAGGGCTGACAATGCTACTCAGTATAAGGGAATAAATCTTATACATTGGCTTGGGTTCAGCCATACGGTCGGATGATGCTTATGGATGTACACGATGAGGGGCGACATCGTGCTACAAGGAATGTTAATACTCAATTATCAGGCTAGATACTTGAAAGACCCTCAATAAAAATATTTGAGATCCTCTATAAGGGGAAAAGTCCTTGATTACCACTTGGTTGGCCTAGATTGGGAGGAAGTCTAAGCGCCGCATGCGACTACTATCCGAGCTAGAAAGTGGCCCCGTGACACATAAAAGGAGGACAGAAAGAGTAATCTCCAATCTCCATCCAGTTGTTGCCATTCCTACAAACAATTGAGAGTTAGTAAGTAGTGTATCTTTTCTTTCTAAACTTTCGGTAGACTCAGCGTCAGTGTTGATAGCTAAGGCTGAGAGGTGCTCCTTTTTTAATTTACTATCTTAGCTGGACTCCAACAAAAATAAAAAATTATTATTATAAAGTTCCACTAAATTACGCTATTTTTTTTTAAATGACTAAATTACTCTATTAAACAATATTTGTGGATGACGATAAATTTACAATATTTTTCATAAATATAATCATTTTTCAAATTTTTTTGGATTTATTTTAATAAATTAAAATTAAAATTAAAATATTAATTTATGTTACTAAAAAATAATTCTATGGTTAAAATCGTTAATTTAAAAAAAAATAAAAACCAAATTATAAAATAGAAATTAAATTAAAAAAAAGACAAATATAAATATAGCTTTTTGAACTTTTAACGAAGACACGTAATAAAGTAATTCAAATGCTCATCGCCCTTTACAATTCCAAAGTAAATGGAGGACCCCACCCTTTAAATGATTGACCTTTTGAAATTTGACAGGCTGCTCTTTGTAAGCACATGCATGTAGGCCACTGTCATCTTTTTTGGAGAGCTTCTATTAGAATTTCCGACTCAGAGCAAAGTAAGAAAATTTTTATTGAAAGAATTCATGTATAAAATATATAATAAATAAAAATAACATAAAATATCAAATTTATAAAAATTTTTATTAATTTAAAAAAATTATAATAAAATTTCTATAATAATTATTAATTAAATTGAAATAAACTTTCATTTATTATCAAGAAAAGTATCTGTACAAAATTATATATCATACACACCAGAAAAAAAAAAAGTGAGAACAAACAATCAACCTATACGAATGTTGTTGCTATAGAATCATTTTCTGTTTTATCTCTTATAAGGTGGCAGTCAAGTTCAATATATTTTGTCATCTTGTGAAATATTGAGTTTTGATAATGATAAAATTTTAATATTTTTCATAAATATGATTACTGCTCATAAAATTATTTTGAATTTATTTAAATAAATTAAAATTAAATTATTAAATTAAAAGAAAATAATGAAAATTATATTATAGAATGAGAAATTAAATTAAGAAGGATCCTTTCTTTTTTTAATAAATTGCTAGAGAGCATTGAAACGAAAGTTGTTTGTTGATTTTAAGCTTTGTTAAACAATGGGCAAATACCATTGGCTTTTCTGTTGACATGTGAAATGGAGGCTTAATTTTCCAAGGTCCACTGTTCTGGACATTTTAGAAAGTTTCTATCAGAATTTCCAACTCAGGTTCTAGGATTATTAAATTAAAAGAAAATAATGAAAATTATATTATAGAATGAGAAATTAAATTAAGAAGGATCCCTTTTTTTTTTTTTTTTTAATAAATTGCTACAGAGCATTGAAACGAAAGTTGTTTGTTGAATTTAAGCTTTGTTAAACAATGGGCAAATACCATTGGCTTTTCTGTTGACATGTGAAATGGAGGCTTAATTTTCCAAGGTCTACTGTTCTTGACATTTTAGAAAGTTTCTATCAGAATTTCCAACTCAGGTTCTAGGATTAAGGATAAATATAGGGTGGAGTTAGAAAATTTTTATTGAAGGAATTTATGTATAAAATATATAATAAATAGAATAGCACAAAATATCAAATAATAAGAAAGTTTACCAATTCAAAAAAATTATAACAAAAATTTCTATAATAAATATAAGTGTTAAAAAATTATAGTTTTAATTATTATATTACTCCATAACATAAATTATATTATTTTAAAAACAAAATTAGTGGGCATACAAATTATTATATTAAATCCTTATAAAAAATTCATTGACTCAAAGCTAAAAATAAATAAATAAATATAAATCCTAAAATAGATATGTAAAATTAGATATCAATAAAATTAGATAGCGTCAGCGTTGACAGCTGAGGCTGAGAGAGGTACTCGTTTTCAATTTGCTACATTGGTTGGACTCCAACAAAAATTAAAAATTATTATTATTATTATTATAAAGTTCCACTAAATTACCCCATTAAGCAATATTTGTTGATAATGATAAATTTTTAATATTTTTCCATAAATATGATCATTGATCAATTTTTTTTTGATTTATTTTAGTAAATTAAAATTAAAATATTAATTTATTTTTCTTAAAAATAATTGTATGATTTATGTTTTTAAATTCGTTAAATTTAAAAGAAAATAATAAAAGCCATATTATAGAATGGGAAATTGAATGAAGAAGGAGACAAATATAACTTAATACAAAATTATAAATCATAAGAATTTTGAGCACACACGAGAGTCTATAATAATTCTAAAAAAAAAAAAACTATAGAGCTGAATAAATATAAAAAAATAGTAAAAATTGGTTATTCTAATTAGCAGCCTATTAAAATTTTAGATTTAAGAAAAAAGATCAACGTGTAAAAAGGAAAAATATATGATTAAATTATTTTTTTACGAATTCTTGATTTATTAAAAAAATTTAAAATTTGAAAAGAAAAATTAAAGACAAAAAGGAAAAATATAAAATTAAAAAATGTTCTACTTAATGTATTTAAATACAAAATTGTTATGGAAGATTTTATTTATGGGGTTTTTCTCTTATTTAATCAAAATTATCACAATTTCTTAAATGATGATATTTTCTTGTATTGTTTTTTTCCTATTTAATAAAATTTATGAGAACATTATTTTTATTTTTTCATTTAATACAATAAAATTTATTTTTTTTCCTCTTGTGTGATAAATAAAATATTATAATTATATTTATCTATTTAGAAGAATTAGAAAATTGAGATTCGAATTTAATTTTGTTAAGTGAATATACAGCTTTAATTATTAAATTAAATCATGTTAGATAAAATAAAATATTATAATTAATAATTAAACTTAATATTAATGTAAAAAAATAAGAATTAATTTGATAGAATTTAGAATTATATATATTTTTTATTTAATAGAAATCATTATTTGACATTATTAAGGGATGGAGGATAAATTAATGTCACAATCATTTGGCCAGCACTCAATTTGGCATTATCTTAAAAAAAAATTGACAGGCTTTGTAACCATGTGTCTATATGCATCGTCTCTATTTTTGGTGGGGCTCCGTTGGTAGTATTCCATTCCCACTAATTATAAAAATCCAATCAAAGAAAACATTGACGTTGACAAATTTAAAGACTTCTTAATAATTCAAAGAAAGAAAAGAAAATTAATCTCTCTCTTCTCTTTTCGTTATTATTTTTTTTTATAAAATATTGAATTTAATCTATATTTATTGAAAAATTTTAATTTAATTATTTTTAATTTTTTATTTAAATTAAGCTAAAAATTTTAATTTAACCTTAATTTAGCTTAATGAGTATAATTTATGGGCTAAATTTTTTAATTTCTTAATTAAAATAGAAAATAAAAAGTTTAATTTTTTTATTTAAAACTAAATTTTTTGACTTAATCTCAAAAATTAAAAAACTTAATTTCTTAATTTTTTTATTTTTAGACTAAATTGATTGAACTTAAATGAAAATTTTTAGGTTAACTTAAATAAAAAATTAAAAATAAATTAAATTAAACTTCCCTAATAATACTATATATTTTCTAATCCTAATTTAACTTTGAAATTTTTATTATTAATTAGCGATAGAGCCTATTTTTTTCATTTATTTATTATCAATAAACTCAAATTCATTCTCTATAGCTCAACATTTTCTTTTATTTCCTTCAGTTTGTGAAGTTTTTCTTTTTTGTTTTTTAACGTAGGATTTGATTTCTTAATATCATTATCTTATTTTTCTTTTATGAAATTTTTTTTTTCACGTTTTCTATGAAAAAAAGTCTCTCTTCTTCCTCTCTCCCTTCGTGTATGGTTTTCAGGGATTTTGAACCAAACCAAGGAATTATATCAAACTAATAGGAACCATACCAAACCGAGATTATTTTGATACTTTTGTCTTGTTCTGATTCTTCACTAAGAACTGAACTAAAATCGTATCGAAACTAAATTAAAATCATACCAAACCGGGAATCAAATTTATACATATGTTTTTATATGATTTTTTGGTTGTGTTATATGCTTTGAATACAATTATATATATTCACACACACACACACACATATATATATAAAATTATGAACTAAATACAACATAATATTTTATTTTATTTTTTTTATATATTTTCTTAATAATTTTAGTTAAAAATACATTAAATTACCTTATAATTTCTAATTATAAATATAATTATACCGTATATATGTTAATTATAATTATATTTATATCTTATATTTAAATCTTATATAATTAATAAATAATTAAAATGTATATTATATGATATACTTATATTACTTTATATGATATACTTAATTTTAAATTATATATACACTTTATAGTTAATAATTATATAATTTATAAATAGCTAAAAGATATATTATACGATATATTATGTATTAATAATCTAATGTAAGACTTATATGTTAATTCAATTATGAATTTTTAAGGAAATAATTATATAAAATTATTTTAAGAATCAAGAATCAAATCGGAACTGTAGCGAATCGAACCGAAACAAAAAAATTAAAAACTGTACCGAATTAAAATCGAAACAACGAAAAGTCAAACTAAAATTGTATTGAAAATTTGAATTGGTTCTGATGTCTAGCAAATCTCAAATTAAATTAAAATCGCACACTCTTATTTTCTTTTTTTAATTTATTTTATTTATATTTTTTAATAATTTTTAAATATGTATTTTTCTTTGAAATAGATATATATTTATTCTAAGTAAATTCTTATTGATAAATGAAAGAGAATACTCTCAATGATGGACATAGATGAAAGAGAGGTGTTGCTGGTTGGTAAGGGGTCTTTTGTTCCTAAATTTCTAGTGGACCCACACGCTGGTCCTTATAGTTGAGGCCGAAAGTAAAGATGGTCATATACGCATTGATAGTTGGTGAGGGGTCTTTTGTTTCTAAATTTCTAGTGGACCCACAAGCTGGCCTTATAAATGAAAGTAAAGATGGTCATATATGCATTGGTAGTTGGTGAGGGGTCTTTTCTTCCTAAATTTTTAGTAGATCCATGCGTTGTTATTTACGGCTGAAGCTAAGAGCTACTCCATTTTCTATTTGTTAGCTTAGCTCGACTCCAACAAAATTAATTATTTAGGAAGAATTACTATTATAATGCTATATCAAATTACTCCATAAAAAATACATATGTTGATAATGATAAATTTATAATATTTTCACAAATATGATCATTGTTCCAAAAAATTGTTGAATTTATTTTAGTAAAACATATAATATTTATTATTAAATAATAACCAAAAAAATTATAAATATAATACTTTCTGTCTTTCTAATTAAAAAAAAATATACTCCTTATTTTTCAAACTATTAATTTTGGCTTTTTACTGATTATAAAATTTTAAATTTTTACCGTAATTCAATCTTCATACTTTAAAATAGACCAAATAATTTTAAAATTAAATTGTACTTTAATTCTTTAAATATTATATTCTTTAAAATTAGATAGCGTCGTGATAAATTGATTGAGAGAGGTACTCGTTTTCAATTTGCTACCTTAGCTGGACTCCAACATAAATGAAAAATTATTATTATTATTATTGTTATTATAAAGTTCCACTAAATTACTCCATTAAGCAATATTTGTTGATAATGATAAATTTTTAATATTTTTTCATAAATATGATCATTGATCAAATTTTTTTTTTGATTTATTTTAGTAAATTAAAATTAAAATATTAATTTATTTTTCTTAAAAATAATTCTATGATTTATGTTTTTAAATTCGTTAAATTTAAAAGAAAATAATAAAATCCATATTATAGAATGGGAAATTGAATGAAGAAGGAGACGAATATAATTTAATACAAAATTATAAATCATAAGAATTTTGAGCACACACGAGAGTCTATAATAGTTCTAAAAAAAAAACTATAGAGCTGAATAAATATAAAAAATAGTAAAAATTGGTTATTCTAATTAGGAGTCTATTAAAATTTTAGATTTAAGAAGAAAGATCAATTAAAATTTTAGATTTAAGAAGAAAGATCAACGTGTAAAAAGAAAAAATATATGATTAAATTATTTTTTTACGAATTCTTGATTTATTAAAAAAAATTTAAATTTGAAAGAAAAAATTAAAGACAAAAAGGAAAAATATAAAATTAAAAAATGTTCTACTTAATGTATTTAAATACAAAATTGTTATGGAAGATTTTGTAACATCCTCCCGGTAGCAACTCCGTACATTCTACTGTTCCGGTGACTAGTGTCGGTCCGGACAGCTAGAACGTTCGGAAAAATATTTAAATTAAAGTGGGGGACCATAAGTAACTCAAATATTAATAAGAAAAATTTAGAAAAAATTTTAGAAATAAAATACAACCAAGTCAAATAAGCCGGTGCCCAAGCGATGGGTAACCAGAGGGAAGTTGCGGTTCTCGCAACTAGGAGCCCTAGACCCGGGGAAAAATTCATAAAATAATTTTTGGGACTCCAGAGAAGGGTCATTGAGGTTCCTATGACATTAGAATGCCAAGAAAATATTTAGAAAAATTTTTCAATCGGTACAGCCAATTTTGACCCGTTAAGCCAAACGGAGGGCATTTTGGTCATTTCACCTTCAGAGGTGATTTTTGGCCGACTTGTCCAGTTGAGTAAATAATTATTATGAAATAAAATATGAATTAATGTTGATGAAAAATTTATTTGAAGTTAGTAAAGAAAGAAGAAAAGAAAAATCCATAAAAATGCCAAATATGACATCATTATGATGTCATTTAAAAGCTTCCACTAATCCCATTTAAACAACTATTTAATTAACTAATAAAAAGAGATAAACAAGGCCAAAGGAATTAAAATACCAGCTGCCTTCTTCTTCAGCCAAAACGTGAGTTTCTCCTCCATAACCCTCCATGAGAGTTTCCTTTAATTACTTCCATTTCCCATGAAATTCTACTACTAAACCCTAAGTCACCTTCACTAAAACTTGTCCATACCTCTTGGGAAAGTGATTGACAGCCTAGAAAAGGAAAGAAAGTGAAGAATTTGAGCTCTTGAAAAGCTCTCAAGTGAGGTTAGTGCTTATTTATATGAGTATTTCTTTTATTTCATGTTAGGAACTTGAAATTGTTGTGAAATGGTAGATTAAATGAACTAAACTCATGTATATGTACCCTATGAATTTTTGGCAGCCCTAGGAAGGAATGAGTTTGATTGTATTAATGGACTTAGAGTGAATTAGAGATTATGTTTAAAGTGTATACATATATATATACAAAGAATGAAAGAGTTAACTAAAGAAATTTGTGAAAACCATGACTTTGAGCTAGGGTTTAGGAGTAAAATGTGGACTTGGCTTATGAAATGGTTAAAGAACATTCTAATGGTCAATTAGTGACCATTTGAGGTAAGTTGACCATAAATTGGACTGAAATATAGCATGGCAAAGTGAATGAGTATGCTGCCCAATGAGTGCAGCAGGGTGGCTGAGATTTCAGTCCACTTGGACTGCCATATCTTTGGCTGTGTAGGTTCAATTGGTGTTTGGTCAATTGGACATGAAACTAGACTTATAATGGCACAATTTTGCTGAAGAAACCATGCCCAAAAGACCAAAGCAAGAGGACCAAAAGTTGGCCCCAATCCGGATACCCTGCAACAGCACCTGCAGAAATGACCAAATGAAACTGTTCATTTGGCCATAACTCACTGTAGAAATGGTCAATTGACCTGAAATTTTTATAGCAACAAGTTAAGACATAAAAAAACAACTTTCATGAAGAAACCTACCCCAAATTATGACCAGAACCTAACCCAAATGGCAGTCACAATCACTGTTCATGGTACTGTAGATTTGGTAATTTCTGCAGAATGGAAATCCGGCCAGCTGTGGTTTTTGGACCATATCTGGGGCTACAAAACTCCAAATGGAGTGATTCAAAAAAGGAAATTCAACCAGACAAAATAAGGAACAACTTTCATGTTTACCATTTCCTCAAATTCCCACTGCAACAGGGCCCAATGGAACAGTAAAGTTGGGTCACAAAAACTGAAAATTCTGCTCTTTAGGTTTTAGGTTTGGAAATGGATTTAGGAGTTAATTCCAACAAATTTAAATGTAAAATGTGGTATGTTGGGAGTGTCAAAACCAATATACCTATTTTCTATCCAAAAGTCAACATTTTTGTTGACCAATGAGGTGAATAGTGACACCAAAACTTGAAATTCAAAACTTGAAATTAGAAATGCATCTAGGGGACTTTAAATTGCAATTGGCAATTAATACTAGCAAATGTAAAACTCAAAATGTGGGCTCTTGGTGTAATTAGAATTAACATATTCCTTAAGTATGAAAAAGTCAATATTTTGGTTGACTAGTAAGGTGAATAGTAATCAAAATGATTAGCAAACTAAGATGAAGACCTAGAACCAATTCTAAGCTTAAATGCTTAGAATTGTATGACAAATGTGGACTATGCATCCTAGTCAAAATTGTTAAAAAGAAATTAAGGCCATAAATTTAAAATCCATGAAATATTCATGGATTACTTGAAACATGAAAAATAAGTCACCTAATTGATGTGAATAGATAGTTAGGGCTTATATGCCCATCACAAATGGAATTCATAAAATATTAGTAACTCAACTTAAAATATAAAAATTTGTAATTACATAAGTAGATTCTTGAATGTATAAATGAGAAAGGAAAAATGTTTTGAATACAATGGTGCATGTGAACCATTGTTTAGAATTGTGATCAATATGAATAACATAATGAATGAATAAATGAACCATATTAATGTATGAATGAGACATTAGTTCTCATTATTGTAGAGAGGAGAAGTATTTTGAGTACAATGGTATAAAAGGATAATTGATGTGAATTGTAATCATATAAATGATCAAATGAATGTATGAATTATAATTGAAATTTATCATGAAATAATGAAGTCATTAAACACAATATATTAATATTTAATGATATTATGTGCCCTTGTATTGCCTAGACATGTGTGTCAGATTGGATAGTTTGGCATGCCAATAGGGTATTGTTTTAGCAGTACTGCGAAAGGCTTTATGCCTGTATTCATGGCTTTATGCCTGTATTCATGGCTTTATGCCAACATTCATGGCTTTTATGCCTGATTATGTGTTATCATGGCTTTTTAGCCATACCGATCGTGATACGTGGTTGACTTTCAAGGCCCCATGGTATGACGCCCGAGGCAATCATGTGTCCAGTGCCAACGACCCGTTATCCAGTTTAGTCAGCCTGTCGTAGGTTACTTGGGTAGTGTAATTTATTGAAATAAATTAAGACTATTAGTAATTAAAAATATTAAAAATTAAATAAATGAGTTAATAAGACTTCAAAAGAATTAGTTACAATTATGAAATGATCTAAACCACATAAAAATTGTTAAGTAAAATGATAAAAGAGTTGCAAAAATAGGTATAACTTAACTAAATACTTTAAATGTACCCTCTATTGCCATATGAATATAAATTGAGTATTTTTATTAATTCTGTATATTGTACATTGTCACTGTGAATTTCGGAATTAAACGCTTCCAAAGCGAAACAAATGAGAACAAAAGATAATTAATATTAGACACATTGTATTAAATTAAATTGATTCTTAAATATTCAAATTATGCTTCGTTCTTTCTTTATTTGTATATTTTATTTTCTTGTTCTATTATTGCACCACTAAGCAGCAATGCTTAGCGCGATGGATTTGTTTCCTCGCGCAGGTACTTTGACTAAGATTTTTGAAGTCCAGATCTGCAGAAGTGTCTGAAGTATTCAAGGTTGTCACCTCCTCAGCAATGCATGTAGATAGGGCCCATATAGATCATATTTTATATTTTGTATAAAATGCTTAGAAATTGTGTTGTAATATATATTATGAATAAGTAATTAATAGCAATGTGATGTAAATTAATTAATTAGCTTTTTCATATGTAATTAATTTATATATCATGTAAATTATGAAATTTTGTAATTATTTTGTAAATTATGTAAATTAAGGAAATTTGAAAATTTTGCTTATGTAATTTGAGAATGTTTACATATGAATTGAGTGTGAATGGAAATGTATGGAAATGATTATGAAATTGAAATGTATGGATGAGATTTGAAATATGAGAAAATTATGAGAATGATTGATGAGATCATTATGATTAGCAAGGATAAGACTTTATTTTGAAAATATTATTGAATTTCAAACAGGTGAATATTGAAATACGCCAAACGATAATAAAATAGGGGAAACTCCGTTGGTTTCTCCATCGAAAAATAATTGATATTAAAAATATAACAAGATCAAATTATTAAAATAATAAAGTAAGACATGATAGGGTGCTTCAAGACTGAGTGACACACTTCGCCGCTACACTTCGGGTGAGGGGTGTTACAGATTTTATTTATGGGGTTTTTCTCTTATTTAATCAAAATTATCACAATTTTTTAAATGATGATATTTTCTTGTATTGTTTTTTTCCTATTTAATAAAATTTATGAGAACATTATTTTTATTTTTTCATTTAATACAATAAAATTTATTTTTTTTTCCTCTTGTGTGATAAATAAAATATTATAATTATATTTATCTATTTAGGAGAATTAGGAAATTGAGATTCGAATTTAATTTTATTAAGTGAATATACAGCTTTAATTATTAAATTAAATCATGTTAGATAAAATAAAATATTATAATTAATAATTAAACTTAATATTAATGTAAAAAAATAAGAATTAATTTGATAGAATTTAGAATTATATATATTTTTTATTTAATAGAAATCATTATTTGACATTATTAAGGGATGGAGGATAAATTAATGTCACAATCATTTGGCCAGCACTCAATTTGGCATTATCTTAAAAAAAAATTGACAGGCTTTGTAACCATGTGTCTATATGCATCGTCTCTATTTTTGGTGGGGCTCCGTTGGTAGTATTCCATTCCCACTAATTATAAAAATCCAATCAAAGAAAACATTGACGTTGACAAATTTAAAGACTTCTTAATAATTCAAAGAAAGAAATGAAAATTAATCTCTCTCTTCTCTTTTCGTTATTTTTTTTTATAAAATATTGAATTTAATCTATATTTATTGAAAATTTTTAATTTAATTATTTTTATTTTTTTATTTAAATTAGGCTAAAAATTTTAATTTAACCTTAATTTAGCTCAACAAGTGAAATTTATGGGCTAAATTTTTTAATTTCTTAATTAAAATAGAAAATAAAAAGTATAATTTTTTATTTTAAAACTAAATTTCTTGACTTAATCTCAAAAATTAAAAAACTTAATTTCTTAATTTTCTTATTTTTAGACTAAATTGATTGAACTTAAATGAAAATTTTTAAGTTAACTTAAATAAAAAATTAAAAATAAATTAAATTAAACTTCTCTAATAATTCTATATATTTTCTAATCCTAATTTAACTTTGAAATTTTTATTATTAATTAGCGATAGAGCCTATTTTTTTCATTTATTTATTATCAATAAACTCAAATTCATTCTCTATAGCTCAACATTTTCTTTTATTTCCTTCAGTTTGTGAAGTTTTTCTTTTTTGTTTTTTAACGTAGAATTTGATTTCTTAATATCATTATCTTATTTTTCTTTTATGAAATTTTTTTTCACGTTTTCTATGAAAAAAAGGTCTCTCTTCTTCCTCTCTCCCTTCGTGTATGGTTTTCAGGGATTTTGAACCAAAACAAGGAATTATATCAAACTGATAGGAATCATACTAAACCGAGATTATTTTGATACTTTAGTTCTGTTCTAATTCTTCACTAAGAACTGAACTAAAATCGTATTAAAACTAAATTAAAATCGTACCAACCGGAAATCAAATTTATACATATATTTTTCTATGATTTTTTAGTTGTGTTATATGCTTTGAATACAATTATATATATTCACACACACACACATATATATAAAAAACTATGAACTAAATACAACATAATATTTTATTTTATTTTTTATATTTTCTTAATAATTTTAGTAAAAAATACATTAAATTACCTTAAAATTTCTAATTATAAATATATAATTATACCATATATATGTTAATTATAATTATATTTATATCTTATATTTAAATCTTATATAATTAATAAATAATTAAAATGTATATTATATGATATACTTATATTACTTTATATAATATAATTAATTTTAAATTATATATGCACTTTATAGTTAATGATTATATAATTTATAAATAGTTAAAAAATATATTATATGATATATTATATATTAATAATCTAATGCAAGCCTTATACGTTAATTCAATTATGAATTTTTAAGGAAATAATTATATAAAATTATTTTAAAAATCAAGAATCAAATCAGAACTGTAGCGAATCAAATCGAAATAAAAAAATTAAAAATTGTACCGAATTAAAATCGAAACAACAAAAAGTCAAACTAAAATCGTATCGAAAATTCGAATTGGTTTCGATTTCTAACAAACCTCAAATTAAATTAAAATCGCACACTCTTATTTTTATTTATTTATTTTATTTATATTTTTTAATAATTTTTAAATATATATTTTCCTTTGAAATAGATATATATTTATTCTAAGTAAATTCTTATTGATAGATGAAAGAGAATACTCTCAATGATGGACATAGATGAAAGAGAAGTGTTGCTGGTTGGTAAAGGGTCTTTTCTTCCTAAATTTCTAGTGGACCCACACGCTAGTCCTTATAGCTGAGGCCGAAAGTAAAGATGGACATATACGCATTGGTATTTGGTGAGGGGTCTTTTCTTCCTAAATTTTTAGTGGACCCACGCGTTGTTGTTTATCGTTAAAGTTGAGAGCTACTCCATTTTCTATTTGTTAGCTTAGCTAGACTCCAGCAAAATTAATTATTTAGGAAGAATTACTATTATAATGCTGTATCAAATTACTCCATAAAAAATACATATGTTGATAATGATAAATTTATAATATTTTCACAAATATGATCATTGTTCCAAAAAATTGTTGAATTTATTTTAGTAAAACGTATAATATTTAATATTAAATAATAACCAAAAAAATTATAAATATCATACTTTCTGTCTTTCTAATTAAAAAAAAAAAAATATGCTCCTTATTTTTCAAACTATTAATTTTGGCTTTTTACTGATTATAAAATTTTAAATTTTTACCGTAATTCAATCTTCATACTTTAAAATAGACCAAATAATTTTAAAATTAAATTGTACTTTAATTCTTTAAATATTATATTATTATATCTTATAAAGTTTTTCTTTTTTTTGAAAAATAAAAGATAAAAGTTTCATTAAATTGAGATAAAATATAAATTTAAATTACAAAATTTCACGCTACTATAATTTTACATAAAAAAATTTAAGATAAATCACTTATAAAATATAATAGCAATTATCTTGATTTAATGGAGGCAACAAAATTCATATCTATCAATAAGGATAGACTTAGGATAAACACATACCTATTCCCAAATGATAAATATTTGGAGATTATTAGAAAAAACTAAAAAAAAAAAAAAAGAGGGAGAGGAGTAATCACTAGTGAAAAATACTCACTGATGACTGCCCTAAAATAAAATGCTTATAAGAGGAAAAAGAAGAGAGAAGAATGAGAGCTTAGAGAAGGAGACGGTTAAGTATCTTGGATGTATTATAAGGATTGAAAATATTAATTTTGAAACCCTAGAATCAGAGAGTATTTTTTTTTTGCTTTTGAATTAGCATGCTACTTTCATAATGTAAGATATCAAATCTGCCTATAGAATTTAAAGAAATTAAATAGTAAAAAAAATTCTCTAAAATCAATTGAAAGAAGATTGCAGATTTACTATGCTCATTATGTCAATCCTATGGGCAAATATGGGATTCTATATAGAGTAATTCTAAAAAACTATAGAGTAGAACAAATATAAAAAAAAATAGTAAAAATAGGTTATGCTAATTAGGAATTTTTATTATTATATTTAGTTATTTATTATTATTATTATTATTATTATTATTATTATTATTATTATTATTTAGATTTGAAGCTTGTGTTGAAGAAAACTGGCAAGACAGAGAGTTTAGCAAAATAAGCCCAGAGATGGAGGGAGGAACCTCTTCCATCAATAACATCTCATCTTGACTTGAATGAAGAGCAAACTTAGCCAAGGAGTGAGCAACTCCATTAGCTTCTCTATTAACATGGACACACGAGAAGGAGACACAAGCGTCACATTTCAACAGCAGATGATGAATACGAGTACCATAATAGGTTATTCCAATTAGGAATCTATTAAAATTTTATAGTTAAAAAGAAGGTTTTCAGTCCCTTGTTTCTTTTCTTGGTTTAGCCAACAAGTCTTAGCTGTCTTCCCCTGCCTTTTGGGGTAGGTGAAGAGTTCACTGTTTGTTATTCAAATAGGTGAGGAGGTTAGCTCTCCCTCCTCCTTGAGATCGGCGTATATATGGTTGGTAGGTTGTTTTTCGTAGGTGGGGAGAAAGGAGAGAGTACCTATTTGACTTGATTTTGATTTGGTTGAACGGTGGTGTTGCTGTCATGGGGAGAGGAGGTTCGCAAAGGAGTCCGCTAGCGAGAGACACAAATGGCCGACCCAAAGGCTACTAAAACGCCTTGGTCCCATGCAATTTAAGTCTTTATCTTCTTAGCATATGCTGCAGTTTGGCCAGATCTAGTGGCCTGTATCAAGCGATGGTTGAGGTTTCCTAGTGTTTTGGTATGTGCCAATTGTTTGTCTTTATTGTGTTTGAGCTTCTTCGCCACTACTTTGCTCTAGGTAGGGTCTGTTTGCTCAAGGATGACTAGCTTTGTGTTTTGCTAGTGGGAAGAGTTTCATCTTTTAGTGAAACTTCTTGAATCCTGTGAGCATATGGGTTTTGGTGATTTTATTATTTTTGGTTGGGTCTCTCTCTATGTTAGGATTACTGTTGGAGTTGGATTTGAAACCTTGTTTTATTGTAACTTTTTCATGTAATCCTGCTCATTTTAGGCCTTGTTTAATGCAATTCCATATTTGCATGTTCTATATATATATAAAGAAAAGTTAACATGTAAAAAGAAAAATATGTGGTTAAATTTTACAAAATTCTTGATCTATTAAAATTTTAAATTTGAACTAACAAGTGTTAGATACAGTGGTAATGTCTATTGTATTCTCTAAGGGGAAAACTCATGTTTGATCATTGGAGAAAGCCTTGTTAAGAGAGGCAACCGTAAACTTTGAGGGGATTAATCTTTTGAGGACCATAAAACAAACATACCTAGTAAAAAACCAAAAATAAAAATTTTAAATTTGAAATGAAAAATAAAGGATAAAAAGGAAAAAAAATATAAGATTAAAAATGTTCTCAATATAAGAAATGTTATATTTAGCAGCAACGATTTTTACCGTTGAATGTATAAAATTTGCTGTTATAAGTTTATAGCAACAATATATAAATCACTGAATGTTGTTGCCATAAAATTATAGCCATATGTATTTTATAACAAAATTATAATACTATAAAAAAAAAGTTATTGGCAATAACAATTATTGCTGCAAAAAAAATTTCAATGATGATACAATTACTGCCATATCTTTTTAATGTACCTGTCACACCCTACTCCTCCGTAAGGCATAACATGATTCCGTAGTATACCTAACGAATTACCGTACTTCGCCTACCGGTAACCCATTAAATATACTACAATGGATTTTAAAATAATTTCTATTCATTTTTAAGCTGGTGGGTAAATTTTTTTCACAAATATTAAAAACTTTTAATTGACATTAAGTCACAAATCAAATTTTTGGATATTTAAAACTACCACA
Source organism: Hevea brasiliensis (assembly GCF_030052815.1). Classification (NCBI taxonomy): domain Eukaryota; kingdom Viridiplantae; phylum Streptophyta; class Magnoliopsida; order Malpighiales; family Euphorbiaceae; genus Hevea; species Hevea brasiliensis. Next base: position 86,904,624 of record NC_079501.1, read on the forward strand.
ATTTTTATAAAAATTTTGGCAGAGTACCGGCTGTATTTTGAGAAAACAGTTCTTCAAAACCTAAAAGGAAATACACTTCCAATATTTTTACTCATCCATAGCTCCAATACAAATCCATTTCATCTCACAGTCTCGTACAAGAAGCTCGACTCAAAATCAATCGCAATTCGAAGCATCTCATTTAAAAAAAAAAAAAGAATAATTTCTCATTCACAAAATATAAAAATTTAATTATTTACATTGATTACAAAACTCAGAAATAAATTTGAATATTACAATAATTTGCATTTTAATTACATACCCAAAATAATATTACAAAAGTTCTTGTACAACTACTCAAACAATTTACATACATATAATTACATGCATAAATCAAAATCTAATGTACAAGGGTGTACCTCTAATATACCCGAAGCTAATCCCAATGAGTCTTCAAGGCGTAGCTACCAGAAATCTCACTCGGCTGCTCCATCTTTACTTTCGCCTGTGACAACATACAAAGCTATTGCTAAGTGGTGAACTCAGTGGTGCACAACCATAATTTAAAACATAATATACAATACCTTACCAAAATTTTAGCAAAGACTTTGGAAATCTTGAAATTCAATCAAAATTCCAAAAATCAAAATATTCGTTGCCAATAAAATAAATTATTTGTTAAATTGACTCTGTTCAAGAATTTCAATTTATCAAATCATAATTGAACATTTAAAGTAATTCTAGTAATTTATGAAAATAAATCTTAATTCCAATAAAATCAATTATGCATAAATCCCATTTGAAATCACAATTCTTACTATTCAAAACCCATTCTTTATCTCGCTAACTATGCAAGACTAATTCGTAAGGGTCATCTTCGGGGCGATTCTAACTCCCTATGGTTGGGGAGGTCGAATCGGGATTCTAACTCCCTATGGTCGAGGAGGTCGAATCATTGTGCACAGTACACAACACAATAATGAAACTTCCGAAAAAGCCAATAAAAAACTTAAATATAACCTCTAATAAGAGGAGAATCTAAGCATGTGCACATACCATGGTATTCAAAACAAAACAAAGCTAACTCCATTGTCTCCTAAACAAATGAGAGAGACGGGTAATAACCTAGTCAAGCATTTATAGTGAGATATAAAACAATATCATAAATCTCTTTGTCCTTTTTGTGAGCATAAATCATAATACAATTCCATTCAAAGTCAATTCCAATATCTAATAATTTTTTTTTATGCCTATCACAATTTAAAACGTAAAGTTGTATTTTTCCATGCAAATCTCATTTCAATGACAAATTTTCGAAACTAAACTCATTCAATCCATATCTAAAAAAAAATCATAACTGAACTATTTTCCCAAAGCTAAACTCATTTATACTATAAGAAATTTTCAATAATCATTGAAATAAATTTGATGCTGGATAACATAATAAATAAAGAACATAAAATCATTTACTCTAATAAGATATGCAAAACATTAGCAATTTAAAACTAGTTGTGCACAAATCTCTTTGTTGACTAGTTTACTCCAAATTTCAGTTTTTTCTTGAAGATCCCTTTTCAGTCTCTTTTCCAATTGAAACACATAGTTTACAGTGTTTCAATACCATATCTTACAATAAATCCATTAATTTATTTCATGCCTACTAGTTACAGCCTTAAATTTGCTTAAATTAGTATCCTTTGAATTTTGCATTTTGGATCACTATTCATTGCACTATTCAAGTCAAAATGTTGACTTTTTTCCACTAAATAGGTTTATTAATTCTAATTGCACTCACATACCACATTTTGAGTCATATTTTTGTTGGCATTGATTACCAAATTCAATTCAAAGTCTATTAGGGTTAAATCTCAAAATTTCAGTTTTGGGTTACTTGTTTGTACTATTTCATTGGTTTGCCTACAGTGGGAATTTGGCCAACTTTCCTTCATCAAAGTTGTTCCTTAATATCTTATCTTTAATTCCCTTTTTGAATCACTCTATTTGGAGTTTTGTAGCTCAAGTTATGTCTATTTTTCTAAGGCTGGCCGGATTGGTATCTACCCAGAATTCTGGGCAGGTTTTTGGTTCTAGCGGTTTTGGGCAACCAACTTTGGATAGCAAAATGACTTGGTTATGGGTAGAATTTGGGTTGTGTTCTTCATGAAAGTTGTATTACTATATCATAGCTTTCTAATGGTTCAAAATCAGGTCATTTGGACCTGCCTATACCAAGTTATGGCCAAATAAACAAATACTGTTCATTTTGTCATTTTTGTACATTGGCAGTGTGCTAATTTCGAGTTTGACCTAATTGTTCACTATCTTAATGTCATTTTTTGGGCATAGTTTCTGTACAAAAATTGTGGTATTATGTGTCTACTTTTATATCCAATTGGCTTCACACCAATTAGGGTGGCAGAATTATAGTTTTGGTTCCTGAAAGGGACCTAGGTCAGGCTATCCAGTATTGACCCCTCACCAATCCGAATTTGACTTAACTTCTCACCATTCAAACACATTCTAAATTACACCAATTAACCATTTGAACCTCACTTAGGTCAAAGTATATCAATTTACCAAATTCTCAAATTTTTTTCTCCCAAGACCCTAAGGGTCAAGAACCCTAATTTTCTAAATTCTTCAATTCATGCAATTCACACATATAGATTACCTATACAACTTCAACTCACCAAGAATCCATGTTTAATTTAATTAAACATCATCAAATCCTAACTACTTATGTGCTGGCCGAATTTCACTTTAGGTCCCTAACATGTTGTTTTTGTTTCATTTTCCTCAATTCCTAAGTTAGTTCAAGTGTACATGCATGAATATAAAGAGAAATTTAATGATTTTAACTAACCTCTTTGTGTAGCTTTTCTAGCTCCTTAATTCCTCAATTTTTCCTTCTCCTTCCTCCTTCAATCTTCTTCTTAGGAGTCAATTTGAAGCTTTCTATCATTTATATGAGGAATTTTGGGCATAAATTAGGGTTGAGTGAAGCTTTGGAATGGGTGTGTTAATGAAGGTTGAGAGAAAATGGTGAGAGAGAAGAGAGAGATGTGGGAGATGGCAAATGGAAGAAGAAAGGAAAATTTCATTTATTATTTTTTTTTTCTTTTGTCTTATAAGGCTAAATTGTCCCCAAAAATTCCAATAATAAAAATTAGAGTTTTATTACATCTTGCTTATGTCACTTGAATGATGTCATAAAGTTTATTTTAATTTCTTTTCTTTTCCTTTTATTTTTTCATAACTTCTTTAATTTAATTATATATTTCACAATTTTAATTTCTCATATTTTATTGGACAGTTAAGTCATGAGTCACCTTTAGAGGTGAATTGACCAATTTGCCCCTCGCCGGTCTGATTTCGTTTGCCAATAATATTGTATTTCTTCCGGAACCCTGACCTAATTATTTGATATGGTTCTCTACCTTTTTTTGTGATTTCACATTTCCCCTAGCTTTGCAATTTTTCCTAGGGCTGAGGTGTCACAATGCCCCGTACAAAATTAGGGTTTTGACTGATCTCGCAGTCACTTCCTCGCGCGGTCACCCATCGCTGTGATCCCCGGCTCATTTAACTTTTTATGCTCTATTTTTCTTATTTATACTTGACCTTCTGGTAATCACTATTTATTTTTATCTATAACTTTTCTGGATGTCACAGATATAACTCTAGACATCTTGACTGTCCAGGCAGACATCAGGCGCCAGAACAGTAGACTATACAGGAGTGTCCAATGTGAGGGCGTTACAGTACCATTAGTGGTAATTATTCATGTTGGTGCTATATATTATTTTTATAAGTAGCAAAATTATTGTTGCTGCAAAATTTTTACTGCTAATTCCAACATTTGTTGTATTGTCTACTTAATGTATTTAAATACAAAATTGTCATGAAAGATTTTATTTATAGTTTTTTTCCCTATTTAATAAAAATTCACTTTTTCTTATATATGGTAATATTTTCTCTTATTTTTTTCTATTTAATAAAAGTTATGAGAATTTTTTTTCTTTTCTATTAAATACAATAAAGGTTAGTCTCTTTTCCCCCTCGTGTGAACATATTCCCTGTGGAAGTTTTAGTTGATTACTCTGAAATTGAACTCTTGTTTTAATTTTTTTTATTCAGCAAAGTATATTTTAGTACCCTATACTTTAGCTTTTTTAGTATTGAATATATGTAATTTGTTTTGTGTCAATCAAGAACATGAACTTTAGCTTCATTTTCACTGTAAGGACAATATGTATAACTTTGTTAATTTGTCCTTGTCCTACGTGGATGCTGATATGGCATAGATGCAATATATTTTTTTTTAATATCAACATGGCATGTGTGCCCATTAAAAAAATGTTAAAAAAAATCCCTACAATCCCCAAATTCATATCGCATTATTTGCCCTAAACCAATTACAGTGCTCTCACCAAATTCATCGTCTTTGGCTCTACAGTCATCACCAATGATGAGTTCGTCAACAGCATTGCATGTGTCATCATTGTCCTCATTAATAGCCTTGCATGAGTTCACCAATGGATGATGTGAAATGTTTCTATGGTCTTGGAAGTCCAATAAGGACCTCATGGACAGATGACAACATGGGTAGGAGATAGCATAATCGTGGGAAATTTCCAGGTAAAGATAGGTGTAATTTCTTTGAGTGGGTTGACTTGAAGGCAAATCCAAGAGGGCCAGAGGTGATTTTAGGTCTCATGAAGAGAATACACAGTTGTGAGAATGAAATTGCAATTTGTAAAGTGAAAGAAGTAGAATTGGAAATGGAATTGGCCCAAACTAAAGAGAATACAAGGCATTTGAAGTCCTCTGTGATTACTGCTAGGAAGATTTGATAAAGGTGCATATGAAGATGAATCAAGTTGAAAAGGACAAAGGGAAGCTATTGTACAGTAATGTCTGTACATTTCTTTTTGTCATATTAGTTGTTTTTTTTATTGTTAATTACTTATGGAGAAAGGAATGTAAATGGCAAGAGGCGTTTGCCATGAGGTTTAGTATTTAAGGATGAATGTTGTAATTGTAATGGGGTAGTGCTTTTTGGATATACAAAGTGTTTTTGAAAATATCTAAATGGCAATTGTGGTTGTTTGTGAAGGGTTTTGGCAATTTTTTTTAATTAGTTATGGAATGTGTTTACAATACTATGAAAATTAGAGAAAAAAAATTAAATAATGATAAAATTATGTTTTTCTTAACCTAAAAAGTGATTTCAGTGGCTGCAAAATTGGTGAAATTAGTGTTACCCTCATTTATTTTTCTTCCATTATGTGAGAAAGAGATTAACAAAAAAGAGGAAAAAAGAAGCAATTTGTAGCCAATTTGAAGGGAGAAGTTTTGGCAGGATCATTCCCTCCAAGCATGTAGTTCATGCACTTAACTCACTTTTTAGGTTAAAATTAGACAATAATTTGTGAAGCAAATTCTGCAAATTCTGCAGCAGTTATACATGCAAATTCTACACTAGTTATGCTGGAAATTCGGCAACACGTATGCAGCAAATTCTGCACTGATGTTGCTGCAAATTCTGCAGTAATTTTTACTCAAATTCTGCTGTCATTCCTGCACAATTCTGCTGCAATTTCTGCACAAATTCTGCACTAATGCTGAAAATTCTGCTCTAATTATACATACAAATTCCACACTAGTTATGCTGGAAATTTTACAGCAGTTATGCAGCAAATTTTGCACTAATTCTGCTGCAAATTCTACAGCAATTATTGTTCAAATTTTGCTGCAATTCCTGCACAATCTGCTGTAATTCCTGCACAATTCTATTGCAATTCCTGCTCAAATTCTGCTGCAATATTTGGACTAATTTCATTGCAATTCCTGCTCAAATTCTGGTGCAATTCATGCGCTAATTTTATTGCAATTCTTGCTTAAATTTTGCTACAAGTTCCGCAGCAATTCCTGCTCAAATTCTGCTGCATATTTTATTGCGAAATTTGCAACAATTCTGCAGCTAATCATGGAGAAACCATATTCCAAACTATAGAAAAAAATATGAAAATACCAAATACTAAATTCTGCATATACCAATTTTTGTACAAACCACATTTTGCAATAACAATTTAATCACAAATACGAAAATAACAAATTTCATTTAATGACATATTTCATTAATATTGGTGTGGAATAACATCATAGACCTATACAAAATGACAAAAAATCCCCTGATATGAGATCAACTTGGAGAATACATATCTACAGCCCTATACAAAATAACACCATCGCTATGAATAGAAGATTTTTGCAGTTACAATATGATGCCTGCATTCACGGTTACAAAACTGAGACTAAATACCATAACCACTTCCACTTGTCAAAATACATAAGAATTTCCATTTACAAATCCATCACCACATGCAATACTCAAAATACAAAAGTTCAAATCATTCTTCTTTAGTTTGTTGAAGGGTGACCATCTTTAGTTTGTCTTGGACTTTTGAATGGCTGTGTCTTCTTCTGTGAACACAAAGTTACCATTTTTCACATCAGTGATTTGAAAATGAAAGTTTGAAAAAATACATTTATATTCAAACACATTTATATTGAGTTGTTTAAGTTATCACACTACTCTTGCTGTCATCTTGGCCCTTGTAGGCCTAACTTGTTGGGAGCTGATTGGTAATGCACTGGGTATTGGCTGTGACGCACTGCCCATCATGTTCCCTTTGGTTCTTTTTCTTGAAAAGTTTTCAAATGCCTGCCAAAAAAATGTAATGAGATATGAAAAATGCTATAAAGAGACTTTATCATGTCTAAATTATGCTTTTTTTGGTTATGTGGCAAATACCTCAGATCTTGGAGTTGGCTGTGAGCTTGGAGCTTACTTATATTGCCTTTCACCCTATAAGTGTAAGCAACATATGTTAGTAAAATCTAATAAATATTCAAGTATAAAGACAATAATACCCAATATTATAAAAGTGATATTACCTGACTATTGGAAAAACCATGCAAACCCTTAGCTTGTTTACTTTTCCTTACTCTCCTTTATCCAGGTGTTTCACCTATCCAGTAGCAGTGCAACCCCTTACAATGTGTCACCTATCCAGTAGCAGTGCAACCCCTTACAATGTGTCCTTCTTTTCCACAATTACCACAAGTCCTTTTAGTCCTTGCCCTAGAAACCCTGAATGGGTTTCTTACTTCGTCAGGCTATCTAATTCTCTTCTTTCTGGGTTTTCGTACTGTTTTCCTTACAATTGGAGGATATATGTCATTCAATTTTGTTCTTTCCCATTCCTCTTTACTTGGCACAGGATATCTAACATGTTTGTAAACTGTCAAGCAAGTATACTTAAGATAATAACTATGCCCATAATCCTCTGGCTTCTCCTCGTTAGCATATATTGCAGAAATGCTGTGCTTACATGGGATTCTTGACAAATCCCACATTCTACAGCTGCAACTGTGCAAATTGAGGTCAATAACATGTTGAGTGTCATAGAAATTAACTTCGTATTTCCTTTCCCCACAAGGTGTGCAAAAACAATTCCTTGCTTTGTATTTGTTTTTCTCAAGTAAGTCTTGAATGTTAGGATAGATATCACCCTTATACCTCAACATCTCACTATATTTGACATGAAAACATTTCATTAATCTACTTCTTATCCATTCAAGCATGCTCAATATTTGCATGTCCCTAGCAGGCTTGATCAATGAATTAAAGCTCTCATAAATGTTATTCTAAAGTCCATCACATTTTGTGTAGTTGAGAAAAATGCCCTTGCCCAATACGTTGGATCTTTATTCAGTAGCCAATCATGAGCATTAACATCAAAATCCTTGATTGCACTTAATGCAGTATTAAAGGATTTATCTGTCCCAGCACCTGCAGCATACCACATCTTTTTGTATTCCAAGCCTCTATATAACTTTTTGTAGTTTTCACATAGATGCTTGACATAATGTCTATGCTCCACACCTGGCATCAACTCATTAAAAGCCTCAACCAATCCCTACATAAAACAGAGTATCAAAAATATCAACATAGTTAATATAAATGTAAATGCAAAATTATATTGATAGTTAATATACATACAAAATAGAGCATGTGTGATTCTCATACCTTTGGTTGGTCTAAAATGAATACCCAACCTGTTTCAGAAGGATGCCCAAAGTCTTCAAATAGATTGGTTATAAACCACCTTTAAGATTCCTTGCATTCTATATTAACAGTAGCAATAGCAATTGGAAAAAGATTCTCATTTCCATCACTTCCAATAGCACACAAGTGCTTTCTTCCCATTAAGGTCTTCAAGTGACAGCCATCTAAACCAATAATAGGTCTCAAACCAGCTAAAAACCCTTTTTTCTGTGCATTCAACTTGATATGTATATATTGGAAGATAGGGACTAGATTTTTTATGCTACTTTGAGGTTGCTCATTTTCCACTTCTAAACCCACAATAAGTGCGTCACATAACTGTTTATCCATAACATCACACTCAATTTTAATACATGAACTTGGATTACTTGCCCTTATTATGGTAGCATAATCATGAAGTCTAGTGTCTTTCAATTTCTCATCACCTTCAATTATCTTCTTTGTTTTCCTTTTAGCTCTGTAGTGTGCTTGCAGTGACACCTCAGCTCCTACCTCCCTTTGAATCCTCTTTCTCGTTGCAGTGACATCCCAATCATGATTATACCTCAAATCATTTAAATATTTCTCTACCAAGTATTGAGAGTTCACTAAATTGTTTTCAAAATGCCTAGGATATTCATGCTTATTTTTGAAGCTTTTAATTTGGAATGTGGTACTCCTCCCCATTAAAGAAGCATGCACCCTAAACACATACTTATCTTTACATATTACAATAATCCTCTTACAGCTATTCTTCAAATAAATGTAACTAAATCCCCTTCTAAGAGCCCATTCCTTAAATTTCATGCCCTTACATAATTATGGATCATGCATTCCATTTGTTGCATCAAAATCTGGATGCACCTCATTTTCATCATCACTCCCTTGAATGCTATGCAACTCCTCATTATCTTCTGCTACTTCATTAAATTCTGCAAAATTTTCTTTATTCAAATTATTACTTCCACTTTCCCTTGGAATTGATTCAGATTGTTACTTTCTGTCAACATTCATAGTTGAATCACCTACTGGGATATTGATGAAAATGTCATTGTCACTTCCCTCCATATTGTCCTACAACTAGCTTGCCTCACTACAACAAGAATCAATATCAGATGAAAATTGCTCCCCACACACAAGTTCATATTCACTCCCACTAGAGTCATCAGTCCAAACCTCAGTTTCCTCTTAATGATTTACCCATCCTTACATCATCAAACACATTTTCTCCTTCCCTTCCATTAATTTCCACTCTCTCTACATTTGTAGCATCTTTTCCCTTTGCAAATGCATTTGAATTGGAATCTACTACAGAAGCACCCATGTCTCTTTTATTTGCATCTAAATTTATCACATCAAAAGCATCAAACAAAGCAATAGGGACCACTACTTCTACTAGGTACACTTCAATGTCTCCCTTCCCTTTGTTATAATCTAACATGTTTGCAACATTTGCATCATTCAACACTTCTTCATAACTTTTTTGGCCCAGATAACCCAGATATCTTAAACCAAATTTGAGCTCCATTTTTGTATCCCAACTCTTTAGGATACCCAAGAATTTCAATCATCGATAGATAATCGATGTCAATATCACTGTAATATGCAATTCCCCTCCCTCATATACCATTTTATCCCTACTCTGCCAATGCCCCCCATGGTAGAATTCCAAAGTAACAATACCAGTCATTTTCCCTTGTCAAATGCATGCATATAATTTAGATACACAATAAGGTATAATTTGTATCTACCAAAACTAAATCAAAATTCATTCACCTTCATATTTAAAACCCATTATGTAAGCGCAAAAGAGAACATATAACAGTTTAATAACTACCTGTAAACACAATCCACAACTAAAACCCGATTACTGCACAACCCCCCTTCGCAACCCAACCCGAATACCATCACACCCAAATACATACCCAAACCCGACATGCATTTAAGAAAATTGAATAAATAATTTAAAAACATACCTTCACCCTCGTGTAATAGCAAGAATTCTTGAAAGTGAGAGGATTGCCTCCACACTTTGTCCAAAAACACCAAATTTGTGCTCAAATTATAATACCCTTACAAATAATTGCCCTCATTTTAGGATTAATCAAAGAAATCAATGGGTGTAATAAGAAAAATTTGGGAAATTTGATTTAGACATTTAGGAGAGGAGTTGATAGGGTTTAGAGAGAAATGGGCTGCCAACATATATATATATATATATATATTTTTTGACAACTGTCCCTGAACTTATCTAGTTATGGCATTACAGTCCCTCAACTTAAAAATGTAACATAAAATCCTATCAACTTTCAAATTTGCACAGTAAAATTCTTTCTGTCACGACCCAACCTATGGGCCGGACTGGCACTAGGACCTGGGCCAGCCTAAAGCCCCCGAGGCCCGTAGTAAGCCTAACTATTCCTTAACCCAACTCTAAGGCCCATTTGGGCCCAATTTCAAGGATTCAACCGGACAGAGTCCGACCATAAAATGGACCTTTCAACGGGGAGTTTTTGACTCACCCGACCTGTAAACACAATAAATAATCAATTGGGGAGCTCAGCTCACCCTCCACATACTCATATCAACATAAAAATAAATGGGAGCTCAGCTCCCTCATCCAGTCCATCAGCATGCATAAAATGATAAGTTTACAGGTCCAAATAACAATTTACATTACAGACCCAAATCAAATAAATATTTCTAGTACATGCGAAAATTCTAGAAGTTTATAAGTTTATACAAAAATAAATAAATGACCTGCGAGGGAGAAAAGCAGGTTAACCTCAAAAATATCCTCCTGTGGCCTGGAAAAATATTGAACAGGAGTGAGCGTTCGACTCAGAGAGTAAAATATCAATTTTAACCATAATCTCTATAACTATCTAAAACTAATGTATCCTGTAAAGTGAAATGCAACATCAGCAATAAATTCACATCATAACAGCAAAAAGGTAATTTGGAGCACTCACACACCCAATAATATCAATCATAATATATGGGAGCTGATCCCCGATACAGCTCTCTTAAATCCAACCTGTGCCAGCTAAGAACTCAAGCCGGACTTTCTCTTAATATACCAAATCGGGGTCCCAGCGAAAAACTCAAGCCGTGACTACCCCCGAAGGACCGGGTCCCAGCGAAGATCTCAAGCCGTGTCTACCTGTCCTATCCATAGTCCACACCACATCACACGCACGCCAACGCACGCACACTGCTCCAAATTACCACAACAACATCCATGGCACTTTAACAATTATGAATGCAACATAAATCATGCCTAGAGTTTAACTACATAGATATATGCATATAAGTGATGCATGGGCATGCTTGAACATATAATAATATCGAAATTACAATTAAAATTAATATTTTACTCACAGACTTGACAGCGGTCACTGTGGCGGCTGGGCAGAGGAAGGAGGCTGTCCCGGCTTACCTGACAATTTCATTACAATTATTTAATACAATTGACTCAATACAAATCAAGAAAAGACCAAATACGTCCTAAGTCGTACCGAAAATCCGGCAGAGTCTCCCCTATACCTAGGACCTACCCAACCTGCAAAAGGGCTCAAAACACACTTCTATATTCACAACCCATATATCCACAACTCAATCACATCACACAGTCTCTCCTGGGCCCATCAAATCAGTCATTCATCACAATATGTAACATTTCAATTTAGTCCTTATAATTGATCATTTTTGCAAAAACTGCCCAAATAAGCTCTAAAAATTCTAAAACTTTGCCCCGTGGTCCTTAGCAATATTACTAGGCTATTGCAAAAAGAATCATAATTTTTTGAGCTATCACGAATATTTTATGGATTTTTAATCCTATTTAAGCACTAGAAAATTACGAAAAAGCAAGGTTCGGGTTTACCTTTGCCGATTCCAACTCCGGGGACGCGCTCGGGACCTCTGACAATGGTGGGGTAGCCAAAACCTCGATTCAATTCGGAGACTTTTTCCGATAGCCGGTCTGTCTGGCCGGAAATTCACAGACCCGGACAACTATCGAATTTCTGCGAATTGAGGATACCTACACGAAGCCCACAACACGGGGGTTAGTATAAAATTTTTACGGAATTTTCTAAGCTCATTTAATGCTCAGAAAAATACTGCGAAGTTTCATGGGACCCACCGAAAAACGGTGTCAGAAAATTTTGAAATTTATATCCCCGCGAAGCTCTCGACGAGTGGAGCGCTCTGGTACTCTCGGTTTTCTCGTGGGGTTTACGGTTTGTGAGAAATCTAGCCCAAAAGTCAAAATGGGCTAAAACTTCCTGGGCAAAAATTGGACAAACCGCTCGATGGATTTCGGTGTTCTTGGTGTCTATGGAAAGCTCTCGACGAGTAGATGAGTTTAGACACAAGACCCGGTCCGATTGGTGGCCGAATCGGCCGAATTTAGGCCGGGAAGACGAAGCGGCGCGCTTGCACGTCGCGTCGCCGAGCCGTTTTGAGCGTTCGAGCGGCGATGGGCTAGGGCGGTGAGGGCCGGTATTGGCGGTGGGGTGGCAGGGGAGGTGGCGGCGAGGCAAGGGGAGGAGGGAGGAGAGAGAAAACGGGAGAGGAAGAGAGGAGGAGAAACGCGCACGGGAGAGGAAGAAAAAGGAAGAAGAAGGCCGGTCCGATTCGACCGGTCCGGTCCGGTTCGATTCGGCCGGTTCGATTCAGAATACAAAATTTTGAATTTTTACTCTGCCTTGGGACCGAAAACGAGGTCCAAAAATTCCGAAAAAATTTCAGAAAACTCAAAAAAATTTGTAGACTCCAAATATATTTTTTGTTTTGCCACGTGGTCTTTAAATTAATTTTTTAAAAATCATCAAAGTTTATATTTTCGGAAAATCGAACCCGATTTTTAAAATCCGAAAAATCTCAAATAATTTCTTAAAATTTAAATAAAATTAAAATATCAATATTACTCATAAAATAATAAAATTTAAAATTTTTGAGGTGTTACATTCTTTCCCCCTTACAGAAAATTCGTCCTCGAATTTTACACAAAGTAGAATAAAGTACATAATTACACATTGAACAGATAAGAGTACTTGCTACGCATGTCCCGTTCTGACTCCCTGGTGCACTCTTCCACTGACTGGCTCCTCCACAAAACCTTAACCATAGGGATCTGTTTTGATCTTAGCTGTCTCACTTGGTAGTCCACTATGGCTACAGGTTGCTTCTCAAATGTCAAGTTTTCTTTTAGCTCTATTACATCCTGCTGTAGGACATGAGAAGGATCTGGAATGTATTTCCTGAGCATAGAGATGTGAAACACAGGATGAACATGAGAAAGGTTGGGTGGTAGCTCCAACCGGTAGGCAACTGCTCCAACTCTATCTGTAACCTCAAAAGGTCCAATATACCGAGGTGCCAACTTGCCCTTCTTTCCAAATCTCATAACTCCCTTCATCGGAGAAACCTTCAGGAATACATAGTCGCCTACTGCAAACTCCACATCCCTCCGTCTGGGGTCTGCATAACTCTTCTGCTTACTAAAAGCTATTTTCAATCGTTCCCTGATTAAAGGAACTATCTCTGAAGTGTACTGCACTAGGTCTACATCATGCACTTTCGCTTCTCCCATTTTCATCCAACACAGAGGAGACCTACACTTTCTTCCATATAGTGCCTCATAGGGTGCTACTCCTATGCTGGAATGGTAACTGTTGTTGTAGGCAAACTCCACCAAAGCTAGCTGATCATCCCATTGACCTCCAAAATCTAAGACACTCATGCGAAGCATGTCTTCCAGTATTTGGATTGTCCTTTCGGACTGTCCGTCTGTCTGAGGGTGGAAAGCAGTACTAAAGTTTAACTGTGTGCCAAGTGCCTCCTGCAACTTTCTCCAAAACTGAGAAGTGAACTGGGGCCCTCTGTCAGATATTATGGAAGCAGGAACTCCATGCAATCTGACTATTTCTCGAATGTAGAGTCGGGCGTACTGTGCCACAGAATATGTAGTCTTCACAGGTAAGAAGTGAGCTGATTTAGTTAGGCGGTCTACAATTACCCATATCGAATCATATCCTCGCGTGGTACGAGGCAACCCAGTCACAAAATCCATAGTGATCATTTCCCACTTCCATTCTGGGATAGGGAGCTCTTGCAGCTTCCCTGACGGTCTCTGGTGTTCAAACTTCACCTTCTGAGAAGTCAAGCACTTGGACACAAAGTCTGTTATGTCTCTCTTCATGCCATTCCACCAATAGCTATCTTTCACATCATGGTACATCTTGGTGGAGCCTGGGTGGACACTGTACAGTGTATAGTGTGCCTCTCGCATGATTTCATTTCTGAGATTGTCCACATCGAGCACACATATCCTAGAACCTTGCACTAGGGCGCCATCATTGGCAAATCCAAACTCACCACCTTCACCTTGCTGTACTCTTTATATGATCTTCATCAATTGTTGGTCTCTGTGCTGGGAAACTCTGACCCTATCTCGCAAGTCTGGCCTCACTGAAAAATGAGCCAACAATACCCCCTCATCTGAAAGATCTAGGATTAAACCTTGATCCATCAACTCATGTACTTCCTGAATCAACGGTCTTTTCTCTGCTGAAATGTGTGCCAAACTGCTAGAAGATTTTCTGCTCAAAGCATCTGCTACTACATTGGCCTTCCCAGGGTGGTACTGGATGGTGCAATCATAGTCTTTCAGAAGCTCCATCCATCTCCTCTGTCTCAAGTTTAAGTCCCTCTGCTGGAAGATGTACTTCAAACTCTTGTGGTCGGTGTATATCTCGCACACTTCACCATACAGGTAGTGTCTCCAAATTTTTAGTGCAAAGACTACAGCCACCATTCCTAAATCATGGGTGGGGTAGTTCTGCTCATGCCTCTTCAGCTGCCTTGAAGCATAAGCCACTACTTTTCCATTCTGCATCAAAACACACCCTAAGCCAACTCTGGAGGCGTCATAGCACACGGTGTATCCTTCACCACTCATAGGTAGTGTCAACACAGGGGCGGTGGTTAGACACTCCTTAAGCTTCTGGAAACTCTCCTCACAGTCATCTGTCCAAATGAATGGAACATTCTTCCGAGTTAACTTAGTTAAGGGAGCTGCTATCCTGGAAAAATCCTGCACAAAACGCCTATAGTAGCCAGCTAGACCCAGAAAACTTCGCACCTCAGTGACTGTTGTAGGCCTAAGCCAATCAGTTACAGCTTCAATTTTCTTGGGATCTACTTGAATGCCTTCACTAGAAATCACGTGTCCCAAGAATGAGATGCTTTTTAGCCAAAATTCACATTTTGAAAATTTGGCATATAGCTGGTGCTCCCTCAAAGTCTGCAACACCATCCTCAAGTGCCACACGTGCTCTTCCTCGGTCCGAGAGTATACCAAAATGTCATCTATGAATACGATGACAAAACGGTCCAAAAATGGCTTGAACACCCTGTTCATCAAGTCCATGAAGGCTGCTGGTGCATTAGTGAGTCTAAAAGACATCACCAGGAACTCATAATGACCATATCTTGTCCTGAATGCCGTTTTGGAAACATCCTCATTCCTTATTCTCAATTGATGGTAGCCTGATCGCAAGTCTATCTTGGAAAAGAATCTAGCCCCTTGGAGCTGCTCAAACAGATCGTCGATCCGAGGAAGTGGATACTTGTTCTTCACAGTCACCTTGTTCAGCTGTCTATAGTCGATACACAACCTCAATGACCCATCCTTCTTTCTCACAAATAGAACAGGAGCACCCCAGGGTGAAGTGCTCGGATGTATAAAACCCTTGTCCAAAAGCTCCTGTAGTTGCTCCTTTAGCTCTTTCAATTCTGCTGGCGCCATCCTGTAAGGCGGCATCGATATGGGGTTTGTACTCGGCACAATATCAATGCAGAACTCTATTTCTCTTTCCGGTGGTAACCCTGGAAGCTCCTCAGGGAAGACATCCATGAATTCTCTAACAACAGGAACATTTTCCATGTTGACACCTTCTACAGATGTATCTCTTACCAATGCCAAATACCCTTGACATCCATGCCTCAACATTTTTCTAGCACTAATTGCTGACAACAAATTATATGGAGCCACGCTCCTGTCACCATCAAAGCTAAACTCTTCCACACCAGGTATGTGGAAATACACCTTTTTGTTCCTGCAGTGTAAAGTAGCATAATGAGTTGCCAACCAATCCATCCCCAAGATTACATCGAAATCCATTACTGGTAGAGGAACCAAGTCTGCTGGGAGGATCTTTCCATCCACTACTACTGGGCTACCCGGAAAAACCATATCTACTTCTATGTTGTTACTAAGCGGGGTAGCTACAGACAAAGGGTATTCTAAAGTGGTAGGGTTTCTACCCAATCTCATGGCAAACACAGGGGAGACAAATGAGTGCGTAGCACCCGGATCTATCAAAACACGAACCTCATAGGAACAGGACTAGAAGAATACACCTGGCGCATTTGAAGCTCGAGCATCTGATGGGTCGGGGTGAAAACTGAGCTTGACCCTACCCCGAGTGGCGAGAACCACGATCGACTTCTACTTCACGATCGCCTCCAAATCCACGTCCCCCTTGTCCTCGGCCACATGGCCTTCGGCCACTGCCATCTTTGGAAGCACCAGGGTACAACTGACGAGGAACATTTTCCACAGAACCCTGTGACCCCATCTGTGGCTCACTGAACACGGGGCATTCCTTAGCAAAGTGACCTGGTTGGCCACACCTGAAGCATACTCCTAAACCCATCATACAAGGACTTGAATGTCCTCTTCCACACTGTGCACAAGGTGCCAAGGAGGATCCTGAACCAGACCAGGCTGTTGTACCACTGAGCGTGACCACTCTGGATCTGTATCACAGTGCAGACCCTCGAGGTTTGTGTCTAAAACCACTCTTCTTGTTCCTACTTCTTCCTCTGTAATTACTCTGGCCACCACTATCCGGAGTACCCATGGGGGGAACACCTGAAGAACCCTCTGCTCTGTTTTTCTTTGCTCTTCCGCTGTCATCCACAGCATAGCTAATCTCTATCTGTCTAGCTCGATCCACTACCACATCAAAAGACTGATCGGACATCATGGCCAGGTTTGCATACCTCCTGTCCAGCCCCTTTAAGATCCTCTTCACCTTCATAGTTTCTGTAGCTACTGCTGTAAGGGCATACCTGCTCAGTTCCAGAAATTCTGTAGCATATTCATCTACAGACCTGCCATTCTGTCTTAAGGCATCAAAGGCCCACTGCTTTTGATCTCTAAAACTTTCTGGTACAAACCGGTTGATGAATAGTTCCACAAACTGAGTCCACGACAAACCCTCCATCCGAGGTAATATGTAGTCATTCATCCATTGTCTAGGCATAGGTCCCATGACATGCTGCATACACTCTATAAGTCTTCTATCGATCCAGCTGCAATTACATTTCTTGCACATGCGAGAATCCAAAAATCGATATGCATCATCTGACACATCATAAGTACCAGGCACCAACTTCTTGAAATTGATGATCTGTTTGTAAGGTTCCCCTCTTGGTGCGGTGGACTGCTGCTGCTGTGGAGGGTGGACCATATACTGCGCCATCATATCGATGGTTCTCTGCAACCCAGCTAGAGTAGCTGCCATTGGGTCCATGGGACCCTGTGCCATAAAAGACTGATCCTGAACTGGTGGCAGCTGCTCTTCCACTTGAGCAGCTCTAGGCCTCCTACCCCGCCTCCTCGGGGCAGGCGCCTCATCCTGTGCTGACACCTCGTCAGGCACATCTAGTTCTGGTGCAGTGGCAGCTCTCCTGCTTCTATGCATTTTCCTGAAATTCAGTAGCATTAGCCCACAATATTCAAAACAGCATGTTACACAGCTTTATAGACTCATATTTATACATGATTATATGAAGCAGAAACTAGAAGCAAAGATGACAATGCAAGACGATTGTGGACCCTATTTTCCGCATGTGACTCCTAGTAGACTCTTCCCAATACTTTAGACAAACATTCCCTAAGAATCTGGAGCCTAAGCTCTGATACCACATTTGTCACGACCCAACCTATGGGCCGGACAGGCACTAGGACCTGGGCCAGCCTAAAGCCCCCGAGGCCCGTAGTAAGCCTAACTATTCCTTAACCTAACTCTAAGGCCCATTTGGGCCCAATTTCAAGGATTCAACCGGACAGAGTCCGACCATAAAATGGACCTTTCAACGGGGAGTTTTTGACTCACCCGACCTGTAAACACAATAAATAATCAATTGGGGAGCTCAGCTCACCCTCCACATACTCATATCAACATAAAAATAAATGGGAGCTCAGCTCCCTCATCCAGTCCATCAGCATGCATAAAATGATAAGTTTACAGGTCCAAATAACAATTTACATTACAGACCCAAATCAAATAAATATTTCTAGTACATGCGAAAATTCTAGAAGTTTATAAGTTTATACAAAAATAAATAAACGACCTGCGAGGGAGAAAAGCAGGTTAACCTCAAAAATATCCTCCTGTGGCTTAGAAAAATATTGAACAAGAGTGAGCGTTCGACTCAGAGAGTAAAATATCAATTTTAACCATAATCTCTATAACTATCTAAAACTAATGCATCCTATAAAGTGAAATGCAACATCAGCAATAAATTCACATCATAACAGCAAAAAGATAATTTGGAGCACTCACACACCCAATAATATCAATCATAATATATGGGAGCTGATCCCCTATACAACTCTCTTAAATCCAACCTGCGCCAGCGAAGAACTCAAGCTGGACTTTTGATTAATATACCAAATCGGGGTCCCAGCAAAGAACTCAAGCCGTGACTACCCCCGAAGGATCGAGTCCCAGCGAAGATCTCAAGCCGTGTCTACCCGTCCTATCCATAGTCCACACCACATCACACGCACGCCAACGAACGCACACTGCTCCAAATTACCACAACAACATCCATGGCACTTTAACAGTTATGAATGCAACATAAATCGTGCCTAGAGTTTAACTACATAGATATATGCATAGAAGTGATGCATGGGCATGCTTGAACATATAATAATATCGAAATTACAATTAAAATTAATATTTTACTCACAGACTTGACAGCGGTCACTGTGGCGGCTGGGCGGAGGAAGAAGGCTGTCCCGGCTCACCTGACAATTTCATTACAATTATTTAATACAATTGACTCAATACAAATCAAGAAAAGACCAAATACATCCTAAGTCGTGCCGAAAATCCGGTAGAGTCTCCCCTATACCTAGGACCTACCCAACCTGCAAAAGGGCTCAAAACACACTTCTATATTCACAACCCATATATCCACAACTCAATCACATCACACAGCCCCTCCTGGGCCCATCAAATCAGTCATTCATCACAATATGTAATATTTCAATTTAGTCCTTATAATTGATCATTTTTGCAAAAACTGCCCAAATAAGCTCTAAAAATTCTAAAACTTTGCTCCGCGGTCCTTAGCAATATTACTAGGCTATTGCAAAAAGAATCATAATTTTCTGAGCTACCACGAATATTTTATGGATTTTTAATCCTATTTAAGCACTAGAAAATTACGAAAAAGCAAGGTTCGGGTTTACCTTTGCCGATTCCGACTCCGGGGACGCACTCGGGACGTCTGACAATGGTGGGGTAGCCAAAACCTCGATTCAATTCGGAGACTTTTTCCGGTAGCCGGTCTGTCTGGCCGGAAATTCACAGACCTGGACAACTGTCGAATTTCCTCGAATTGAGGATACCTACACGAAGCCCACAACACGGGGGTTAGTATAAAATTTTTACGGAATTTTCTAAGCTCATTTAATGCTCGGAAAAACACTGCGAAGATCCGTGGGACCCACCGAAAAACGATGTCGGAAAATTTTGAATTTTATATCCCCGCGAAGCTCTCGACGAGTGGAGCGCTCTGGTACTCTCGGTTTTCTCGTGGGGTTTACGGTTTGTGAGAAATCTAGCCCAAAAGTCAAAATGGGCTAAAATTTCCCGGGCAAAAATTGGACAAACCGCTCGATGGATTTCGGTGTTCTTGGTGTCTATGGAAAGCTCTCGACGAGTAGATGAGTTTAGACACAAGACCCGGTTCGATTGGTGGCCGGATCGGCCGGATTTAGGTCGGGAAGACGAAGCGGCGCGCTTGCGCGTCGCTTTGCTTCGGGCGCCGTTTTCCGGCGTTCCAGGCGGCGGCCGATGGGCTGGGATGGCTGGGGACGGGCGCCGGCGAGCTGGGGTGGCAGGGGAGGTGGCGGTGCGGCAAGGGGAGGAGGGAGGAGAGAGAAAACGGGAGAGGAAGAGAGGAGGAGAAACGCGCGCAGGAGAGGAAGAAAAAGGAAGAAGAAGGCCGGTCCGATTCGATCGGTCCGATCCGGTCCAGTTTGATCGATCGGTTCGATTCAGAATACAAAATTTTGAATTTTTACTCTGTCTTGGGACCGAAAACGAGGTTCAAAATTTCAGAAAACTCAGAAAAATTTGTAGACTCCAAATATATTTTTAGTTTTGCCACGTAGTCTTTAAATTAATTTTTTAAAAATCATCAAAGTTTATATTTTCGAAAAATCGAACCCGATTTTTAAAATCCGAAAAATCTCAAATAATTTCTTAAAATTTAAATAAAATTAAAATATCAATATTACTCATAAAATAATAAAATTTAAAATTTTTGGGGTGTTACACTTTTAACCTCCAATTACCAGTTTTTCAATTAGACGTTGACCTGCACAGTTTCAGCATGGAGCTTAGTCAATATTTCTCTTTTCTCTCTCAAGTCATATTTTTCTCTCTATAGACAGAATAATTTTTCATGCGTAAAGAGAATAATTTTACACTTTGTATAAGAAAGGAGAGATAAATGTTGACTAAGTATCATGCGGGATCTATTCACATCAATTTCTAACTAAAAAATCAGTAATTGAAAGTCAGAGAGATTTTACTATACAAAATTTAAAAGTTTTTGAGATTTTATGTTACATTTTAAAGTTAAAGGACTGCAGTGTTATAACTATATAAGTTCATGGACAGTTATTGAAATTTATCCTATATATATATTTGCAAGTGGTGGGTCCCACATTACCATGTAGTTAACATTATGCTATGTCAGCATCCACATAGGACAAATTAACGTGGTTGCGCATACTCCCTTATGGTGAAAATAAAGTTAAAGTTCATGTATTTGACACTAAATAAAGTACATGTCCTCAATGCTAAAAAAACTAATTACTTTTTTTTTTCTTAAATTGCAAACTTTGCATTAAACAGCCCTTAGGCATCAACATACAAAATATTCCGCAAATCTTGTGGACTGGCATTAATCTAGTTACAATTAATATTCCCAAAAAGAATATTTTTTTGCTATGAAATCTATTGCTTTGTTAGTAAACCTCTTTACAAGAGAGAATACTACTAAAGAAAAAGGAGGAACCAGAGCCTTTATAGCTATGACAGAAGTGCTTATTTCCTAACAAGAAAAATATTCAGAAGTATTATTAAATAGTTTATTTTTATTAGTAATTTTATAGTTTAATATTATAAATTTATAAATATTTAGAATAATTAAAAAAATAAATTAGTAGAAGTGAGATTTAGTGTTTAAGGTTGTTTATTAATTTTATTAGAATAAACTAAAAATTTTTTAATGAAGTAATAATACTTATAGAATTAAGAATATATAATTACAATATGATTTTTGGTATAAATAGAATTACCATTAATTCAAATTTTAAGTTACATTAATTATAGTAATATTAACAATTGAAATTATCTATAGATTTAACAACAGTTAAGTTATTACTAAAAATTATTAGCGACAAATTTGCACAAAACTACTTCTCATTGCTTAAAGGTTTAGTGATAAATACGTTGTCGTTAAAGATAATTAGCCATGAATTGATATGAAATAACGACGGATTTTGTGGCACTATTTATGTTATTTGTGTCAAGTAGTCATCTATAGCTATAGATATATTTTTATTGATATTTTCATAAATAATATAAATTATGAAGGGCATTTTGGGTAATACAAATTCTCCGCCCCATTCATACATTTATAAATATATTATGTATATCATATTATATACATATAGGGTTGTGATGCTTCCATTTTTCTTGATTTCACTTCGAGGCACAAAGCAGAGAAAGCAAAAAAGCATGGGAAACCAAAGGATGGGAGGCTTTGAAATGATAGATGCAGCAAAGGCCAAGAGAGAGAGGCTTATTGCCCAACACAGTTTCATCTGCAGATATTATTGCCTTTGCAGCTTGTGATAGTTTTCACCTCACCGGTGGCATTTACTATGATTTTTTATTCATATTTCTTTTATGGGTTGGTAATGGAAGTGCATGTGTCTCTTATGCTTTGGAGCATTTTCCACACAAGATCTCAAAAGTTATTTTTATCTGTGCTATAATGGTGTCTGATGGTTAGAGGCCTTTCATGACAGACCTTAGAAAAGAACACATTCATAGGTCTATGGGTCATTTTCACTTATATGTCTCTCACTCATCCTATCTTTTTCTGATGTGAGAATGCATATTCCCAACAATCTCTCCCTTAAGTGTGAATTTCTTTTATATTGGGCTTACTAGGCCTGCTTTCTCTGAAACGGAAGCTTTTTTTCTTAACTCAAGTATTACAATGTCACCAAGAACCTCAATTACTCCATCAAATCCACTCGAGTATGCACATCTAAGAGCCATGCTAGAGCCATCATGTGTATCAAGAGTCTTTACTCTATCGATTTGCTCTTCTCCAGAAGAGTGCCTTTTTGCTTTATAAGGTATACCAGAATCTTTCGACTCTTCCATCCATATGTCAAACCACCACAGGAATCACTAACCACCATTTTCATACTCGTCTTTGCCAAACCATCTGCTCTGATGCCACTTGTTAGTGATCTAGGGAGTGCAAAGCGCTTGAGAAGAATCCTTTTTGATGGGCCTTATGACTAATAGACTCGACACCATATTCGACCCAAAATCTTAAGTTAATGGGCCTATGGATCTTTCCTACTTATATATCTCTCACTCATCCTATTTTTTTTCGATGTGAGAATTTCATACTTGTATATTTACAACATATATTATACTAGCTAGAAATATATTTTATGCTAATTAAACTTGTAATGCGATATTTATATATCGTCTGAATTTAGTCAATTACTTTGCAAATAGTTTGATAAAATTATATTCATTTTTTAAATGGGTTTGCATAGATATTTTCATGAGATTTTTTGTAGTAATTTTTTTGCTTTATGATTTTAGTGCGGCCAGGGCTAGTTGGTACGGTTCCTTGGCACCAAGTTTGAATAGTGGATACGTTGCAGTTGGTATTCACACTGTTTAAAAAGTTGGGCTGGTTGTGGCATTTGTTTTTAAGTTTGATTAACTTTATTAATTATTTATTTTGATTAATTGCTATATTTGATTACTTTTTTTTTTTTCAAATTTTTATTTAATTTGATTTGATTTGATTTTGGTCTTTTGGCAGATAAATGAAAAAAACAAAACTCATTGTAGCAACAGAGTCACTACAGATCTCAATCACAATAACCAAATATATCTTGTTCTCTGCAGCAAGGCCTTCATGGCCATGACAAAGATATTTTTAAAATTTACAAAAATGTAAATAAATTAAAAAATTAAAAAAATATTAAAACTGGAAAAAACAAGAAGAAATTAAATAAAATTGTTTTCCTAATTCCCTATTTAGAATTTAAAATTTTACAAAAATTTAATTAAATATAATTATTTTTTTATTAATTCTCTATTTGAAATGAAAGAATCGAGTTTTTTATAACTTTTTAAAAGATTCATTTTCAAAGAAATATAAATCAATTATAATGGCATGAAAATTCATTTAAATTTTTTTTAAATGATTTATTTCAAACAAAGCTAATATAATTATATCTTAACTTAATAAATAATATAAACTTATCTTAAAATAAAATTTAATAATACAAGAGAAAAAAGCATTTATATGAATAAAAAAAAAACGTTAATAGGAAGAAATTAATGCACCTACATATGCTTTAGCGAAGTTGGAGCGGGCTGACGTTGAAGAGTTGTTCTGTAAAGAAGAGTGCCCCGCTTCCATTTTATCTTTGCTCAATATTGATGTTAAATCTGTTTCTTGTTGAATGAAATGGTTTTGATCAACTAGATTGAGTACATATGAGGGATTGAGTATTTGCATGCCATTAATGGTCAATGACAAATGCTAAATAAATATATGCTAGAGAAACTCTCAAAAAAAAAAAAAGCAACAATTCATTATAATTACTATAACCATTGATCATTTAATATGAAAACCCAAAAAAATCACTAGCAATTTCATCATCCTTATTCCTTAAAGATTTACAAAGAAATATTCCAATTCTAGCATTTTCTATCGTCCTTTCATAAAAGATAGATTTTTTTTTTTTTTATGCAATTGAAGATTTTATGGGATGAATTAGAGAATTTTAGGCCTATTCCTTCTTATACTTGTGTATCTCCTTGTAGTTGTGGTGCTCTTATTACTGTGAAAGCCTATGGATAGAATGATTATGTCATTAGGTTTTTGAAGGGATTAAATGAACAATATGATAATGTAAAATCTCAGATTATGCTCATGGATCTGTTCCCATAAATTAATAAGGTTTTCTCATTGGTAGGACATCAGGAGAGGCAGTTATTCCCTATAATTCTTGATTCGAAAGTTTTAGTTAGCAAATCTGTTACTCAAGGCAGTAATCAGAGTTTTTCTTATGGGAGAGGTTTCAGTGATGGAAGAAAGAGATTTAGTGCCCAGAATAATAACAAAGTGTGTACATATTGTGGCAAACTAAGGCACACTGAGGAAACATGCTATAGAAAGCATGGATTCTTGCCTGGATTCAAATTCAGGAATAATTCTATTACAAATAATGTTGAGGCAGATCTAGATGAGAAACCTGTTGAAACTGTTGCGGCTGGTGAAAGCAATAATTCTACAGCTCATGTTCTTACTTTGAAGGAATATCAGCAATTAATGGCTCTTCTTTAGCAATCTCCTTTTAACAAAGATATTCATTCCACAAATCAAGTCAGTTCCTCCAATTCTTTTAATCTTGGTCTAGGTAATTCTTTTGTCTTTTCTTGTTTAGTTCTTCCTAATCTTTGGCTTCTGGATACAGGAGCTATTGATCATATTTGTTTTTCCATTTCTTATTTTACCACTTATAAGATAATTAAGCCTATTTCTGTTAAACTTCTAGATGGCAATCATCTTGTTTCACATTTTTCTGGTATAGTTCATTTTTCTTCCTCCTTAGTTCTATATAATGTTCTCTATATTCCTTAATTCAAATTCAATTTATTATCTGTCAGCAAGCTTACTTCTTCTTTACCTTGTGAACTCATTTTTCATCATGACTAATGTTCCATACAGAATCTAAGTACCTCGAGGAAGATTGGTTTAGCCAAAGTTCATGGAGGCTTGTATGCGCTAATAAATCCCGCACAGCCTTCTCCTAATGTCATGTCCTCTGTCAACATTTTTTTAGCTACTTTAGTCTCGGCAGACTTTAATCTCTGGCACTATCATTTTGGTCATCCATCCACAGCAAGATTAGCTTCAATTTAGGACTTATATTCTAATGTTTTTTTTTTTTTTTTTCTGGTCATGTATGTGAAATATGTCATTTTGCTAAACAAAAGAAGCTGTCCTTTCCAGTTAGTCATTCTTATTCTCAAGCTATTTTTGACCTCATTCATATGGATATCTAGGGTCCGTATTCTGTAACTGGTATCCATGGTCATAAGTACTTTCTTACAGTTGCAGATGATTTTTCACGATATACTTGGATTTTTCTCATCGAAAATAAATCTGAAGTTTAGCAGCTTGTTCAATCTTTTGTTATACTTGTGGATACCCAATTTTCTGCCAAAATTAAGACAATCAGAATTGATAATGGATTAGACTATTCCATGCCAAAATTTTATGCTTCTAGAGGTATTCTTCATCAAACCACTTACATTGAGATGCCACAGCAAAACGCTATTGCTGAACGCAAACATCAGCACATCCTTTCTGTTGCACGAGCCCTTTTATTTTAGGCTAAACTTTCAAAAATTTTCTAGACATATGCTGTATCTCATTCAGTGTATCTCATTAATAGATTACCAACTCCCTTACTTGGTAATAGAACTCCTTATGAAAAGTTACATAAATCTGTTCCTGATATTTCCAATCTTCGAGTGTTTGGATCTTTGTGTTTTGCTAGTACGCTTGTTGCTCACAGATCAAAGTTCAATTCACAAGCACAAAAATGTTTATTTCTAGGCTATAAGCATGGGACAAAAGGTTACATTCTTTTTGATCTAAACACTAGGGAAATCTTCTTGTCTTGTAATGTTTAATTCTATGAGTCCGTGTTTCCTTACTCTAATTCTTCTAATCCTGTTTATATTTCTTTACCTCAAAATATCATAATTCCATATTCTGATTTCAATCCTTCTATAACTGATTCTGTAACGTCTTCACATTGGACACTCCAGTACAGTCTACTATTCTGGCGCCTGATGTCTGCCTAGACAGTCAAGACGTTTGGAGCTATATCTGTGACATTCAGAAAAGTCATAGATAAAAATAAATAACAATTATAAGAGGGAAAATGAAAACAAAGAAATCCAAGCATAATGGTTAAATGAGCCGAGGGTCATGGCGATGGGTGACCACACGAGGAAGTGACAGCGAAGTCAACTGTAACCCTAAATTCGTACGGGACATCATGACACCGCAGTCCTAGGAAAAATTGCGAAGCTAGGGAAAATGTGAAAATCACAGAAAAAGGTTGAGAACCAGATCAAATAATTAGATCAGTGTTCTAGAAGAAATACTGAATTAATTGCAAGCCGGATCAGACCGGCAATGGGCAAATTGGTCAATTCACCTCTAGAGGTGATTTATGACTTAACTGTCCAATAAAATCAAAGAAATGAAAATTTTGAAATGTAGATTTAAATTAAAGAACCATGGAAAAACTAAGGAAAAAGAAAAAGAAAAGAAAATAAAGAAATATGACATCATCAAGCATGACATCATAAAACAAATATAATAATTATTTAATTAAATCATTTTTATGGATAAATATTAAAGTAAAGATAAAAACCATTAAAAAACAAAAAAAATCCTCATTTTCTTCCAAATGGCCGGCTCACCATCTTCTTCCTCTCTCCTTCATATTTTTTCTTTCCTCCATTAATGAATCTTAGAGCTTACAAACACTAAATTTTCACCATAAAATTTATAGCTCCCAAAACAAAAACTTCATATTTGCTTATGGTGAGAAGATTAAAAGGGAAAGATTAAAGAAAGATTGAAGTTACAAGAAGAAGGAAAAGCCAAGTCAAGGTTAGTGTTTAAACTTATAATTTTTTTAATTAAATTCATGTTTATGTAGTTGGATTAACATAGAAATTGTGAAAAATTTAAATAAATTACACATGTTAGACCAATTGGGGAATTTCGGTCAACCTTAGGGGAAATAGGATTTGCTTGAGTTTGATGCAATTGGTG
The DNA here is from genome assembly GCF_030052815.1 of Hevea brasiliensis. NCBI lineage: Eukaryota > Viridiplantae > Streptophyta > Magnoliopsida > Malpighiales > Euphorbiaceae > Hevea > Hevea brasiliensis. The sequence goes on from NC_079501.1 coordinate 86,932,225, forward strand.
GTGGAATTAAGTATAATTAAGTAGGTAGAAGTAAGTTATACACTTTAATTTCATTGATTGAATGAATTGCAAAAATAGGGTTCTTGAGTTCTTGAAATTAGGAGAAAAATTGGAGAAAATGGTCAATTGATGCAATTAACCCTAATTGAGGTTAGAAATGGTCAATTGGGACCAAATGTGAGGTGTTTGAATGAGTGAAAATGAAATGCAATTCAGATTAGTGAAGGCTTCCAATCTGGCAGTTTGACCTAGGTCACTTTCAGGGACCAAAACTGTAATTCTGCCATCCCAATTGGTATAAGGCCAATTGGATATGAAAGTAGACACATAATGCCACAATTTTTGTGTAGAAACCATGCCTAGAAAATGACATTAAGATAGTGAACAATTAGGTCAAACCCAGAATTGGCACACTGCCACTGTGCAAAAATGACCAAATAAACAGTGTTTGTTCATTTGGCCATAACTTCGTCTAGGCAGATCCAAATGACCTGATTTTTGAATCATTAGAAAGCTATGACATAGTACTACAACTTTCGTGAAGAATACCAACCCAAATTCTGCCCATAACCAAGTCATTTTTCCACCCAAAGTTGGTTTCCAAAAATTGCTAGAACCAAAAACCTGCCCAGAATTCTGGGTAGATACCAATTCGGCTAGCCTTAGAAAAATGGCCATAGCTTGGGCTATAAAACTATAAATGGAGTGATTCAGAAAGAAAATTAAAGATAAGACATTAAGGAACAACTTTGATGGAGGAAAGTTGGCCAAATTCCCACTGTAGGCAGACAAATAGAATAGTATAAATAAGTAACCAAAAACTGAAATTTTGAGATTCAACCCTAATAAACTTTGAATTGAATTTGTTAATCAATGCCAACAAAAACATGACTCAAAATGTGGTATGTGAGTGCAATTAGAATTAATAAACCTATTTAGTAAGAAAAAGTCAATATTTTGACTTGAATAGTGCAATAAATAGTTACTCAAAATGCAAAATTCAAAGGATACCAATTTAAGCAAATTTAAGGCTGCAACTAAGTAGGCATGAAATAAATTAATGGATTTATTATGAGATATAGTACTGAAACACTGTAAACTGTGTGTTTCAGTTGAAAAAGAGGCTGGAAAGGCATCTTCAAGGAAAAACCAAAATTTGGAGTAAACTAATCAACAAAGAGGTTTGTGCACAATTAGTGTTTTTATTGGTTATGTTTCTTCATATGTCTTTTGACTAAATGATTTAATTTCTTATTGTATTATGTTTATCAAATATTGAATTTATCTCAACAATTATTGAAATGTGTTATGGTATGAATGAGTTTAGTTTTGGAAAATGAAATTAGTTATGATTTTATTTTGTCATGAATTGAATAAAGTTAGCTTTGGAAAAATTTTGATTGAAACATACTTGACATGGGAAATGGATAAAATTTGCTTTGAATTGTGATGAGCATAAAAATTATTGGATATTAGAATTTACATTGAATTGAATTGTGTTGCGATTTATGCACACAAAAAGGATAAAGAGATTTATGATATTATTTTATACCTCACTATAGATGCTTGACTAGGTTGTTACCCGTCTCCCTCATTTGTTGAGGAGACAATGGAGTTAGCTTTGTTTTGTTTTGAATACCATGGTATGTGCACAGGCTTAGATTCTCCTCTTATTAGTGGTTAGATCTAAGTTTTTCATTGGCCCTTTCGGAAGTTTTATTATTGTGCTGTGTATTGTGCACGATGATTCAACCTCCCCGACCATAGGGAGTTAGAATCCCGATTCGACCTCCCCAACCATAGGGAGTTAGAATCGCCCCGAAGATGGCCCTTACGGATTAGTCTTGCATAGTTATTGAGATAAAGAATGGGTTTTGAATAGTAAGAATTGTAATTTCAAATGGGATTTATGCATAATTGATTTTATTGAAATTAAGTTTTGTTTCCATAAATTACTAGAATTACTTTAAATGTTCAGTTATGATTTGATAAATTGAAATTCTTGAGTAGAGTCATTTTAACAAATGATTTATTTTATTGGCAACGAATATTTTGATTTTTGGAATTTTGATTGAATTTCAAGATTTCCAAATTCTTTGCTAAAATTTTAGTAAGGTATTGTATATTATGTTTTAAATCATGGTTGTGCACCACTGAGTTTACTACTCAGCGATAGTTTTGTATGCTGTCGCAGGTGAAAGTAAAGATAGAGCAGTCGAATAAGATTTCTGATAGCTACACCTTGAAGACTCATTGGGATTAACTTCGGGTATATTAGAGGTATACTCTTGTACATTAGATTTTGATGTATGCATGTAATTATATGTATGTAAATTGTTTGAGCAGTTGTACAAGAACTTTTGTAATATTATTTTGGGTATGTAATTAAAATGCAAATTGTTGTAATATTCAAATTTATTTCTGAGTTTTGTAACCAATGTAAATAATTAAATTTTTGTATTTTGTGAATGAGAAAATATTCTTTTTTTGAAATGAGATGCTTCGAATTGCGGTTGATTTTGAGTTGAGCTTCTTGTATGAGATTGTGAGATGAAATAGATTTGTATTGGAGTTATGGTTGAGTAAAAATATTGAAAGTGTATTTCTTTTTAGGTTTTGAAGAACTGTTTTCTCAAAATACAGCTGGTACTCTGCCGGAATTTTTGTAAAAATTGCGGTAGTTTTAAATATCCAAAAATTTGATTTGTGACTTAATGTCAATTAAAAGTTTTAATATTTGTAAAAAAAAAATTACCCACCAACTTAAAAATGTATAGAAATTGTTTTAAAATCCCTTGTAGTATATTTAATGGGTTACCGGTAGGCGAAATACGGTAATTCGTTAGGTATACTACAGGATCATGTTATGCCTTACGGAGGAGTAGGGTGTGACAGATTCTTCCGTTCCTGTTTCTCATAATTCTAATTCCCAACATGCTTCTGAATCTCTTCCTACACGTCACTCCACTAGAGTTCATAAACCTCCATCCTACTTACAAGCATATCATTGTAATCTCTCCACTTCTCATTCCTCCAAAACTCTTTATCCTCTATCTACTGTCTTATCCTATCATCGCTTGTCCCCATCACATAAACATTTTGTTCTTAATTCTTCTGTTATTGAGGAGCCTCACACATATAATAAAACATGCTTGTTGGAAGGATTCCATGCTTTATGAGATTCAAGCTTTAGGGCAGAACCAGACTTGGGAACTAGTTGATCTCCCACCTGGCAAGAAGCCCATTGGCTATAAGTGGGTATATAAGATCAAACTAAAGGCTGATGGATCTATCGAGTGTTATAAAGCCCGCTTGGTAGCGAAGGGACATACACAGACTGAGGGTATTGATTTTTTTGACACCTTCTCACCTGTAGCTAAGATGACAACAGTGAGATTGTTATTAGCAATTTCTGTTGCACAGGACTGGTGTCTCCACGAATTAGATGTGAATAATGCCTATTTGTATGGTGACTTACATGAGGAGGTCTATATGAACTTGCCACTTGGTTTTCAGTCTTCTACTCCTAATAAAGTATACAAATTATTGAAAAGTTTATATGGTTTAAAACAGGCTGGTCGGCAATGGTTTTCTAAGCTATCTACTGCCTTATTGCTATTGGTTATGCTTAGTCCAAGTCTGATCATTCATTGTTCCTAAAGCACACTAATTCTTCCTTTATAGCCCTCTTGGTTTATGTAGATGATGTAATTTTGGCAGGGAATGATATGACTAAAATTGCTTTTGTAAAGAGTTTTCTTGATCAGACTTTTCGCATCAAAGATCTGGGCACATTAATGTTTTTCCTTGGCTTAGAAATAGCCAGAAATTCTAAAGGCATAGTGATTAATCAACGCAAGTATGCTTTAGAAATTCTTTTAGATGCCGAATATCTTGCTTCCAAACCTGTTTCGACACCAATGGACGGTTCTTTGAAATTAAGCAAAACTGGTGGTACTCCTCTTTCTGATGTTGCTTCCTACAGGCGATTGATTGGTACACTCTTATATCTCACCACCACACAACCTGATCTTACTTATGCTGTCCACAACTAAGTCAATATCTTACTGTCCCAACTGATAATCATTTAAAGTCTGCCCATCGTGTTTTGTGGTATATTAAAAAGTCTCCAGGCCTTGGTTTATTTTTCCTTGCTAACTCTTAACTCCAATTGAAATGCTTTGTTGATTCTGACTGGGCAGGGTGTCCTGATACTAGGCGATCAATTACGGGTTTTAGTGTTTTTCTTGGAAACTCTTTAGTTTCTTGGAAATCTAAGAAGCAAACAACTGTTTCACGCTCCTCTTCAGAAGCTGAATATAGGGCTCTCACAATAGTGACTTGTGAAATCCAATGGCTAACGTATTTACTTGCAGATTTTCAAATGTCTTTTAAGCAACTTGCCTTGGTGTCATTTGGTTCGTGAAAAGCTTCAGCAAGGTCTTATTAAGTTGCTTCCTATTTCTACTTCAGCGCAAATAGCTGATAGCTTCACTAAGCCCTTGACACCTGCTCCTTTCCTGACTTCACAACACAAGCTGGGAATGCTTGATATTCATTCTCCAGCTTACGCCGGGCCCCGCGGGGGGGGGGGGGGGGGGGGTTTGGTTTTGGAGCAAGCTGAAGCCATTAGAGTTGAAAAATTCAAAGTAGCTAATCCTAGATGAATGGTATAGTAGCGAGAAAGTTGTATATTTAACTAAAAGTTGTTAGAGTAGTTGCTAACACGTGTTTTGTTACTCACTAATCAGTTAGCATAACTAATTTTTGATGTAAAGACATTCTATAAATAGTGAGCCAATCAATAAGAAGAAGCAAATTTTCAGCTTCCATTTTTCAGTGTTTGTCATTTTGTTATTCTTAGCATAATGACAGCTCTCATCAACTTAATTAGAAATGGCTAAAGTTATGATTTATATAGAGTCTCAAACATCTTCTACTGTTTAGAGTCATTTCATAAATATCTAATGGCTAGTTTTAGTAGAGAAATAGCCATTATTTTCTTTTTTTTCTTTTTTTTTTTGTGAAACTTTGTTAAAACTAAAAATAGCTAGCTACTTTTGAAAGTAGCTAGACTAGTTTTGAAATAGCATTCAGCTAAAATTACTTCTAAAAAAAAATTGAAAAGTGCTTTTAAAAATAATTTCAAAATACCAATTGTTGGAATTATAAATCTCACATCAAGGAAGTATAAATATAAAAGAGTAAATATAAGTGGTTAGATTACAATATTGACTTGACTAGTGATTTTAATGTGAAAAGCAATATAATAATTTATATAAGCCTAAATTAAAATGAATTAAAATATAATTTGACTAACACTCACTCTAAATTTAACATGATATCAGAACTTAAACTGGGTTGTGGATTTCAACTATCTATAAAGTTATATAATTGGGTTCGTATGAGTTAAAAATACAAATTAATTGTTAAGTGACAGCCATGTGCTTACACTTGAGGAGGCAGTGTTAGAATTATAAATTCCGCATTGGGAAAATATAAACATAAAATAGTATATATAAATGGTTAGATTGCAAAATTGACTTGACTAGTTATTTTAATGTGTAAAGCAATCTAATAACTTATTTCATCTATTTGGATATAATTGTAATAAATTTTAAAAATTTAATTATTTCGCATATAAATTGAAATTATAGGTATAAATATAAATTGACCCAAATATTTAGCATTTTTCTTACAAATTGCCTTTGTTATGGGCTTTAATCGTTAAACTCTTGTATTAATATTACGTTGCGTTAAATCTATATTTTTATTTGCAAAAACGTTAAATCTTTTTATTTAAATAGAAGATATTAAATTCTTTTAACAGTTTTAAATATATATATATATTCCGAATAGAATGAGGAATTGTAAGCGGATAATAATTACAAATACTATAACTATATGCTAGAAAATTCTAATTGCTAAAAAAAACTTGCATACCTGGATAGTCCAAAACCGAAAAAACACTAGCAATTCCATCATCTTGAATCCTTAAAGATTTTACAAAGAAAGTTTCAAATACTATCATTTTCTATCGTCTTAAGTCCTAAAAGATATATATTTTCACCTTCATGTATTGATGGGGCATTAGAGAATCAAAGTATTATACAAATAAATCATAAATCTTGCTTCTTCTAGTGACTTCCTCAGAAAATTTCCCAATACCATTGAAATTTTGAAATATGTTTGATGTTGTAATTTTCTTTATCACTCAATCTCCTTGCATGCAAATGAGATACATACAACTCTTGAATCGTAGAAATATTCTGTACTCCTTCAGGCAGAAACCTCAAATTATCACAATCGTCAAATCGAAGGTGCCCTAAACTTGGAAAAGCCCCATTTACAATCTCAGTCCACTCCACTAGATTCCATGAAGCAATTATCAAAATTTCCAACTTCGGAAATCCACCTGCCTCGCAAGACTCTTTACCAATGAACTTTGCTTGGTAGGCTTCCCAAAGTGTAAAATGTTCTAATTTGGAAAGAAACTGAAGAACTGAAAATGGCTCATCCAAAAGATCAGAATATATTAATTTTGAAACAATAGAATCAGAGAGTAATTTTAAAAATATGAAATTACCATGCTATTTTCATAATGTAAAAATTAAATAGTATTAAAAGAAGACTGCAGTTTCACTGTGCTCATTATGGGCACATAAGGGAAACTATAGAGCCGAATAAATATAAAAAAAATAGTAAAAATAGGTTATTTTAATTTGGAAACTATTAAAATTTTAGATTTAAAAAGAAAAGTTAACCTGTAAAAAGGAAAAATATATAATAAGATTACTTTTTACGAATTCTTTATCTATTAAAAAATTTTCAAATTTGAAGGGAAAATTAAAGATAAAAAGGAAAAATTCAACATTAAAAATGTTCTACTTAATGTATTTAAATACAAAATTGTTATGGAAGATTTTATTTATGGCTTTGAGTTTTTTACTAGTGAAAATACTTACTGATGACTATCCTAAAAAGTTTATAAGGGAAAAAAAGGAGAGAAAAGGGAGATAGCTTGGAGAAGGAGGCTGCTAAGTATCATGCTTGTGGTTTGAGTTTTTTAATTCTTATATTTTTCACTTGTGGTAATTTTGAAACAATATAATTAGAGAGTAATTTTTTTTACCATGCTATTTTCATATATAGTGAAAGATATCAAATCTGCTATCAGAATTTGTAGAAATTAGATAGTATTAGAAGAAGATTGCAGTTTCACTGTGCTCATTATGGGAACTTATGGAAGTCTATAGTAATTCTGAAAAAAAAAAAAAAAAAAAACTGTAGAGCTGAATAAATATAAAAAAAAAAGTAAAAATAGGTTATTCTAATTTTGAATCTATTAAAATTTTAGATTAGAAAAGAAAAGTTCAGGTGTAAAAGGAAAAATATATGATAAATGACTTTTTAAGAATTCTTGATCTATTAAAAAAATTATAAATTTAAAAGGAAAAATTAAAGATAAAAAGGAAAAGCATAACATTAAAATTTTTTTACTTAATATATTTAAATACAAAATTGTTATGGAATATTTTATTTATGGGTTTTTCTCTTATTTAATAAAAATTATCACAATTTCTTATATGATAATATTTTCTTATATTGTTGTTTCCTATTTAATAAAATTTAGGAGAATATTTTTTTTTATTTAATCAAAAGTTAAGATTCGAAAGTCTATTAAATGAGTGGTATATTTTTAATAATTAAATAAATTATGTTAGAGAAAATAAAATATTATAATTAATAATTAAAATTAATATTAATGTAAAAAATAAGAATTAATTGGATAAAATTTAGAATTATGTATGATTTTTTATTTAATAAAAATTATTATTTGGCATTATTAAGGGATGGAGAATAAATTAATGTCACCATTATTTGGCCAACACTTAATTTGACATTATCCTTTCAAAATAATAATAATAATAAAAAATAAAAAATAAAATTGACAGGATGTTGTCTGTAACCACAAATGTATTTGTCATTGTCCCCTTCCTTGTGGGCCCTGTTAGTACAATCCCATTCCCACTAAATATAAAAGTCAAATAAAAGAAAATATTGATTTTGACAAATTTAAAGAGTTTGTAATAATTCAAAGAAAGAAAAGAAAATTAATGACTCTCTCATTTATTTTCTTTGTGCGCTCTTCAATACTATAGACTTTCTAATTCTAATTTAAATTTGAAATTTTTATTATTAATTATAATATTTTATTTATTTATTTATTAATTATTAATAAGCACAAATTCATTCTTGACAAATTAGTATTTTCTTTTATTTCTCTCATTTTATGAAATTTTCTTTTTTTTAAAAAAAACCATAGAATTGATTTCTCTATAATATCTTATTTTCCTTTTATGATTTTTTCCCTTTTCTATAAAAAGTGTGTATTAATTTTGAATTATTGTCGATCAATTTTAGCCAACCCAAAATTTTTAGGATAGAAGCTTAGTTGAGTTGAGTTGAGTTGATCAATTTTATCAAACAAATATGATCTTTTAAAAGATTATAATAATTGTGATAACTCCAGGTGCTTTTTTCTCTAAATTCTCTCTCTTTCTTTCTCTCTCTCTCTCTTCAAGCTTTTAGGGTGCTTACTAGTGAGCATTTTTAACAATAATTATCTCTCTCCCTTTTTTTATTTGTTTTTATTCTTTGTGTTTTCTTACTAGTGAGCATTTTTACCAATAATTATCTCTCTCCCTTTTTTATTTGTTTTTATTCTTTGTATTTTTCTCAATAATTTATAGATTTGTAATATTTTCGAAATAAATTTATATTTGTTCTCAGTCTATTCTTAGAAATAGAAAAAAAAAGAAATATCAATAGTTGGTAAGGGTTATTTCTTTCTAAATTTCGTAGTGAAGATGTCAAAAACTACTTTTTTTTTTTGAAATAGATTTGTATTTATTCTCAATCTATTTTTGTTCATACATGAGAGAGTAAAGATGATCAGATGGTAGTTGGTAAGGAGTCTTTTTTTTCTAAATTTTTAGCGGACCTACGCATTGGTGCTTAACACTAAGTTTAAAAAGCTATTCTTTTTTCGAAATAGAATTGTATTTGTTCTCGATATATTTTTGTTCATACATGAGAAAGTAAAGATAATCAATCGATAGTTGGTAACGAGTCTTTTCCTCGTAAATTTCTAATGGACCAATGCGTTGGTGTTTAACAGCAAGTCGAAAAGCTACTCTTTTTTTGAAATAGAATTGTATTTGTTTTCTATCTGTCTTTTCTTCCTAAATTTCTAGTGGACCCACGCATTGGTGCTTAACACCAAGTTCAAAAGCTACTCGTTTTGCAAAATAGTATTGTATTTGTTCTCGATCTATTTTTGTTCACATATAAGAAAGTAAAGATAATCAGTCGATAGTTGGCAAGGAGTATTTTCTTCCTAAATACACGCGTTGTTGTTTATAGTTAAGGTTGAGAGCTACTCCTTTTTCTATTTATTAGCTTAGCTAGACTCCAACAAAATTAATTGTTTATGAAGAATTACTACTATAATTTTGTACTAAATTACTCCTTAAAAAATATTTGTGTTGATAATGATAAATTATAATATTTTTCATAAATATGATCATTGTTCAAAAAGTTGTTGGATTTATTTTAGTAACATATATAATATTTAATATGAAATAATAAAAAAAATCATAAATATCATACTTTCTGTCTTTCTAATTAAAAAAAATAATTTGCTCCTTAGTTTTCAAATTATCATTTTTTACTTTTGAATTTTGATTATAAAATTTTAAATTTTTACTATGATTCAATCTTCATATTTTAAAATAGACTAAATAATTTTAAAATTTAAATGTACTTTAATTCTTTAAGTATTTTATTATTATGTAAGTGGTGAGATTGCAATATTGATTTTGCTAGTTATTTTAATGTGAAAAGTAATCTAACTTATATAAGCCCGAATTAAAATGAATTAAAGTATAATTTGACTAATACTCGTCCCAAATTTAATATAGTATCAGAGCTCAAACTGGATTGTGAGTTTCAGCTGCTCATAAGGTTGTATAATTTGGTTCATATGAGTTAAAGATACAAACTAATTGTCAAGTGACAATCATGTGATTGCACTTGAGGAGGCAGTGTTTGGATTACAAATGTCGCATTGGGAAAAATATAAACATAAAGAGTAAATATAAGTAGTTAAATTGCAAAATTGACTTGACTAGTTATTTGGATGTATAAAGCAATCTAATAACTTATATAAGCTCAAATTAAAATCAATTAAAATATAATTTGACCAGCACTCTTTCCATATTTAATATGAATAATATCAATAATATCAAGAAGCCTTCTAAAGAAACGAATATTAATTATAATTATTTTATAATATTATAAATAATTTAAAAATTAAAAATATTTTTATTCCTTTATAAATTCCCCCTCTCATTTACACTTTTTTCATATGTAGATTCACTTTACAATTTATATTTATTTTATTTATTGTGATTATGATTATATACATGTAAAAATATAAAAATACGTATTTTATAAAAAAATAATATTATATTATTAGATTTAGATTTTTATATTCATTAATTAAGAATTAACATGTAAATTAGTTAATTAATTAATTAACATTTTTTTGACTTTTTTATATTAATTAATTAATTTTATTAATTAGTATTATTATTATTATTATCTTTTTTTATAATTGGAATATTTAATCAATTTTTTATTATTAAATTGTATTTTATTTAATTTATTATAATGCATAAGTAATAAATATTATTTTAACAATATATTAATTGTTCTTCAACTAAACTGTACACACAAAAGTAATATGTAATATAATAAATAATTAAAATTTTACTTTAATTAAATTTAACTAATGATGTTAATAATTATTAATAAACAATAATTTTATTTAAAAATTATAATAGATGAATTATTAGTATAAATTTTTTTATTTATTAATATAATAAATATAAAAAAATTATCTGAAGCATCACGAGGGTCATGAGGCTTGTTATTTTTTTCAGATGAAATTTGATAATATATTAATAAGAATAATAAGATGAGTATAATATAATATTATTATAAAAGAAAATATAAATATAGATAATTAAAATATTCTATTCAGAGATAATTTAGATAAAATAAAATAATTTTTTGAGTAGTAATTTTTTTTTGGACGATCAAAGAAATTTTCTATAATATTGCTCTTTCGGAAATTTATTATATTAAATTACCAAATGTCAATAGAGGAATAGACTATCCATACTCGATTCTCCAACTAAGAAAACTCAATAATTCACGCGATCTATTTAGAATTGTAAAATAGTCGATTCAAATATTAAAAAAAAAAATTCCCGCTAAGAGAGCAGAAAACAAAACTCCAATAATGAGGAGAAATAAAACCCAAATATTAGAAAGAGAACTTGAAATCTATTTCCAAAGAATATAAATATGAGGAGAGAAACTCATATATATTCTAATGGATATAGATTTGAGAGTTTATTGAAAAAAATTAAAAAAAATAAAAAAAAATTGATCTAAAATAGCCATCAATGAAAAATTCACGTGTAGCCTCTAAAAAAAAAATCTAAAAGAGAAAAAATTTGACGGGCAATGGGGTTAATTTATTTTATTGGAATGCTTTTATTATTATTATTATTATTATTATTATTAGCTGGATTTCTTGCTACTTTTAGACTGTCAAAATTATCAATACAAAATTCTACGGATATATCAATGAATTTAAAATTTATTCATAATTTGTCAATGATTTTTTAAATTCATTCTATCCATGAATTTAAAATTTATTAGTAATATGTAATAAATATAAAAATGTTTTAATTACCAATGAATTTAAAATCTATTGAGAATTTACTAATTGATTTGAAAATCCATTAGTAAATTTCAACAATAAAATCTTGCCTTTAAAAATAAACCCATCTTTTTCTCAATTATCAATGAAATTTATAATATTTAAGTAATTTTTTAAGGGAAAAAAACTCATGTTTTTAAAATTTAAAAATGAATTTGCAATTAGTTGGTAATTCGCGGTTTTATATTTACATTTCCTTTCATTTCGTTTACTCAATAATTTTTTTTCTCCCATTTCAATTTTTCTTTTCTTTTCTCTCATTTTCTTTTATATTATCATTTCTTCTCTTTTTTCTCATTTTCTTCCCTTTTCTTTTCTTTTCTATCCTCATTTCTTTTCTTTTCTCTCATTTTCTTCCCATTTCTCTCATTTTCTTTTCTTCTCTCATCATTTCTCTTATTTTATATTGTCAGTTTATAAAATTTTCATTATTTAAATATAATTTTTTTTATTTAAATAGAATTTTACTTAATTAAAAATTAAATGCCTAATTAATTAAGTTAGGATATGATTATTATTATTTTTTTCATTTTATCATTGGCAATGTGTATGTTTGTTAATTTTTTTAATTGTTAGTTTAATTGTATTCTTGAATAATTAAATTTTTTAATATCATAAATAATATTAAAAAACTTCGCTTAATTTTTTTTAATTGTTCAAATCTGCAGCTTGGAATAACATGAGCTTGAGTTGTTCCGCTGGGCAGTGGTAGAAGTTCTACTAAATTATTATTATATGAAGTTCTACTAAATTACTCCATAAGATAATGAAGGTTGATAATGATAAATTCATAATATTTTTCATAAATATGATAGTCTTGTAAAAGAAAATTATTTAAATATATTAATTAAAAATATTAAAAAATAATTATAATTAATATTAATATATTTAACTATAAAAATATTAAAATAATAAAGTTATTTTTAATAATATTTAAAATAATATTTTTGAAACTATTTTTATTTAAAATTCAATGTTAGCTTTAACAACATGTCTTATATGTTATGTGTGATTAAAAATTTAAAACATTTTATAGCAAAAACTTATTGATATGCATAATATTCCGTACTAAAATTCTATTGAGCTAAAATTTAATAATCAATTTGAACATTGGGCGAAAAGAAAAGGAGAAGTCGTAATGATAATCTATTTATTAAAGCCCAACATATTGAAAAAGAGTTGGGCTTCAGGTTGTTTTCCTATCCACTAAGCCACAGTCTTCTTCTCTGATGCTGATGATCAACCTTGTAATAAACTCGAGCATCAATCCTCGGGTAATCGAAAATGCCAGCAATAGCCATGAACAGAGCAGTTCTTAGAAATCTCTCACTCCATATTCGCAACCATCTTCTCGCTCCTCCAAAATCATCGTCATTTATATTTGTTTTATGGACTCGTTCTACACTCAGATTCCACTTGTTCGAGTCTGAATCATCCTAAGAAGCAAATTTTTCTTGGAACCAAAAGCCACATGGTGGAGTTGAGGATGTCGATAGCGTGAGCAACCCAGGTAAAGAAAATGGGATTAATAGTTTGTGGTTCCAGTTGGTTTTTGTCTGGCTGGTGGGAAAATGATGGAAATATATGGTTTATTAAAATTTGTGTAAATTATTGAATTTTTAGATGTGTTACGCTTGCAGAGCTAAAGAGGAGGATGGAGAAGCACTACGAGGGGAATCAAGAGGCAATTCCAGCAATATTTGAAGCTATATTGACGAGGAAATTGGCAGGGATTAGAGATAAGGACTATAAATTGATGGAAGAAGTTAGGCAGAAATCTCCAAGTGAGGATTTTGATTCTGATTCCGATGAAATTCATGACTGATAGCCAAAAAGAATGACGCGAAAGTAATATTTTAGATTAGGGCAATTGTTAAAAAAAAAAAAGTCAAATATTTTTGTGTCAATTAACGTTTATATTCATAACTTCAATATATGTAATTTGTATATGAAATAGCTAAATTTTTAAAATTAAAATTAAATTTAAAAAATTAATGATAAATTATAATATACTATTTAAAAATTTATTTAATTAATAAATAAAAATTTTATATATAATCATGGTTTATTATAAATGTTTAGCATTTTTAGTCCATTGAATAAAATATATTTTATATTTATTTTTAATTAAAATTTTATATTAAAAAAATAATTTTATTAATTGAAATTAATGTAATTATATATCAAATATAAAATGTTAAATAAGTTCATGCCCTTTTATAAATTAATTTTGAAAAGAATATATTCCATATGAATTATAGTATTTATTAAAATAAAATATATATTTTATATATAATTTACTTTAATTAATATATACATTTTATTTAATAAATATTACTATTCATAATGATTATGAGAGTTTCAATTAATAAAAAAAAATTTTAATATAAAATTTTAATTAAAAATAAATATAAAATATATTTTCTTTTTAAATATATGATTTAATCAATTGATTAAAAATACTAAATATTTACATTAAATCACGGTTATATTCAAAACTTTTATTTATTAATCAAATAAAATTTAAAATATTGTAATTCACTGTTAATTTTCATATTCAATTTTATTCTTTCACATACAATTATGATAAATCTTAAAAACTTGATTATTTTACATATAAATTAAAATTATAGGTATAAGTATGAATTAACCTAAACATTTGACCGTTAAACTCTTGTATTTCTATTATGTTGCATTAAATCTACATTTTTGCTCGAAAAAAAAAAATCTTTTTTAATGATTTAAATAGAAGATACTAAATTCTTTTAACATTATTAAGAAAATATATAAAAATAAAAAAAAAAATTGTTGATGCATGAATAAAATGAGGAATATGTAAACAGATAATAATTATAAATATCATAACCATATGCTAGAAAATTCTAATTGCTAAAAAAAAAAAAAAATTCATTACAAGCACTATAACCTTTGATCACTTGCCTATGAATAATACAAAACCAAAAAAAAAATACTAGCAATTCCATCATCCAGAATCCTTAAAGATTTACCAAAAAAAAAATTTAAATACTATTATTTTCTATCGTCTTAAATCCTAAAAGATCGATATTTTAAACTTCATGAATTAATGGGGCATTTTAAATAAGTAGATCATAAATCTTACTTCTCCTAATGACTTCCTCAGAAAATTTCCTCATCCCAATTAATGCAAAACACGCACAAACAACTCTTGAATTTTCTTTACCGTTCAATCTCCTTGCAAGGTCAGCATGCAAAACACCCACAAACAACTCTTGAATCATAGAAATGTTCTGTAAAGCTTCAGGTAGTGTGGAAACCCATATATATTTACTATTTATAATCTGATGTGCGCAGAGAATCCCTAAATTTTTACTTCTCTATTCATCACCTTCGATTTGGTTTTCAAGGTAAAAATTCTCATTCTTTATTCAATAATGGGTGAATTTGATTTCATTTTTTTTCCTTGATTTGTTACAACTACCCTAGAAATTTATTTTTTCTTTGATCATTGGTATTGAATTGGGTTGATCATGATTACTGTGAGATAGTAACTTTCAATTTAGATTATATATATATATATATATATATATATATATATATATATATATATATTAAAATTATTTTATTTTATTATTAGTTAATATTTTTCTTTTATATTTTGGGTATGTAGGAAATTCAAATATTCATTCTGTCAGCTGAAATTGTCTCTCTTTTATTGAATCTAGCTATTATTTTAGAGGTTCCAGGTGAGTGATAATTATAGTACATGACACCGTTTTAGTCCCTTTTAAAATTTCTTAGCATTAAGTTTGTTATTAAATGAAATTTTAAATCAATACTTTAACAATTATTTTATATGTGATTTTCTAGAGTTTTATTTTATTATTGAATTTTATTTCGATTTTGATTAAATAATTGATTTTGTCAACTATCTCTGCATTAAAGCCATTAGGATTCTGGGAACAGGCCTTTAATGTATTTATATTGATTGATATTTGACTATAAAATTTACCGATGTGTTACCCTGAATTGATTTGAGATTGATTTGATCTTATTGACTCTCTGAAATTATTGAAATAAACTATTGAAATTGCACTATCAGTTATTATTTGCTATCTGAAATTTTTATTGATTTTGATTGATTTGTACAAATTGATTTTCTGTTTTGAATTGGTACCTGTGCCCAGTATCTGTTTCTGTTATCTGGCCCCACCGTGTGAACTATCACGGTATTAGGTTGCATTATCGAGTCATGCATCATTGCAGTTTATGGTTTGCATTAGTATCATATGCATTGATATCTGTGAAGGAGGAGGAAGGTATCTAATATCTGGTTACGCGCTTACCATCTGGCCTTTGGTGATTTGGGGTATCATCACCCTGGTGCACTGTACCATAAAATTTTTATTGAATGAATATTGAATGAATTTATTTTATATATATGTTTTATGAAATTATTTTATTAATGATTTTGACAGCATGAGCATGATTTTATTGAATAGAAAATTTATTGTGAAATTAATCAAGCGTCTGCCTATTCCTATTTCGTTATGTGCTATAATTATCATTCACTGAGCATTTAGCTCAAACCACGTTTTCTCATGCATTATCTGTTTGCATCAAGAGAATTCTGCAACTGATCCAAATAATCAGTCCATTTTCTGGAGAGGGACAATCTTTGATTTGTTCTCATGGTATGACCAAATTCATGTTTTCTCGGGCTAATAATTAGTTTAGTTTATTGAACAGTTTAAGTTTTTATTTGAAATATGTAGAGACTCCGCAGTTTACTTATGGGATATTTATGGTGTTTATTCAATATTTTGTTTATTTGGATTTTGTCTATTTTTTTGGGATTAGTAAGTAACAATATATTCATTCAAGATACTCTAATAAGGCTTGCATAATTTAAGAATACTTAAATTATGCAACGGTCACGGTCCAGAATTTTGGGTCGTGACAAAGTTGGTATCAGAGCTCGGTTGAGGTCTAGTAAACTTGCAGAGCATAGGATCCTTAATGTCTTTTTAGTTTATCATTGCTTTAAATGTTTGTGTCCTTCGTACCTTTTCACCTATCTTAATTTGGCTCACATTTTCAAATTTAATGCTTGTTTATTAAAATGAATAGGTGCCTGGGTTTGTTAGACGTAAGAGGAGAACTAAGGCCAAGGGTCTTAATGGTGCAAACCTTGATCCAACAGGGGAGGTACCACCTCAAACTATTAATCAGACATCTGAACAGACGCCTATGGCTAAGACTGGGGCACAACCATTCCAATTAGCTACTGCAGCTCAAGCACCTAGAGCTGGTCAAGTTACTGTGGCAGATCTGGCAGCGGGATTGCTTGCAGTGAATCGTGCTGTTAATACTATAACTGAGTACCTTACAACTCAACCACAGCAACCAGTGGTTGGCTCTATTTCAGCACCAGCTTAGGATAGGGCTTGATTCCCTGACTCTACAGACTTTCTCAAGCTAAAACCAAAGGAGTTCACTGGAGAGGATGCATCAGCTAATCCCTTAAAGATGACATGGAGAGGTGTTATGACACAATGGGTGGCAGTAGTGCTAGGATGGTGATGTTGGCAGGAAATCAGCTTAAGGGAGTTGCTCGTGAGTGGTATATCTCTAAGAAGAATGGGCAACCCAAAGGTTCTATCCTCTGGCCTGAGTTTCACTCTCTCTTCTTAGAGCGATTTCTCCCTCCTAGTGTTCAAGAGGCTAAGGCTTTGGAGTTTGAAACCTTGAAGCAAGGTAAAATGACAGTTATAGAGTATGAGATGAAGTTTACCAAATTATCCCATTTTGGTAAACACTTGATTCCAAATGATGTAACACCCCTATTTGTATAGCCTGGTATATTTCACTGTTTCGGTGACCGGTGTTGGTCCGGACAATTAAGGGGATTAGAACCACACTTAAGACAACTAGAGAAGCCATAAACACAAATAATTAGTAATTATCAATTAGTTAAGTATAAATAAGAAAAATAGAACATAAGAAGTTAAACGAGTCGAAAGTCACAGCGATGGGTGACCTTCTCGGGAAGGACTGTGAAGTCAATTTAAACTCAAAGTTCGAAACGTAAAATATGACGCTGCGGTCCTTAGGACCATTACGAACACAGTGGAAAAGAGAAAATCACGAAAAAGAACTGTTAAGCCAGTCAAATAATTAGGTCAGGGAGCCGGAAGAAATATTGAATTATTTGCAAACCGGGTTGAACTGGCGAGGGGCAATTTGGTCAATTGACCCCGAGAGCTGACTCCTGACCTAACTGTCAAATAAAATCAGAGAAAAAAAATTTTCAGAGTCGGGAATTAAATTAAAGAACTAATAGAAAAATAAAAAAAGAGAAAATGGAAAAGTAAAAAGTGATGACATCATGCATGACCTCATGCATGATGTAATAATTACTATAATTAAAAAAATTTATTTAATTGGATTTATGGTCTTCCATAAGATGAAAATACAAGAAAAGAAAGAAAAAAAAAACCAAAAAGTCCTTCTTCCTCATCCATGTTGCCGCCCTCACTCTCTCTCTCCCTCTCCCTCACCAAAACTCCATTGAAGCTTGCACTCAAGCTTTTGTTCCCTCACTTAAACTTAATTTCTAACACAATTATTTCCTAAAACCTTACCACCCTCACTTGAGAAGGAGATTTAGCAAAGAAAGAAGGAGATTTAGCAAAGAAAGAAGGAATAAAAAGAGGAAATTGAAGAAGGGAACATCCAAATTAAAGTTAGTAATTTAAGTTTAAAAAATTCAGTTTATACTTTGTGTATTTAGCTCAACTAACTTAGAAATAAACTTAAAATGAAATAAAAACATTTGTGGAGGACCAAAGGGAATTTTGGCCAGCCTATGAAGGGGGATGAATTGCATGAGTTTGATTGCATTAAACTTGTTAGAATGCTTGAATGAGATGTAAGAGTATGTTAAGATGTGTTGAATTAATCAAATGTAACAATTAGTGTGAATTAGGGTTTTGCACTTAGGGTTTAGAGGCAAAAATGTGAGAAATTGGTAAATGATATGTTTGACCTAGTTTGAAGTGAGAAATGGTCATTTGTGACTAAATGAAGTGTGTTGAAAGTGTTGGAGTTGAGATTAAATTCGGATTCAATGTGGTCATGCTGCAGGCAGCAGGACCAAGGTCCCTTTGAGGGACCAAAACTGAAAATTTACAAGTCCAATTGGTATGAGACCAATTGGGAATGAAAATAGATACAAAATGAAACATTTTTCATTTAGGAAGTATGCCCAAAAAGTGACTAAAACCTAGTGAACAAATTGACCAAATCCGGAAATTCTCAGTCTGCCCTGTACAAACTAACCAAATAAACAGTGTTTGTTCATTTGCCATAACTTGAGCTAGGAAGATCTAAATGACTTGAAATTTTACCAGTGGACAGTTGAGATATAGACCTAAAACTTTCATGAAGAACACAAATCCAAATTATGCCATTAACCAAGTCATTTGGCCACCTCAAATTGGTAACCTAAAACTGCCAAAACCAAAATTTGCTCAGAAATCTGGGTTAAGTCTAATCCGGCAGCCATGGTTCAAATGGCTATAACTTGAGCTACAAAACTCCAATTAGAGTGATTCAAAAAGGAGAATAAACTTAAGACAATAGGAAACATTTTCTATGAAGAAAGTTTTGCCAAATTCTAACAGAAAAATGACTAATGGAACAGTACAACTTAAGACACCAAAACTGAAAATTTGCAAATTTGCCTAAAAGACTTAGAATTTGAGTAAATAACCAAAACCAACAAATTTAGTGACCAAAATGTGGTATGTGGGTGAAGTTGGAATTCCCATACCTATTAAGCCTTAGAAAGTCAATAAATTGACTTGAATAGTGTAGTGAATAGTAATCCCGAAACACAAAATTTAAAGAACGTCAAGTTTAGCACATTAGACCTAGGTAAAAGTGAATTTAAATTTATTTTTAGATTTATGCTAAGTTATGATACTGAAACACTATGAAACTGTGTGTTTCAGTGGAAAAGAACACTGGGAAAGAACCCGAGGAACCGAGTCAAGGCCAAGAGGTGACTCGCTTAAGGTTTGTGCACAACGTATAATTTTTGTAAATTATCTTCTGCATATTGTTTTGAATAATTTGAAATATTGAATTGTAACATTACTATGATGAAGTATTTATGATGTTTTTGATTTAAATTGTTGAAAGTTATTTGTGTATATTTGAAATGGCAGTGTTTAGTAAATTGTTAAGATAAGTTTTGAAACCACAGTGTCATGACCATATATTTGAACACCTCACTAGCATGACTAGTGGGGGTAATCAGTTTCGAATTTTGATTCCTTCTCTGGCTGAAGTGTTGAGGTGTGTGCCAGTAGAAGAAGAAATTGAATGGATATCCATATATTTGAGCTAGCTAGCCTTGTGATGTGAATTCTCCTTAGCCTCTGGCTATTGAGATTATATTTGTTTCGAATGGCATGATATAACTGTGGGTTTTATGAAATTGGTTTTGACACTTCGAAATGAAATTGTTTGATACTTTGAAATGAAATTGTTTGGATTAAAATCTCATAATTCATGTTTGTATTTAATTATCATGTTTAATCCAATTTTTGAATAAATATGATTTAAATTCTGCATAAAGATTATTTTAGTATGTTGTGCACCACTGAGTCCTAGTACTTAGCGATGGCTGTTATTGCTGTCGCAGATATAGAGACTAGAAGAGCAGCAGAGTAAGCTGCAGAGGACAGAGAAACTACCTGCTGTGAAGCTATCGGGTATAATTTATACCCTGACTGTAAATATTTAATTTGATGTATATAATGCACGTAAATGTATGGACATGTAAAATTGGTCTTGAGCAGCTTGTACAAAGTTTGTATAAAGTTTGTAATAAATTTTAGTTTGGATTTTCTTAATGTAAATTTTTAGTATGATGTATATATAAATTGTTTATCCTTAATGAATGAATGAAATTAATTGATAGTATCTTGATGATTATTGAATTTTTGGACATTGAGAAATGAGGATTGTTGAATTTTGAAACTTGAGAAATTGGTTGAGATTAATTGTGAATTTGAAGAAGTGGTTGAAATAAATAATTGAAAGTGCTTTTTACAGGTATTTGAAGAACGGTTTTCTCAAAATACAGATGGCACTCTGCCGAAATTTTTATAAATTTTGCAGAAAAATAAAATGGGTCAAAAATTTTATTTGGCTTTCAACTTTAAATAAATGATTTTGATACCAATTAGAAAATGCTCACCACTTATCAAAAGTAAGAAAATTGTTTTAAAATCCCTTGTAGGGTACTTAATGAGTTATCGGCAGGTGAAGTGCAGTAGTTCATTAGATATTCTACGGGATCATGTTATGCCTTATAGAGGGATAAGGTGTGACATGTTTTAGTGGTATAAGAGCAAATTTTTTGAAGTATGTTTTAACTTGAGAATTTGTGTCTTTCCTTTTTAAGTACAACTGCTCAATGTCCATATTTGTTACATACAGTGCATTACATCATAAATATGAACTAATGGAGGGAATCTCCTTGTATTATTTATTCAGGAGATACCCTAACTTCAAACTGAAATGGAAGAAGGGGATCGCTCAGTCGAGCAATCTGTTGAAGCTGAGACACAAGGAGAAGCCCCAGCTTTACAGAATGTTAGTGGATCAGTAGCACCAACCCCACAAATGCTGCAGTTTCCTGCACAGTTTGCACAGCAGATGGCTGCGATGTTTCAACAAATGGCTGGGTGTATGCCTGCTCAAGCTCCACCCCAGACACCTGTGGCACAACCACTGCCTCCAGCCAGACAGTATAACAAGTTATTGAAGTGTGGAGCTACTGAATTTAAGGGTACAGTAGACCCGCTTGAGGCAGAACAATGGCTTGAAAGAATGGACAGAGTGTTCAAGAAGCTGCATTGCCAAGATGAACTGAAGTTTGAATATTCTATGTCGCTACTGCAAGGAGATGCGTATGATTGGTGGAAGACCATCCCCCGCAGCTTGGCTGAACTACTAGTGCTGACCTGGGATGACTTCATCAGAGAATTCAGACAGAAATACATCCCAGATGCATATGTTGATCAGAAATTGCAAGAATTTTTGAGTTTGAAACAAGGAAACAGAACAGTGGCAGAGTATGAGAGAGAGTTCTCCCGCTTAAGTCATTATTCTGAGAGTCTCCTTTCTACCAGCAAGGCAAGGTGCAAGAGATTTGAGACGGGTTTGAAGCCCAGTTTAAGAATGCAAGTAATGGGATTCAAACACAGCAATTTTTCAGAACTCATGTCTTAAGCACTTGAGTTGGAGAGGATTGAATCAGAAGCGACACCAACAAAAGAAAAATCAGAAAAAGTTGAAAAATCAGAGAAAGACAAGGGGGAAAAATCAGTTAAACAAAGTTCTGGTGGTACTTCTGGGAAGAGAAAGAAATTTAGTGGACCTAGCAGAGGTCGAGGTGAAAGATTTGGAAGGGGCAGATTCTCTGGACAGAGACCCCTTAGGTCTAGTCAACAATCGAGCAGGGGTTCATATCTTGCCTGCCCCTGTGAGACTTATGGTAAGATTTATGGGAGAGAATGCTATTGGGCCACTGGAGCCTGTTTTAACTATGGAGGCAAGGGCCATCTTGCTAAAGACTGCACTAGTGCTCCTAGATACGGTCCAGCTCCTATGACAGCAGAAGGATCTATTCAGAGTCCTGCTTCCAGAAGTTCACAACCTGTTGGCAGAGGAAGAGGCAGAGGTAGAGGCACTGCTTCTGGCAGTCAGGGTACGGTCGGTCGGTCAATCAGCACAAGGAAGTGCGTCAGCCAGAGTGTACGCAATGAGACAGCGAGAAGAGGCTAAGACTTCTAATGTTGTAGCTGGTACATTCTCTATCTCTGATCAAGAAGTATTTGTGTTGTTTGATCCGGGTTCAACCCACTCATATGTTAGTGCTAGCATAGTCAGTTCACTTGCTGTTCCATGTGTCCAAATGGGTTTTGAAGTGCTAGTAACTAGTCCGTTAGGACAAGAGGTCCGGGTCAACAGAATTTATAGAGACTGTCCTTTGGTGATCCAAGGACATGTTTTTCTGTCAGATTTGATTGAAATGCCCTTCAGAGAGTATGATATCATCTTGGGCATGGATTGGTTAGCCAGGCATCACGCCATGATTGACTGTAGACTAAAGACAGTCACTTTTGGTCTCCCTTTGTACGGTGATGTGGTAATACATGGGGAGAGGCATTTACTGCCATCAAACATCATTTCGGCTACACTAGCCAGAAGGATGATCAGAAAGGAGTGTGAAGCATACTTGGCACATGTGACAGACACCCAAGTGCGGAGTCCAGCACTAAGGGACATCTCTACGGTATGTGACTTTCTGGATGTATTTCCTGATGAATTGCCAGGAATACCTCCAGAAAGAGAGGTGCAGTTTGAGATTGATGTTATGCCTAGTGTGGACCCAATCTCTATAACACCATATAGAATGGCACCTGCAGAATTGAAAGAGTTGAAAGTGCAGTTGCAATAGCTGCATGACAAGGGCTTTATTTGCCCTAGTGTGTCACCTTGGGGAGCGCCGGTGTTGTTTGTAAAGAAGAAGGATGGCACTCTCCGCTTGTGTATTGATTATCGGCAATTGAATAAGGTGACAATAAAGAATAGATATCCATTGCCCCGCATTGATGACTTATTTGATCAGTTAAGGGGTGCAGCTGTGTTCTCCAAAATTGACCTGAGATCAGGTTATTATCAGCTAAAAGTACAAGAGCAGAGTATTCCTAAAACTGCCTTCAGAACCCGCTAGGGCCATTATGAGTTCTTGGTCATGCCATTCGGGTTAACTTATGCTCTGGCTATTTTTATGGATCTGATGAACACTATCTTCAGACCATAACTCGACCAGTTTGTTGTGGTATTCATAGATGATATATTGGTCTATTCGAGGAATGCAGAAGAGCATGATAGACATCTGCGGATTGTACTGCAGACTTTGAGGGAGAAACAGTTATATGCCAAATTGTCGAAATATGAGTTTTGGCTGAAAGAAATATCTTTCTTGGGGCATGTAGTATTGGAAGAGGGTATCAAGGTAGATACAAGTAAGATTGAAGCTGTCCTTAATTGGAGGCCACCCAGAAATATCACAGAGATTCGTGGTTTTCTAGGTTCAGCTGGATACGACCGTCAGTTTGTGAAGGGATTCTCCATGTTGGCATCTCCATTGACCAAGCTGCTTAGAAAAGATGTGAAATTTCAGTGGACGGATAAATGCCAGCAGAGTTTTGATGAATTAAAGAAATGTTTGACTGAAGCTCCAGTCCTGACTGTACCTACTCCGGGTAAAGAATACACAGTTTATAGTGATGCTTCTCACAATCGGTTAGGCTGTGTATTGATGCAAGATCGAAATGTCATTGCCTATGCATCACTCCAGCTAAAACCGCATGAGAGGAATTATCCAACACATGATTTGGAGCTTGCAGCTATTGTGTTTGCTCTTAAGATCTGGAGACACTATTTGTATGGGGAAAAATGTTACATCTACACAGATCATAAGAGTTTGAAGTATTTGGGTACCTAGAAAGAGTTGAATTTGAGACAGAGGAGATGGTTAGAGTTGATAAAAGACTATGATTGTCTGATAGACTATCAGCCAGGGAAAGTTAATGTTGTGGCTGACGCCTTAAGTCGCAAGACTATGGCAAGTCTACAGGTTACTCCTTTGTCTATGGTACATGAGTTAAGATCATTGCATGCCAGCTTAGAGATTAATGATGAGGGGCAGACAGCAGTTGCATGGCATGTATAGCCAGTGTTGATTGATCAGATCAGAATGGCTGCTCAGAATGATCAGAAGTATCGGAAGCTATTAGAAGAAGTCCGGCAGGGCAAGAAACCAGAATTCTCAATCAGAGATGATGGTCTACTGCTACACCAGGGCAGAATGTGTGTTCATAATGATGTCGATTTGAGGCAAATCATTTTGAAGGAAGCACATGAGTCTCCTTTTGCCATGCATCCTGGTGGCACAAAAATGTATAGAGGGCTAAAGGAGCATTACTGGTGGATGGGTATGAAAAGAGATGTGGCAGAGTTTGTTTCCAAATGCCTAACTTATCAGCAAGTGAAGGCAGAGCATCAAGTACCCGCTGGGTTGTTACATCCACTACCAGTACCAGAATGGAAATGGGAAAGAATAACGATGGATTTTATGATGGGACTTCTGAGGACACAGAAGAGTCATGATGCAGTATGGGTCATTGTTGACAGACTAACCAAGTCTGCTCATTTTTTGCCAGTACGGATGGACTACAGTTTGGAAAGATTGGCCAAGTTATACATTGATGAGATTGTAAGGCTACATGGAGTGCCAGTATCCATTGTATCAGACAGAGATCCTAGGTTCACTTCTAGATTCTGGGGTAGTCTTCAGAAAGCCCTAGGAACTAGATTGAACTTTAGTACAACATTCTACCCACAAACAGATGGCCAGTCTGAGAGGGTAATACAGATCTTGGAGGACATGTACGGGCTTGTGTGATTGAGTTTGAGGGTAGTTGGGACACACACTTGCCTTTGATTGAGTTTGCTTACAACAATAGCTACCAATCAAGCATTGGGATGCCTCCATATGAAGCTTTGTATGGCAGAAAATGCAAAACCCCGTTGTGTTGGGATGACGTGGGTGAAAGAAAGATGATTGGGCCAGAAATTGTTCAGCAAACTGAAGAGAAAATCAGGGTGATCAGAGATCGACTTAAGACTGCATCAGACCGTCAGAAGTCCTACATTGATTTAAAGAGAAGAGATATTGAGTATGCGGTGGGTGAGAAAGTATTCCTCAAGGTTTCTCCTTGGAAGAGAATTATGAGATTCGGCAGGAAGAGGAAACTGAGTCCTCGTTTCATTGGGCCATATGAGGTTCTGGAAAGAGTGGGTCCTTTAGCATATCGATTGGCACTACCTCCAGAGTTGGAGAAGATACATAATGTCTTCCATGTGTCTATGTTGAGGAGGTATCGAAGAAAGAACCCATAGAGATTCTGGCTTATGAGGTGAAGCAGTTACGGAACAAGCAGATCCCGTTAGTAAAAGTGTTGTGGAACCATCATTCGGGCCAAGAAGCTACTTGGGAACGAGAGAAGGACATGAGGAGATAGCACCCACAGCTGTTTAGAGATTGATACCAGGTAAAATTTCGAGACGAAATTTATTTAAGGGGGAGGAGAATTGTAACACCCCTATTTGTATAGCCTGGTATATTTCATTGTTCCGGTGACCGGTGTCAGTCCGGACAATTAAGGAGATTAGAACTACACTTAAGACAACTAGAGAAGCCATAAACACAAATAATTAGTAATTGTTAATTAGTTAAGTATAAATAAGAAAAACAGAACATAAAAAGTTAAACGAGTTGAGAGTCACAGCGATGGGTGACCTTCTCGGGAAGGACTGCGAAGTCAATTTAAACTCCAATTTCGAACCGTAAAATGTGACGCTGCGGTCCTTAGGACCATTACGAACACAGTGGAAAAGAGAAAATCACGAAAAAGAACTATTAAGCTAGTCAAATAATTAGGTCAGGGAGCCGAAAGAAATATTGAATTATTTGCAAATCGGGTTGAACCGGCGAGGGGCAATTTGGTCAAATGACCCCGAGAGCTGACTCCTGATCTAACTGTCAAATAAAATCAGAGAAAAAAAAATTTCAGAGTCAGGAATTAAATTAAAGAACTAATAGAAAAATAAAAAAAATAAAAAAAAAAAGAGAAAATGGAAAAGTAAAAAGTGATGACATCAGGCATGACCTCATGCATGATGCAATAATTACTATAATTAAAAAAATTTATTTAATTAGATTTATGGTCTTCCATAAGACAAAAATACAAGAAAAGAAAGAAAAAAAAAACCAAAAAGTCCTTCTTCCTCATCCATGTTGCCGCCCTCACTCTCTCTCTCCCTCTCCCTCACCAAAACTCCATTGAAGCTTGCACTCAAGCTTTTGTTCCCTCACTTAAACTTAATTTCTACCACAATTATTTCATAAAACCTTACCACCCTCACTTGAGAAGGAGATTTAGCAAAGAAAGAAGGAAGAAAAAGAGGAAATTGAAGAAGGGAACATCCAAATTAAAGTTAGTAATTTAAGTTTAAAAAATTCAGTTTATACTTTATGTGTTTAGCTCAACTAACTTAGAAATAAACTTAAAATGAAATAAAAACATTTGTGGAGGACCAAAGAGAATTTTGGCCAGCCTATGAAGGGGGATGAATTGCATGAGTTTGATTGCATTAAACTTGTTAGAATGCTTGAATGAGATGTAAGAGTATGTTAAGATGTGTTGAATTAATCAAATGTAACAATTAGTGTGAATTAGGATTTTGCACTTAGGGTTTAGAGGCAAAAAAAGTGAGAAATTGGTAAATGATATGTTTGACCTAGTTTGAAGTGAGAAATGGTCATTTGTGACCAAATGAAGTGTGTTGGAAGTGTTGGAGTTGAGATTAAATTCGGATTCAATGTGGTCATGCTGCAGGCAGCAGGACCAAGGTCCCTTTGAGAGACCAAAACTGAAAATTTACAAGTCCAATTGGTATGAGACCAATTGGGAATGAAAATAGACACAAAATGGAACATTTTTCATTTAGGAAGTATGCCCAAAAAGTGACCAAAACTTAGTGAACAAATTGACCAAATCCGGAAATTCTCAGTCTGCCCTGTACAAACTGACCAAATGAATAGTGTTTGTTCATTTGGCCATAACTTGAGCTAGGAAGATCTAAATGACCTGAAATTTTACCAGTGGACAGTTGAGATATAGACCTAAAACTTTCATGGAGAGCACAAATCCAAATTATGCCATTAACCAAGTCATTTGGCCACCTTAATTTGGTAACCTAAAACTACCAGAACCAAAATTTGCTCAGAAATCTGGGTTAAGTCCAATCCGGCAACCATGGTTCAAATGGCTATAACTTGAGCTACAAAACTCCAATTGGAGTGATTCAAAAAGGAGAATAAACTTAAGACAATAGGGAATATTTTCTATGAAGAAAGTTTTGCCAAATTCTAACAGAAAAATAACCAATGGAACAGTGCAACTTAAGACACTAAAACTGAAAATTTGTAAATTTGCCTAAAAGACTTAAAATTTGAGTAAACTACCAAAACCAACAAATTTAGTGACCAAAATGTGGTATGTGGGTGAAGTTGGAATTCCCATACCTATTAAGCCTTAGAAAGTCAATAAATTGACTTGAATAGTATAGTGAATAGTAACCCCGAAACACAAAATTTAAAGAACGTCAAGCTTAGCACATTAGACCTAGGTAAAAGTAAATTTAAATTTATTTTTGGATTTATGCTAAGTTATGATACTGAAACACTGTGAAACTGTGTGTTTCAGTGGAAAAGAACACTAGGAAAGAACCCAAGGAACCGAGTCAAGGCCAAAAGGCGACTCGCTTAAGGTTTGTGCACAACGTATAATTTTTGTAAATTATCTTCAGCATATTGTTTTGAATAATTTGAAATATTGAATTGTGACATTACTATGATGAAGTATTTATGATGCTTTTGATTTAAATTGTTGAAAGTTATTTGTGTATATTTGAAATGGTAATGTTTAGTAAATTGTTAAGATAAGTTTTGAAACTACAGTGTCATGACCATATATTTGAACACCTCACTAGCATGACTAGTGGGGGTAATCAGTTTCGAATTTTGATTCCTTCTCTGGCTTGAGGTGTGTGCCAGTAGAAGAAGAAATTGAATGGATATCCATATATTTGAGCTAGCTAGCCTTGTGATGTGACTTCTCTTTAGCCTCTGGCTATTGAGATTATATTTGTTTCGAACGGCATGATATAACTGTGGGTTTTATGAAATTGGTTTTGACACTTCGAAATGAAATTGTTTGATACTTTGAAATGAAATTGTTTGGATTAAAATCTCATAATTCATGTTTTGTATTTAATTATCATGTTTAATCCAATTTTTGAATAAATATGATTTAAATTCTACATAAAGATTATTTTAGTATGTTGTGCACCACTGAGTCCTAGTACTCAGCGATGGCTATTATTGCTGTCGTAGATATAGAGACTAGAAGAGTAGCAGAGTGAGCTGCTGAGGACAGAGAAACCACCTGCTGTAAAGCTATCGGGTATAATTTATACCCTGACTGTTAATATTTAATTTGATGTATATAATGCACGTAAATGTATGGACATGTAAATTTGGTCTTGAGCAGCTTGTACAAAGTTTGTATAAAGTTTGTAATAAATTTTAGTTTGGATTTTCTTAATGTAAATTTTTAGTATGATGTATATATAAATTGTTTATCCTTAATGAATGAATGAAATTAATTGATAGTATCTTGATGATTATTGAATTTTTGGACATTGAGAAATGAGGATTGTTGAATTTTGAAACTTGAGAAATTGGTTGAGATTAATTGTGAATTTGAAGAAGTGATTGAAATAAATAATTAGAAGTGCTTTTTACAGGTATTTGAAGAATGGTTTTCTCAAAATATAGACGGCACTCTGCCGAAATTTTTATAAAATTTGCAGAAAAATAGAATGGGTCAAAAATTTTAATTGGCTTTCAACTTTAAATAAATGATTTTGATACCAATTAGAAAATGCTCACCACTTATCAAAAGTAAGAAAATTGTTTTAAAATCCCTTATAGGGTACTTAATGAGTTATCGGTAGGTGAAGTGCAGTAGTTCATTAGGTATTCTACGGGATCATGTTATGCCTTATAGAGGGGTAAGGTGTGACATGTTTTAGTGGTATAAGAGCAAATTTTTTGAAGTATGTTTTAACTTGAGAATTTTTTCCTTTCCTTTTTAAGTACAACTGCTCAATGTCCATATTTGTTACATATAGTGCATTACATCATAAATATGAACTAATGGAGGGAATCTCCTTATATTATTTATTCAGGCGATACCCTAACTTCAGACTGAAATGGAAGAAGGGATCGCTCAGTCGAGCAATCTGTTGAAGCTGAGACACAAGGAGAAGCCTCAGCTTTACAGAATGTCAGTGGATCAATAGCACCAGCCCCACAAATGCTGCAGTTTCCTGCACAGTTTGCACAGCAGATGGCTGCAATGTTTCAACTTTAAATAAATGATTTTGATACCAATTAGAAAATGCTCACCACTTATCAAAAGTAAGAAAATTGTTTTAAAATCCCTTGTAGGGTACTTAATGAGTTATCGGTAGGTGAAGTGCGGTAGTTCATTAGGTATTCTACGGGATCATGTTATGCCTTACAGAGGGGTAAGGTGTGACAAATGAGGAGAAGAAGGCTCGAAGGTTTGAAAGGGGCTTACGAGACAGGCTAATTTATCGTGTAGCTCCTTTACGACTACCTAAATATGAGGAGGTGGTTGATCGGGCTAGACAGATGGAGATGTATTATGATGAACGTTAGGCTTGTGAGCAACGCAAGCGGTTTAAGAAAGATAGTCAAGGTAATCAACTTAATAGAGGACAGAGTCATCAGGGTTCTTATCAGGATAAAAAACAGAGTTCTTAGTCTACAGTTGGCAATAGGGCACATCAATCTGGAGTTGGTTAAGGACGTGAGCAGAGGACTCATGTAGGGAATGCTTGGTATAACCAAATTAACACTGAGCCTATGACCTCTCCTTGTCAGCATTGTGGTAAGCCACATAAGGGCACTTGTCATTGGGTCACTGGAGCATGCTTTGGTTGTGGATACCGGGACACCGTGAGATGGATCGCCCTACTAGTGAGACAACTCAAGGTGCTGCTCAGGCAGCACATTCTGCTCCCTCTCAGGTTCAACCAGTTTCACAATATAGTGGTAGAAGTCAGGGTTTTGGTGGTCGCAGTCAGGGTGGTAGAGGTTCTGGTGGTAGAGGATTTGCTCAAACTCAGGGACAGACATTTGGTGGTAAAGGTCAAGCTAGGGTATTTTAATAATATGATACATATCTTTAACTTTAATTAAAATAATAAAAAATTCCTTTTAACCCATTATAATATTTTTAATATTATATATTTTTACATAATATTTTTACAAATATGATATTTTTAATATCAAAAAAAATCTAAAAAATTAAGAATATATCACCAAAAATTCTAAAATTTAGATAAAAGACTAAAGAATAATATCAATTAGAATCAACTAATTAATTAATTAATTTTATTTTTTTTAACAATAATTAATCTAGACCTACGTAAGCTCAATTTTCATCCTTGATGACTCTTGCCTCTAATCTGTTAATTTATCTCGACCATTGGATTCAAAATTGAATGCATATATAAATTTGGTAATTGTAAATTTGAAATACAAAATATATGATAAAATATATTTATTAAATATATAAATTTTATATATTTATGTATTAAATTTATAATAAATCAAATTTAAATAAAAATTTTTGTGCACAAATACTTGCTACGCACCTTTACCTAAATAGCAAAAATTTCTTTTTTTTTTTAATTTTTTATCCTATTTTCTTTTGCGAATGTACACAAAATCATAATCCATCAGCTCAAAATCAAAGTAATTAACATAATATATGTATTTTCAATTTTAACAATTTTTTATTTCTTCTCAAAACTTTTCTCAAATAAAGCTAACCCATTGATATGATCTTCATGTAAACAGTTTGGATAGCTGAATTTTATAAGAATTTAATTTTATTAATTTTTACATTTAAAAATTTAATAATTAAAATTATTAAGTTTTTTAAATTAAAAAAATTAATTTAAAAAAAATAAAAATTAGGTATGGTATTGAATATATTCATCTCTTGTTTGAAAAATAAAATTTTATAATAATTTATGATATTGTTGATATATCCTAATTTTATTAACAACGATAAATATGGATACCTATTTATTTTTACAAAATTATATATTTTAAAGTTGAAAAATTAAGCAACAACATGGTTTTAAATTATATTTTCCCCTAATAAAATTAATAATTTGTAATTTCAAGATTAATTTAATTGGTAAGTTGATTAACTTTTCATCTTATTAATTATAATTTAACTTATGAAAATAGACGGTAATTCTGTGAATAATTTAATTTTGATTGCAAGAGAAGAACTCAATATGGTATAAAAGCTGACATATGAAAGCAATTTACTGTAAATGAAAAGTAATTCAAAGGTGATAATGAGTTTTAATTTAGAGGAATCGAAGTTGTCTTCAAAATTTTAAATATTATATAATTAAAAAATATTAAAAAGTATATTATATATACTTATATATTATATTATATGTTAAATGTTAAATTACATATATATACTTACAGTTAAAAAATAATATACTATATAATTAAAAAAATACTAAAAGATATATTAGCATAATGTGTATTAACCATCAATATTAAAACTTATAAAATAATTTAAAATGACTTTATATGAAAATAATTATATAAAATTATTTAAAAAATTAAAATTTTAATCAGAAATCACAACTTTTAAGACTCAAAGACATTCAAGGTTTAATACTTTAAAAGAGAACATAACCTCATTTCCGACTTTCTCTCTGGGCTCAATACTATTAAATTATATAAAATTGAATTAAAATTAAAATATTTAAAATTAAATTAAAAATAAAAATATTAAAGAATTGAAATTATATCCAAATTTTCAACTAAAATAAGAACCATTTCAATCCTAGACCTACAAGGAAATCACAAGGTCAAAAGGGAATTAGGATTATTTGCTATCAAGCTCCAGCTCAGAAATGCAAATAGTTGGTAACCATGTGAGTCTGCCACTGTCAGTTTGACTCAATCCTTTGTCTTCTCCTTAAAGCATCCTTTTGTGGCCGGGTAAAATGAAAGCATACGGCAAATTTTCACACAGGCCTCGATTTATTAAAGATTTAAAATATAAATAGGTAACGAGAACTTATCAACTTAAGGAAATAATGTCTAGAGCATCATAATCTGAAATACAAGTGAAGATTTTGTGAAATGTGATGGTCAATGAGGTGAAATTTAAATATCTTTATCCCGTTTTTAATAGTCAATATCTCTTTGTACACTGAATGGTAGTACTTCTGAGGTTTTGAAAATTCTCTACAAGCATGTCCACAGATATATTTTTTTCCTTGGATTTCTTCAATAAGGACAGCATCCCAGTGGGTGTCACTAGCATCAGTCTGAAGGGTTCGGTGTCCCGTGCTAAGAATCTTTAGAGGTGGCGGACTTAAAGCCACTTCTTTTAGTGTTTTGACTATTTCTGTTTGTTCCTTCTACTAAGGTGGTGCAGTCTTCCTAAGCATCTTTGATAGCTGACTGGTGTGAGTTACTACACGGGGAACAAACTTCTTGATGTAATTGACGATACCAAGGAATTATTGAATCTGTTTTACTGATAAGTCATTATCAGGGAACTTTAACAGTTCTTCTGCAATGTGAGGTCCTGGTTGGTATTTCCCGTCTTTGAACTTCATTCCAAGGAAGTCAACATCAATCTGGACCAGAGCTTTTCTTTTCGGATAACATGATCCCGTGAGAAGAATTCTTTATGGGCCGCAACATCTTTGGAAAATAGGAGAATGTCATCTATATAGATGAGAGTACTGTGGAGTATAGGTTCAAATATTTTTATCATGGCCTTTTGAAAAACAGATGAGGCTGTCTTGAGGCCGAATAGGAGAACAATCTATTGATATTGGGCCGTAGGAATATAGAAAGCGGTTTTAGGCCTGTCAGAGGGGTTAATACCCAATTGCCAAAATCCAACTTTGAGATCAAACTTTGAGAAGATATGGGCCTCATGGAGCTGGGTGAACAAGGTTTTGGGTTTTGGTAATGGGAACTTATCATCCTGAAGGAAATGATTGTAAGGCTTGTAGTCAATAACAAGTCTCTTTTTTCCCCTTAGCCGTTCGGATCTCTTTTCTACATAAAAGGCCTGGCAAGCCCACTGAGAGAAAGTGGGTTTTATGAGATCTTGTTGGAGTATCTGTTTGCACTCAAAATTTATTTTATTTAAAATTATTTATTATTTTAAAATATATCATTTCATTTTTTTAATTTTATTTTCATCTTCGTACAATAATTATTTCTTAGAATTTTTATAATTCACTTTATCACTTTTTTTTTCATTTAATTAGATGAGGTAAATATAATTTAATTAAATTATAAAAAAAATTATTTTATAAAAGTTGATGAAGGTAGTATTTATTAAGTTAACTTTACTATATATATTATATATTAAGTATATATTACATTAAATTTAGACTCTCTTTATTTCATGAAAAATATTTTTTTAGAAAATACTTTTTATATTTTTTAGTATTTGAAAATATTCAGAAAAATTACTCAACAGAAAATATATTTCTTGTTAAAAAAAAATTAAAATATTTTTAAGAAAAATGACTTTTATTTTTTAAAAGAAAAAGTTATTTTTTATTTTTAAAATTTTAAAAATTTTATTAAAATATAAATATACTTATATATATATAAAATAAATAAATATCATTAATTTAACATTACAATTAAATAACGAAAATATTTTTTTATGTATAAATTATTATTTTGAAACAAACAGAGAGGCTTAAATAAGAAAAATTTTCTTTTAAAACCTTTTTGACAGAAGGATTAAGAAAATGTTTTTTAAATTGTTATTTTAAATATTATTTAAAAATGTTTTCAGAAAACTTATCTAAAATCATTTTTATTATTAAAATATATTAAATTTAATTTTAAAATAATTTTAATATTCTTTAATATATTTAAAGAATTCAACTTTAATAGTATTGTCATTCTAAATAATACTACCTTTTTTTTTTTAACACTCTGGGTATGTCGCTTATTTCTGTGTATAAATAAATAAATAAATATTTTAAAATTTTTTAATATTTTTATCAATTTAAATTTTATAAATTAATCGTATCTAAAAATAAGTTCCCCCGATTAGCACTACGTTAGATCAAACAAATGCTAAATGGCACCAATTATTCGCCGAATGAAACAAATTAAATAATCAAAATTTGATAAATAAAAATCCAATGTTTTATTATTTTAATTATAATTTTTATGATTATTATTCTCAAAATATTTTAAAAATAAAAAATATAATTTAATATTGTGATTATACACCTTTTAATTTTTTATAATCATTTGTTTTCGATAAATATAGATACCTTATTTTAGGGTATTTTAATAATATGATACATATCTTTAACTTTAATTAAAATAATAAAAAATTCCTTTTAACCCATTATAATATTTTTAATATTATATATTTTTACATAGTATTTTTACAAATATGATATTTTTAATATCAAAAAAAAATCTAAAAAATTAAGAATATATCACAACAAATTCTAAAATTTAGATAAAAGACTAAAAAGAATAATATCAATTAGAATCAACTGATTAATTAATTAATTAATTAATTTTAATTTTTTTAATAATAATTAATCTAGACTCACGTAAGCCCAATTTTCATACTTCTTGATTTTTTGCTCCTAATCTGTTAATTTATCTCGACCATTGGATTCAAAATTGAATATATGTATAAATTCAGTAATCGTAAATTTAAAATACAAAATATATAATAATATATATTTATTAAATATATAAATTTTATACATTTATATATTAAATTTATAATAAATTAAATTTAAATAAAAATTTTTATGCATAAATACTTGCTACGCATCTTTACCTAAATAGTAAAAATTTCTTCCTTTTTTAATTTTTTATATTATTTTCTTTTGCGAATGTACACAAAATCATAATCCATCAGCTCAAAATCAAAGTAATTAACATAATATATGTATTTTCAATTTTAACAATTTTTTTATTTCTTCTCAAAACTTTTCTCAAATAAAGCTAACCCATTGATATGATCTTCATGTAAACAGTTTGGATAGCTGAATTTTATAAGAATTTAATTTAATTAATTTTTTTATTAATTTTTACATTTAAAAATTTAATAATTAAAATTATTAAGTTTTTTAAATTAAAAAAATTAATTTAAAAGAAATAAAAATTAGGTGCGGTATTGAATATATTCATCTCTTGTTTGAAAAATAAAATTTTATAAAAATTCATGATATTGTTGATTTATCCTAATTTTATTATGCCTATTTATTTTTACAAAATTATATATTTTAAAGTTGAAAAATTAAGCAACAACATGGTTTTAAATTATATTTTCCCCTAATAAAATTAATAATTTGTAATTTCAAGATTAATTTAATTGGTAAGTTGATTTACTTTTCATCTTATTAATTATAATTTAACTTGTGAAAATAGACAGTAATTCTGTGAATAATTTAATTTTGTGTAACACCCCAAAATTTTAAATTTTATTATTTTATGAGCATTATTGATATTTTAATTTTATTTAAATTTTAAGAAATTATTTGAGATTTTTCGGATTTTAAAAATCGGGTTCGATTTTCTGCAAATAAACTTTGATGATTTTTAAAAATTAATTTAAAGACCACGTGGCAAAACTAAAAATATATTTGGAGTCTACGAATTTTTCTGAGTTTTCTGGAATTTTTTCGAAATTTTTGGACCTCGTTTTCGGTCCCGAGGCAGAGTAAAAATTCAAAATTTTGTATTCCGAATCGAACCGGACCGGATCGGACCGGTCGAATCGGACCGGTCTTCTTCTTTTTCTTCCTCCTCCCCGCGCGCGTCCGACCCCTCTCCCTTCTTCTCTCTTTTTCTCTCTCCTCCCTCCTCCCCTTGCCGCGCCGCCACCTCCCCTGCCACCCCACCACGGCCGCCGCCTCACCCTCCCCCCACGGCGCACGCCTGGAACGTCTGAACGGCTCCAGAACGACAGCGCGCGACTCTTCGACTTCCCAGCCGATCCGGCCACCAATCGGACCGGGTCTTGTGTCTAAACTCATCTACTCGTCGAGAGCTTTCCATAGACACCAAGAACACCGAAATCCATCGAGCGGTTTGTCCAATTTTTGCCCGGGAAGTTTTAGCCCATTTTGATTTTTGGGCTAGATTTCTCACAAACCGTAAACCCCACGAGAAAACCGAGAGTACTAGAGCGCTCCACTCGTCGAGAGCTTCGCGGCGACATAAATTTCAAATTTTTCCGATACTGTTTTTCGGTGGGTTCCACGGAACTTCGCAGTGTTTTTCCGAGCAGTAAATGAGCTTAGAAAATTCTGAAAAATTTATGTGCTAACCCCCATGTTATGGGCTTCGTGTAGGTATCTTCAATTCGCGGAAATTCGACAGTTGTCCGGGTCTGTGAATTTCCGCCGCATGCACTGCTTCTGGAAAAGTCTCCGAATTGGATCGAGGTTTTGGCTACCCCCCCATTGTCAGATGTCCCGAGCGCGTTCCCGAAGTCGGAATCGGCAAAGGTAAAGCCGAACCTTACTTTTTCGTAATTTTCTAGTACTTAAATAGGATTAAAAATCCATAAAATATTCGTGGTAGCTTAGAAAATTATGATTCTTTTTGCAATAGTTTAGTAATATTGCTAAGGACCGCGGGACAAACTTTTAGAATTTTTAGAGCTTATTTGGGCAGTTTTTGCAAAAATGATCAATTATAAGGACTAAATTGAAATTTTACATATTGTGATGGATGATTGATTTGATGGGCCCAGGAGGGGCTGTGTGATGTGATTGAGTTGTGGATATATGGATTGTGAGTATAGAAGTGTGTTTTGAGCCCTTTTGCAGGTTGGGTAGGTCCTAGGTATAAGGAGACTCACTGGATTTTCTACGACTTAGGACGTATTTGGTCTTTTTCTTTGTTTGTGTTGAGTCAAATTTATTAAATGATTGTAATAAAATTGTCAGGTGAGCCGGGACAGCCTTCTTCCTCCGCCCAGCCGCCTCAGTGACCACCGTCAAGTCTGTGAGTAAAATATTAATTTTAATTATAATTTCGATAGTATTATATGTTCAAGCATGCCCATGCATCACTTATATGCATATATTTATGTAGTTAAACTCTAGGCACGATTTATGTTGCATTCATAACTGTTAAAGTGCCATGGATGTTGTTGTGGTAATTTGGAGAAGTGTGCGTGCGTTGGCGTGCGTGTGATGTGGTGTGGACTATACACAGGACGGGTAGTCACGGCTTGAGTTCTTCGCTGGGACCCGATCCTTCGGGGGTAGTCACGGTTTGAGTTCTTCGCTGGGACCCCGATTTGGTTTATTAAGCGAAAGTCCGGCTTGAGTTCTTCGCTGGCACCAGGTTGGATTTAAGAGAGCTGTATAGGGGATCAGCTCTCATATATTATGATTGATATTACTGGGTGTGTGAGTGCTCCAAAATTACCTTTTTGATGTTATGATGTGAAAATGTTGTTGATGTTGCATTTCACTCTACAGGGTGCATTAGTTTTAGATAGTTATAGAGATTATGGTTAAAATTGATATTTTACTCTCTGAGTCGAACGCTCACTCCTGTTCAATATTTTTTCAGGCTACAGGAGGATTTTATTGTGGTTAACCTGCTTTCTCCTTCGCAGGTTGTTTATCAATATTTATGTAATTTTATTTACTCCTAGAATTTTCGCATGTGTTAGAAATATTTAAATGATTCGGGTCTGTAATATAAATTGTCTTGTGGACCTGTAAAATTATTATATGCATGTTTGATGGACTGGATGAGGGAGCTGAGCTCCCATTTATCTTTATGTTGATTTGAGTATGTGAAGGGTGAGCTGAGCTCCCCAATTGATGATATATTTTGTTTACAGGTCGGGTGAGTCAAAAACTCCCTGTTGAAAGGTCCACTTTATGGCCGGACTCTGTCCGGTTGGTTTCTTGAAATTGGGCCCAAATGGGCCTTAGAGTTGAATTAATGAATAGTTAGGCTTACTACGGGCCTCGGGGGCTTTAGGCTGGCCTAGGTCCTAGTGCCGGTCCGGCCCATAGGTTGGGTCGTGACAAATGTGGTATCAGAGCTTAGGTTCCAGATTCTTAGGGAATGTTTGTCTAAAATGTTGAGAAGAGTCTACTAGGAGTCACATGCGGAAAAATAGGGTCCACATTCGTCTTGCATTGTCATCTTTGCTTCTAGTTTCTGCTTCATATATTGTGTGTAAATATGAGTCTATAGAGCTGTGTAATGTGCAGTATTGAATTTTGTGGGCTAATGCTGCTGAATTTTAGGAAAATGCGTAGAAGGTGAGAGCCGCATCGCACTGTAACTGATGTGCTCGACGAGGTGTCAGCACAGGATGAGGCGCCTGCCCCGAGGAGGCTGGGTAGGAGGCCTAGAGCTGCTCAAGTAGAAGAGCAGCTGCCACCAGTACAGGATTAGTCTTTTATGGCACAGGGTCCCATGGACCCCATGGCAGCTACTCTAGCTGGGTTGCAGAGAACCATCGATATGATGGCACAGTATATGGTCCACCCTCCACAGCAGCAGCAGTCCACCGCACCAAGAGGAGAACCTTACAAACAGATAATTAATTTCAAGAAGTTGGTGCCTGGAACTTATAATGTGTCAGATGATGCATATCAGTTTTTGGATTCCTGCAGACAGGCAGGAACAGAGTTGCAGTTGACTGATAGGAGACTTATTGAGTGTGTGCAGCATGTCATGGGGCCTATGCCTAGACAATGGATGAATGACTATGTATTACCTCGGATGGAGGGTTTGTCGTGGGCTCAGTTTGTGGAACTGTTCATCAATCGGTTTGTACCAGAAAGCTTCAGAGATCAAAAGCAGTGGGCCTTTGAGGCCTTAAGATAGAATGGCAGGTCTGTAGATGAATATGCTGCACTTCGAATTGAGCAGATATGCCCCTACAGCAGAGCTACGAAAACTATGAAGGTGAAGAGATTCCTAAAGGGGCCGGACAGAGGTATGCAAACTCGCCATGATGTCCGATCGATCTTTGACGTGGTAGTTGATCGAGCCAGACAGATAGAGATTAGCTATGCTGTAGATGACAGCGGAAGGGCAAAGAAAAATAGAGCAAAGGGTTCTTCAGGTGTTCCCCACATGGCTACTACAGATAGTGGTGGCCAAACTAATTACAGAGGAAGAAGCAGAAATAAGAGGAGTGGTTTTAGACACAAATCCCGAGGGTTCGCACTGTGGTACGGATCCAAAGAAGGGTCACAGCTCGGGTACAGCAGCCTGGTCCGTTCAGATCCTCCTTGGCACCTTGTGCACAGTGTGGAAGAGGACATTCAGGACCTTGTCTGATGGGTTCAGGAGTATGCTTCAGGTGTGGCCAACCAGGTCACTTTGCTAGGGAATGCCCCGTGTTCAGCGAGCCATAGATGGGGTCACAGGGTTCTGTTGCGAATGTTCCTCGTCAGTTATATCCGGGTGCTTCCAGCATGGCAGGCAGTCAGTTCAGTGGCCAACAGGGCCGAGGACAAGGGGGACGTGGATTTGGAGGCAGATCAGGAGGTAGAAGTCAGTATCAGGGTTCTGCCACTCAGGGTAGGGGTCAAGCTCGGGTTTTCACCCTGACCCATTAGGATGCTCAGGCTTCAAATGCAGTTGTGGCAGGTATTCTTCTGGTCTGTTCCTATGAGGCTCGTGTTTCAATAGATCCGGGTGCTACGCACTCATTTGTCTCCCCTGTGTTTGCCATGAGATTGGGTAGAAACCCTACAACCTTAGAATGTCCTTTGTCGGTAGCTACCCCACTTAGTGACAATATAGATGTAGATATGGTTTTTCCGGGTAGTCCAGTAATAGTGGATGGAAAGATCCTCCTAGCAGACTTGGTTCCTCTACCAGTAATGGATTTCGATGTAATTCTGGGAATGGATTGGTTGGCAACTCACTATGCCACTTTACACTGCAAGAACAAAAAGGTGTATTTCCACATACCTGGTGTGGAAGAGTTTAGTTTTGATGGTGACAGGAGCGTGGCTCCCTATAATTTGGTGTCGGCAATTAGTGCTAGAAAAATGTTGAGGCGTGGATGCCAAGGGTATTTGGCATTGGTGAGAGATATATCTGTAGAAGGTGTCAGCATAGAAAATGTTCCTGTTGTCAGAGAATTTATGGATGTCTTCCCAGAGGAGCTTTCAGGGTTGCCACCAGGAAGGGAAGTAGAGTTTTGCATTGATGTTGTGCCAGGTACGAACCCCATATCAATGCCACCTTACAGGATGGCACCAGCAGAATTGAAAGAGCTGAAGGAGCAACTACAGGAGCTATTGGACAAGGGTTTCATAAGTCCGAGCACTTCACCCTGGGGTGCTCCTGTTCTATTTGTGAGAAAGAAAGATGGGTCATTGAGGTTGTGTATTGACTACAGACAGCTGAATAAGGTGACTGTGAAAAACAAGTATCCACTTCCTCGGATCGACGATCTGTTTGATCAGCTCCAAGGGGCTAGATTCTTTTCCAAAATAGACTTGCGGTCAGGCTACCATCAGTTGAGAATCAGGAATGAGGACGTGTCCAAAACGGCATTCAGGACAAGATATGGTCATTATGAGTTCTTGGTGATGTCTTTTGGACTCACTAATGCACCAAAGAAATTTCATGGACTTGATGAACCGGGTGTTCAAGCCATTTTTGGACCGTTTTGTCATCGTATTCATAGATGACATTTTGGTATACTCTCAGACCGAGGAAGAGCACGTGTGGCACTTGAGAATGGTGTTGCAGACTTTGAGGGAGCACCAGCTATACGCCAAATTTTCGAAATGTGAATTTTGGCTAGAAAGCATCTCATTCTTGGGACACGTGGTTTCTAGTGAAGGTATTCAAGTGGATCCCAAGAAAATTAAAGCTGTATCTGATTGGCTTAGGCCTACAACAGTCACTGAGGTGCGAAGTTTTCTGGGTCTAGCTGGCTACTATAGGCGATTTGTGCAAGATTTTTCCAGGATAGCGGCTCCCCTAACTAAGTTGACTCAGAAAAATGTTCCATTCATTTGGACAGATGACTGTGAGGAGAGTTTCCAGAAGCTTAAGGAGTGTCTAACCACCACCCCTGTGTTGACACTACCTATGAGTGGTGAAGGATACACCGTGTCGTGACGCCTGCAGTTGGCCTAGGTGTGTTTTGATGCGAGAATGGAAAAGTAGTGGCTTATGCTTCAAGGCACCAAGAGGCATAAGGTAACTACCCCACCCATGACTTGGAAATGGCGACTGTAATCTTTGCACTAAAAATCTGGAGACACTACCTGTATGGTGAAGTGTGCGAGATATACACCGACCATAAGAGTTTGAAGTACATCTTCCAACAGAGGGATTTAAACTTGAGACAAAGGAGATGGATGGAGCTTCTGAAAGACTATGATTGCACCATCCAGTACCATCCTGGGAAGGCCAATGTTGTAGCTGATGCTTTGAGCAGAAAATCTTCTGGCAGTTTGGCGCACATTTCAGTAGAGAAGAGACCGTTGATTCAGGAAGCACATGAGTTGATGGATCAAGGTTTAATCCTAGATCTTTCAGATGAGGGGGTATTGTTGGCTCATTTTTCAGTGAGGCCAGACTTGAGGGACAGAGTTAGAGTTTCCCAGCACAGGGACCAACAATTGATGAAAATCATAGAAAGAGTACAGCAGGGTGAAGGTGGTGAGTTGGATTTGCCAATGATGGCGCCCTAGTGCAAGGTTCTAGGATATGTGTGCCCAATGTGGACAATCTCAGAGATGAAATCATGCGAGAGGCACACTATACACTGTACAGTGTCCACCCAGGCTCCACCAAGATGTACCATGATGTGAAAGATAGCTATTGGTGGAATGGCATGAAGAGAGACATAGCAGACTTTGTGTCCAAGTGCTTGACTTGTCAGAAGGTGAAGTTTGAACACCAGAGACCGTCAGGGAAACTGCAAGAGCTCCCTATCCCAGAATGGAAGTGGAAAATGATTACTATGGATTTTGTGACTGGGCTGCCTCGTACCACGCGAGGATATGATTCGATATGGTTAATTGTAGATCGCCTGACTAAATCAGCTCACTTCTTGCCTGTGAAGACTACATATTCTGTGGCACAGTACGCCCGGCTCTACATTCGAGAAATAGTCAGATTGCATGGAGTTTCGGCTTCCATAATATCTGACAGAGGGCCCCAGTTCACTTCTCGATTTTGGAGGAAGTTGCAGGAAGCACTTGGTACACAGTTGAACTTCAGTACGGCTTTCCACCCTCAGACAGACGAACAGTCTAAAAGGACAATCCAAACACTAGAAGACATGCTTCGCATGAGTGTTTTGGATTTTGAAGGTCAATGGGATGATCAGCTAGCTTTGGTGGAGTTTGCCTACTACAACAGTTACCATTCCAGCATAGGGATGGCACCCTATGAGGCACTATATGGAAGAAAGTGTAGGTCTCCTCTGTGTTGGACGGAA
This sequence comes from Hevea brasiliensis, assembly GCF_030052815.1. Lineage (NCBI taxonomy): Eukaryota > Viridiplantae > Streptophyta > Magnoliopsida > Malpighiales > Euphorbiaceae > Hevea > Hevea brasiliensis. The sequence continues at coordinate 86,975,371 of NC_079501.1, forward strand.
ATGGGAGAAGCGAAGGTGCATGATGTAGACCTAGTGCAATACACTTCAGAGATAGTTCCTTTAATCAGGGAACGATTGAAAACAGCTTTCAGTAGGCAGAAGAGTTATGCAGACCCCAGACGGAGGGATGTGGAGTTTACAGTAGGCGACTATGTATTCCTGAAGGTTTCTCCAATGAAGGGAGTTATGAGATTTGGAAAGAAGGGCAAGTTGGCACCTCGGTATATTGGACCTTTTGAGGTTACAGATAGAGTTGGAGCAGTTGCCTACCGGTTGGAACTACCACCCAACCTTTCTCACGTTCATCCTGTGTTTCACATCTCCATGCTCAGGAAATACATTCCAGATCCTTCTCATGTACTACAGCCGGATGTAATAGAACTAAAGGAGAACTTGACATTTGAGGAGCAACCTGTCGCCATAGTGGACTACCAAGTGAGACAATTAAGGTCAAAACAGATCCCTATGGTGAAGGTTTTGTGGAGGAGCCAGTCAGTGGAAGAGTGCACCTGGGAGTCAGAATGGGACATGCGTAGCAAGTACCCTTATCTGTTCAATGTATAATCATGTGCTTTATTCTGCCTTGTGTAAAAAAATTCGAGGACGAATTTTCTGTAAGGGGGGAAGAATGTAACACCCCAAAATTTTAAATTTTATTATTTTATGAGCATTATTGATATTTTAATTTTATTTAAATTTTAAGAAATTATTTGAGATTTTTCGGATTTTAAAAATCGGGTTCGATTTTCCGCAAATATAAACTTTGATGATTTTTAAAAATTAATTTAAAGACCACGTGGCAAAACTAAAAATATATTTGGAGTCTACGAATTTTTCTGAGTTTTCTGGAATTTTTTCGAAATTTTTGGACCTCGTTTTCGGTCCTGAGACAGAGTAAAAATTTAAAATTTTGTATTCCGAATCAGACCGGACCGGATCGGACCGGTCGAATCGGACCGGTCTTCTTCTTTTTCTTCCTCCTCCCCGCGCGCGTCCGACCCCTCTCCCTTCTTCTCTCTTTTTCTCTCTCCTCCCTCCTCCCCTTGCCGCGCCGCCACCTCCCCTGCCACCCCGCTGCCGCGCACCTCACCCCTCCCCCACGGCCGGCCGCCGCCTGGAACGCCGGAAAACGGCTCCAGAAGCGACGCGCAGCGCGCGCGCGACTCTTCGACTTCCCGGCCAAAATCCGGCCGATCCGGCCACCAATCGGACTGGGTCTTGTGTCTAAACTCATCTACTCGTCGAGAGCTTTCCATAGACACCAAGAACACCGAAATCCATCGAGCGGTTTGTCCAATTTTTGCCCGGGAAGTTTTAGCCCATTTTGAATTTTTGGGCTAGATTTCTCACAAATCGTAAACCCCACGAGAAAACCGAGAGTACCAGAGCGCTCCACTCGTCGAGAGCTTCGCGGCGACATAAATTTCAAATTTTTCCGACACTGTTTTTCGGTGGGTCCCACGGAACTTCGCAGTATTTTTTCGAGCAGTAAATGAGCTTAGAAAATTCTGAAAAATTTATGTGCTAACCCCCGTGTTATGGGCTTCGTGTAGGTATCTTCAATTCGCGGAAATTCGACAGTTGTCCGGGTCTGTGAATTTCCTACGCATGCACTGCTAAAAAAGTCTCCGAATTGGATCGAGGTTTTGGCTACCCCCCTATTGTCAGACGTCCCGAGCGCGTCCCCAAAGTCGGAATCAGCAAAGGTAAACCCGAACCTTACTTTTTCGTAATTTTCTAGTGCTTAAATAGGATTAAAAATCCATAAAATATTCGTGGTAGCTTAGAAAATTATGATTCTTTTTGCAATAGCTTAGTAATATTGCTAAGGACCGCGGGACAAAGTTTTAGAAATTTTAGAGCTTATTTGGGCAGTTTTTCCAAAAATGATCAATTATAAGGACTAAATTGAAATTTTACATATTGTGATGGATGATTGATTTGATGGGCCCAGGAGGGGCTGTGTGATGTGATTGAGCTGTGGATATATGGATTGTGAGTATAGAAGTGTGTTTTGAGCCCTTTTGCAGGTTGGGTAGGTCCTAGGTATAGGGGAGACTCTACCGGATTTTCGGCACGACTTAGGACGTATTTGGTCTTTTTCTTTGTTTGTATTGAGTCAAATTTATTAAATGATTGTAATAAAATTGTCAGGTGAGCCGGGACAGCCTTCTTCCTTCGCCCAGCCGCCTCAGTGACCACCGTCAAGTCTGTGAGTAAAATATTAATTTTAATTGTAATTTCGATAGTATTATATGTTCAAGCATGCCCATGCATCACTTATATGCATATATTTATGTAGTTAAACTCTAGGCACGATTTATGTTGCATTCATAACTGTTAAAGTGCCATGGATGTTGTTGTGGTAATTTGGAGTAGTGTGCGTGCGTTGGCGTGCGTGTGATGTGGTGTGGACTATGCACAGGACGGGTAGTCACGGCTTGAGTTCTTCGCTGGGACCCGATCCTTCGGGGGTAGTCACGGCTTGAGTTCTTCGCTGGGACCCCGATTTGGTTTATTAAGCGAAAGTCCAGCTTGAGTTCTTCGCTGGCACCAGGTTGGATTTAAGAGAGCTGTATAAGGGATCAGCTCCCATATATTATGATTGATATTACTGGGTGTGTGAGTGCTCCAAAATTACCTTTTTGATGTTATGATGTGAAAATGTTGTTGATGTTGCATTTCACTCTACAGGGTGCATTAGTTTTAGATAGTTATAGAGATTATGGTTAAAATTGATATTTTACTCTCTGAGTCGAACGCTCACTCCTGTTCAATATTTTTTCAGGCTACAGGAGGATTTTATTGTGGTTAACCTGCTTTCTCCTTCGCAGGTTGTTTATCAATATTTATGTAATTTTATTTACTCCTAGAATTTCCGCATGTGTTAGAAATATTTAAATGATTCGGGTCTGTAATATAAATTGTCTTGTGGACCTGTAAAATTATTATATGCATGTTTGATGGACTGGATGAGGGAGCTGAGCTCCCATTTATTTTTATGTTGATTTGAGTATGTGGAGGGTGAGCTGAGCTTCCCAATTGATGATATATTTTGTTTACAGGTCGGGTGAGTCAAAAACTCCCCGTTGAAAGGTCCACTTTATGGCCGGACTCTGTCCGGTTGGTTTCTTGAAATTGGGCCCAAATGGGCCTTAGAGTTGAATTAATGAATAGTTAGGCTTACTACGGGCCTCGGGAGCTTTAGGCTGGCCCAGGTCCTAGTGCCGGTCCGGCCCATAGGTTGGGTCGTGACATTTTGATTGCAAGAGAAGAACTCAATATGGTATAAAAGCTGACATATGAAAGCAATTTACTGTAAATGAAAAGTAATTCAAAGGTGATAATGAGTTTTAATTTAGAGGAATCGAAGTTGTCTTCAAAATTTTAAAATTTCGAAAGTTAATTATTAAAAAAATTAAAATGCATATAATTAAATAATATCCTTTAAACAATTTAAAGGAATAACTTGTGTTTAAAAAAAATATATTTATAAAAAAGGGAAAGTTTACAATTTTTTTTATGACTTTTGCCTTAGTTTTTGAATTTTAAAAATTAATTTTTTAGTCTCTGAATTTTATATTATGTTGCATTTTAATTCTTCATTTTGAGAAATGAATTATTTAATATTTTTAATTTTAATAAATATAATAATTTAATCTTTATAATTTTAATGTTTACAATAATTTCAATAATTGATAAAATGATTAAATTGCCTATATATTAAAATTACAAAAATTAAAGTGTGATATAGCATAAAAATTAGGGACTAAATAATTAAATTTTCAAAGAACTAAAGTGTAATATAGGAAAAATTTTAGTACTAAATAATTAATTTTTTAAAATATAAGGATTAAAGTATAATATAGAGCAAAATCTAGGAATCAAATTGTAAATTTCCCAAAAAAATGTTTAAAAAGCTGTGTTTAAAAAAAAAAGGACTGAAAATGCATGGGATGCTCCAAACTTAGGATGATCCATCAAATTGAACTTAAAAATTAACTATTAAATTACAGAAAGAAATTTTATCATGAGTTTTAATTTAATAATATTCAGTTATTTTTAGAATTATAAAATTTTAAATTTTAGTTTTAATTGAAATTAAATCAATAAAAAACAGACTCATAATATAAATTTATCACAAGATAAAAAAAATATAATAAACTCAACAATTTTAAAAAAATTATTAAAATATAGACTTCATTTATTTTGTAAAAAAATATTTATATATAATAAATATTTTTTAAAATTATTATTTTATACAATGAAAATATTTTTTAATGTTTGGAACATATTGATAATAATTAATTTATTGCATATGAAATATACGTCCAAAATTAAATTAAGCCACAAGAAAAATAAAGAAATTATGAATAAAAATTAATATTTTTAAATCAATACTACTATTATTATTATTATCTACAATTTTTAGTAAAAATATTTAATTAAATTATTTGTAAAAAAAAAAAAAGCAGATGTATCCAAAAAAATAATTAAATTCATTCCAGATCTCATGTCATCGTGAAAAGCCAAGCTAAAGCAGGCAAAGGCTAATTTGTTCAATGTTGATCTCATATCATTTTCAACCTTTGCCCAATTATGAAGTCTCGATAAAAGCTTTTTACCTGGCCATAGCTTAGTGCAAAGGCTAATTTGGTTGGAATCCTTGCATAACAATTGAGAATGATGAACCATTTTTAGTTTAGTCTTTTGACCGATTGAGGATTGTTTATGAAGAGGTTAAACCAATTTATAAATTTTAAAAATAAATTGAAATATATATTTATGATATTTTTTTAAGCTTATAAGTTAAAAAAAAATTGAGGGATTAATTTTTTTTTTATTTGAGTGATTATATATTAATTTGATAAAGCATTTTATGCTACTCTTATTTTATTTTTAAATTTTTATTATATATCTCATTTAATATATTTTAATAATTTTAACAATAAATGTGTTTATAAATTACTGTTTACTAAATACATTAGTTACTTATTAACCACTTATAAACATTTTAACTAAATAACGTAATTACTAAAATCTTAAATGCTTATAAGTTTATAAGTTACAAGCACTAATACAATATAATTAATTATGTAATGAAATCAAAATTGTAATGAAATGCATTGTAATTATCTTTGTATTTTTATATTTAATTATAAAATAAAAATATAAGTAGTATAATGTAATGATAATTTTAATTTTAATATTTAATTTGTTTATAATATTAATAATAAATGATGGTAGTTGCAACGATTGATAGTTAAATGGTAATAATGGCTAAATAATTACAAAGTGATAGTAAAGGCGGTGGCGGCGATGACAGCAATAATAGTGGTTCAAAGGTGGTGGTATCAAGTTGAAATACTGATAATGATAGTAGTCATGTAGTAATAGAGATGGTCAAATGGTAGTGATGGTTATTATAACAGGGGTAATTATGGTGATAATAGCAATAATAGTAGTGGTGACAATATGGAATAGTGATGGTAGTAACAGTAGTAGCTAAATGGTAGTTGTCAGCAACGGTGGTAGTGGTAGTGTTAATAAATTAAAAAATTAAAATTATATTTATTTTCATATATAACGATTATTACATCACTTTAATTATAATTAATTATATTATATAATTTTTATTTTATTATATTAAAATTTTTTATATTACAAAATAACGTAATTAAAATATACAATATAATTATAATTACATTATAATTTTAATTACATTATAAATCTAATTATTTTAAATTAATTTTTATAATTTAAACTGAACACTTTCATAAATTAAGATCAACAATTCAAAAAACTTAATTGCATAGTTAGGTGATATTGACACTATAAATTAAGTTTTTTTTTCTTAAGTACCTTCTACTAGTTAAAGATGAATGAAATGTCTTTCTTTAAATATAAAAAAAATTTTTGAAGCATTAAAAAATTTTTTTTTGACACTTAATAATTAATTTTTAAAAATATTATACATTTTTAATAATTTAATTTAAAATTATTTAGAGTAGAGAAAGAGAATTCATATAGCTGACAAAAAAATTTTCAAGGTTTGAATAAGTAATTTTTAAATTTTGAGTTTGTATAGTATTTTCACACTTTTATCATTAATACACTCTTTATTAATTTTCTTATTTATCTTTTACTAATTTTTATGAAACAAAATGTTTAAAACATTTTAATTTTTCAAACATTACTCTTATAATACAATTGACTAGCATTATTTTATTCTTAAATAATAATAATAATAATAATAATAATAATAATAATATATTTTTTTAAAATTAAAGTCGAAACTTTTTATTTTCAAAAAATTTATGAAAATAATTTCTTATACAATTACAAATTTATTAATTTTGTTTTGAATTTGACACTTAAAAATCTATTCTAAAAAAAAATTGGCTTTTTTATATTCTTGTTATTTTTCCTTCTTGCACATTTTTTTTTAATTTATAATTTTATTTTGTAATGAAAATAATTTCATTTAAAAGAATAAAAAAAATATATATATAATATTACAAAAAATTTTATTAAAAATATTTATAAGTGTTTAAAAAAAACCTTTGGAAAGTATTTTAAAAATTTATAAAATTAAAAAAATATTATAGGTATATATATATATATATATATATGCTAAAACGTTTTTATGAAATATAAGTTTTTTTTTTATTGTAAAATACAGAAAGAGATTTGTTGACTTTAAGAGATTAATTAGAATATCTAACAATTTTAAGTGAATCATTAAAATGTGAAATTAATAGATTAAATATTTCAAAATATTTAGTGACTTTAATAGCATTAAAAAGTGATTTATTTAAACTTTAAGGGACTAGTAATTGAATAAGCATATCCCCATTTATTAATGAAACTGCTCGAATTTCCACATCTAAAATATATATGGTTAAAAATTAATAAATTTTGTAATTTTATTAATTTAGTCCTAAATTTTAAAATTAATTTTAATTTTAACAATTAATTTAATTAGATGATGTAACACCCCAAAATTTTATTATTTATGAGTATTTTTGGTATTTTAATTTTATTTAAATTTTAGGAATTTTTCGAGATTTTTCGGATTTTAAAAATCGGGTTCGATTTTCCGAAAATATAAACTTTGATGATTTTTAAAAATTAATTTAAAGACCACGTGGCAAAACTAAAAATATATTTGGAGTCTACGTATTTTTCTGAGTTTTATGGAATTTTTTCGAAATTTTTGGACCTCGTTTTCGGTCCCGAGGCAGAGTAAAAATTCAAAATTTTGTATTTCGAATCGAACCGGCCGAATCGAACCGGACCGGATCGGACCGGTCGAATCGGACCGGCCCTTTTCCTTCTTCCTTTTTCTTCTCCCGCGCGCGATGGCTCTCTCCCTTTTCTCTCTCGTTTCTCTCTCCTCTCCGCCCCCAGCCGCCGGCCAGCCGCCGCCAACGGCCAGAGCGCCGCCGCTTAGCTCGATCGGCCGCCCGCGCCGCCGGAAAGCGCGGAAAAGCGTGGCGCCCTGGCGCGCCGACTTCTCCGGCCAAATCCGGCCGATCCGGCCACCGATTGGACCGGGTCTTGTGTCCAAAATCATCTACTCGGCGAGAGCTTTCCATAGACACCAAGAACGCCGAAATCCATCGAGCGGATTGTCCGATTTTTGCTCGGGAAGATTTTAGCCCATTTCGACTTTTGGGCTAGATTTCTCGAAAACCGTGAATCCCACGAGAAAACCGAGGCCACCAGCACGCTCCATTCGTCGAGAGCTTCGCAACGACATAAATTTCGAATTTTTCCGACACCGTTTTTCGGTGGGTCCCACGGGACTTCGCAGTGTATTTTTGAGCATTAAATGAGCTTAGAAAATTCTGAAAATTTTATGTACTAACCCCCGTGTTATGGGCTTCGTGTAGGTATCCTCGATTCGCGGAAATTCGACAGTTGACCGTTCGCAAATTTCGGGCGCATGGACGTTCTGGAAAAGTCTCCGAATTGGACCGAGGTTTTGGCTAGCCCCATTGTCGACGCCCGGCGCGTTCCCGAAGTCGGAATCGGCAAAGGTAAACCCGAACCTTGTTTTTACGTAATTTTCTAGTGCTTAAATAGGATTAAAAATTCATAAAATATTCGTGGTAGCTTAGAAAATTACGATTCTTTTTGCAATAGCTTAGTAATATTGCTAAGGACCGCGGGGCAAAGTTTTATAATTTTTAGAGCTCGTTTGGGCAATTTTTGCAAAAATGATCAGTAATAAGGACTAAATTGAAATTTTACATATTGTGATGAATGATTGATTTGATGGGCCCAGGAGGGGCTGTGTGTTGTGATTGAGTTGTGGCTATATGGATTGTGAGTATAGAAGTGTATTTTGAGCCCTTTTGCAGGTTGGGTAGGTCCTAGGTATAGGGGAGACTCTGCCGGATTTTCGGCACGACTTAGGACGTACTTGATCTTTTTCTTTGTTTGTATTGAGTCAAATTTATTAAATAAATGTAATGTAATTGTCAGGTGAGCCGGGACAGCCTTCTTCCTCCGCCCAGCCGCCACAGTAAATTGTCGTCAAGTCTGTGAGTAAAATATTGATTTTAATTGTAATTTCGATATTATTATATGTTCAGCATGCCCATGCATCACTTATATGCATATATTTATGTAGTTAAACTCTAGGCACGATTTATGTTGCATTCATAACTGTTAACGTGCCATGAGTGTTGTTGTGGTAATTTGGAGCAGTGTGCGTGTGTTGGCGTGCGTGTGATGTGGTGTGGACTATGGATAGGACGGGGTAGTCACGGCTTGAGTTCTTCGCTGGGACCCGTTCCTTCGAGGGGTAGTCACGGCTTGAGTTCTTCGCTGGGACCCTCGATTTGGTTTATTAAGCGAAAGTCCGGCTTGAGTTCTTCGCTGGCACCAGGTTGGATTTAAGAGAGCTGTATAGGGGATCAGCTCCCATATGTTATGATTGATGCTACAGGGTGCGTGAGTGCTCCAAATTACCTTTTTGATGTTATGATGTGAAAATGTTGATTATGTTGCATTTCACTCTACAGGGTGCATTAGTTCAGATAGTTATAGAGATTATAGTTAAGATTGATATTTTACTCTCTGAGTCGAACGCTCACTCCCGTTCAAAAATTTTTACAGGCCACAGGAGGATATTTTATTCTGGGTTAACCTGCTTTTCTACTTCGCAGGTTGTTTATCAATATTTGTGTAATTTTATTTACTCCTAGAATTTCCGCATGTGTTAGCAGTAATTATTTGAATTTGGTCTGTAATATTATTATCATGTTGGACCTGTAAACTTAATATTCTATGTCTGTTTTGATGGATTGGATGAGGGAGCTGAGCTCCCATTTATTTCTATGATGATGAGTATGTTGAGGGTGAGCTGAGCTCCCCAATTGACTATATATTGTGTTTACAGGTCGGGTGAGTCGAAAACTCCCCGTTGGAAAGTCCATTTTATGGCCGGACTCTGTCCGTTTGTTTTCCTGAAATTGGGCCCAAATGGGCCTTAGAATTGGGTAAATGAACAGTTAGGCTTACTACGGGCCTCGGGGGCTTTAGGCTGGCCCAGGTCCTAGTGCCGGTCCGGCCCATAGGTTGGGTCGTGACAGATGATTTAGTTGATAAAAATAATTTAAATATTTACCAACGTTATTAATATTAATCAATCATTTATTTTTTTTATCATTTTAGTAAATCAAATAAAATTATTATTTTAGTATATCAAATACTTATTATTTTAGAAGTTATAATTAAATTTATTTTGGTTATATTATTTACTAATATTATATGTTTAAATATTTGAATTTTTTTTATTTATTAAATTTTAAATTTGAGATAAAATGATGAGAGATACATAAACTAAAAGTATAATAGAAAGAGAGAAGGGAAAAAAATTAAAATTAAGATTACAATATTAGATATATTATTCAATTACTATAATTTTTTATTAATAGGAATTTTTTTCAAAATTAATAAAGATATTAAAATTATTGAACAAATTAATAAAATTAAATGGAACAATTAAAATTGATAATATATAAATGAAAATATTTGAATAATATTCAAAGAATACCTATTTAATTATTTTTTATTCTTATTAATACACATGCTTTAATACAACTAAAGTTGTGCTCTTTTTTTCTACACACTGCATTTTAGTACAAAGTATTCACAATACTCTTCAATGAAAAGAATTTCAATCCTACAATTATCATTTGAAATAATAATTTTTATAAAAATATTTAATTTAAGTTATAAATAAATAATTTTACTTTAGATTCAATGCCAAAGAAATATATAATAACTTTAGATTTGCTCTAACTATAGTTGATTTATTATTATTATTTAGTTTATTGGGCATCTTTTATATATATATATATATATATATATATATATATATATATATATATATATATATATATATATATATACTTTTTTAATTTTATGGTTAATTTATTTATTTATTTATTTTGCAGCAATTGGAGCATATGTGATGAAAGAAAAATAAAAATTTCTTGGAGTTTCAGAAATTCTGAAAATGAAATGCACATAGAAAAAGAAAATAATTCAATAATTAAAATTTTAAATATTAAAAATTAGAAAATTAAAAAAATTAGAAAATAAAATAGTAATATAAAATGAACTTTTAAGATTTAATAATATGATTAATTAATATGATCAACTTTAATATAGATGTAGAATATAGATAAATAGATGCAAATATGAAATGGTTTCTCTTTATTTTTTATTTACTATAGATATGTAGATAAGTAAGATCTCAAATTAATATTAATTATAATTATACAAATAATTGAAGTCTAATTAACGATATTTAATATTTTTTAATTGTTCTCAAAAAAAATTTAATATTTTTTAATTATTCAATAACTGAAAGTTAATTTCAATTTTAAACTATCATTAATTCATTTAGACTATTTAATTAATACTATTTATTATTATTTTATCACTAACCTATATATCTATATAAAACAGAAATGTATTCTTATAGTAGTATCACGTGACATTCTATTTCATAATATTATCATGTGTCATTATCTATTATAATCAAGTAATTTTCTCTATTAAATTTTCCCTATTTTTATTTATAAGAGGTTCATTAACTCCAAATTATAATTAAAGAGAAAAAAAAAATCAAATTATACGTTAATAAATAATGAAATTTGAAAAAGAAAAAAAAAAGTGTAAAAAAATATCATAACAACCATTAATTTATTAGCAAAGGTAAAGGCTCAAGCCAATAGCTAGGGATGTCAGTGCCATTGCTCAATCCTAGCCCTTGGGGTCAAAGAAGACTTTACAAAGACTGCGCCAGAGGATCTTTATAGACGTCAAATTCAATTTCATGATGAAACTTCTTAAAAACAGGATTAAAGTAGGCATACACTCACACACACAAGACATATTAAATTTAATTAATTAATTAATAATATTAAAAATTACAAAATAAAAAGGTCATATATAATGAATAATTAAGATAATTATATTTTTAATTTCATAATTTATTATTTATGAATATTAATTTTTAAATTTAAAAAATCTTAATTGGTCCAATCAAATTTATTAATATATTTATATTACATTATATAGATATTAGTTAATATTATTTAACTAATAATATTAAAAATTACAAAATATAAAAATATTCATATATAATAAATATAATAATTAAGATAGTTATATTTTCATTTTCATAATTAATTATATATAAATATTAATTTTTAAATTTAAAAAATTTAAATTGGTTTGATTAAAAAATTAGAAAAAAATTAAAGAAAAAAAGAATACTAAATCAAGAGAGTATCACTTTCTATTAAAATAGATCTATTAAAATGGCTCTAATCCCCATCAATGAGAGATCATTATCACAAGATAAAAGTTGAATTTATTCTTAATTTCACTTTTTTTTATATATATATTTTTAGGTTTTTCTTTTATTAAAAAAAATTTATTCATGACTATTATTTAATTGATATATAAAAATAAACTAAAAATTATTTAAATAAACTAAAAATTATTTTATATCATTTAAATGTGTTAATTTATTAATTTTTAAATAAATAAGCAGAACAATATTCAAATCTATAAAATATTTATATTTCTTTATTTAAAATTGAATATGATTAAAAAATTTTAAAAAAATATATAACTATTATTGAGAAATAGCAATTGGTGAAAATAATTAACAATGAATGATACCAAAATGAATATTTATGATTTTATTATTAATTTAAATTGATAAAAAATTAAAACAATATTTTTTATGTGATCCATAAAAATTTATTGTGGATATATATATGTAAAATAGATAATAAATAGATAAAAATTCACTGAAATTTATCTTTTGTGAGAATATTTTGACATTTAAATTAAAGTTAATATAAAAAAATAATGTGTTTTAAATACTTTGTATAAAAAATATTACACTTGCTAATTTTGTTAAATTTTAAATAATAATAATACAATTTTAGAATGGGAAATTCAATTAGGAAGGAGACAAATATACAACTTTTTAGACTTTTGATGAGGGCATGTAATAAAGGAATCCAGCGCTGAAAAAGACCAAGTTGGTGAAGGTTAGTGTACCCACCTTCTTAATTTATATTTGAATTTTTTAATCCTATTAATTATATAAATATTTAAATATAAATTTTATTGTGATATAAATTGTAATTAATGATAAATAATTATAATTTTATATGAAGAAATTTATTTTTTTAATAAAAATTTAGGTGGGGAGAAGCTCTCCAATGTAATGAAGATATAGTATAACTTCACTTAGAGATTATAATTTATATATTATTTATAAAGAGAAATAATTAATAAAATTTAAATTTTTAATTTAATGAGTACTAGAAATTTAAAAAAAAATTATTAAATAAGTCTGATATACTAAGTTAGTTTAATAATTTTGTGCTCTCAACCAATAAAAATATAACACATGTCTTTTATGTCATTATAAGCACTATTTCAGTCAAGAGTCTCTTTTATATATCACATGTGTTACTCAATCATCAATCTGATTTGGTATACCAATTCATCTAATAATTTCTCCAAAATTTGTACATTTCAATTGTATTTAACAAAAATAATTTAAATAAAAAATAAGAATATTTAATTTATGATTTGAACTAAATAAAATAATTACTGATATTTCTTTTTTTTTTTCAGAAAAATAGAGATGTGTGCAATTAACAAGAAAGGAAGAGATGCTGATTTTAACTTTTTTTTTTTTTTATTGCTAAAAAAGCTGATTAGATTATTTTTGTTTCTCTTTCTTTACTCTTGGTGTTCTCCCATTCCTTTCCCATCTTCAATTTCCTTTCTTTTTGTTTTCCATATTATTATAATCTAATATATTATTGCTAGAGCTTCATCTAAATAGTAATTTATTTTTTAAAATATTTTTCTTAACAAAGTTTATTATTATTTTTAAATATTAATCTTACTTATAAATTGATCAAATTAATATATAAATTTTAAAAATAAGATAATTTATTTGTTTATAATAATTTTTTAACTTGTAAGTTAAATTTATAAATTAAAAAAAAAAATCGAGAAACTCAACTTTTTATTTTGATACTTATAAATTAATTTGACTAAATATTTCACTATATTATTCTTATTTAATTTTCAAAATTTTATTATAAATCTCATTTAATATCTTTTTGGTTATTTTAATAATAAATACGCTTATAAACTATTTTTTACTAAATATATCAATTATTTATCAGTTACTTATAAGTACTTTAATACTTATAAATTAAATATGTAATTACTTAAAATTTTAAATGTTTATAAACACTTATAAGCTTATTTTTATAAGTTAAGTGTCACGACCCAACATATGGACCGGACCGGCACTAGGACCTGGGTCAGCCTAAAGCCTCCGAGGCCCGTAGTAAGCCTAACTATTCCTTAACCCAACTCTAAGGCCCAATTGGGCCCAATTTCAAGAATTCAACCGGACAGAGTCCGGCCATAAAATGGACCTTTCAACAGGGAGTTTTTGACTCACCCGACCTGTAAACACAATATATAATCAATTGGGGAGTTCAGCTCACCCTCCACATACTCATAACAACATAAAAATAAATGGGAGCTCAGCTCCCTCATCCAGCCCAACACACATGCATAAAATAATAAGTTTACAGGTCCAAAATGACAATTTATATTACAGACCCAATTCAAATAAATATTTCTAACACATGCGGAAATTCTAAGAGTTAACAGGTTTATACAAACATTAATAAATGACCTGTGAGGGAGAAAAGCAGGTTAACCTCAAAAATATCCTCCTGTGGCCTGGAAAAATATTGAACAGGAGTGAGCGTTCGACTCAGAGAGTAAAATATCAATTTTAACCATAATCTCTATAACTATCTAAAGCTAATGCACCCTGTAGAGTGAAATGCAACATCAGCAATATTTTCACATCATAACAGCAAAAAGGTAATTTGGAGCACTCACACACCCGATAATGTCAAACAATACATATATGGGAGCTGATCCCCTATACAGCTCTCTTAATCCAACCTGTGCCAGCGAAGAACTCAGCTCGGACTTCCACTTAAATAACCAAATCGGGGTCCCAGCGAAGAACTCAAGCCGTGTCTACCCCGAAGGACCAGGTCCCAGCGAAGATCTCAAGCCGTGTCTACCCGTCCTATCCATAGTCAACACCACATCACATGCACGCCAACGCACGCACACTGCTCCAAATTACTACAACAACATCCATGGCACTTTAACAGTTGTGAATGCACATAAAATGTGCCTAGAGTTTAACTACATAGATACATACATATAAGTGATGCATGGGCATGCTTAAACATATAATAATATCGAAATTACAATTAAAATTAATATTTTACTCACAGACTTGTGGTGATCCTTTGTGGGGTGAGTGAAGAAAGAAGGTCATCGCCACGACAATTTTATTACAATCATTTAATAAATTTGACTCAATACAAACTAAGAAAAAGACCAAAGACGTCCTAAGTCGTGCCGAAAATTCGGCAGAGTCTCCCCTATACCTAGGACCTACCCAACCTGCAAATGGGTTTAAAACACACTTCTATATCCACCAACCATACACCCACAACTCAATCATATCACACAGCCCCTCCTGGGCCCATCCAAACAGTCATCAATCACAATATGTAAAATTACAATTTAGTCCTTATAATTGATCCTTTTTGCAAAACTATCCAAATAAACTCTAAAAATTTTAAAACTTTGCCCCGCAGTCCTTAGCAATATTACTAGGCTAATGCAAAAAGAATTATAATTTTCTAAGCTACCACGAATATTTTATAGAATTTTAATCCCATTTAAGCACTAGAAAATTACAAAAAAATAAGGTTCGGGTTTACCTATGCAGATTCCGACTCCGGGGACTCGCTCGAGACGTCTGACAAAGGTGGGGTAGCCAAAATCTCGATCTGATTCCAAGACTTTTTCGGTAGCCGGTCTGTTGGCCGGAAATTCACAAACCCAGACAACTATCGAATTTCCGTGAATTGAAGATACATACACGAAGCCCACAATACGAGGGTTAGTACATAAATTTTACGGAATTTTCTAAGCTCATTTAATGCTCGGAAAAACATTACAAAATTCTGTGGGACCCACCGAAAAACGGTGTCGAAAAATTTTGAAATTTATATTGCCGCAAAGCTCTCGACGAGTGGAGCGCTCTGATACTCTCGGTTTTCTCATGGGGTTTACGGTTTGCGAGAAATCTAGCCCAAAAGTCAAAATGGGCTAAAACTTTCCGGACAAAAATTGGACAAACCACTCGATAGATTTTGGTGTTCTTGGTGTCTATGAAAAGCTCTCGAGGTGTAGATGGTGTTTGACACAAAACCCGACCTAATTGGTGGCCAGATCGACCGAATTTCGGCCGAGAATACAAAACGGCGCGCGCGCATTGGGTGTTCTTTGCGCGCATTTTCCGGTCGCCTGGAGCGTCGGCCGGCCATGGGGAGGTGGTGGGGCGGCGCATCGGTGAGGTGGGGTGGTTGGGGAGGCGGCGGCACGGCCTGGGAGTGAGGGAGAAGAGAGAAAACAGGAGGGGAAGGGGGAGAGGTCGGGCGGGTGAGGGAGAAGAAGGAAGAAAAAGAAAAGAGCCAGTCCGATTCGATCGGTTCGATCCGGTACGGTTCGATTCGGTCAGTTCGATTCAGGATACAAAATTTTGAATTTTTACTCTGCCTTGGGATCGAAAACGAGGTCCAAAAATTTCGAAAAAATTTCAGAAAACTCAGAAAAATTCGTAGACTCCAAATATATTTTTAGTTTTGCCACGTGGTCTTTAAATTAATTTTTAAAAATCATCAAAGTTTTTATTTTCGGAAAATCGAACCCGATTTCTAAAATCCGAAAAATTTCAAATAATTTCCTAAAATTCAAATAAAATAAAATATCAATATTTACCCAAAAATAATAAATTTAAAAATTAGGGGGTGTTACATTAAGACGAAATACTGTCTTAATTAGTAAGAAATTGGAGAAGCGAACTTAAAATTTACTCTATTAAATAAATGATATGCTTCTAGTAAGGCAAATTTATCGATATTTTTAATAAAATCTATCAATGTTTCTTAATTGTGTGATTATTAACTTTATGCTTGTCATTAACTTTTGAGAAAAGTATTTTGGAATTTTTGTGCAACTTTTTTTAAATAAGTTACATAATCAGAGGCTTTTAAAATAGGATAAGCATGAAGGTGGTTGATTCATAAAATTTTTATGAAAAATGTTTATATAGAGATAATAAGCTAATTAAATCTTCTCTCTTAATATTCAAAAAAAAAAAAAAAAAAATAATTTCTCTTAATAATCTGGCTTTGCTAGTCCCTACTAGTGTGTTCAACAACAGACAAAATGTTGTCTACAGTCATTAACATGCATTATTCGTACACATTTGGACTATATTTCTTGGGGGGTCCTTAGTTAAAGATGCTATATAGCCATTCAAGTGGGAAAATAATATTATTAAAAATAAAATATAAATTAAATATATATAATATTTTAAAAAATGAAAAATAAATATGAAAAATTTAACATTGAAATTCTAAAATTAATCTTTGAATTATTAGTCTTTAATATAAATCAAACATGGATTTATTAATAATAAGCAGTTATTTAATCAAATTTTATTTTTTTTATATTTTATATGTTAGAATTAAAATAACAAAAAATTAAAATAATAAAATCTTTAAATAATGTTGTTAAAACAAGGAGTTGGTGATATGAAAAATAAATAAATAAATAAATAAAGCTACTTAAGGTGGTGTATCATTTTTTTTTGCAAGGAAAGTAAAGCACATAATACATTTAGATGGTAAAGAACATCAAAGTTTTCTTTAAGCCTAGTTAATCTCAAATCCCAAACCTTCTAACAAAATGAAAATGAAATCACATTTTGCATTGATTTTGTTTTTTCTTCAATAGGTTAATTTTTTTTTTAACATAGAAAAAATGGACATAAAGAAATTGATTATATGTCTAATATAAAATATTACATCTTTCACATTCATACACATTTGGAAAGATCATCACACTTATATTCAGACTAAAATTTAGAATACTTTTTAAATTGAATGAATCTCTCTTTTATCTCAGTGAACTAATCATTATAGACATAAAGTTATAAATCCCCTGTGCTCTGTTTGGATAAATTATTGGGAAGGAAGGAAAATAAAAAAAGAAAAATTTTTCTTATTTTTTATCATTTATTTTCCCACCTTGTGTTTAAATAAGTAGAAAATAAAGGATGAAAAATAAAAAATACAAAGGAAAATTTACTTTTTAGAGTGATTTCTTATTTTCTCTCCAAAATAAAATATGACAAATTTTTCTTTCCTTCTTTATCTTCCTTCTAATAAAAGAAAGGCCTTTTAAAACTTTTTTTTTTCTCTTGTTATTTTCCTTTCTCTTTCTTTTTCACCTATCTCAACAAAGTGTTAATCTTTTACGGTATAAATACAGTTATTTAAGTATATATTTTTACATTAACAATATTAGACATACACAAATTAAATTCTAAACAAAATTTTGATATTTAATTATAATTAATTAAAACTTTTAATTTTTAATTTTATAAAGCTTAATTTAGATGATTTCAATTAATATAAATAAAATCGCATGGTCACGTTGCTTGCCTCAATTTGATTTGATTTTTTTTATTTTTATAATTTTTTAGAAAGAATTTATTCAGCACAACAGTTATATATATAACGGTTGATTATGATTCACATGAAAAATTACCATAATCGATAATGATAATACAACCATTGTAACAATAGTTATATTTTAAAAATTTTATTTATTTGGGGGTTCAGCTTTCAATTTTTGAGTTCTTATTCATGACCTCAAAGTCTCACACTCCCCCAGAAAATAAATTCAAAGGGATCATCAATAAGTGCCCAAGATTTGGACAATAGGCCTAAAGAGAAAGAGAAGTGAATAACACATTCATGGACTTGAATGAGTTAGATGTCTCAATCTATATATTGAAGTCCAATCTTTTGATAACTGAGTTGGGCTTCAGGTTTTTTCCTTATCCACCAAATCAGATTCATCTCTATTAAACCCTAAACTCAAACCTTCAAAGTTCAATCCTTGGGTAGAAAAACGAAATTGCTAGCACCAGCCATGAACAGAGCTGTTCTCAGAAATGTCTCACTGCATATTCCCAACCATCTTCTCAATCCTCTAAAATCCATAACAAATCCTATCTCATCATCATCTATATTTGTTTCTTGGACTCTTTCTACACTCAGATTCTGCTCGTCTGATTCTGATTTATCTCATAAAGAAAATTTCACTCAGACCCAGAAGCAACATGGTGGAGTTGAGGATGTTGATGGCGTGAGTAACCAAGGTAAAGAAAATGGAATTAAAAGCTTGTGGTTCTAGTTGGTTTCTGTTTGGCTGGTGGGAAAATGGTGGAAAATACATATGGGGGATTAAAATTTGTGTGATGTGATATGGTTGCAGAGCTAAAGAGGCGGATAGAGAAGTACTGCGAGGGGGATGAAGAGGCGATTCCTTCAATATTTGAAGCCATATTGAAGAGGAAATTAGCAGGGATTAAAGATGAGGACTACGAATTGATGGAAGAAGTTAGGCGGAAATCTCCAAGTGAGAATTTTGATTCTGATTCCGATGAATTGAATGATTCTGATGGCGATAAAAATTGATGCAAAATTGCAATTATAGAAATCAAGGTATGTATTGTTATTGGCTAAAATAATTTTGAGTTCTATAAATAATTATAAATGTCATAAATCTTGCTTCTTCCGGTCACTTCCTCAGGAAATTTGCCTGTTCCAATGAAATTTTGCAATGTGCTTCGTCTTGTAATTTTCTTCACCAGGCAATTTCCTAGGCAAGGTCTCCATGCAAATAAGTAAAGTACAACTCTTGAATTATAGAAATGTTCCATAAACCTTCAGGTAGAAACCTCAAATTAAGACAATTATAAAATTGAAGACGCCCTGGGAAAGCTCCATTTACAATCTCGGTCCTTTCTACTAGATCATCTGAAGCAAATTTTCTAGCTCGAGAAATCCACTTGCTTGGCAAAACTCTTTACGAATGAGCTTTGCCTTGGAGGCTTTCCAAAGTTCAACATGTTTTAATTTGTGAAAGAATTGAAGAAAAGATTGGTTCTCCAAGAGATCAGAAAGACATAGTACTAGAGTAGTTAGGTTTTTCATGGAGGGAAGCCGATGAAGTGCGCCTTTGCTGACTTGTTCTGCAGATAAGCAAGGGACGATTAGCCGCGGGTACACAATCATCTGGTCCTGGTATTGAAGAAAGAACCGTTAGCTTCTTCTTGTAAATATCTCCTTCTCTGCCTTTTTCCCTTAACCAGCTTGCTCAATCCCGTCCCTCCCCTTGTGCTTGTCTTTAAGCGCTGGTGAAAAGAAAGAGTAAGCGTTGGTAAAGAAGCACGAGTCGAAGGGTGAATCCCTTAAACTTAATAGAATATCCCTGTTCGAGTTCGTATTCAAGCTAAGTAGATTAGCCGATGGAGAAAAGAGCGAGGAGAGTTTCTTCCTCTGTCAATTGACAAGGGATGTTCCGTAGGTGAATTCCTTTACTCTAAGTGGAGCAGGATAGTAAGAAGGCACATGCTTTACGACTTAAATTTTCGTTTAAGTTTTAAAAAAATAATAAAAAAAAATAAATTATAGAGTGGGAAATGCAATTAGAAAGCAGACAAATATAAATACAACATTTTAGACTTTTGATGAAGGCATGTAACAGGGTAATATAATGCTGAAAAGACCAAAGTTTTATGGCAAATGTTCAATTTAGCTTATATTTATCGGGAAAGTTTAATTTAATTTATTTTTAATTTTTTGTTTATATCATTTTTTATTTAAATATATTAATTAAAAAGTTAAAATTAAATAAAAATTAAAATTAACAGATTTTATTTATAAAATATTAAATAATGAAATTATTTTCTAAATCTGTTTTTCAATAATATGTAAAATAATTTTTTTTTAAAATAGCATTTTTATTTAAAATTTAATGTCAAATGAGATTTAAATATATCTATGTTTTTAATTTAAATTGAAATTTTTTATAATGTATTTAAATATATATTTTATTCTAATATAAACTCTACAAACTGTGATTACTAAATTCAAATAAAGCATGATAATGTTTGATCTAACTCAGATAATTACTAACTAATCTAGTTGGTTTTTTTTTTTAATGCTGATTTCAATTTTTTTTAAACTGCTAAAAATGGTTATTAGATGATTTCAACTTTCCCATCTTTCTTCAATTCCTTTTCTTTTTTTTTTTTAAATCTAATATTATTTCTAGAGCTATGTGGACTCTAATTAGGGAATTTTATTATTTATATGATATAATATTTTAAGATATTAATAGTCTATCAATATTTTTAAGATCGTACATGATTAATTCAAATTATACGATTTATTTATTTATTTTTATAAATTGAGTTCAATTGGATTCGAAACTTTAAGTGTTATAACCTTAGAGACAACTTCAATACCTCGTTAATATTTTTAATTTAAAATTTTTAATATAATAATTTATAATTAGATCAAATTATACCTACGATCTTCAAAATTTAATCATACAAAATCATATGTATAAGGGTGCATTATAAAAAAGTTGATTATTATGAATGATTTGTGCATTATAAAATCAAAGGAGTGAAGTGCCTCCTCGTTGCTTTGTACTCATCTCGTTGATTCTTTGCTCTGCGACGCATCTCATCGCTTTTGTGTCCCCGCATGTTGTGTTGCTTCTCCAGTTATTAAAGACTCGCCCTTACCTCTAGCCTGTTACGTCCTCAGTCTTCTCGTCCATTCAAGGTGAGATCAAGACTTTTTTCAATCATTCAACTCATGGATCAGTCAAATGCTCATCGATTCGCGTGTTGCATGTTCAAGACTCCTCTCCTTTGCTTCAACTCGCTTGTTGCATGTTGGTGATTTTATGTTTTAAAATTAAGAATTTGCAAATTTGTGAATTGTGATTTTAAATTTGCAGATTTGTTTAGGTAGAAATGTATTTGAGTTATTTGAACAATGTAATTTGAGTTAATTTCTTACTTTTTTTCATTATATTTTGGTGATTTTGTATTTGAGTGACTTTTTGTTGTGATTTTGGGGAAGTTTTGCTCTGTAATTGAGGAGAAGAAAATGTCCCATAACTGACAGACCGAACTGGAAAAATTCAATTTAGTTTGATTCGATTTAATTATTAGTTCAATTTGACTTAAGTTCGTAAAAATACACTTTTCAATTATTTGGTTTTTATGGTTTGGTTCAATTTAGAACTTAATCAATAGGTTGTACACACTTCTAGAAGACAGTAAAGGTATAAATAAGCCCTTAAAGTATTCAAAAATACAATTAAGCTCTTGAATAAAGTTTAGGCTCAATTAGACCCTCAACCTTTAATTAAATCAATCAAATCCCTTTTATTTCAATTTTGTCCTATTAAATTCAATTTTCATCACGCGTAGACGTTAAAAAACACACATCCATCTATTTTTGCTATTGTTTCTTCTGAATTGAGTTTCTTTGTGGTGTCAGGAATACAACCATTTAGTCCAACTTGATTTGTAATGCTCACCCCAACATCAAACACAAATTCCTCCATATAATATTATCAAAATTACCCAAATCGATTCCCTTGATAGCAACAGTAATAATATATAGATTCAAACAAACGAATTTCTCGTGGCATTGAGAAATGGGTTTGTGTACAAGTGGTATGACTATGAGATGGGAAGACTCTGAAAATGGTCTCTGTGGAAGGTGATTTTCATGGGTCTGTGGAGGTCCAAATGAGAAGCTGGGTTTGAGAGGGGGAGGGAGGAGGGTGGAGGAAGGAACTGTTACAGGTGATAATGAATCAAGGAGGAGAAGCAATTAATAACAATAACATTGAACAGAGAGGTAGAAGATGTACAGCTTCTGACAGTGCTCGGGCAATTTTGATGTCAGCAACGAGGTGACGTGGGGTGCTCAAGAGGTCCTAATGCTCAACTCCTCGTGAGAGCAACTAGTGGCAGCAAATGGAGCTCATATTTGTGCTGAGATGAGTGAGTTGCATGTGTTCCATGGTCGAAGAAGCGTTCTCATGGTAACATAGAAGATCCATTTCGCAAGCCTAAACCTGGAAGTGGTGGACAATGGAGAAACATTTTAATTGGCATTTCAATAGATATGAATGAGAAATCCTTCTATATTGAGGATGCAGTAGGGAGAATTGATGATAATAGTGACGCTAACATAAAATTTGCTCACGCCATTGGATTGAAGTTCTTTGTCCCTGATGATTACTTCGATGCATAAAAGATTTTGGCAAGCATCTCCTGGTGGCTGGTGCAAGAGTTACTAGCATAGAGGTTCTGATCAGAATTTTACTCATATATTGATCGATTTAATGTATCCAATTATTATTCTTTTGATTTGTCACTTGAAAGATCTAAATCTAAGTAAAAAAAAAATGAAGTCATTAGAGAACTTGCTGATTGTCTAATTGGACCTCTTATATGGCTAGTGAAAGAAATTATGATAATTCATTGATGTAAATAGAAAGAATGCAACTGAAACATATACACAGATTGTTACAGGTAAATTTTGATTGTGATAAGTGTGTGTATTGGATATGAAAGTACCTTTGATAATTTTTTTTTCTTCCTTCTTTTACCGCATTTATGTGATGAGATAAATTGGCAATGAAGATCCATAGCTGCATGTAAGATTTTGATCTAAACTGTAACTTGGGGTCTACTTAAATGCTATCCTCATTTTTCACTTCTCAAATGTTGCATTAAACAATTTTTTTTCCCATGCATATGCCTGAATTACTCCTTCACTATATGCTATGATCATGTAGAAATGAATTTTTTTCTCTTCTGCATTCTATCATTTGAGATCAAAACATGATCTCAAAGCCCAGAGGTGCAAGTGGATGTTAGAATAGGATGGTCTATATATATAAAAGCTATTGCCGAGTTAAATGTGATTGCTTGTGTGATGGGATTGAGTTTGCGCACAATTTGTTTGATGAAATGCAAAAACAAAACTTTGTTTTATGGAGTGGAATTGGTGGGTCTATACAGTTGAGGTTAACAGAACATAATCTCTGTTAACTTTGGGTCTAAAAGTTTGATTTAAAAATTTTGAAAGTTTAATTTAACACAAACTTTTTTTAAGGATTTAATTATACTTTTAATTATACTTCAGTTGCTTCTTTGTACCTTTGGCTTTCTTTGTATACATTTTTTTATACATTTGAACAATATTTCTTGAAGGGTCGTTAATTAAATATGCAAATATAATCATTCAAGTGAAAAAATAATATCATTAAGGATATATATATAAATTAAATATATATCCAATAGAAAATCTTGCATTATTCATTTTCACCTTCATTTTGAAGGACTCTATTGCACTTACATTCGGATCAAAATAGTTTCAAAAAAATTATTTTATTATTTTAATATTATTATAACTAAAAATTATTAAATCTAATTTTAAATTATTTTTTTAATAATAACTGTAACAACGATACCAAACAGGTATTTAAAATGACCATTCAAAATTTGGACATAGGTCTAAAGGGACAGAGAAGTGAATAATATATTCATGGAATTGAATGAAGTTAGATGTCTTGATCTATATATTAAAGCCCAATCTTTGGATAACTGAGTTGGGCTTCTGGGTTTTTGCTTATCCACCAGATCAGAGTTATCTCCATTAAAACCCTAAACCTAAGCTTCAATAATCGGGTAAACGAAAAAGGCCGGCGCCAGCCATGAACAGAGCTATTCTCAGAAATCTTTCACTTCAAATTCGCAACCATCTTCTCGATCCTCTAAAATCCGTAACAAATACTATCACATCATCATTTATAGTTGTTTCCTGGACTCTTCCTACACAAATATTCCACTCTTGTGAGTCCGACTCATCCCATGAAGCAAAATTTGCTCGAGCCCAGAAGCGACATGGTGAAGTTGAGGATGAGGTAAAGAAAATTGAATTAAAAGCTTATGGTTCTAGTTGGTTTCTGTTTGGCTGGTGAGAAAATGGTGGAAAATATATATTGGTTTATTAAAATTTTTGTAAGTTATTGAATTGTTAGATGTGATGTGATTGCAGGGCTAAAGAAGAGGATAGAGAAATACTACGAGGGTGATGAAGAGGCGATTCCAGAAATATTTGAAGCTATATTGAAGAGGAAATTGGCAGGGATTAGAGATAAGGATGACGAATTGATGGCAGAAGTTAGGCGGAAATCTCCAAGTGTGGATTTTGATTCTGAATCCGACGAATTGAATGATTCTAATGGCGAGAAAGAATGAGGCGAAATTGCTATTACAGATTAAGAAATCAACGTATGTATTTTTTTTTTGGTTAAAATCATTTTGAGTTCTCTTTACCTGATAGGCTTTGGCTATTAAATTTTTTTTTTTTAGGGAAAATCAGAGCTTTATTAATCATTAATCAGCTTGTAACACAGAAGCAAAAAAACTTGGAACAACATTGCAGCTGGTGCTTGCTCGCATGAGACAGTGCAGCTCTAGCCAAGCAATGAGCTCTGCCATTACCCACTGCAAGGACAGATTACAATCCTGCAATAACAATGCCCTGCAATCCTTTATGACTGTGCCATGCTCAGACCAATTATCTTCAAAGGAAACAATCGCAAAGAAAACCTCCTGTGAGTCAATCTCAAACTTTGAAACCTCCCATTCTTTACATCCAATTTTTTTAACGTTTTAAAGAGAAGATATTAATTTCTTTTATATAAAATAAAAATATCATATATGTTCAAATGAGATGATTAATTTATATACGAATAAAAATTATAAATACTACTTAATATAAATAATATAAATTAAAATTTTAATTTTATTATAATTACTGATTTACTGTTAGCGATTGTCCTACTTATATATGAATTCTCTTATAATTATTTTTATATAATTTAAATATAATTATAATTCTAATATTACAATCCATCTATTTATAATATATTAATTATTTTGTAAAGTGTGTTACACGTTATTGTTCTTATTTTACATGTTCATAATTTAATTTTTTATATATAATTTTCTATTAATTTTATAATATACCATTTATAATAATTTAAAATTTAAAATAAAATAAATTTTGAAAATAATTTTCATTTTATAAATTAAACGTCTATCATATTGAAAGTATGTAATATTTTTTCATAATTATTATATATGAAGCGATGATTTTTTTTTTTAAGTTACATCAATTTCTGATTTTAGTTTTTTTTTTTTATGAAATTTCATTTTAAATTAAAATAAATTCATACCATCATTTTCCCTCTTAAATTAAAAAAAAAAGAATTTAAATGAATTTTCACTCAATCATACTTGACTTATATTTTTTGGAAAATGAATTTTTTAAAAACATTAAAAAGAATTGAATTCTTTCATTCCAATCAAAGAATTAATAAAAAAGGAAATCAATTATATTGAATTAAATTTTTGTAAAATTTTAGATTCCAATTAAAGAATTAGGAAAAGAATTTTATTTAATTTCTTCTTGTGTCTTCGTGTTTTAATATATATATATTTTTAATTTTTTAGTTTATTTACATTTTTGTGAAGTTTTAAAATATCTTTGCCCATATTGTGGTTGGCTATGGCCATGACGGCCTGCAACAAAGAACAAAATATGTCTGGTTATTGTGATTGAGATTTGTAGTCACTTTGGTGCTGCAAGTTTTAGACCAAAACCGAATCAAATTAAATAAAAATTTGAAGAAGATAAGTAATTAAATGTAGGAATTAATCAAAATTAGAATTAATAAATTTCATCAAACATGAAAACAGCACCACAACTAGCCCCATATTTTAAACAGTATGAACACCATCTACAACATATCCACTGTTAAAATTTGGTGTCAAGGAACCGTGCCAACAAGCCTCGATTGCACTAAATTCATAAAGCAAAAATTACAACAAAAAATCTCATGAAATATCTACGCAAATCCATTTTAAAAACTACATATAGTTTTATTAAACTACGCAAATCGCATCATAAGTTTAATTACCATATAATATTTTTCTTTCTGAACTAAGTCGGTATAACATACGTCTTCAGCAAACACATCAGAAGGCGTTAAACCATCAGACACCATTATAGCACAGATAAAAATAGCTTGCAAGATTTTGTGTATTCATTCACAATTGTCATGCATTGCACGCCACAACATAGAACCACTTCGTCTTCCTAATTCATCTGGAACCAAATCATGACTAACTTTGTATTTGGAGCGAAGAACACGAACCCAGAAAGACTCTGGATTTGAAACCAAACCCCAACACATTTTTAAAATAAAGGATTGGTTGAGAAGATGAATATCTCTAATACCCAAACCACCTTCATCCTTCGGCTTCTGAACATCCTGCCATGGAACTAAGGCAATCTTTCTATTACCATCCAGCGAACCCCCAGCAAATTTTGGGCAAGCCTTCTCAATTTCATCTCAAATATAAGATGAAAGTTTCACAGTTTGCATAGTAAATGTCAGCATGGCAGTTAAAGCAGACTGTGCTAAAGTAATTCGACCAGCCAAAGATAAATGAGATGCATTCCACCCAGACAATCGTTTCTGAACCCGATCAAGAACATATTGATAAGTGGCTCTACACGCTTGTAAGTGAAGTAAAGGAACTCCCAATTCCAAATAAGTCCCAATGTCACTAGAAATTGAGAAGCCTAGTAATTCCCCTAAAATCCTTCTGGTTTGAATTGTAACATTCTTTGAAAAATAGACTTTAGTTTTAGATACATTCACCTTTTGCCTTGAACATTTACAAAATTCATCAAGCACCCCCTGAATAACTGTAGCTTGTTTCGAAGAGGCTTAGCGAAAAGAATGAGATCGTTCGCAAAAAATAAATGTGAAAGAAGTGGACCATTTCGACACAACTTTAAGGGCTTCCAGCAACCATTGTCCATCGCTTGCTGAATACCACGAGCCAACCTTTCCATGCAGAAAACAAACAAATATGGCGATAATGGGTCGCCCTATCTCACACCTCTAGATGGGCTAA
Source organism: Hevea brasiliensis (assembly GCF_030052815.1). Classification (NCBI taxonomy): domain Eukaryota; kingdom Viridiplantae; phylum Streptophyta; class Magnoliopsida; order Malpighiales; family Euphorbiaceae; genus Hevea; species Hevea brasiliensis. Next base: position 87,002,990 of record NC_079501.1, read on the forward strand.
AAGCTTTAGTCATACCCCCATTCAATAGAATCCGCATTGAACAGGAGGTAGTGCACTTCATAATACAACTAAAAAAAGATATCGGAAGCCCAGCCTCCATCAAATACTCTCTTAAAAAGTGCCACCGAAGACGATCATAGGCTTTTCCAATTCCACTTTAATTGCCATAGAATCTCCCCTCCCAGTCTTCGCTCTCATATGTGAATTAATTCCTGAGCAATAACTACATTGTTTTTTTTTTTTTTTTTTTGAAATAAGCAATAACTATATTGTTAGTAATATGTTGTCTTGCAATAAAACCTGTCTGAGTCAGGCTCATCAAACAAGGCAAGACGACTTTCAACCGATTAGCCAGGACCTTAGTGATTATCTTATCAGCCACAAAGCAAAGGCTAATGGGATGAAACTGGGATGGAGAGTCCGAATGAGGGACTTTGGGAATCAAATTGTGCAAAGTAAGCCATACCACTATCAATATCAACGCCACCAATAACCCAACACACTTCTGAACATATAGCATCACTGATAATATCCCAATACCGTTGATGGAAACTTGTATGAAAACCATCCAATCCAGGGGCCTTCCAAGGTTGCATGCCAAAAAGAGCCTTGTGAACCTCAACTGAAGAAAGTAGCGAACTTAATCCAATTAGAGCATCGTCACCTAGATTAGAAAAACAACCCTTGATAGGATAAGCTGGTGCCACTGCCGCATCCTTAGAATAGAGACGTTTCTAAAACTTCAGAGTCATATTTCGTAATTCCGCTTGATCATGCACCCAAATACCTTTAGCCTTCTTAAGATGAAGAATCCATTTTTGTTGCCCTTGATTAATTGTCTTAAGGTGAAAATAGCAGGTGTTGCGATCTCCCCATTTAATAAAATCACTCAGAGACTTCTGGTACCATACCAGTTTCTCCTGATGAGAGAGAACCTCTAGCTCCTGCATTAGATCTTTCTCCACCAGGAATGACGTCGGTCCATAGTGCAGACTTCTTTGAACACCACTCAGGTGACTCAAAATACAATTTTTACGATGAAAAATGTTCCTAAAGACAGACCTATTCCAAACTTTCAGCCTGTTTGTAAAATGGCTCACTACTGACATAAAAGAGGAGTTTGGCCTCCAGTTATCATGGACCATATCCCTGAATTTATCTTGCGTCATCCAGGTAGCCTGGAAGCAAAACAGATGATCCTGGAATTGCAAATGTCGAACACCATTAGGCAATAAAAGTAGAGGCCAATGCATCTTAGGTAAGTGCAGTACATAACCATCAGGGTAACCAAGTCTCCAATCCCCATTACCAATAGTCCAATCCAAATGCTCCATCATTCTACCCCGAGTCCAAGTGAAAAAAGGACCCCCTGAAAGGAATCTCCATCAAACTGGAAGTTAGTATCTACTGCTGAAAAATAAACGATAGAGACTCGAACGATTGGGAGAGCCTCCTTTCTTATCTTCAGCCCTAAGGAGAGCGTTCCAGTCCCCCATAAGAGCCCACGGACCAACAACATTAGAAGCCACACTATTTAAAGATGGCCACAGAAGAGCCCTAATAAAAGCACTCAGGCAACTGTACACCATAGTAAAATTCATGAGAAAACTATTAGCTTCATAAATTTTCATATGAATATACTGTCTGTGATGAGCCAGCACTTGCACTGACCAGCCCTTTTTCCACAAAACCTAGATTCCTCCTGATGCCTCCACACGTTGAGAGAAAGAAAACCTAGTCTTTTTAATCACTCGGTTAGCCATCATACCACTGATTCGACGTTCAAAAATAATGACAACTGCCGGATTGTGTCTCTAGATATACAACTTAAGAGATCGATTAATGCTGGCACTGGTTGCACCTCTGCAATTCCAAGTCAAAATAGTCATAAGAGAAAAAGAAAACAGAGATAAAAAAAGGAGAAACCAAAGGGATAATTGCCATTTACTCTCTCTCCCCCCCACCCCCTGTGGGATCGAAACTACATAAAAATCCAGTGAAAAAAAAATATATATATATATATTGATTTTGATAAATTTAATGAATTTGCAGTAATTCAAAGAAAGAAAATAAAATTAATAACTCCTTTTCTTTATTTTTTTCCTTTATAGACTCTTTAAATTTGAAATTTTTACTATTAATTAGCAATGGCGCTTATTTTTTTTTCATTTATTTATTATTAATAAACTCAAATTCATACTTGACAGATTTGCATTTTCTTTTATTTCTCTCATTTTGTAAAGTTTTGCCATTTTGTTTTTAATGTGGAATTGATTTCTACATATAATTATCTTATTTCCCTTTATGATTTTTTTTAAGATTTTCTATGAAAAATTGTCTTGTAGTTTTGAATTATTGTTGATCAATTTTGCCGAATAAACATGATCTGTCAAAATATTATGATAACTGTGATGGACAACTATATCAAAATAAATGCTGAGAGATCGAAATAATTCAGAAAGTAATGCAGAAGAGATCTAGATAATATTTTAAGAGATTTGTCTTGTTTTATTAAACAATAATTTTTGATATCAATATTATTAATTATAACTATATACTATGACTATTTTATTGATTAAATGACACTTCCTTTTATAAAAAAGAAAAATGAAGAGTATTACCTCAAAGCCAAAGATTTCACGTATGCAGTTCTGATACGAATAGAACAAAACTAGAAGAAGATAATTTTATTTATAAACACAAATATTCCACCTGCAGAGAAAGACAGTTGAAGCACGGGGCATGGCTGTGCTAGCAAAAAAAGCTACTTAAAGCGATTGCAAGTCCGGTCGCATGCCTCACGGCACTTATTAACATTTTTTTTTGTGTGTGGCAGTAGTTATTTCCTCTCCTGCAAGGAAAAACTGCTCCTCTGCTTAAAGGCTTAGTATAAACTTTAGCAGCAGCAAGCATTCTGCTAAACTCGGAGTCCATCATGAACTCAAACTCCATGTTGCTATCTATTGGTATAATTGAGAGTTTGTTTGTTCCCGTCAAAAGATTAGTTAAGTTATTGTTAGCATCTTTTATGTTCATTGACAGCTTATGTGAGCAGTATTTTGTTGACTCTAGTTAGCTTCTCCTATAAGATTTGTTCTGTATATAAACTCTTGTACAGTTCATTCAAGATAATCAGAAATACAGTTTCTCTTTCAATTCTCTGTTTGGATATCAAAGTTCATATGGTATCAGAGTGGGTACAGTAGCTTGTAGAATCGATTGCATGTTTCTGTTAGCCATTGAAAGTGAAATTTGAAGATGAAGGAGAGTAATGCAGCAAGAGATCAAAGCATTATGAATTTCTTCAAGGAATCATTAAAGAATCATGAAACAATTGATGATCAATTTGCATTGCAAAGCTCGGATCACCCAAGGATGGTCCTTGTTTGTTACATAACCTTGCTTTCACTCACACACCAATATCCATTTGTTTACCTAATGGCCAAGTTACTGAAATTAACCAAACAGGCACTGTTTACTTGCATAATAACCTTTCTCTATACAGTGTGCTCTTAGTTCCTTCATTTAAATTGAATTTACTTTTGGTTACCAAGCTTCTTAAAACCACAAATTTACCCTTACTGTTTTACCCTTTCTGTTGGCTATTTCAGGACCAGAAGACTAAAGCAGTGGTAGCCATTGGGAAAGAGCATGAAGGACTTTACATTCTGGATAAGTCTAGTTTTCTTTCATCCACCATTCAGTTTTATCATTCAAAAGTAAAACATTTGCTTGATTCCCTTGCTTTGAACTCTGTAAATACCAGCTTCTCTAATGTGAGTATTAATAAAGAGAATTTTCAGTTGTTCAATTCTGCTTAAACTTTAGATTTTGCTATACTTCATGCTAGATTAGGACATTCTTCACTTCAGAAATTACAACACATTTAGCCCTTCAAACTTCACATTGATTGCCATTATAAATGTCCTTTATGTCCTTTAGCTAAACAAGCCAGAATTCCTTTTCCTGATAGTGAGATAAAAACACAATACCCTTTGGAATTGTTACATGTTGACCTATGGGGCCCTTCTGCCACACCTGGTATTTCTGGAGATAGATACTTTGTGACTATTGTAGATGACAAGTTAAGAGCCACTTCGACTTACATGATTAAACATAAAGACCAATGTAGCTATGTTCTTACTATGTTTCTCAATTATGTGGAAACCTAGTTCAATGTCAAAGTGAAAATAGTAAGGACAGATAATGGGAGGGAGTTTGTGAATCATCGGTGTTTACAATTGTTTCAGTCTAGGGGCATCATTCATCAAAAAAGTTGTCCTTATACCCCTCAACAGAATGGCGTAGTTGAGCGAAAACATAGACATCTCTTGGATATTGCTAGAGCTTTGAGATTGCAAGCCCATTTTACCAAAAAGATTCTGGTCTGAGTGTATTTTAACTGCTACATACCTTATTAACAGATTGCGCACCAAATTACTTTCTTGGAAAACTCCTTATGAATTGTTATTTCACAAACCACCCACTTATGACCATTTAAGAGTGTTTGGTTGCCTCTGTTTTGCTGTTAACCTTCACCCACATAGAGACGAGTTTGATGATAGATCACATAAGTGTCTGTTTCTTGGGTATCCACCTACACAAAAGGGCTATAAAGTCATGGATTTGCAAACCAATAAAGTGTTTGTAAGCAGGGATGTAATTTTCTTTGAGACAAGTTTTCCTTTTAATGATACACCATTATCTTCTGTTGAGTCTTCCACCCCAGTTCTTCCTGTTCCTATTTCTTCATCTACATCACACCATACTGTCACTCTCCTCTCTACACCCGTTCCTGCACTTCATCCTTCTGAATCTTTGTCCAAACCCATACCTGAACCTTCCCAACCTACATCATTAACACCCCCATTGTCTCTTTCTCTTGCTCCAGCCCCACCACCATTAAGAAGAAGTACTAGACTTCATCAGCAACCTTCATGGTTGAAAGATTTTGTTGTTGCCTCTCTTTCTCATGCTACTACCTCTGCGGCCGTCTTCTATTCCTCACCAGGTACACCTTCTTTTATTTTCTCACCTAGCCATTATGCCTTTGTTACTTCAGTATCTAAAATTCAAGAGCCTGTTAATTATCTTCAAGCAATAACTGACAGCAATTGGATTGACGCTATGAATCAAGAATTGTAGGCTTTGGAGAAAAATGATATTTGGGAACTTTGTGAGTTACCTAAAGGGAAGAAGGTTATAGGTTCAAAGTGGGTTTTTAAAGTCAAATACAAACCAGATGGAGAGGTTGATAGATATAAGGCCCGCTTAGTTGCTAAAGGGTACAATCAGATAGAGGGACTTGATTTTAAGGAGCGATTTAGTCCTATGGCTAAAATAGTCACCGCTAGAATTTTTATTGCCCTCACAACTGGTCAGAAATGGCCTCTATATCAGTTAGACATTAATAATGCTTTTTTGCATGGTTACTTGGATGAGGAAGTGTATATGAGGCCACCAGATGGGTACGCCAAGGCATTACCAGGGCAGGTCTGTTAGCTGAAAATGTCCCTTTATGGTTTAAAACGTGCTTCCTGACAATGGAACCTTGAGTTTACTTCCTTTTTGCATTCTTTGGGTTTTCAACAATCAGTACATGATCATTGTCTCTTTAGCCGAACAGATTCAGATGCTTTTCTAGCTCTTTTAATCTATGTAGATGATGTCATCATAACTGGAAACAATTCACAGGCCATTGACAAAGTCAAATCTGCCCTGCATGATAAATTCACTGTCAAAGAACTTGGTTTCATGAAATATTTCCTTGGTTTGGGGGTAGTTCAATCAGAAACTGGTACCCTTATCAGCCGAAGGAAATTTATCTTAGATGTTTTGAAGGACACTGGCATGACAGCAACTAAAGCAGTGTCTATGCCTCTTCATAAGGGTCTTCACTTAGCACCAGATGATGGAGAGTTATTGGCAGATCCTGATAAGTTTTGAAGACTTATTGGGAGACTTTTATATGTGAACATCACCAGGCCTGATATTACTTACTCTGTGCAACATTTGACGTTCATGGCTGCTGATAGGAAGCCCCATTGGGATGCAGCATTACATTTGCTTCTTTATCTCAAATCTTGTCCTTCCAAGGGACTTTATTTCCTTGTGCATTCTGATCTTAAGCTCAGCACATTTTGTGATGCAGATTGGGGTTCTTGTGTATTTTCTCACAAGTCACGGGGTTTGCATTTTTCTTGGAGATGCTATGATTAGTTGGAAAACAAAGAAGCAGAACACTGTTTCTAAAAGTTCTGCTGAAGCTGAATACCGTAGCATGGCTACTACTGTTTGTGAATTGTTATGGATTTCTTATATTCTTTGTGATTTGCAAGTCATTGTTTAGCTTCCTCTCTCCTTGAAGTGTAATAATTAAGCAGCTATTCATATAGCTAATAACCCGGTTTTTCATGAAAGGACTAAGCATTTGGACATTGATTGTCACTTGGTTAGGGAACAATTGCAGCGTGGTTTTATTTTGCCTTTCTCATGTTTCTTCTGTTCAGCAACTTGCAGATGTGTTTATAAAGCCTTTGCTTGCTGCTTCCCATCATTCGTTAGTATCCAAGTTGGGTCTTGTGGACCTTCCCTAAGATTCAACTTTTTGGTTGGGGGGGGGGGGGGGGGGGGTTGCGGAGAGGGGCGGCAGAGAAGAGAGGGGGGGAGGGGGTGGTTGGGGGGCGTGCTGGGATATTGGTATAATTGAGAGCTTGTTTGTTCCCGCCAAAACATTAGTTAAGTTATTGTCTAGCATCTTCTATGTTCATTGACAGCTCATGTGAGCAGTATTTTGTTTGACTCTAGTCAGCTTCTCTTACAAGATTTGTTCTGTGTATAAACTCTTGTAAAGTTCATTCAAGATAATGAGAAATACAGTTTCTCTTTCGATTCTCTGTTTTGATATCAAAGTTCATGCTATCCCCTATGGAGAAGTGGTTGCCATCCATCCTGTTTGGAACGCTAGCTCTGCAAGGGCTTGTGCTCAACAGAATCAACACCAACACTGCTGCGACTGATAGAGAGAAAAACTTCATTTTGTCTCTTCTGACCTTCCCTTTCTCCTTAATTTCTTGTATAGGTAGTCTTGTTCTCTCCTCTTACTATAGTCTGCTCGTGTATAGCAATATAAATAATTGGAGCTTTTTAGAATAGCGATTGTGTGAAAGCGACTTATCATTACATCTTTCAATTTTAATAATTTAATTATTTGTGCCTAAGATTGGGTGGAACTACTTGCTGAATGGCGGAATTAATTTCATCATTTGTCAACAACACACACACACAGGTGAGGCAGAAATCTCCAAGTGAGGATTTTGATTCTGAATCTGTTGAATTTCATGACTCTGATGGCGAGAAAGAATGATGCGAAATTGATATATTAAATTAAGAGATCAACGTATGCATTGTTAGGTTTTGAATGTTAAACTCTCGTATCGCTATTATGTTGCATTAAATCTATATTTTTATATGTGAACACATTAAATCTTTTTTAACAATTTGAATAGAAGATATTAAATTCTTTTAACATTATTAAGAAAATATATAAAAATAAATTGTTACAAAAAAAAAAAAAATCGTTACAACCACTATAACCTTTGATCACTTGCACACCTGATAATCCAAAACCAAAAAAATAGCAGCAATTCCATCATCCTGAATCTTTAAAGATTTTACAAAGAAAATACTATTATTTGCTATTATCTTAAATCCTAAAAGATAGATATTTTTAACTTCATGAATTGATGGAGCATTAGAGAATCAAAGTATTAAACAAATCATAAATCTTGCTCCTTCTAGTGACTTCCTCAGAAAATTTCCTCAGACCAATGAAATTTTGAAATATGTTTGATCTTGTAATTTTCTTTACCATTCAATCTCCTTGCAAGGTCAGAATGCAAAACACCCACAAACAACTCTTGAATCGTAGAAATGTTCTGTAATCCTTCAGCAAAAACCACAACTTATCACAATTATAAAATCGAAGGTACCTCAAACTTGGAAAAGCACCATTTACAATTTCCGTCCACTCCACTAGATCTTTTGAAGCAATTATCAAAGTTTCCAGCTCCGGAAATCCACCTACATCGCAAAACTCTTTACCAATGAGCTTTGCTTTGTAGGCTTCCCAAAGTTTAAGATGTTTTAATTTGGGAAGATATTGAAGAACTGAAGATGGCTCCTCCAAGAGATTAGAATAACATAGTTCTAGAATGGTTAGGTTTTCAACAGAGGGAAGCCAATTGGGCATTTCAACTAGACCACCACGTAAAATAAGCTCTTGAAGATGAGGTGGAGGAGAAAATGGTTCCAATTCAGGTAGAAGTCTGTCATTCAAGGGTTGTTCTGCAGTTAGTGACAGGGAAACAAGGTTTTCCAGTTTGATGATGGATGCAAATAGCTCACCAGCATGATCATCAGGCACTTCACTAACATCAAGTTTTCGTAGTTGGGTCAAACTACTCAATTCACTAGCAATGCCAGCACCAGCATAGACACCAGTGCAAGTGTGAAGATTTGCCAATGTACCAATACCTCTTGGAACTCTAATTCCATCACTAGATCCGAAGAAAGCGACAAACAAAAGGTGCCGAAGCTGTTTAATATTATAAATTTCTACAGGTACTTGGAATAGCTTTGAACAATTAGCTAGATGCAACGTTTGTAGCTTTTGAAGATTAGCTATAGTACGTGGAAGCGTCTTCATTTTAAAGCAGGTCAAGTATAAGTACTTGAGGTGAACCAAATCTCCCACTTCATCAGGTAAGTACTCTACTAGGCTAATCAACTTCAATACCAACAGAAACTGCAACCCACAGATGGTTTGCCAACGCCGCGGAGAATGGAATTCAGTAATCAAGGATCGAATTAGAAGGCTTTTGAAGTTAGGAGGCAGGTCTTCTCCAAAATGAAAAATACATGCATGGATTGGCGAATCGGCAGCTTTAGAAACGAAATCTTGCTCCTCAACTTCCAAAAGGCATGATTTTTCATAGAATTCGGAGACTTTTATTTGACTGTCATAAGTATAAAGTTCGTGAAGCATCTCTAAGCCAATTAATTCGTTAATAATATTTTCTGCTGTATCCTCCATAATTTCCCCCGGTTTTTCTGGTATTAGACCTTGTGCCAACAATAGCCGAACTACATTTCCTTTATTTTTAGATTCATTGGAAACAACATAACAATAATCTAAGCAGGATTTGAGATAATGAGGAAGCTTTTCATAATTAGATTTGAAAGCTGCTAAAGAAGAAGTCTGACCTTTGTCTTCGTCTTGTTGAGCCCTGGAGCTTGGAATAACATGAGCTTCAGTTGTTGTTCTTGTTCCACTGGGCATCTCACCATAAAAGTAAGATAAGTCATTGGAATAACGATGGCGGAAGAGAAGCATGATTGGGGATACTATGAGATCAAAATGAGGAACAAGCAAGCGTGCTTGTAAGATGAGAGAGTAAAGATGATCATATCAAGTGTCGGCAGAGGGGCAATTTAAAAAAAAAAAAAAATGTCAGTAGTTGAGCGTTAATTAGAAAAACAATTTGATCCTTATTTTTCAAACTATCAGTTTTGACTGTTTAATCTTTGATTATAAAATATTAAATTTTTAGAAGGACTGAATATATTAATTTTGAAACAATAGAATCAGATAATAATTTTAAAAATATAAAATTATCATGCTATTTCAAATTTTAATTTATTAAGTGAGTGATATAATATTAAAAAAAATAAAATATTATGATTAATAATTAAAATTAATATTAATATAAAAAAAAAGAATTAATTAAATAAAATTTAGAATTATATATGATTTTCATTTAACAAAAATCATTATTTGGCATTATTAAGGGATGAAGAATAAATTAATGTCACCATTCAGAAAAATATTAAATAAAATTCCTGTACTTTTAGTTAAGGTGAAATAAATTTAAAATTAAACAATTAAGGTCAAATAAGTTTATACTTAATAAAAATTTTTTTAATAATAAAATATTATTTTTTATTTTTTAAATAATAAAATATTAAAAAATAATTTTATTGACTATGTTTTACAATTTCTTTTTAAAAATTTTATTTTAATTAAAACTAATAAATAATTTTTAATATTTAAAATTAAAAAAATAATATTTTATTAAACATAAACTTATTTAATTTTATTAAAAAATATAAAAATTTATTTAACTTAAAATTTAATTTTAAATTTATTTAACCTCTACTAAAATTATAAGAAAATAATTAGATTTTATCCTCATTTGGCCATAACTCAATTTGACCTTATCTTTAAAAAAAAAAAAAAAAAATTTGACCGGCTGTTGTTTGTAACCACGTGTATGGGTAATTGTTCCTTTTTTGGCAGGGCCCTGCTAGCAATATCTCATTCCCACTAAATATAAAAATCTAATAATATATTTTGATTTTGATAAATTTAAAGAGCTTGCAGTAATTCAAAAAAAAAAAAAGAAAATTAAACACTCTTATATATATATATATATATATATATATATATATATATATATATATATATATAATTTTCACTTTTAATACCTAATAATTTAATTTAATTAAATATTTTATTATTTTATTTAATTTTTAAAATTTTATAATATATTTTATTTAATATATTTTTTAATAATTTTAATAATAAATATATTTATAAGTTATTTTTTTATTATATATGTTAATTACTTCTTAGTCATTTATAAATTATATAATACCTAATTATTTAAAATTTTAAATTAATTTTAATAAATTAAACTAAATACCATTTTAATTCTATAAACTTTCTACTCCTGAATTAAATTTAAAATTTATAATATTAAACAGCGAAGCGCTTGTTTTTTCGTTTTTGACATATCATCATTTTCTTTTATTTCTCTCACTTTGTGGAGTTTTTTTTTTTTATGTGGAATTGATTTTTTTTATATATATAATTGTCTTATTTCCCTTTTATGGGATTTTTTTTTCACATTTTCTATGAAAAAAGTGTCATTAATTTGAATTATTTAAAATATAAAAATAAAAAAAATATTTTTTTGAGTTAATTTTTTATATTGTCTAAAATAATATTTTATTTAAAATGCATTTTTTTACCTAAAATTCAATGTCAAATGAGGCGTAAATATATTTACCTTCATAAATTAAAATTTCATCCTTTTATATATAATATTTAAATATAAATGTTAATGTTATATGATCTCTAAGAACTGTAATTATTAACGAATTATTACTATGTCAATTCAAAATTCAAACCGAAAGATTCAGTTTATAATTATTTTTAAATTATAATTAATATTTAAATATATAAAATCACTAATTTCACTTTAAATTTATTTAAATTAGTCGAATCGATCAATTCAACGGTTTCTCTGTACTCCTTTACTAATAACTCGTTTCGTATAATAATATATTATTATTTTTTATTAAAAATATAAATATATTATTAAAATAATATTTAAAACTTATATATTTAATTTTATTTTATTTTTTAATAAATAAATTTAAAAATTTTGCTGTAGAAAAACTCATTCTGTCTCGTTCTCCGATAAATAAATCTTCACCCTGATCTCGAACTCCCATAATGTAAGGGGGACAGCCTGCTACCCCACGAAGATTGGCCAAACCCAACCAAGCTGTAGGCCTATGAGATGGCTAAAGGGTACAATTGATGAGAAAGAGAAGTTTGGCAGATACTTTTATAAATATGAAAAAGTATAGGGGGGTATGAAAACCAGGACATATAGATGTCTCCTCCTGTCAGGTTCCACTTCATCCCAAATGCTCTTTAGGGGGATGTGACTAGTTGGCCACTGGTGAGCACAATCGGGCCCAGCTAGTTGCTATAGTTTTGTGTAAAGCTCTCCACCATCCCCGGGGTCACTGGCGCAAGGGCGTGACTTTAAGTGAGCTCTCTACATACTCATTGTCCTAGGCGGCGAGCATTGTGCTCTAGTGAGAGAGGAGCTCAGTGTCTCCATGAAGAAGGTGTTAGTAGTATGCCCTAGAGCATATCATTTAGTATGTATCTTGTACATCTTTTATTAATAAAATGCATTTTCACTTTTCCGTTTACATAATATATTTATGTGTAATAGAAAAGGTACATTGATATTTTGTTAGAAATTCTATTCTTAAGCTGTTAAAAATATGAGTGACAATATTTCTAGCACAAAGTATCATAAATAGGTTCACAATCGAGGATACTTCACAATAAGGACATGACTTATCCAAAAAGATTGTATTCATGTTTGTTCTCAAGTTATTTATATGAGATATAAATAAGATGGAATGGTGAGTCTCATGCCATATGACAAACATGATAGGCACTTATACATGATAAGTAGGTCGAACCAGTGACACTTATGATAAGCACATGGAGTTTACTCTTGTCAATGTATTGTCATAAATCATATCAGTGCATATAATCTTTAGATCTGAGATAGCACAGTTATCTTGTATATAGGTGGTTTGAGTTTGATACTGCTTTCATACTTGTACTGTGTATGGGTATATGGGTATGTGTTGGCTCCTACTAGTTATATATAGAGGCAAGTGTTGATCAAGATGGAATCTGTTCCTCTAAGTAAATAGGGATAAAATCTTATGTTCATTTAATTGTTCTTGATGTTTCAAGTTCCTGGCCATGACAGATAGATTTAATCATAAAAGAGTTTCTGATGAGAAAAATCTTTTAATCAAGAACTGAAATTAAAAGAGAACATAATATTCATAGCAAATGGGGTTTGACATAAACCATGACTCCAGCTTGAATTGGGATTTCGTAACAGAGAGATTCTAGTACATGGTAACATATGATTATAGGTTCATTTAAGGTAAACCTTATTACTAATTGGGTGGCCATGGCATACTATGCTAGGTGTTAACTATGGTCTATGAGATGCATAAAATGGTTTAGAGAAATCATTTATGGTAAGAAAGAGTTCTGATGATATTAAGAGTTGATATCATATCTCATTGCCAATTAGTGATGAGCCTAGTAAGTCACACATATACACAAGTAATCACCAAATTAAATATGATTTAATTAATTAATTAAAGAGTTTAATTGATTAATTAAATAGGTTTGGTTTGCAATTAGATTACAAAGTCTCTAGCATGACTTGAAACCAAATCTAGATTATTGGATGTATAGTATAAGTTAAATTTATATTTAAAGTGTTTAAATATGAATTTAATTAATTAGAAATTAATTAATAAAGATTAATTAATTGATTTATATTTGATATAAATTGATTAGAAGAAGAGAAATTATTATTTTGGGTTGAGAACTCAAAATTAAGAAACAAGGGCATTTTGGTCATTTCGCAGGGTGACATGTGGCCCCATGAGATGGTGACATGTGGCCTCATGAGATGGTGACACGTGGCACTACACATAAGCTTGCCAAATGTCTTTTAATCATGTAAGATGATTAAAATTAAGATTAAATATAGGTTTGACACTTGGCACAATGTGATTGGGTCAATTAAACCTAGAGCCAATCAAAATGTGGCATGTGGCAAGGGTTTTAAGTGGTGACCTAGCTATATAAGTGTTGTTATGAAAAGAAAAATCACAACCAGCTGCTGCCTCCCATTTGTACCGCCACCCTTGAGGCTCCCATTCTCTCTTCTTCTTCATCTCTCATCAATTCCAAGACATTAGCAAACAATCTCTTGAATTAAAAATACTAAAAATTATTTCTAGTGTCCTGTTTACATCTTTAATCTCTTAAAAGGTAAAACTTGATTTTCTAATTCATAGAAAAAGCTTTAGAAGCTTAGAAGCTGTTCAAGGGCTGCCATAGGTGAACTTGGTGTGGCCAAGCTAGAGGGACAACATATGGTGTCCTAAAGACGCATCCCAAAGGTACAAATACGCTGCAGTGTATCAAGAGATTAGTGTATTTGTTCTTGATCTAATCTAGGGTTCTAAAATTAATCTGATTAATTCTAAAATCTTAAATGAAAAATACAGATCCAACAACATATTAAAAAACATATTAAAAGAGTTTTAATATGTTGTTTATCATTGAAATCAAATAGATAAAAATAAATCTTGCATGATGCATGTGACCCTAGGTGAAAATTTTTGAATTTAATAGTATAAACTTGTGTTTTTCATACTGCCGCTCCTTCAGAAGGAGCTTCATAGACACTATAAGGTCGAGGGGCTTGTGGTGCACAAATCTCCTAGGCCGAGGTTTCTACCTAAGGCTGACAATGCTACTCGGTATAGGGGAACAAATCTTATACATTGGCTTAGGTTCAGCCATACGGTCGGATGATGCTTATGGATGTACACGATGAGGGGCAACATCGTGCTACAAGGAATGTTAATACTCAATTATCAGGCTAGATACTTGGAAGACCCTCAATAAGAATATTTGAGATCCTCTATAAGGGGAAAAGTCCTTGATTATGAGTTGGCTGGCCTAGATTGGGAGGAAGTCTAGGCGCCACATGAGACTAATATCTGGGCTAGGAAGTGGCCCCGTGACAGTTGGTATCAGAGCAAGGTAAATGCTCGTAATGGATAATAATCAATACCTCCCTTGAGAAACCTTTGGTTGTACCATGCATATGAGATACAAAAATAAAGAGAAACGATGGAAAGTGATGGTTATCAAATAAAGCAATGAAAGCTAATCATGTGTTCACCTCGAGGAAGGGTGAGCGGAGTATATAACTCTAAAATGGGTGAAGGACATGATGTCCTCATTAGAAACATATTGTGGCATGCATAGTGTAAAAGTGATATAGTGTGCAAGTGAGTATTCTTTATGTTGTGGAGTCCTTAAGCGGTGGTCTACGAGAGTGTAGTACACCAATTGAGGATCGTCAATATAAAGGGTGCTAACATGGGCAAAACTTGGTGCAAAATTGTCAAATGACATTCGTTGAGCAAGTAATATTATTTGAGACTTTGATTAGTAAAAAATGAGATGATCGATATTGAGAAAACTTTGGGATATATGGGGCAAATAGTATTCCCAAAACCATTGGATGGTGAATGACCCCTGTTGGGTGATGAGATACAATACTCAGGATTGCTTATAAGACTGTAAAAGTCTTCAGGATGGGGGGGATGAGTAAGCCCCAAGGATTAATAAGTGATTGCAAATTGTTAAGACTGTGAAAGCCTTAAAAGGCATGGGGTGGGTTATCCCCAAGAGTTGTGGAATTGATAGCACATCTCACTGAGATAGTGGCTTACCCTTAGTTGGGTTAAGAGCCGAAATAATCGGGAGCTACTTGTTGGCTATGAAATCCCTTAAAGTATTATGGGATGTAATACCTTAACGGATTGCTAAGCCTGTGAAGTATTCTGTGTGGGTAAAGAGATGGGAAATTTGAGATGGCTTCACGGTTGTGAAAACCTTCGGAGTGATGGGTCAAAATACCCTAATTGATATTGAGACGGTTGTTTTCTCCCCTGGAGACCAACCATCATTGTTGGCTACCATAACCTTCAAATGAAGGATGAGACATGTATAGAGTCCCTTGAGATAAGAACGTTGCTATTCTATGGACAACATAGCAAATGAAACTGTTGCTAGAGTGTAACTTAAGACGAGATGGTCATTGAATGCCATGATGGAAAGTTCGAATTATGCATGGATTCTATTGAATCCCAATTAATTACGAGGCAATATTTGCTAAAAGTTGCAGAAGCTAAAATCAGTTACGAGATGAATTTGGAAAAGGGATAGGTGGATCCTAAATCATGTTGCGTAGAGATTGAATTGGCTTATGATAAGCCTAGAAAGGGTAAGAAACCCAAATATAAATTTCGATGTAATGAGTGGTAACACAAGAAAGGGTAGAGGCCCAATCGTGCATGCAAGCACCATGAAGTTGCGTTGACAAACGGTAGCATGAATATTCATGCAAACTCGCAGTCTTAGATGCTTGGTACTGGTAACCAGGTCATAATGAGATGGTGGTTGTGAGAGCCACATTGTGATAAAAGGGGTGATACCATGCATGGGAGGACTACACGCCTCATTAGATGTAATCTTTTGAGGAGAGGGTAGTGACCCCATGATGAATGGGTGTGCAAATAGAGCTTGAGGCCAGCTTTGATACCTATGAAGTGAGAATACATAGAAAAGGCTAAGCAGGAATCAAGTGAAATCAAGTTATGGGCAAACAAATGATCTTGGGTCACAATTGTGATGATAATGGTGTTGAATAGAGTTCTAGACATCCGTGGGAGATCTAAGCAATTGTGATGGCCAAGCATTTAGGGTGTGATAACAAGATGAGCTTGATGACTGTGGCAGTCGTGTATATGTGTTTTTCATTGAGGAAACAAAAAATGAAAAGCATGTGGAACGAGAGAAGTTCCCTCGATGCAATCTTATGAAAATTTTGTAAGTGAAGAGTGTAATCATAAGCAACATGGTATCCCTTTGAGGTGTCAACCACATCCCAACTGGAAGATGAGAACTAGTCAAAAGGTGGAGATCTCAAGAAGAACATGAACGCAAAGCTCACTTGTTGTGCTCAAGAGGCATTGAAACCAAACAGAAAGAGAACAAAGTGAGCAGAAGCAATTGGTAGCAGAAAATTATTTATCATCGAAAGGCGGTAGCATCAAGAGATGGATAAACGAACAATGGGTGTGCAGTAAGAAATGAGGACAAGCCTAATTTGAGCAATGAGTCCCACGAACATAATGCAAGTCCCAAAGGAGAACATGGTGATACACAAAAATAGGCAATGTGTAAGTTTCTCTATTCATTTACATGATGACTATATTATTGGCAGCAATAATATCATAGCATGGTTCCAAAATTGGATACCATTACTTCCGTATGCTTGAGTTCATACATAACACTATTGTTTTGTATTGTGATTATTTTGTGAGGTACTCATGGTGGCGCAACCATAATGTAAAGCCATGAGAATAACTTGGCGAAGGCCCGATGATATTCAAGCAGAGCCGTGCTAATCACAATATGGAGAAATGAAGGATCGAAGGAACCATCACAAAACGAGCCATGGAGAATTAAATAGGGGGGAGTATGTAGATGATTGAATGGATCAATCAAAGTAAGAACTCACTGGAATGCAGCACAGTGACAACCATAGTCAACAGGGTCGTCAACTGTCTAAGTGGGGGAGAATGTCACAAGGAAGAATATGGTACTTCCATCATTAATCAAGCGAGGCAACTAGGCTACAATCATAACATGACGATGATACGAAGAATGTGTATGAACACGCAAGTCGATATGAAGATGCATAAGAGAATCATGAAATTTATATGTGAGGACCAGACATGGAGAATGGCATGAAGAGGCACAAGATTTTCGGGAGAGCTTTATTCAACAAGAGGCAAAAGAGGAAAGAAGGTGTTCGGGGCAAATCGATGAGGACATCGATTGTCTTAGTGGGGGAGAATGTAAGGGGGACAGCCCATTACCCCAAGAAGATTGGCCAAACCCAGCCAAGTTGTAGGCCTATGAGATGGCTAAAGGATACAATTGATGAAAAAGAGAAGTTTGGCAAACACTTTTATGAATAAGGAAAAGTATAGGGGGGTGTGACAACCGAGACATATTGATGTCTCCTCCTGCCAGGTTCCACTTTGTCCCAAATGCTCTTTAGGGGGGTATGACTAGTTGGCCACTGGTGAGCACAATCGGGCCCAGCTAATTGCTATAGTTTGGTGTAAAGCTCTCTACCATCCTCGAGGTCACTGGTACAAGGGTGTGACTCTAAGTGAGCTCCCTACGTACTCATTGTACTAGGCGGCGGGCATCATGCTCTAGTAAGAGAGGAGCTCAGTGTCTCCATGAAGAAAGAGCTTCATGGACACTACAAGGCTGAGGGGCTTGTAGTACATGAATCTCTTAGGCCGAGGTTTCTACCTAGGGCTGACAATGCTACTCAGTATAGGGGAACAAATCTTATACATTGGCTTGGGTTCAGCCATATGGTCGGATGATGCTTATGGATGTACACGATGAGGGGCGACATCGTGCTACAAGGAATGTTAATACTCAATTATCGGGCTAGATACCTGAAAGACCCTCAATAAAAATATTTGAGATCCTCTATAAGGGGAAAAGTCCTTGATTACTAGTTGGTTGGCCTAGATTGGGAGGAAGTCTAAGTGCCGCATGCGACTAGTATCCGAGCTAGAAAGTCACCCCGTGACACATAAAAGGAGGACAGGAAGAGTAATCTCCAATCTCCATCCAGTTGTTGCCATTCCTACAAACAATTGAGAGTTAGTAAGTAGTGTGTCTTTTCTTTCTAAACTTTCGGTAGACTCAGCGTCAGTGTTAATAGCTGAGGCTGAGAGGTGCTCCTTTTTTAATTTACTATCTTAGTTGGACTCCAACAAAAATAAAAAATTATTATTATAAAGTTCCACTAAATTACGCTATTTTTTTAAATGACTAAATTACTCTATTAAACAATATTTGTGGATGATGATAAATTTACAATATTTTTCATAAATATAATCATTTTTCAAATTTTTTTGGATTTATTTTAATAAATTAACATTAAAATTAAAATATTAATTTATGTTACTAAAAAATAATTCTATGGTTAAAATCGTTAATTTAAAAAAAAAATAAAAACCAAATTATAAAATAGAAATTAAATTAAAAAAAAAAAGACAAATATAAATACAGCTTTTTGAACTTTTAACGAAGACACGTAATAAAGTAATTCAAATGCTCATCGCCCTTTACAATTCCAAAGTAAATGGACGAGGACCCCATTGACCTTTTGAAATTTGACAGGCTGCTCTTTGTAAGCACATGCATGTAGGCCACTGTCATCTTTTTTGGAGAGCTCCTATTAGAATTTCCGACTCAGAGCAAAGTAAGAAAATTTTTATTGAAAGAATTGATGTATAAAATATATAATAAATAAAAATAACATAAAATATTAAATTTATAAAATTTTTTATTAATTTAAAAAAATTATAATAAAATTTCTATAATAATTATTAATTAAATTAAAATAAACTTTCATTTATCATCAAGAAAAGTATCTGTACAAAATTATATATCATACACACCAGAAAAAAAAAAAAAGTGAGAACAAACAATCAACCTATACGAATGTTGTTGCTATAGAATCATTTTCTGTTTTAATATATTTTATCATCTTGTGAAATATTGAATTTTGATAATGATAAAATTTTAATATTTTTCATAAATATGATTACTGTTCATAAATTTTTTTTGAATTAATTTTAATAAATTAAAATTAAATTATTAAATTAAAAGAAAATAATGAAAATTATATTATAGAATGAGAAATTAAATTAAGAAGGATCTTTTTTTTTTTTTGATAAATTGCTACAGAGCATTGAAACGAAAGTTGTTTGTTGAATTTAAGCTTTGCTAAACAATGGGCAAATGCCATTGGCTTTTCAGTTGACATGTGAAATGGAGGCTTAATTTTCCAAGGTCTACTGTTCTGGACATCTTAGAAAGTTTCTATCAGAATTTCCAACTCAGGTTCTAGGATTAAGGATAAATATAGGGTGGAGTTAGAAAATTTTTATTGAAGGAATTTATGTATAAAATATATAATAAATAGAATAGCACAAAATATCAAATAATAAGAAAGTTTACCAATTCAAAAAAATTATAACAAAAATTTCTATAATAAATATAAGTGTTAAAAAATTATAGTTTTAATTATTATATTACTCCATAACATAAATTATATTATTTTAAAACAAAATTAGTGGGCATACAAATTATTATATTAAATCCTTATAAAAAATTCATTGACTCAAAGCTAAAAAAAAAAATAATAAATATAAATCCTAAAACAGATATGTAAAATTAGATATCAATAAAATTAGATAGCGTCAGCCTTGACAGCTGAGGCTGAGAGAGATACTCGTTTTCAATTTGCTACCTTAGCTGGACTCCAACAAAAATTAAAAATTATTATTATTATTATAAAGTTCCACTAAATTACTCCATTAAGCAATATTTGTTGATAATGATAAATTTTTAATATTTTTTCATAAATATGATCATTGTTCAAAATTTTTTTTGATTTATTTTAGTAAATTAAAATTAAAATATTAATTTATTTTTCTTAAAAATAATTCTATGATTTATGTTTTTAAATTCGTTAAATTTAAAAGAAAATAATAAAAGCCATATTATAGAATGGGAAATTGAATGAAGAAGGAGAGAAATATAATTTAATACAAAATTATAAATCATAAGAATTTTGAGCACACACGAGAGTCTATAATAATTCTAAAAAAAAAAAAATTATAGAGCTGAATAAATATAAAAAATAGTAAAAATTGGTTATTCTAATTAGGAGTCTATTAAAATTTTAGATTTAAGAAGAAAGATCAATGTGTAAAAAGGAAAAATATATGATTAAATTATTTTTTTACGAATTCTTGATTTATTAAAAAAATTTAAATTTGAAAGGAAAAATATAAAATTAAAAAATGTTCTACTTAATGTATTTAAATACAAAATTGTTATGGAAGATTTTATTTATGGGGTTTTTCTCTTATTTAATCAAAATTATCACAATTTCTTAAATGATGATATTTTCTTGTATTGTTTTTTTCCTATTTAATAAAATTTATGAGAACATTATTTTTATTTTTTCATTTAATACAATAAAATTTATTTTTTTTCCTCTTGTGTGATAAATAAAATATTATAATTATATTTATCTATTTAGGAGAATTAGGAAATTGAGATTCGAATTTAATTTTATTAAGTGAATATACAGCTTTAATTATTAAATTAAATCATGTTAGATAAAATAAAATATTTTAATTAATAATTAAACTTAATATTAATGTAAAAAAAATAAGAATTAATTAGATAGAATTTAGAATTATATATATTTTTTATTTAATAGAAATCATTATTTGACATTATTAAGGGATGGAGGATAAATTAATGTCACAATCATTTGGCCAGCACTCAACTTGGCATTATCTTAAAAGAAAATTGACAGGCCATGTGTCTATATGCATCGTCTCCATTTTTGGTGGGGCTCCGTTGGCAGTATTCCATTCCCACTAATTATAAAAATCCAATCAAAGAAAACATTGACGTTGACAAATATAAAGACTTCTCAATAATTCAAAGAAAGAAAAGAAAATTAATGTCTCTCTTCTCTTTTCGTTATTATTTTTTTTATAAAATATTAAATTTAATCTATATTTATTGAAAAAATTTAATTTAATTATTTTTAATTTTTTATTTAAATTAGGGTAAAAATTTTAATTTAACCTTAATTTAGCTCAACAAATAAAATTTATGGGTCAAATTTTTTAATTTCTTAATTAAAATAGAAAATAAAAAGTTTAATTTTTTATTTAAAACTAAATTTCTTGACTTAATCTCAAAAATTAAAAAACTTAATTTCTTAATTTTCTTATTTTTAGACTAAATTGATTGAACTTAAATGAAAATTTTTAGGTTAACTTAAATAAAAAATTAAAAATAAATTAAATTAAACTTCTCTAATAATACTATATATTTTCTAATCCTAATTTAACTTTGAAAATTTTATTATTAACTAGCGATAGAGCCTATTTTTTTTCATTTATTTATCATCAATAAACTCAAATTCATTCTCTATAGCTTAACATTTTCTTTTATTTCCTTCGGTTTGTGAAGTTTTTCTTTTTTGTTTTTTAACGTAAGATTTCATTTCTTAATATCATTATCTTATTTTTCTTTTATGAAATTTCTTTTTTCACATTTTCTACGAAAAAAAGTCTCTCTCCTTTCTCTCTCCCTTTGTGTATGGTTTTCAAGGATTTTGAACCAAACCAAGAAATTATATCAAATCGATAGGAACTATACCAAATCGAGGTTATTTTGATACTTTGGTTCTGTTCTGATTCTTAACTAAGAACTGAACTAAAATCGTATCAAAACTAAACTAAAATCGTACCAAACCGGGAATCAAATTTATACATATGTTTTTCTATGATTTTTTAGTTGTGTTATATGCTTTGAATACAATTATATATATTCACATTCACACACATATATATAAAAAATTATGAACTAAATACAACATAATATTTTATTTTATTTTTTTATATTTTTTTAATAATTTTAGTAAAAAATACATTAAATTACCTTAAAATTTCTAATTATAAATATATAATTATACCATATATATGGTAATTATAATTATATTTATATCTTATATTTAAACCTTATATAATTAATAAATAATTAAAATGTATATTATATGATATACTTATACTACTTTATATAATATAATTGATTTTAAATTATATATGCACTTTATAATTAATGATTATATAATTTATAAATAGCTAAAAAAATATATTATATGATATATTATGTATTAATAATCTAATGCAAGACTTATATGTTAATTCAATTATGAATTTTTAAGGAAATAATTATATAAAATTATTTTAAGAATCAAGAATCAAATCGAAACTGTAGCGAATCGAACCGAAATAAAAAATTAAGAATTGTACCTAATTAAAATCGAAACAACGAAGAGTCAAGCTAAAATCGTATCGAAAATTCGAATTGGTTCCGATTTCTAGCAAACCTCAAATTAAATTAAAATTGCACACTCTTTCTTTTTTTATTTATTTTATTTATATTTTTTAATAATTTTTAAATATATATTTTACTTCGAAATAGATATATATTTATTCTAAGTAAATTCTTATTGATAGATGAAAGAGAATACTCTCAACGATGGACATAGATGAAAGAGAAGTGTTGCTGGTTGGTAAAGGGTCTTTTCTTCCTAAATTTCTAGTGGACCCACACGCTAGTCCTTATAGCTGAGGCCGAAAGTAAAGATGGTCATATACGCGTTTGTAGTTGGTGAGGGGTCTTTTATTCCTAAATTATTAGTGGACCCACGCGTTGTTGTTTACAGCTGAAGTTGAGAGCTACTCCATTTTCTATTTGTTGGCTTAGCTAGACTCCAACAAAATTAATTATTTAGGAAGAATTACTATTATAATGCTGTATCAAATTACTCCATAAAAAATACATATGTTGATAATGATAAATTTATAATATTTTCACAAATATGATCATTGTTCCAAAAAATTGTTGAATTTATTTTAGTAAAACATATAATATTTAATATTAAATAATAACCAAAAAAATTATAAATATAATACTTTTTGTCTTTCTAATTAAAAAAAAATATACTCCTTATTTTTCAAACTATTAATTTTGGCTTTTTACTGATTATAAAATTTTAAATTTTTACCGTAATTCAATCTTCATACTTTAAAATGGACCAAATAATTTTAAAATTAAATTGTACTTTAATTCTTTAAATATTATATTATTATATCTTATAAAGTTTTTCTTTTTTTGGAAAATAAAAGATAAAAGTTTCATTAAATTGAGACAAAATATAAATTTAAATTACAAAATTTCATACTACTATAATTTTACAGAAAAAAAATTTAATATAAATCACTTATAAAATATAATAGCAATTATCTTGATTTAATGGAGGCAACAAAATTCATATCTATCAATAAGGATAGACTTGGGATAAACACATACCTATTCCCAAATGATAAATATTTGGAGATTATTAGAAAAAACTAAAAAAAAAAAAAAAAAAGAGGGAGAGGAGTAATCACTGGTGAAAATACTCACTGATGACTGCCCTAAAATAAAATGCTTATAAAAGGAAAAAGGAGAGAGAAGAATGAGAGCTTAGAGAAGGAGACGGTTAAGTATCTTGGTTGTGGCTTGAGCTTTTTAATTCTTATATTTTTCATTTGTGGTAGTAATATAAGGATTGAAAATATTAATTTTGAAACCCTAGATTCAGAGAGTTTTTTTTTTTTTTTTGCTTTTGAATTAGCATGCTACTTTCATAATGTAAGATATCAAATCTGCCTATAGAATTTAAAGAAATTAAATAGTAAAAAAAATTCTCTAAAATCAATTGAAAGAAGATTGCAGATTTACTATGCTCATTATGTCAATCCTATGGGCAAATATGGGATTCTATATAGAGTAATTCTAAAAAACTATAGAGTAGAACAAATATAAAAAAAAAATAGTAAAAATAGGTTATGCTAATTAGGAATTTTTATTATTATATTTAGTTATTTATTATTATTATTATTATTATTATTATTATTTGAAGCTTGTGTTGAAGAAAACTGGCAAGACAGAGAGTTTAGCAAAACAAGCCCAGAGATGGAGGGAGGAACCTCTTCCATCAATAACATCTCATCTTAACTTGAATGAAGAGCAAACTTAGCCAAGGAGTGAGCAACTCCATTAGCTTCTCTATTAACATGGACACACGAGAAGGAGACACAAGCGTCACATTTCAACAGCAGATGATGAATAAATATTATGGACACATAAGAAAAATTATAGAGCTGAATAAATATTAAAAAAATAATAAAAATAGGTTATTCTAATTTGGAAACTATTAAAATTTTAGATTTGAAAAGAAAAGTTAACCTGTAAAAAGGAATAATATATAATAAGATTACTTTTTACGAATTCTTGATCTATTAAAAAAAATTTTAAATTTAAAATGAAAATTAAAGATAAAAAGGAAAAATATAAAATTAAAAATGTTCTACTTAATGTATTTAAATACAAAATTGTTATGGAAGATTTTATTTATGGGTTTTTCTCCTATTTAATCAAAATTATCAAAATATCTTATATGATTATATTTTCCATAAAATTTATAAAAATATTTTTTTATTTTCTTTTTCCATTTAGTACAATAAAATTTATTGCTTTTTTTTTTCCCTTGTGTGAACGTAATCCTATGAAAGTTTTAGTTGATCGGTAATTGGTAAATAAAATATTATAATCACTTATATATATATTTTAAGGAGAGCTAGCTAGGGCGTTGGGATTCAAATTTTAATTTATTAAGTGAGCGATATAATATTGGAAAGAATAAAATATTATGATTAATAATTAAAATTAATATTAATGTAAAAAAAAGAATTAATTAAATAAAATTTAGAATTGTATATGATTTTCATTTAACAAAAATCATTAGTTGGCATTATTGAGGGATGAAGAATAAATTAATGTCACCATTCAGAAAAATATTAAATAAAATTCCTGTACTTTTAGTTAAGGTGAAATAAATTTAAAATTAAACAATTAAGGTCAAATAAGTTTATACTTAATAAAATTTTTTTTAATAATAAAATATTATTTTTTATTTTTTAAATAATAAAATATTAAAAACTAATAAATAATTTTTAATATTTAAAATTAAAAAAATAATATTTTATTAAACATAAACTTATTTAATTTTATTAAAAAATATAAAAATTTATTTAACTTAAAATTTAATTTTAAATTTATTTAACCTCTACTAAAATTATAAGAAAATATTTAGATTTAATTACTCATTTGCAGTAATAAAAAAAAAGAAAATTAAACACTCTTATATATATATATATATATATAATTTTCACTTTTGATACCTAATAATTTAATTTAATTAAATATGTTATTATTTTATTTTTATTTAATTTTTAAATTTTTATAATATATTTTATTTAATATAGTTTTTAATAATTTTAATAATAAATATATTTATAAATTATTTTTTTATTAAATATGTTAATTACTTCTCAGTCATTTATAAATCATATAATACATAATTATTTAAAATTTTAAATTAATTTTAATAAATTAAACTAAATACCATTTTAATTCTATAAACTTTCTACTCCTGAATTAAATTTAAAATTTATAATATTAAACAGCAAAGCGCTTATCTTTTCGTTCTTGACAGATCTTCATTTTGTTTTATTTCTCTCACTTTGTGGAGTTTTTTATTTTTATGGAATTGATTTTTTTTATATATAATTGTCTTATTTCCCTTTTATGGGATTTTTTTTTTCACATTTTCTATGAAAAAAGTGTATTAATTTGAATTATTTAAAATATAAAAATAAAAAAATATTTTTTTGAGTTAATTTTTTATATTGTCTAAAATAATATTTTATTTAAAATGCATTTTTTTTTTACCTAAAATTCAATGTAAAATGAGGCGTAAATATATTTACCTTCATAAATTAAAATTTCATCCTTTTATATATAATATTTAAATATAAATGCTAATGTTATATGATCTCTATGAACTGTAATTATTAACAAATTATTACTATGTCATCAAAATTCAAACCGAAAGATTCAGTTTGTAATTATTTTTAAATTATAATTAATATTTAAATATATAAAATCACTAATTTCACTTTAAATTTATTTAAATTAGTCGAATCGATCAATTCAACGGTTTCTCTGTACTCCTCTACTAATAACTCGTTTCGTATAATAATATATTATTATTTTTTATTAAAAAATAATTTATATTTATATATTTAAATACTATAATTTTAATAAAAAATATAAATTTATTATTAAAATAATATTTAAAACTTATATATTTAATTTTATTTTATTTTTTAATAAATAAATTTAAAAATTTTGCTGTAGAAAAACTCGTTCTGTCTCGTTCTCCGATAAATAAATCTTCACCCTGATCTCGAACTCTCATAATGTAAGGGGGACAGCCCGCTACCCCACGAAGATTGGCCAAACCCAGCCAAGCTGTAGGCCTATGAGATGGCTAAAGGGTACAATTGATGAGAAAGAGAAATTTGGCAGATACTTTTATAAATATGGAAAAGTATATGGGGTATGAAAACCGGGACACATTGATGTCTCCTCCTGTCAGGTTCCACTTCATCCCAAATGCTCTTTAGGGGGATGTGACTAGTTGGCCACTGGTGAGCACAATCGGGCCCACCTAGTTGCTATAGTTTGGTGTAAAGCTCTCCACCATCCCCGGGTTCACTGGAGCAAGGGCGTGACTCTAAGTGAGCTCCCTACATACTCATTGTCCTAGGCGGCAGGCATTGTGCTCTAGTGAGAGAGGAGCTCGGTGTCTCCATGAAGAAGGTGTTAGGAGTATGCCCTATAGCATATCATTTAGTACGTATCTTGTACATCTTTTATTAATAAAAGGCATTTTCACTTTTTCGTTTACATAATATATTTATGTGTAATAGAAAAGGTACATTGATATTTTGTTAGAAATTCTATTCTTAAGCTGTTAAGAATATGAGTGACAGTATTTCTAGCACAAAGTATCATAAATAGGTCCACAATCGAGGATACTTCACAATAAGGACATGACTTATCCAGAAAGATTGTATTCATGCTTATTCTCAAGTTATTTATATGAGATATAAATAAGATGGAATGGTGAGTCTTATGCCATATGACAAACATGATAGACACTTATACATGATAAGTAGGTCGAACCATTGACACTTATGACAAGCACATGGAGTTTACTCTTGTCAATATATTGTCATAAATCATATCAGTGCATATAATCTTTAGACCTGAGATAGCACAGTTATCTTATATATAGGTGGTTTGAGTTTGATACTGCTTTCATACTTGTACTGTGTATGGGGTATATGGGCATGTGTTGGCTCCTACTAGTTATATATGGAGGTAGGTGTTGATCAAGATGGAATCTGTTCCTCTAAGTAAATAGGGATAAAATCCTATGTTCATTTAATTGTTCTTGATGTTTCAAGTTCCTAACCAGGACAGATAGATTTAATCAGAAAAGAGTTTCTAATGAGAAAAATCTTTTAATCAAGAACTGGAATTAAAAGAGAACATAATATTCATAGCAAATGGGGTTTGACATAAACCATGACTTCAGCTTGAATTGGGATTTTGTAACAGAGAGATTCTAGTGCATGGTAACATATGATTATAGGTTCATTTAAGGTAAACCTTATTACTAATTGGGTGGCCATGGTATGCTATGCTAGGTGTTAACCATGGTCTATGAGATGCATAAAATGGTTTAGAGAAATCATTTATGGTAAGAAAGAGTTCTGATGATATTAAGAGTTGATATCATATCTCATTGCCAATTAGTAATGAGCCTAGTAAGTCACACACATACACAAGTAATCACTAAATTAAATATGATTTAGTTAATTAATTAAAGAGTTTAATTTTTAATTAATTAACTAAATAGGTTTGGTTAGCAATTAGATTACAAAGTCTCTAGCGTGACTTGAAACCAAATTTAGATTGTTGGATGTATAGTGTAAGTTAAATTTATATTTAAAGTGTTTAAATATGAATTTAATTAATGAGAAATTAATTAATAAAGATTAATTAATTAATTTATATTTGATATAAATTGATTAGAAGAATAGAAATAATTATTTTGGGTTGAGAACTCAAAATTAAGACACAGGGGCATTTTGGTCATTTCGCATGGTGACATGTGACACCATGAGATGGTGACACATGGCACTACACATAAGCTTGCCAAATGTCTTTTAATCATGTAAGATGATTAAAATTAAGATTAAATATAGGTTTGACACTTGGCACAATGTGATTGGGTCAATTAAATCTAGAGCCAATCAGAAGGTGACATGTGGCAAGGGTTTTAAGTGGTGACCTAGCTATATAAGTGTTGTTATGAAAAGAAAAATCACAACCAGCTGCTGCCTCCCATTTGTACCGCTACCCTTGAGGCTCCTATTCTCTCTTCTTCTTCATCTCTCATCAATTCCAAGAGATTAGCAAACAATCTCTTGAATTAAAAATACTAGAAATTGTTTCTAGTGTCCTGTTTACATCTTTAATCTCTTAAAAGGCAAAACTTGATTTTCTAATTCATAGAAAAAGCTTTAGAAGCTGTTCAAGGGCTGCCATAGGTGAACTTGGTGTGGACAAGCTAGAGGGACAACATCTGGTGTCCTAAAGACGCATCCCAAAGGTACAAATACGCTGCAGTGTATCAAGAGGTTAGTGTATTTGTTCTTGATCTAATCTAGGGTTCTAAAATTAATCTGACTAATTCTAAAATCTTAAATGGCAAATACAGATCCAAAAATATATTAAAAGAGTTTTAATATGTTGTTTATCATTGAAATCAAATAGATAAAAATAAATCTTGCATGATGCATGTGACCCTAGGTGAAAATTTTTGAATTCAATGGTATAAACTTGTGTTTTTCATGCTTCCGCTCCTTCAGAAGGAGCTTCATAGACACTATAAGGTCGAGGGGCTTGTAGTGCGCAAATCTCCTAGGCCGAGGTTTCTACCTAAGGTTGACAATGCTATTCGGTATAGGGGAACAAATCTTATACATTGGCTTGGGTTCAACCATACGGTTGGATGATGCTTATGGATGTACACGATGAGGGGCGACATCGTGCTAAAAGGAATGTTAATACTCAATTATCGGGTTAGATACTTGGAAGACCCTCAATAAGAATATTTGAGATCCTCTATAAGGGGAAAAGTCCTTGATTATGAGTTGGCTAGCCTAGATTGGGAGGAAGTCTAGGCACCACATGGGACTACTATCCGGGCTAGGAAGTGGCCCCGTGACAGTTGGTATCAGAGCAAGGTAAATGCTCGTAATGGTAAATAATCAATTCCTCCCTTGAGAAACCTTTGGTTGTACCATGCATATGAGATACAAAAATAAAGAGAAACGATGGAAAGTGATGGTTATCAAATAAAGCAATGAAAGCTAATCGTGTGTTCACCTCGAGGAAGGGTGAGCGGAGTATACAACTCTAAAATGGGTGAAGGACATAATGTCCTCATTAGAAACATACTGTGGCATGCACAGTGTACAAGTGATATAGTGTGCAAGTGAGTATTCTTTATGTTGTGGAGTCCTTAAGCGGTGGTCTACGAAAGTGTAGTACACCAATTGAGGATCGTCAATATAAAGGGTGCTAACGTGGGCAAAACTTGGTGCAAAATTGTCAAATGACATTCGTTGAGCAAGTAACATTATTTGAGACTTTGGTCAGTAAAAAATGAGATGATCGATATTGAGAAAACTTTGGGATATATGGGGCAAATGGTATTCCCAAAACCATTGGATGGTGAATGACCCCTGTCGGGCGATGAGATACAATACTCATGATTGCTTATAAGACTGTAAAAGTCTTTAGGATGGGAGGGATGAGTAAGCCCCAAGTATTAATAAGTGATTGCGAATTGTTAAGACTGTGAAAGCCTTCAAAGGCATGGGGTGGCTTACCCCAAGAGTTGTGGAATTGATAGCACATCTCACTGAGATGGTGGCTTACCCTTAGTTGGGTTAAGAGCCGAAATAATCGGGAGCTACTTATTGGCTATGAAATCCCTTAAAATATTATGGGATGTAATACCTTAACGGATTGCTAAGCCTGTGAAGTATTCTGTGTGGGTAAAGAGATGGGAAATTTGAGATGGCTTCATGGTTGTGAAAACCTTCGGAGTGATGGGTTGAAATACCCTAATTGATATTGAGATAGTTGTTTTCTCCCCTGCAGACCAACCATCATTGTTAGCTACCATAACCTTAAAATGAAGGATGAGACATGTATAGAGTCCCTTGAGATAAGAATGTTGCTATTCTATGGACAACATAGCAAATGAAACTGTTGCTAGAGTGTAACTTAAGATGAGATGGTCATTGAATGCCATGATGGCAAGTTCGAATTATGCATGGATTCTATTGAATCCCAATTAATTACGAGGCAATATTTGCTAAAAGTTGCAGAAGCTAAAATCAGTTACGAGATGAATTTGGAACAGGGAGAGGTGGATCCTAAATCATGTTACGTAGAGATTGAATTGGCTTATGATAAGCCTAGAAAGGGTAAGAAACCCAAATATAAATTTGGATGTAATGAGTGTTAACACAAGAAAGGGTAGAGGCCCAATCATGCATACAAGCACCATGAAGTTGCGTTGACAAACGGTAGCATGAATATTCATACAAACCCGAAGTCTTAGATGCTTGGTACTGGTAACCAGGTCATAATGAGATGGTGGTTGTGAGAGCCACATTGTGATAAAAGTAGTGATACCACGCATGGGAGGGCTACACGCCTCATTAGATGTAATCTTTTGAGGAGAGGGTAGTGACCCCATGATGAATGGGTGTGCAAATAGAGCTTGAGGCCACCTTTGATACCTATGAAGTGAGAATACATAGAAAAGGCTAAGCAGGAATCAAGTGAAATCAAGTTATGGGCAAACAAATGATCTTGGGTCACAATTGTGATGATAATGGTGTTGAATAGAGTTCTAGACATCCATGGGAGATCTAAGCAATTGTGATGGCCAAGCATTTAGGTTGTGATAACAAGATGAGCTTGATGACTGTGGCAGTCGTGTATATGTGTTTTTCACTGAGGAAACAAAAAATGAAAAGCATGTGGAACGAGAGAAGTTCCCTCGATGCAATCTTATGAAAATTTTGCAGGTGAAGAGTGTAATCATAAGCAACATGGTATCCCTTTGAGGTGTCAACCACATCCCAACTGGAAGATGAGAACTAGTCAAAAGGTGGAGATCTCAAGAAGAACATGAACGCAAAGCTCACTTATTGTGCTCAAGAGGCATTGAAACTAAACAGGAAGAGAACAAAGTGAACAGAAGCAATTGATAGCAGAAAATTATTTATCATCGAAAGGCGGTAGCATCAAGAGATGGATAAACGAACAATGGGTGTGCAGTAAGAAATGAGGACAAGCCTAACTTGAGCAATGAGTCCCACGAACATAATGCAAGTCCCAAAGGAGAACATGGTGATACATAAAAATAAGCAATGTGTAAGTTTCTCTATTCATTTACATGATGACTATATTATTGGCAGCAATAATATCATAACATGGTTCCAAAATTGGATACCTTTTGCTTCCATATGCTTGAGTTCATACATAACACTATTGTTTTGTATTGTGATTATTTTGCAAGGTACTCATGGTGGTGCAACCATAATGTAAAGCCATGAGAATAACTTGGCGAAGGCCCGATGATATTCATGCAAAGCCGTGCTAATCACAATATGGAGAAATGAAGGATCGAAGGAACCATCACAAAACGAGCCATAGAGAATTAAATGGGGGGGGGGGGGGGGAGTATGTAGATGATTGAATGGATCAATCAAAGTAAATGGGGGGGAGTATGTAGATGATTGAATGGATCAATCAAAGTAAGAACTCACTGGAATACAGCACAGTGACAACCATAGTCAACAGGGTCATCAACTGTCTAAGTGGGGGAGAATGTCACAAGGAAGAATATGGTACTTCCATCATTAATCAAGCGAGGCAACTAGGCTACAATCATAACATGACGATGATACGAAGAATGTGTATGAACACGCAAGTCGATATGAAGATGCATAAGAGAATCATGAAATTTATATGTGAGGACCAGACATGGAGAATGACATGAAGAGGCACAAGATGTTTGGGAGAGCTTTATTCAACAAGAGGCAAAAGAGAAGAGAAGGTGTTCGGGGCAAATCGATGAGGACATCGATTGTCTAAGTGGGGGAGAATGTAAGGGGGATAGCCCATTACCCCAAGAAGATTGGCCAAACCCAGTCAAGTTGTAGGCCTATGAGATGGCTAAAGGGTACAATTGATGAGAAAGAGAAGTTTGGCGGACACTTTTATGAATAAGGAAAAGTATAGGGGGGTGTGTGACAACCGAGTCATATTGATGTCTCCTCCTGCCAGGTTCCACTTTGTCCCAAATGCTCTTTAGGGGGGTATGACTAGTTGGCCACTAGTGAGCACAATTGGGCCCAGCTAATTGCTATAGTTTGGTGTAAAGCTCTCTACCATCCTCGAGGTCACTGGTACAAGGGTGTGACTCTAAGTGAGCTCCCTACATACTCATTGTACTAGGCCGCAGGCATCATGCTCTATTAAGAGAGGAGCTCAGTGTCTCCATGAAGAAAGAGCTTCATGGACACTACAAGGCCGAGGGGCTTGTAGTGCGCGAATCTCTTAGGCCGAGGTTTCTACCTAGGGCTGACAATGCTACTCAGTATAGGGGAACAAATCTTATACATTGGCTTGGGTTTAGCCATACGGTCGGATGATGCTTATGAATGTACACGATGAGGGGCGACATTGTGCTACAAGGAATGTTAATACTCAATTATTGGGCTAGATACTTGAAAGACCCTCAATAAAAATATTTGAGATCCTCTATAAGGGGAAAAGTCCTTGATTACCAGTTGGTTGGCCTAGATTGAGAGGAAGTCTAAGCGCCGCATGCGACTACTATCCGGGCTAGAAAGTGGCCCCGTGACACATAAAAGGAGGACAGGAAGAGTAATCTCCAATCTCCATCCAGTTGTTGCCATTCCTACAAACAATTGAGAGTTAGTAAGTAGTGTGTCTTTTCTTTCTAAACTTTCGGTAGACTCAACGTCAGTGTTGATAGCTGAGGCTGAGAGGTGCTCCTTTTTTAATTTACTATCTTAACTGGACTCCAACAAAAATAAAAAATTATTATTATAAAGTTTCACTAAATTACTCTTTTTTTTTTAAATAACTAAATTACTCTATTAAACAATATCCGTTGATGATGATAAATTTACAATATATTTCATAAATATAATCATTTTTCAAATTTTTTTAGATTTATTTTAATAAATTAAAATTAAAATATTAATTTATGTTACTAAAAAATAATTCTATGGTTAAAATCGTTAATTTAAAAAAAAAATAAAAAATATATTATAAAATAGAAATTAAATTAAAAAAAAAAGACAAATATAAATATAGCTTTTTAAACTTTTAACGAAGACACGTAACAAAGTAATTCAAATGCTCATCGCCCTTTACAATTCCAAAGTAAATGAACAAGGACCCCACCCTTTAAATGATTCACCTTTTGAAATTGACAGGCTACTCTTTGTAAGCACATGCATGCAGGCCACTGTCATCTTTTTTGGAGAGCTTCTATTAGAATTTCCGACTCAGAGCAAAGTAAGAAAATTTTTATTGAAAGAATTCATGTATAAAATATATAATAAATAAAAATAACATAAAATATCAAATTTATAAAAATTTTTATTAATTTAAAAAAATTATAATAAAATTTCTATAATAATTATTAATTAAATTGAAATAAACTTTCATTTATTATCAAGAAAAGTATCTGTACAAAATTATATATCATACACACCAGAAAAAAAAAAAAAGTGAGAAAAAACAATCAACCTATACGAATGTTGTTGCTATAGAATCATTTTCTGTTTTATCTCTTATAAGGTGGCAGTCAAGTTCAATATATTTTATCATCTTGTGAAATATTGAGTTTTGATAATGATAAAATTTTAATATTTTTCATAAATATGATTACTGTTCATATTTTTTTTTTGAATTTATTTTAATAAATTAAAATTAAATTATTAAATTAAAAGAAAATAATGAAAATTATATTATAGAATCAGAAATTAAAATTAGATAGCGTCAGCGTTGACAACTAAGGCTGAGAGAGGTACTCCTTTTCAATTTGCTACCTTAGCTGGACTCCAACAAAAATTAAAAATTATTATTATTATTATAAAGTTCCACTAAATTACTCCATTAAGCAATATTTGTTGATAATGATAAATTTTTAATATTTTTTCATAAATATGATCATTGATCAATTTTTTTTATTTATATTAGTAAATAAAAATTAAAATATTAATTTATTTTTCTTAAAAATAATTCTATGATTTATGTTTTTAAATTCGTTAGATTTAAAAGAAAATAATAAAAGCCATATTATAGAATGGGAAATTGAATTAAGAAGGAGACAAATATAATTTAATATAAAATTATAAATCATAAGAATTTTGAGCACACACGACAGTCTATAATAATTCTAAAAAAAAAAACTATAGAGCTGAATAAATATAAAAAAATAGTAAAAATTGGTTATTCTAATTAGGAGTCTATTAAAATTTTAGATTTAAGAAGAAAGATCAACGTGTAAAAAGGAAAAATATATGATTAAATTATTTTTTTACGAATTCTTGATTTATTAAAAAAATTTAAATTTGAAAGAAAAAATATAAAATTAAAAAATGTTCTACTTAATGTATTTAAATACAAAATTGTTATGGAAGATTTTATTTATGGGGTTTTTCTCTTATTTAATCAAAATTATCACAATTTCTTAAATGATGATATTTTCTTGTATTGTTTTTTTTCCTATTTAATAAAATTTATGAGAACATTATTTTTATTTTTTCATTTAATACAACAAAATATATTTTTTTTTTCTCTTGTGTGATAAATAAAATATTATAATTATATTTATCTATTTAGGAGAATTAGGAAATTGAGATTCAAATTTAATTTTATTAAGTGAATATACAGCTTTAATTATTAAATTAAATCACGTTAGATAAAATAAAATATTATAATTAATAATTAAACTTAATATTAATGTAAAAAAATAAGAATTAATTAGATAGAATTTAGAATTATATATATTTTTTATTTAATAGAAATCATTATTTGACATTATTAAGGGATGAAGGATAAATTAATGTCACAATCATTTGGCCAGCACTCAATTTGGCATTATCTTAAAAGAAAATTGACAGGCTATTGTTTGTAACCATGTGTCTGTAGGCATCGTCTCCATTTTTGGTGGGGCTCCGTTGGTGGTATTCCATTCCCACTAATTATAAAAATCCAGTCAAAGAAAACATTGACGTTGACAAATATAAAGACTTCTCAATAATTCAAAGAAAGAAAAGAAAATTAATCTCTCTCTTCTCTTTTCGTTATTATTTTTTTTTATAAAATATTAAATTTAATCTATATTTATTAAAAAAAATTAATTTAATTATTTTTAATTTTTTATTTAAATTAGGCTAAAAATTTTAATTTAACCTTAATTTAGCTCAACAAATAAAATTTATGGGCTAACTTTTTTAATTTCTTAATTAAAATAGAAAATAAAAAGTTTAATTTTTTATTTAAAACTAAATTTCTCGACTTAATCTCAAAAATTAAAAAACTTAATTTCTTAATTTTCTTATTTTTAGACTAAATTGATTGAACTTAAATGAAAATTTTTAGGTTAACTTAAATAAAAAATTAAAAATAAATTAAATTAAACTTCTCTAATAATACTATATATTTTCTAATCCTAATTTAACTTTGAAATTTTTATTATTAATTAGCGATAGAGCCTATTTTTTTTCATTTATTTATCATCAATAAACTCCAATTCATTCTCTATAGCTTAATATTTTCTTTTATTACCTTCAGTTTGTGAAGTTTTTATTTTTTGTTTTTTAACGTGGGATTTGATTTCTTAATATCATTATCTTATTTTTCTTTTATGAAATTTTGTTTTTCACATTTTCTATGAAAAAAAGTCTCTCTTCTTCCTCTCTCCCTTCGTGTATGGTTTTCAGGGATTTTGAACCAAACCAAGGAATTATATCAAATCGATAGAAACTATATCAAACCGAGGTTATTTTAATACTTTGATTCTGTTCTGATTTTTCACTAAAAACTGAACTAAAATCGTATCGAAACTAAAGTGGAACCGTACCAAATCGATAACTAAATTTATACATATGTTTTTCTATGATTTTTTAGTTGTATTATGTGCTTTGAATACAATTATATATACTCACATACTCACACACATATATATATAAAATTATGAACTAAATACAATATAATATTATATTTTATTTTTTTATATTTTCTTAATAATTTTAGTTAAAAATATATTAAATTAGCTTAAAATTTCTAATTATAAATATATAATTATACCATATATATGTTAATTATAATTATATTTATATCTTATATTTAAATCTTATATAATTAATAAATAATTAAAATGTATATTATATGATATACTTATACTACTTTATATAATATAATTGATTTTAAATTATATATGCACTTTATAGTTAATGATTATATAATTTATAAATAGCTAAAAAAATATATTATATGATATATTATGTATTAATAATCTAATGCAAGACTTATATGTTAATTCAATTATGAATTTTTAAGGAAACAATTATATAAAATTATTTTAAGAATCAAGAATCAAATCGAAACTGTAGCGAATCGAACCGAAATAAAAAATTAAGAACTATACCGAATTAAAATCGAAATAACGAAGAGTCAAACTAAAATCGTATCGAAAATTCGAATTGGTTCCGATTTCTAGCAAACCTCAAATTAAATTAAAATCGCACACTCTTATTTTTTTATTCATTTTATTTATATTTTTAATAATTTTTAAATATATATTTTATTTCGAAATAGATATATATTTATTCTAAGTAAATTCTTATTGATAGATGAAAGGGAATACTCTCAATGATGGACATTGATGAAAGAGAAGTATTGCTGGTTGGTAAGGGGTCTTTTGTTCCTAAATTTCTAGTGGACCCACACGCTGGTCCTTATAGCTGAGGTCGAAAGTAAAGATGGTCATATACACATTGGTAGTTGGTGAGGGGTCTTTCCTTCCTAAATTTTTAGTGGATCCACGCGTTGTTGTTTGCAGCTGAAGTTGAGAGCTACTCCATTTTCTATTTGTTGGCTTAGCTAGACTCCAACAAAATTAATTATTTAAGAAGAATTACTATTACAATGCTGTATCAAATTACTCCATAAAAAATACATATGTTGATAATGATAAATTTATAATATTTTCACAAATATGATCATTGTTCCAAAAAATTGTTGATTTTTTTTTAGTAAAACATATAATATTTAATATTAAATAATGACCAAAAAAATTATAAATATCATACTTTCTGTCTTTCTAATTAAAAAAAAAATAATATACTCCTTATTTTTCAAACTATTAATTTTGGCTTTGTACTGATTATAAAATTTTAAATTTTTACTGTAATTCAATCTTCATACTTTAAAATAGACCAAATAATTTTAAAATTAAACTGTACTTTAATTCTTTAAGTATTATATTATTATATCTTATAAAGTTTTTTTTTTTGGAAAATAAAAGATAGAAGTTTCATTAAATTGAGACAAAATATAAATTTAAATTACAAAATTTCACACAACTATAATTTTATAGAAGAAAATTTAAGATAAATCACTTATAAAATATAATAGCAATTATATTGATTTAATAGAGGCAACAAAATTCATATCTATCAATAAGGATAGACTTAGGATAAACACAAACCTATTCCCAAATGATAAATGTTTGGAGATGATTAGAAAAAACTAAAATAAAAAAAAGAGGGAGAAGAGTAATCACTACTGAAAATACTCACTGATGACTACCCTAAAATAAAATGCTTATAAGAGGAAAAAGGAGAGAGAAGAATGAGAGCTTAGAGAAGGAGACGGTTAAGTATCTTGGTTGTGGCTTGACTTTTTTAATTCTTATATTTTCACTTGTGGTAGTACTATAAGGATTGAAAATATTAATTTTGAAATAGGGGTGGCCACGGTTCAGGAATCGCCAATTACGGTTCCTGAACCGTCGGTTAGGTTCAATGAAATCATGAACCTGAACCAAACCCCCAGGGGACGGTTTGGAAGACGGTTCCTGAACCGCCGGTTTCAGTTTAAGCCCCGGTTTAAAACGGCTTGAAGGGCGGTTCGAAAAAGAACTGTTCAAGACAGTTTGGAGGACGGTTTGGAAGTGGTTTAGGGATGGTTTAAGGGTAGCTTAGACAAAAAAAATTAGAGAAAAATTTTATTGATTCAAAATTTAAGTTATATTTGTAAAAATATTTTAATTTTTCTTAGAAATCTTTCAATCAAAATAAAATAAGAAAAAAAAAGAAAGAGAATAATTTATCTTTAAGAAAAATTTAATAAATAAAGACTTAAACCTGATTAAAAAAACTAGAGATGAAATTAATTTTTTTTAAAGAAATTAGCAAAAAGTGTATGAACTTAATTTTGCCTAAATATCCCTTTAGGATTTAGAGGAATAAAAATTTCTAGTTCTATTACTTGCCTTTTTTAAAAAATTATATAATAATTGATAATTAAAAAGTATAAAAGAGAAAAAAAATTAAAATAGAGGGTATTGGAAATTTTATTGAGGATTTAAAGTAATAACAAAGTAATTGAGATAGTATTGAAAATTTCAGTAAGTATATAAAATAATAAAGTAGGAAAATTGAGAGAGTATTAGAAATTAAAATGAGTATAGAAAATAATTATTTAGAGAATTTGAGAAAAATTGAAAAAATATTAAGAATTGAAGAAAATGCAGAGAATAATTGTGTAGATAATTAATGATATATATAAATGAATTAGGAGTGAGGTAACATATTTATTAAATTTTTTTATATTTAAATCGCCGGTTTAATTCGGTTTGAAATCGTCGGTTCAATCCGGTTAGGAACCGCCGGTTCACGGTTCTTAAAAAATATGAACCTGAACTAAACCGCAGAAGGATGGTTTCGGTTCGATTCAAAGCCGGTTCCTGTTTTGACCGGTTTTGGTCCGATTTTGACTGAACCGGTTCCGATTCGATTCCGATTCAAAACCGGACTGTGGCCACCCCTATTTTGAAACCCTAGAATCAGAGAGTATTTTTTTTTTTCTTTTGAATTAGCATGCTACTTTCATAATGTAAGATATCAAATCTGCCTATAGAATTTAAAGAAATTAAATAGTAAAAAAAATTCTCTAAAATCAATTGAAAGAAGATTGCAGATTTACTATGCTCATTATGTCAATCCTATGGGCAAATATGGGATTCTATATAGAGTAATTCTAAAAAACTATAGAGTAGAACAAATATAAAAAAAAAAAAGTAAAAATAGGTTATGCTAATTAGGAATTTTTATTATTACATTTAGTTATTATTATTATTATTATTATTATTATTATTATTATTATTATTATTATTATTATTATTATTGAGATTTGAAGCTTGTGTTGAAGAAAACTGGCAAGACAGAGAGTTTAGCAAAACAAGCCCAGAGATGGAGGGAGGAACCTCGTCCATCAATAATAACTCATCTTGACTTGAATGAAGAGCAAACTTAGCCAAGGAGTGAGCAACTCCATTAGCTTCTCTATTAACATGGACACACGAGAAGGAGACACAAGCGTCACATTCCAACAGCAGATGATGAATACGAGTACCATAATAGGTTATTCCAATTAGGAATCTATTAAGATTTTATAGTTAAAAAGAAGGTTTTCAATCCCTTGTTTCTTTTCTTGGTTTAGCCAAGAAGTCTTAGTTGTCTTCCCCTGCCTTTTAGGGTAGGTGAAGAGTTCACTGTTTGTTATTCAAATAGGTGAGGAGGTTAGCTCTCCCTCCTCCTTGAGATCGGCGTTATATGGTTGGTAGGTTGTTTTTCGTAGGTGGGAAGAAAGGAGAGAGTACCTATTTGACTTGATTTTGATTTGGTTGAACGGTGGTGTTGCTGTCATGGGGAGAGGAGGTTCGCAAAGGAGTCCACTAGCGAGAGACACAAATGGTCGACCCAAAGGCTATAAAGACTAAAACGCCTTGGTCCGATGCAATTTAAGCCTCTATCTTCTTAGCATATGCTGCAGTTTGGCCAGATCTAGTGGCCTATATCAAGCGATGGTTGAGGTTTCCTAGTGTTTTGGTATGTGCCAATTGTTTGTCTTTATTGTGTTTGAGCTTCTTCGCCACTACTTTGCTCTAGGTAGGGTCTGTTTGCTTAAGGATGACTAGCTTTGTGTTTTGCTAGTGGGAAGAGTTTCATCTTTTAGTGAAACTTCTTGAATCCTGTGGGCATATGGGTTTTGGTGATTTTATTATTTTTGGTTGGGTCTCTCTCTATATTAGGATTACTGTTGGAGTTGGATTTGAAACCTTGTTTTATTGTAACTTTTTCATGTAATCCTGCTCATTTTAGGCCTTGTTTAATGCAATTCCATATTTGCATGTTCTATATATATATATATATATATATATATATATATATATATATATATATATATATATATATATATATATATATATATATATAAAGAAAAGTTAACATGTAAAAAGAAAAATATGTGGTCAAATTTTACAAAATTCTTGATCTATTAAAATTTTAAATTTGAACTAACAAGTGTTAGATACAGTGGTAATGTCTATCGTATTCTCTAAGGGGAAAACTCAGGTTTGATCATTGGAGAAAGCCTTATTAGGAGAGGCAGCTGTAAACTTTGAGGGGATTAATCTTTTGAGGACCATAAAACAGACATACCTAGTAAAACCAAAAATAAAAATTTTAAATTTGAAATGAAAAATAAAGGATAAAAAGGAAAAAAATATAAGATTAAAAATGTTCTCAATATAAGAAATGTTATATTTAGCAGCAACGATTTTTACTGTTAAATGTATAAAATTTGCTATTATAAGTTTATAGCAACAATATATAAATCACTAAATGTTGTTGCCATAAAATTATAGCCATATGTATTTTATAACAAAATTATAATACTATAAAAAAAAGTTATTGGCAATAACAATTATTGCTACAAAAAAATTTTCAATGATGACACAATTACTGCCATATCTTATTAAAGTACCTGTCACACTCTACTCCTCTGTAAGACATAACATGATTCTGTAATACACCTAACGAATTAGCATACTTCGTCTACTGGTAACCTATTAAATGTACTACAAGGGATTTTAAAATAATTTCTATTCATTTTTAAGCTAGTGGGTAAATTTTTTTCACAAATATTAAAAACTTTTAATTGACGTTAAGTCACAAATCAAATTTTTGGATATTTAAAACTACCACAATTTTTACAAAAATTCTGGCACAGTACCGGCTGTATTTTGAGAAAACAGTTCTTCAAAACCTGAAAAGAAATACAATTCCAATATTTTTACTCAACCATAGCCCCAATACAAATCCATTTCATCTCACAATCTCATACAAGAAGCTCAACCCAAAATCAACCGCAATTGGAAGCATCTCATTTAAAAAAAAAAAAGAATAATTTCTCATTCACAAAATACAAAAATTTAATTATTTATATTGACTACAAAACTCAGAAATAAATTTAAATATTACAATAATTTACATTTTAATTACATATCCAAAATAATATTACAAAAGTTCTTATACAACTGCTCAAACAATTTACATACATATAATTATATGCATACATCAAAATCTAATGTACAAGGGTATACATTTAATATACCCGAAGCTAATTCCAATGAGTCTTCAAGGCGTAGCTATCGAAAATCTCACTCGGCTGCTCTATCTTTACTTTCACCTGCGATAGCATACAAAACTATCGCTAAGTGGTGAACTCAGTGGTGCACAATCATAATTTAAAACATAATATACAATACCTTACCAAAATTTTAGCAAAGAATTTAGAAATCTTGAAATTCAATCAAAATTTCAAAAATCAAAATATTCGTTGCCAATAAAATATATCATTTGTTAAAATGACTCTGCTCAAGAATTTCAATTTATCAAATCATAACTGAACATTTAAAGTAATTCCAGTAATTTATTGGAACAAATCTTAATTCCAATAAAATCAATTATGCATAAATCCCATTTAAAATCACAATTCTTACTATTCAAAACCCATTATTTATCTCACTAACTATGC
This sequence comes from Hevea brasiliensis, assembly GCF_030052815.1. Classification (NCBI taxonomy): domain Eukaryota; kingdom Viridiplantae; phylum Streptophyta; class Magnoliopsida; order Malpighiales; family Euphorbiaceae; genus Hevea; species Hevea brasiliensis. Next base: position 87,045,423 of record NC_079501.1, read on the forward strand.
AAGACTAATCCGTAAGGGCCATCTTCGGGGCGATTCTAACTCCTTATGGTTGGGGAGGTCGAATCGCGATTCTAACTCCCTATGGTCGGGGAGGTCGAATCATCGTGCACAGTATACAACACAATAATAAAACTTCCAAAAGGGCCAATGAAAAACTTAGATCTAACCTCTAATAAGAGGAGAATCTAAGCCTGTGCACATATTATGGTATTCAAAACAAAACAAAGCTAACTCTATTGTCTCCTCAACAAAGGAGAGAGACGGGTAATAAACTAGTCAAGCATCTATAGTAAGATATAAAACAATATCATAAATCTCTTTGCCCTTTTTGTGAGCATAAAACATAATACAATTCCATTCAAAGTCAATTCCAATATCCAATAATTTTTTTTTATGCCCATCACAATTTAAAACATAAAGTTGTATTTTTCCATGGAAATCCCATTTCAATCACAAATTTTCGAAATTGAACTCATTCAATCCATATATAAAATAAAATCATAACTGAACCATTTTCCCAAAGCTAAACTCATTTATACTATAACAAATTTTCAATAATTATTGAAATAAATTCGATGTTGGATAACATAATAAATAAAGAACATAAAATCATTTACTCTAATAAGATATGCAAAACATTAGCAATTTAAAACTAGTTGTGCACAAACCTCTTTGTTGACTAGTTTATTCCAAATTTCAGTTTCTCCTTGAAGATCCCTTTCCAGTCTCTTTTTCAACTGAAACACACAGTTTACAGTGTTTCAGTACTATATCTCATAATAAATCCATTAATTTATTTCATGCCTACTTAGTTGTAGCCTTAAATTTGCTTAAATTAATATCCTTTGAATTTTACATTTTGGGTCACTATTCATTGCACTATTCAAGTCAAAATATTGACTTTTTTCGACTAAATAGGTTTATTAATTCTAATTGCACTCACATACCACATTTTGAGTCATGTTTTTGTTGGTATTGATTGCCAATTTCAATTCAAAGTCTATTAGGGTTAAATCTCAAAATTTCAGTTTTGGGTTACTTGTTTGTACTGTTCCATTGGTCTGCCTACAGTGGGAATTTGGCCAACTTTCCTTCATCAAAGTTATTCCTTAATATCTTATCTTTAATTCCCTTTTTGAATCACTCCATTTGGAGTTTTTTTAGCTCAAGTTATGTCTATTTTTCTAAGGCTGGCCGGATTGGTATCTACCCAGAATTCTGGGAAGGTTTTTGGTTCTAGCAGTTTTGGACAACCAATTTTGGGTAGCAAAATGACTTGGTTATGGGCAGAATTTGGGTTGGTGTTCTTCATGAAAGTTGTAGTACTATGTCATAGCTTTCTAATGGTTCAAAAATCAGGTCATTTGGACCTGTCTAGACTAAGTTATAGCCAAATGATACTGTTTATTTAGTCATTTTTGTACATTGGCAGTGTGCCAATTTCGGGTTTGACCTAATTGTTTACTATCTTAATGTCATTTTCTGGCCATGGTTTCTACACAAAAATTATGGTATTGTGTGTCTACTTTCATATAATTGGCCTCACACCAATTAGGGTGGCAAAATTATAGTTTTGGTCTCTAAAAGGGACCTAGGTCAGGCTATCTAGTAGTGACCCCTCACCAATCCGAATTTGACTTAACTTCTAGCAATTCAAATACATTCTAAATTACACCAATTAATAATTTTAACCTCGCTTAGTTCAAAGTATATCAATTTACCAAATTCTCAAATTTTTTTCCCCCAAAACCTTAAGGGTCAAACCCTAATTTTCTAAATTCTTCAATTCATGCAATTCACACATATAGATCACCTATACAACTTCATCTCACCAAGAATCCATATTTAATTTAATTAAACATCATCAAATCCTAACTACTTATGTGTTGGCCGAATTTCACTCTAGGTCCCTAACATGTTGTTTTTGTTTCATTTTCCTTAATTCCTAAGTTAGTTCAAGTGTACATGCATGAATATAAAGAGAAATTTAATGATTTTAACTAACCTCTTTGTGTAGTTTTTCTAGCTCCTTAATTCCTCAAATTTTCCTTCTCCTTCCTCCTTCACTCTTCTTCTTAGGAGTCAATTTAAAGCTTTCTATCATTTATATGAGGAATTTTGGGCATAAATTAGGGTTTAGTGAAGCTTTGGAATGGGTGTGTTAATGAAGGTTGAGAGAAAATGGTGAGAGAGAAGAAAGAGATGTGGGAGACGGAAAATGGAAGAAGAAAGGAAAATTTCATTTGTTATTATTTTTTCTTTTGTCTTATAAGGCTAAATTGTCCCTAAAAATTCTAATAATAAAAATTAGAGTTTTATTACATCTTGCTTATGTCACTTGAATGATGTCATAAAGTTTATTTTAATTTCTTTTCTTTTCCTTTTATTTTTTCATAACTTCTTCAATTTAATTATATATTTTACAATCTTAATTTCTCACATTTTATTGGACAGTTAGGTCATGAGTCACCTCTAGGGGTAAATTGGCCAATTTGCCCGTCGTCGGTCTGATCTGGTTTACCAATAATACTGTATTTCTTTCGAAACCCTGACCTAATTATTTGATCAGGTTCTCTACCTTTTTCTGTGATTTTCACATTTCCCCTAGCTTCGTAATTTTTCCTAGGACTGCGGTGTCACAATGCCCCATACGAAATTAGGGTTTTGATTGATCTCGCAGTCAGTTCCCGGTGTGGTCACTCATCGCTGTGACCTCCAACTCATTTAACTTTTTATGCTCTGTTTTTCTTATTTAAACTTGACCTTCTGGTAATCACTATTTATTTTTATCTATAACTTTTCTGGATGTCACAGATATAACTCTAGACATCTTGACTGTCCAGGCAGACATCAGGCGCCAAAACAGTAGACTATACAGGAATGTCCAATGTGAGGGCGTTACAATACCATTAGTGGTAATTATTCATGTTGGTGCTATATATTATTTTTATAAGTAGCAAAATTACTGTTGCTGTAAAATTTTTAGTGCTAATTTCAACATTTGTTGTATTGTCTACTTAATGTATTTAAATACAAAATTGTCATGGAAGACTTTATTTATAGTTTTTTTTCCCTATTTAATAAAAATTCACTTTTTCTTATATATGGTAATATTTTCTCTTATTTTTTTCTATTTAATAAAAGTTATGAGAATTTTTTTGTTTTTTATTAAATACAATAAAGGTTAGTCTCTTTTCCCCCTCGTTTGAACATATTCCCTGTGGAAGTTTTAGTTGATTACTCTGAAATTGAACTCTTATTTTATTTTATTTTTTTAGCAAAATATATTTTAGTACCCTATATTTTAGCTTTTTTAGTATTGAGTATATGTACTTTATTTTGTGTCAATTAAGAACATAAACTTTAACTTTATTTTCACTGTAAGGACAATATGTATAACTTTGTTAATTTGTCCTTGTCCTACGTGGATGCTGATATGGCATAGATGTAATATATATTTTTTTTAATATCAACATGGCATGTGTGCCCATTAAAAAAATGTCAAAAAAAATCCCTACAATCCCCAAATTCATATCGCATTATTTGCCCTAAACCAATTACAGTGCTCTCACCAAATTCATCGTCTTTGGCTCTACAGTCATCACCAATGATGAGTTCGTCAACAGCATTGCATGTGTCATCATTGTCCTCATTAATAGCCTTGCATGAGTTCACCAATGGATGATGTGAAATGTTTCTATGGTCTTGGAAGTCCAATAAGGATCTCATGGACAGATGACAACATGGGTAGGAGATAGCATAATCGTGGAAAATTTCCAGGTAAAGATAGGTGTAATTTCTTTGAGTGGGTTGACTTGAAGGAAAATCCAAGAGGGCCAGAGGTGATTTTAGGTCTCATGAAGAGAATACACAGTTGTGAGAATGAAATTGCAAATTGTAAAGTGAAAGAAGTAGAATTGGAAATGGAATTGGCCCAAACTAAAGAGAATACAAGGCATTTGAAGTCCTCTGTGATTACTGCTAGGAAGATTTGATAGAGGTGCATATGAAGATGAATCAAGTTGAAAAGGACAAAGGGAAGCTATTGTACAGTAATGTCTGTACATTTCTTTTCGTCATATTAGTTGTTTTTTTTATTGTTAATTACTTATGGAGAAAGGAATGTAAATGGCAAGAGGCGTTTGCCATGAGGTTTAGTATTTAAGGATGAATGTTGTAATTGTAATGGGCTAGTGCTTTTTGGATATATGAAATGTTTTTTAAAATATCTAAATGGCAATTGCGGTTGTTTGTGAAGGGTTTAGGCAATTTTTTTTAATTAGTTATGGAATGTGTTTACAGTACTATGAAAATTGGAGAAAAAAAATTAAATAATGATAAAATTATGTTTTTCTTAACCTAAAAAGTGATTTCAGTGGCTACAAAATTGGTGAAATTAGTGTTAACCTCATTTATTTTTCTTCCATTATGTGAGAAAGAGATTAACAAAAAAGAGGAAAAAAGAAGCAATTCGTAGCCAATTTGAAGGGAGAAGTTTTGGCAGGATCATTCCCTCCAAGCATGTAGTTCATGCACTTGACTCACTTTTTAGGTTAAAATTAGACAATAATTTGTGAAGCAAATTCTGCAGCAGTTATACATGCAAATTCTACACTAGTTATGCTGGAAATTCGGCAACACGTATGCAGCAAATTCTGCACTGATGTTGCTGCAAATTCTGCAGTAATTTTTACTCAAATTCTGCTGTCATTCCTACACAATTCTGCTGCAATTTCTGTACAAATTCTGCATTAATGCTGAAAATTTTGCTCTAATTATACATACAAATTCCACACTAGTTATGCTGGAAATTTTACAGCAGTTATGCAGCAAATTCTGCACTAATTCTGCTACAAATTCTACAGCAATTATTGTTCAAATTTTGCTGCAATTCCTGCACAATCTGCTGTAATTCCTGCACAATTCTATTGCAATTCCTGCTCAAATTCTGCTGCAATATTTGGACTAATTTCATTGCAATTCCTGCTCAAATTCTGGTGCAATTCATGCGCTAATTTTATTGCAATTCTTGCTTAAATTTTGCTACAAGTTCCGTAGCAATTCCTGCTCAAATTCTGCTGCATATTTTATTGCAAAATTTGCAACAATTCTGCAGCTAATCATGGAGAAACCATATTCCAAACTATAGAAAAAAATATGAAAATACCAAATACTAAATTCTACATATACCAATTTTTGTACAAACCACATTTTGCAATAACAATTTAATCACAAATAACAAATTTCATTTAATGACATATTTCATTAATATTGGTGTGGAATAACATCATAGACCTATACAAAATGACAAAAAATCCCCTGATATGAGATCAACTTGGAGAATACATATCTACAGCCCTATACAAAATAACACCATTGCTATGAATAGAAGATTTTTGCAGTTACAATATGATGCCTGCATTCACGGTTACAAAGCTGAGACTAAATACCATAACCACTTCCACTTGTCAAAATACATAAGAATTTCCATTTACAAATCCATCACCACATGCAATACTCAAAATACAAAAGTTCAAATCATTCTTCTTTAGTTTGTTGAAGGGTGACCATCTTTAGTTTGTCTTGGACTTTTGAATGGCTGTGTCTTCTTCTATGAACACAAAGTTACCATTTTTCACATCAGTGATTTGAAAATGAAAGTTTGAAAAAATACATTTATATTGAGTTGTTTAAGTTATCACACTACTCTTGCTATCATCTTGGCCCTTGTGAGCCTAACTTGTTGGGAGGTGATTGGCAATGCACTGGGTATTGGCTGTGACGCACTGCCCATCATGTTCCCTGTGGTTCTTTTTCTTGAAAAGTTTTCAAATGCCTACCAAAAAAATGTAATGAGATATGAAAAATGCTTTAAAGAGACTTTATCATGTCTAAATTATGCTTTTTTTGGTTATGTGGCAAATACCTCAGATCTTGGAGTTGGCTGTGAGCTTGGAGCTTACTTATATTGCCTTTCACCCTGTAAGTGTAAGCAACATATGTTAGTAAAATCTAATAAATATTCAAGTATAAAGACAATAATACCCAATATTATAAAAGTGATATTACCTGACTATTGGAAAAACCATGCAAACCCTTAGATTGTTTACTTTTCCTTACTCTCCTTTATCCAGGTGTTTCACCTATCCAGTAGCAGTGCAACCCCTTACAATGTGTCCTTCTTTTCCACAATTACCACAAGTCCTTTTAGTCCCTGCCCTAAAAACCCTGAATGGGTTTCTTACTTCGTCAGGCTATCTAATTCTCTTCTTTCTGGGTTTTCGTACTGTTTTCCTTACAATTGGAGGATATATGTCATTCAATTTTGTTCTTTCCCATTCCTCTTTACTTGGCACAGGATATCTAACATGTTTGTAAACTGCCAAGCAAGTATACTTAAGATAATAACTATGCCCATAATCGTCTGGCTTCTCCTCGTTAGCATGTATTGCAGAAATGCTGTGCTTACATGGGATTCTTGACAAATCCCACATTCTACAGCTGCAACTGTGTGAATTGAGGTCAATAACATGTTGAGTGTCATAGAAATTAACTTCGTATTTCCTTTCCCCACAAGGTGTGCAAAAACAATTCCTTGCTTCGTATTTGTTTTTCTCAAGTAAGTCTTGAATGTTAGGACAGATATCACCCTTATACCTCAACATCCCACTATATTTGACATGAAAACATTTCATTAATCTACTTCTTATCCATTCAAGCATGCTCAATATTTGCATGTCCCTAGCAGGCTTGATCAATGAATTAAAGCTCTCATAAATGTTATTCTAAAGTCCATCACATTTTGTGTAGTTGAGAAAAATGCCCTTGCCCAACACATTGGATCTTTATTCAGTAGCCAATCATGAGCATTAACATCAAAATCCTTAATTGCACTTAATGCAGTACTAAAGGATTTCTCTGTCCCAGTACCTGCAGCATACATATCTTTTTGTATTCCAAGCCTCTATATAACTTTTTATAGTTTTCACATAGATGCTTGACACAATGTCTATGCTCCACACCTGGCATCAACTCATTAAAAGCCTCAACCAATCCCTACATAAAATAGAGTATCAAAAATATCAACATAGTTAATATAAATGTAAATGCAAAATTATATTGATAGTTAATATACATACAAAATAGAGCATGTGTCATTCTCATACCTTTGGTTGGTCTAAAATGAATACCCAACCTATTTCAGAAGGATGCCCAAAGTCTTCAAATAGATTGGTTATAAACCACCTCTAAGATTCCTTGCATTCTATATTAACAGTAGCAATAGCAATTGGAAAAAGATTCTCATTTCCATCACTTCCAATAGCACACAAGTGCTTTCTTCCCATTGAGGTCTTCAAGTGACAGCCATCTAAACCAATAATAGGTCTCAAACCAGCTAAAAACCCTTTTTTCTGTGCATTCAACTTGATATGCATATATTGGAAGATAGGGACTAGATTTTTTATGCTACTTTGAGGTTGCTCATTTTCCACTTCTAAACCCACAATAAGTGCGTCACATAACTGTTTATCCATAACATCACACTCAATTTTAATACATGAACTTGGATTACTTGCCCTTATTATGGCAGCATAATCATGAAGTCTAGTGTCTTTCAATTTCTCATCACCTTCAATTATCTTCTTCGTTTTCCTTTTAGCTCTGTAGTGTGCTTGCAGTGACACCTCTGCTCCTACCTCCCTTTGAATCCTCTTTCTCGTTGCAGTGACATCCCAATCATGATTATACCTCAAATCATTTAAATATTTCTCTGCCAAGTATTGAGAGTTCACTAAATTGTTTTCAAAATGCCTAGGATATTCATGCTTATTTTTGAAGCTTTTAATTTGGGATGTGGTACTCCTCCCCATTAAAGAAGCATGCACCCTACACACATACTTATCTTTACATATTACAATAATCCTCTTACTGCTATTCTTCAAATAAATGTAACTAAATCCCCTTCTAAGAGCCCATTCCTTAAATTTCATGCCCTTACATAATTATGGATCATGCATTCCATTTGTTGCATCAAAATCTGGATGCACCTCATTTTCATCATCACTCCCTTGAATGCTATGCAACTCCTCATTATCTTCTGCTACTTCATTGAATTCTGCAAAATCTTCTTTATTCAAATCATTACTTCCACTTTCCCTTGGAATTGATTCAGATTGTTACTTTCTGTCAACATTCATAGTTGAATCACCTACTGGGATATTGATGAAAATGTCATTGTCACTTCCCTCCTTATTGTCCTACAACTAGCTTGCCTCACTACAACAAGAATCAATATCAGATGAAAATTGCTCCCCACACACAAGTTCATATTCACTCCCACTAGAGTCATTAGTCCAAACCTCAGTTTCCTCTTAATGATTTACCCCATCCTTACATCATCAAACACATTTTCTCCTTCCCTTCCATTAATTTCCACTCTCTCTACATTTGTAGCATCTTTTCCCTTTGCAAATGCATTTGAATTGGAATCTACTACAGAAGCACCCATGTCTCTTTTATTTGCATCTAAATTTATCACATCAAAAGCATCAAACAAAGCAATAGGGACCACTACTTCTACTAGGTACACTTCAATGTCTCCCTTCCCTTTGTTATAATCTAACATGTTTGCAACATTTGCATCATTCAACACTTCTTCATAACTTTTTTGGCCCAGATAACCCAGATATCTTAAACCAAATTTGAGCTCCATTTTTGTATCCCAACTCTTTAGGATACCCAAGAATTTCAATCATCGATAGATAATCGATGTCAATATCACTGTAATATGCAATTCTCCTCCCTCATATACCATTTTATCCCTACTCTGCCAATGCCCCCCATGGTAGAATTCCAAAGTAACAATACCAGTCATTTTCCCTTGTCAAATGCATGCATATATTTTAGATACACAATAAGGTATAATTTGTATCTACCAAAACTAAATCAAAATTCATTCACCTTCATATTTAAAACCCATTATGTAAGCGTAAAAGAGAACATATAACAGTTTAATAACTACCTGTAAACACAATCCACAACTAAAACCCGATTACTGCACAACCCCCCTTCGCAACCCAACCCGAATACCATCGCACCCAAATACATACCCAAACCCGACATGCATTTAAGAAAATTGAATAAATAATTTAAAAACATACCTTCACCCTCGTGTAATAGCAAGAATTTTTGAAAGTGAGAGGATTGCCTCCACACTTTGTCCAAAAACACCAAATTTGTGCTCAAATTGTAATACCCTTACAAATAATTGCCCTCATTTTACGATTAATCAAGGAAATCAATGGGTGTAATAAGAAAAATTTTGGAAATTTGATTTAGACATTTAGGAGAGGAGTTGATAGGGTTTAGAGAGAAATTGGTTGCCAACATATATATATATATATATATATATATATATATATATATATATATATATATATATATATATATATATATATATAGGATAAATTTTGACAACTGTCTCTAAACTTATCTAGTTATGGCATTACAGTCCCTCAACTTAAAAATGTAACATAAAATCTTATTAACTTTCAAATTTGCACAGTAAAATTTCTCTAACCTCCAATTACCAGTTTTTCAGTTAGACGTTGACCTGCACAGTTTCAGAATTGAGCTTAGTCAGTATTTCTCTTTTCTCTCTCAAGCCATATTTTTCTCTCTATAGACAGAATAATTTTTTATGCATAAAGAGAATAATTTTACACTTTGTATAAGAGAGGAGAGAGAAATGTTGACTAAGCACCATGCGGGATCTATTCACATCAGTTTCTAACTAAAAAATCAGCAATTGAAAGTCAGAGAGATTTTACTGTACAAAATTTAAAAGTTTAGGGGGTTTTATGTTACATTTTAAAGTTAAAGGACTGTAGTGTTATAACTATATAAATTTAGGTACAGTTATTGAAATTTATCATATATATATATATATATATGCAAGTGGTGGGTCCCACATTACCATGCAGGAAATAAAAATAATAACATTATGCTGTGTCAGCATCCACCTGGGACAAATTAATGTGGTTGCGCATACTCCCCTTACGGTGAAAATAAAGTTAAAGTTTATGTATTTGGCATTAAATAAAGTATATGTCCTCAATGCTAAAAAAGCCAATTACTTTTTTTTTTAACTTTGCATTAAACAGCCCTTAGGCATCAACATACAAAATATTCTGCAAATCTTGTGGACTGGCATTAATCTAGTTACAATTATTATTCCCAAAAAGAATATTTTTTTGCTATGAAATCTATTGCTTTGTTAGTAAACCTCTTTACAAGAGAGAATACTACTAAAGAAAAAGGAGGAACCAGAGCCTTTATAGCTATGACAGAAGTGCTTATTTCCTAACAAGAAAAATATTCAGAAGTATTATTAAATAGTTTATTTTTATTAGTAATTTTATAGTTTAATATTATAAATTTATAAATATTTAGAATAATTAAAAAAATAAATTAGTGGAAGTGAGATTTAGTGTTTAAGGTTGTTTATTAATTTTATTAGAATAAACTAAAAAATTTTTAATGAAGTAATAATACTTATAGAATTAAGAATATATAATTACAATATGATTTTTGGTATAAATAGAATTACCATTAATTCAAAATTTAAGTTACATTAATTATAGTAATATTAGCTATTGAAATTATCTATAGATTTAACAACAGTTAAGTTATTACTAAAAATTATTAGCGACAAATTTGTACAAAACTGCTTCTCATTGCTTAAAGTTTTAGTGATAAATACATTGTCGCTAAAGATAATTAGCCATGAATTGATATGAAATAACGACGGATTTTGTGGCACTATTTATGTTATTTGTGACAAGTAGTCATCTATAGCTATAGATCTATTTTTATTGATATTTTCATAAATAATATAAATTATGAAGGGCATTTTGGACAATACAAATTCTCCGCCCCATTCATACATTTATAAATATATTATGTATATCATATTATATACATATAGGGTTGTGATGCTTCCATTTTTCTTGATTTCACTTCGAGGCAAAAAGCAGAGAAAGCAAAAAAGCATGGGAAACCAAAGGATGGGAGGCTTTGAAATGATAGATGCAGCAAAGGCCAAGAGAGAGAGGCTTACTGCCCAACACAATTTCATCTGCAGATATTATTGCCTTTGCAGCTTGTGATAGATTTCACCTAACCAGTGGCATTTACTATGATTTTTTATTCATAATTCTTTTATGGGTTGGTAATGGAAGTGCATGTGTCTCTTACGCTTTGGAGCATTTTCCACACAAGATCTCAAAAGTTATTTTTATCTGTGCTATAATTGTGTCTTATGGTTAGAGGCCTTTCAATGTGTTTATTGAAGAGATATATTGTTACTGATCTAGGGTGTAACACCCCTATTTGCATAGCCTGTTATATCTTACTATTCCGGTGACCGGTGTCGGTCTGGACAACTGAGGGGATTAGAACCACACTTAAGACAACTAGATAAGCCCTGAACACAAATAATTAGTAATTACTAATTAGTTAAGTATAAATAAGAAAAACAGAACATAAGAAGTTAAACGAGCTGAGAGTCACAGCGATGGGTAACTTTCTCGGGAAGGACTGCGAAGTCGATTTAAACTCAAATTTCGAACTGTAAAATATGACGCTGCGGTCCTTAGGACTATTGCAAACACAGTGGAAAAGAGAAAATCACTAAAAAGAACTATTAAGCCAGTCAAATAATTAGGTCAGGAATCCAGAAGAAATATTGAATTATTTGCAAACTGGGTCAAACCGGCGAGGGCCAATTTGGTCAACTGACCCCGAGAGCTGACTCCTGACCTAACTGTCAAATAAAATCAGAGAAAAGAAAATTTTGGAATTAGAAATTAAATTAAAGAACTAAAGAAAAATAAAGGAAAAAGAAAAAAAAAAGAAAAAGAAGAAAATGAATTATTACCTCACCCTTGTGACATAATGCATGATGCAATAAAAGAATAATTAATTAAATGGAAATTGACTAAGTCAAAAAGCAAGATAAATATACAAAAATTAAAAGAAAAACATTGTCATCTTCCTTCCCAATCTTACCGTCCTCACACTCTCCTTTATCTCTCTCTAGAAACTCCATGGAAGCTCATTTTGAGCTTGATCAAACCCTAAATCCCACCATAGAAATTTAAACTTCCATCATTAAATCTTGAATTCAAGCTTTGATAGAGAACTTGACAACAAAAAGAAGAAGAAAGGAAGAAGTTTTGAAGAGGTGAAAATTCAAAGTGAGGTTAGTAAGCTAAACTTTTAATTTCTAGTTGAATTATTATGTTTAAATGCATGAATGAACTTAGAAGTTAACTTAAAATGAAATGAAAACAACTTTGGAGGATTAATCATGGATTTCGGTCAGCTAGGGTTTGCTAAGGTAATGCATGAATTTGATTGGATTAAAAGTGTAGGCAAGCTTGTATGAATGTGGAGGTGATGTTGATATACTTAGATTTGGTTAAATGTAACAACTAGTGTAGCTAGGGTTTTGGCACCTAGGGTTTGGAAGACAAAAGTGTGAAAATTTGTTAAATGATGTGTTTGACTTTGTTGGAGATGAAAAATGGACATTTGCCAATTGATGTGTGTTGGAAGTGTTAGAATTAGGTTTAGATTCGGATTGGATGTGGGCAGTATGCAGGCAGCATGACCAAGGTCCCTTTTAGGGACCAAAACTAAAAATTTACAAGCCCAATTAGTGTGAGGCCAATTGGAAATGAAACTAGACACAAAATGACACATTTTTCATTTAGGAATTATGCCCAAAAAGTGACCAAAACCTAGTGAACAAATTGACCAAATCCGGACTTAGGCAATTTGACCTGTACAAAAATGACCAAATGAACAGTGTTTGTCCATTTGGCCATAACTTGGGCTAGGCAAGTCTAAATGACCTGAAATTTTACCAGTAGAAAGCTGAGATATAGACCTAAAACTTTCATGAAGAATACAAACCCAAATTATGCCCTTAACTAAGTTATTTAGCCACCCAAATTTAGTGACTTAAAACTGCCAGAACCAGTTTTGGTGCCCAGAAATCTGGGTTAGACCAATCCGGCAGCCATAATTTAAATGGCTATAACTTGAGCTACAAAACTCCAATTGGAGTGATTCAAAAAGGAGAATAAAGTTAAGACAATAAGGAACAATTTCTATGAAGAAAACTTAGCCAAATTCTAACAGTAAAATGATTAATGAAACAGTGCAACATAAGACACCAAAATTGAAAATTTGCAATTTTGCCTAAAAGACCTAAGTTTTGAGAAAACAACCAAAACCAACAAAATTGGTAACCAAAATGTGGTATGTGAGTATAGTTGGAGTTTCCATACCTTTTAAGTATAAGAAAGTCAATATTTTGACTTGAATAGTACCATGAATAGTAACCACAACATGAAAATTTACAAGAATGTAAGTTTAAACATATTGGAATTAGTTATGGGAATTATTATGAAGCAAAGATACTGAGACACTATAAATTTTGTGTTTCAGCTGAAAAAGACTCGAAAGGTTTGAGAGACTGAGTTAAGGCCTAGAGGCGACTCACGTCAGGTTTGTGCACAATAAACCTTATTTGATCATTTTGTCATTGAAAAATTGATTTAGTATGATTTATGAGAATTTGATGTTAATCATGAATTGTGTTGCCACCTTGTGAATGAAATTATGACTTTGGAAATTTATTGGATTTCTCATGAATTATTTGAATAAAATGTTGAAATTGATTTTTGATTCACACTTAACGTGACAGTGCCTTATTATTCATCCTTCATTTATGGGGTGAGATCGATTATTTTCCTCCCTCTCTGGTTTACCAGTTGAGGTTGTAGATCGGATGAGTATTCATTAGCTAGCTAGCCACCTCCCTCATTGATTTCGATTAGTGGGGTTGTAGATCGCTTTGTCGTGGTGTATAACATGGCATTGATTGGAAATTTTGTGTCATGGCTTAAGTTTTGCATGAATTGGCAATACTATGTGTATTAAATTGTTTGACGAAAATTGTGCTATAATGAGTTTTGATGATTTGTGTAGTATTTAAATTGTGATTTATCAATGAATGTTTTATGTGATGTATTTCAAATTTTTATTGTGCACCACTGAGTATTTTTTATACTCAGTGATAGCTTATTTTGCTGTCGCAGATAGGAGCAAGGAAAAAGCAGCAGAGTGAGCTGCTGTACTGGAAAAGCCTTCGCTGATTTTGTACGGGTATTATTTTATATCAAATGTAATTTAGTTTGATGTAAATAAATATTGTTCATATATATTAATGTAAAGTTGAGCAGTTGTATTTATAAATTGTAATAAGATTATTTTTGGATTTTATATCTGTAAATTAAACTTGTGAATGTAAATTAGCTTTATTGAATGCAATGTTGATGGAATTATTTTGAAATGGTTTGATCTGAGAATTTTGAGTTGAATTGAAATTATTTAGAGGTTGGGAGTTGTGGAAATTTATTGGAAGTGTTTTTCTCAGGTATTTGAAGAACTGTTTTCTCAAAATACAGATGACACTCTGTCGAAATTTTTATAAAATTTGCGAAAAAATAAAATGAGACAAAAATTTTAAGTGGTTTTAAAACTTCGAATAAATGATTTTAATTCCTACTAAAATGCTTACCACTTCCAAAATGTAAGAAAATGGTTTTAAAATCCATTGTAGAATACTTAATGAGTTATCGGTAGGTAAACTTTGGTAGTTCATTAGGTATTCTACGGGATCATGTCATGCCTAACAGAGGGGTGAGGTGTGACATGTTTTAGTGGTATCAGAGCATGGTTTTTCAATAAATTTTAACTATGTGTATGAATATTTCTTTGATAAGTACAACTGCTCAAGTGTCTTTAATTGATACATATGACATATTTACATCATGAATATGCACTAACGGAGGTCAACCTCCTTGTGTTTGATCTCAGGAAGTAGAAATTTTTGAGAAATGGAATGGAAGAGGGAGATCATTCTGTGAAACAATCTGTTGAGGCTGAGGTTCAAGGGGAAGCCCCAGCACTCCAAAACGTGAGTGAGTCAGACACTCCAGCTCCTACTCGACCGCGATTTCTGCTTTCGGTTGCCTGAAGATGGCTGCGTTTTTCCAATAAATGGTGGGAAATATGCTACCTCAAGCTCAAATGCAAGCACCTACAACACAACCACAGCCCTCGGCTCAGCAATATGAAAAATTAATGAAATTTGGGGCCACCGAGTTTAAGGGTACTGTGGATCCATTGGAGGCTGAACAGTGGTTAGAAAGAATGGAAAGGGTTTTCAGAAAACTACAGTGTGCCGAAGAATTAAAATTTGAATACTCAGTATCTCTTCTGCAAGGGGATGCATATGAATGGTGGAAGACCATCCCCCACAGCCTAGTTGAGCCACCTGTGCTGACATGGATAGACTTCCTGAGGGAATTCAGGCAGAAATGGGTTCCTGATGCGTATGTAGATATGAAATTGCAAGAATTCTTAAGTCTGAAGCAAGGGGACAGAACAATAGCGGAGTATGAGCGGGACTTTTCAAGGGTAAGCCATTATGCTGGAAGCTTAGTCTACACTCCCAGAGACAGATGTAAGAGGTTTGAGGCTGGGTTGAGGCCTAGCTTAAGAATGCAAGTTGTGGGATTCAGACACCAGAATTTCTCTGAGCTGATTTCATAGGCCCTGGAACTGGAAAGGATAGAATCAGAAGGGGCAGTGAAGAAGGGTACACTAGAGAAAGAGAAGACTGAAAAGACTACTGGACAAGCACCTGAAAGTGGTTCAGGGAAGAGAAAATAGTCTGGAGGATCTAGCTCTCGCAGATCTGGCAGAGGTAGATTCTCTGGCCAAAGACCACCTCGGTCTGGTCAGCAGACCCAACAAGCATCCTGAGGAGCTCTATCAGTACGGCAGTGTGAAACTTGTGGTAGAACACACGGTGGGGTTTGTTTCAAGGCCACAGGTGCATGTTTTAACTGTGGAGGGAGCAGACATTTCGCCAAGGATTGTACTAGTCTGCGCTGATCTGGACCTTCTGCTACATCTGAGGGATCAGCCTAAGTCTCTGCACCTAGAGGGTCACAGCCAGCTGGTAGAGGTAGAGGCAGAGGTAGGGGTCCTAGTAACACTCCTGGAAGTTAAAGTACTGTTAACCAGCCAGTACCCAGTGGCACACCAGTCAGAGTGTATACAATGCATCAGAGGGAGGAGGCTGAAATGTTAGACGTAGTAGCTGGTATTTCTCCATCATTGACCAAGATGCATATGTGTTGTTTGATCCTGGCTCCACACATTCATATGTCAGTGCTAGAGTGATATGTTTTACTGGTATTCAGTGTGTACCAATGGACTATGATATGCTAGTAACTAGTCCATTAGGCCAGGAGGTCAGGGTAACTATATAGGGATTGTCATTTGGTGATCCAAGGACACACTTTTTTGTCTAATTTGATTGAAATGCCCTTCAGAGATTATGACATTATCCTGGGCATGGATTGGTTAGCCAGGCATCATGCCATGATTGATCAGGCGAAAAGATCACTTTTGGTCTCCCTCAGTATGGTGATGTAGTAATACATGGGGAGAGGCAGTTATTGCTGTCAAACATCATTTCAGCTGCACTAGCCAGAAAAATGATTAGGAAGGGGTGTGAGGCATACTTGGCACATGTGATAGACACCCAAGTGGGTAGTCCAGCATTGAGGGACATCCCTATGGTATGTGAATTTTCGGATGTATTTCCTGATGAATTGCCAGGATTACCTCCAGAAAGAGAAGTGCAGTTTGATATTGATGTTATGCCTGGCGTGGACCCAATCTCCATAACGCCATACAGAATGGCACCAACAGAACTAAAAGAATTGAAAGTGTAGTTGCAAGAGCTGCTTGACAAGGGCTTTATCCGCCCTAGTGTGTCATCTTGGGGAGCGCCAGTGTTGTTTGTAAAGAAGAAGGATGGCACTCTCCAGTTATGCATTAACTATCGGTAATTGAATAAGGTGACAATAAAGAGCAGATACCCATTGCCCCGCATTGATGACTTGTTTGATCAGTTGAGGGGTGCAGCTGTGTTCTCCAAAATTGACCTGAGATCAGGTTATTATCAGCTGAAAGTACAAGAGCAGAGTATTTCTAAAACTGCCTTTAGAACCCGCTATGGCCATTATGAGTTCTTGGTCATGCCATTCGGGTTAACTAATACTCCGGCTACTTTTATGGATCTGATGAACACTATCTTCAGACCATACCTCGACCAGTTTGTAGTTGTGTTTATAGATGATATATTGGTTTATTCGAGGAATGCAGAAGAGCATGATAGACATCTGCGCATTGTACTGCAAACTTTGAGGGAGAAATAGCTATATGCCAAATTGTCGAAGTGTGAATTTTGGCTGAAAGAAATATCTTTCTTGGGACATGTAGTATCGATAGAGGGCATCAAGGTAGATCTAAGTAAGATAGAAGCTGTCCTTAATTGTAGGCCACCCAGAAATATCATGGAGATTCGCAGTTTTCTGGGTTTAGCTGGATACTACCATAGATTTGTGAAGGGATTCTCCATGTTGGCATCTCCATTGACCAAGCTGCTTAGGAAAGATGTGAAATTTCAGTGGACGGATAAATGCCAGCAGAGTTTTGATGAATTGAAGAGGTGTTTGACTGAGGCTCCAGTCCTGACTTTACCTACACCGGGTAAAAAATATATAGTTTACAGCGATGCTTCTCACAATGGGTTAGGCTGTGTACTGATGCAAGATTGAAATATCATTGCCTATGCATCACGCCAGCTAAAACTGCATGAGAAGAACTATCCGACACATGACTTGGAGCTTACAGCTATAGTATTTGCTCTTAAGATCTGGAGACACTATTTGTATGGGGAGAAATGCTACATCTACACAGATCATAAAAGTTTGAAGTATTTGAGCACTTAGAAAGAGTTGAATTTGAGACAGAGGAGATGGTTAGAGTTGATAAAAGACTATGATTGTCTGATAGACTATTAGCCAGGGAAAGCTAATGTGGTGGCTGACGCCTTAAGTCGCAAGACTATGGCAAGTCTTCAGGTTACCCCTTTGTCTATGGTACATGAGTTGAGATCATTACATGCCAGCTTAGAGATTAATGACGTGGGGCAGACAGCAGTTGCATGACATGTACAGCCAGTGTTGACTGATCAGATCTGAATGGCTGCTCAGAATGATCAGAAGTATCAGTGGCTGTTGGAAGAAGTCCGGCAGGGCAAGAAACTAGAATTCTCAATTAGAGATGATGGTCTACTGCTACACCAGGGTAGAATGTGTGTTCCTAATAATATTGATTTGAGGCAAATAATTTTAAAGGAAGCACATGAGTCTCCTTTTGCCATGCACCCTAGTGGCACAAAAATGTATAAAGGGCTAAAGGAGCATTACTGGTGAATGGGTATGAAAAGAAATGTAGCAGAGTTTGTTTCCAAATGCCTAACTTGTCAGCAAGCGAAGGCAGAGCATCAAGTACCCGCTGGGTTGTTATATCCACTATCAGTACCAGAATGGAACTGGGAGATAATAATAATGGATTTTGTGATGGGACTTCCGAGGACACAGAAGAGTCATGATGCAGTATGGGTCATTATTGATAGACTGACCAAGTCTGCTCATTTTCTGCCAGTTCAGATGGACTACAGTTTAGAAAGATTGGCCAAGTTGTACATTGATGAGATTGTGAGACTACATAGAGTGCCAGTATCCATCGTATCAGACAGAGATCCTAGGTTCACTTATAGATTCTAGGGTAGTCTTTAGAGAGCCTTAAGAACTAGATTGAACTTCAGTACGGCATTCCACCCATAGACCGATGGCCAGTTTGAGAGGGTAAGTCAGATCTTGGAGGACATGCTACGGACTTGTGTGATTGAGTTTGAGGGTAGTTGGGATACACACTTGCCTTTGATTGAGTTTGTTTACAACAACAACTACCAATCAAGCATTGGGATGCCTCCATATGAAGCTTTGTATGGCAGAAAATGCAGAACTCCCCTGTGGTGGGATGAAGTAGGTGAAAGAAAGATGATTGGGCTAGAAATTGTTCAGCAGACTGAGGAGAAGATCAGGATGATTAGAGATCGACTCAAGGCTGCATCAGACCGTCAGAAGTCCTATATTGATTTGAAGAGAAGGAATATTTAGTATACAGTGGGTGAGAAAGTATTCCTCAAGGTTTCTCCTTGGAAGAAAATTATGAGATTCGTCAGAAAGGGGAAACTGAGTCCTCGCTTCATTGGGCCATATGAGGTTCTGGAAAGAGTGGGTCCTTTGGCGTATCGGTTGGCACTACCTCCAGAGTTGGAGAAGGTACATAATGTCTTCCATGTGTCCATGTTGAGGAGGTATCGATTAGACCCATCTCATGTACTACCAGTAAAAGAAATTGAAGTGAATCCAGACCTCACATATGAAGAAGAACCCATAGAGATTCTGGCTTATGAGGTGAAGCAGCTACGGAACAAACAGATATCGTTAGTGAAAGTGCTGTGGAACCATCATTCCGACCAAGAAGCTACTTGGGAACGAGAGGAGGACATGAGAAGACAGCACCCACAGCTGTTTAGAGATTGATACTAGGTAAAATTTCGAGACAAAATTTATTTTAAGGGGTGGAGAATTGTAACACCCCTATTTGCATAGCCTGGTATATCTTACTGTTCCGGTGACCGGTGTCGGTCCGGATAACTGAGAGGATTAGAACCACACTTAAGACAACTAGATAAGCCCTGAACACAAATAATTAGTAATTACCAATTAGTTAAGTATAAATAAGAAAAACAGAATATAAGAAGTTAAACGAGTCGAGAGTCACAGTGATGGGTGACCTTCTCGGGAAGGACCGCGAAGTTGATTTAAACTCAAATTTCGAACTGTAAAATGTGACGCTGCGGTCCTTAAGACTATTGCGAACACAGTGGAAAAGAGCAAATCACGAAAAAGAACTGTTAAGCTAGTCAAATAATTAGGTCAAGGATCCGGAAGAAATATTAAATTATTTACAAATTGGGTCAAACTGGCGAGGGGCAATTTGGTCAATTGACCCCAAGAGCTGACTCCTGACCTAACTGTTAAATAAAATCAGAGAAAAGAAAATTTTGGAATTGGGAATTAAATTAAAGAACTAAAGAAAAATAAAGGAAAAAGAAAAAAAAAAGAAAAAGAAGAAAACGAATTATTACCTCACCCTTGTGACATAATGCATGATGCAATAAAAGAATAATTAATTAAATGGAAATTGACTAAGTCAAAAAGCAAGATAAATATACAAAAATTAAAAGAAAAACATTGTCATCTTCCTTCCCAATCTTGCCGTCCTCACACTCTCCTTCATCTCTCTCTAGAAACTCCATGGAAGCTCATTTTGAGCTTGATCAAACCCTAAATCCCACCATAGAAATTTAAACTTCCATCATTAAATCCTGAATTCAAGCTTTGATAGAGAACTTGACAATAAAAAAAAGAATAAAGGAAGAAGTTTTGAAGAGGTGAAAATTCAAAGTGAGGTTAGTAAGCTAAACTTTTAATTTCTAGTTGAATTATTATGTTTAAATGCATGAATGAACATAGAAGTTAACTTAAAATGAAATGAAAACAACTTTGGAGGATTAATCATGGATTTCGGTTAGCTAGGGTTTGCTATGGTAATGCATGAATTTGATTGGATTAAAAGTGTAGGCAAGCTTGTATGAATGTGGAGGTGATGTTGATAATGCTTAGATTTGGTTAAACGTAACGACTAGTGTAGCTAGGGTTTTGCCACCTAGGGTTTGGAAGACAAAAGTGTGAAAATTTGTTAAATGATGTGTTTGACTTTGTTGGAGATGAAAAATGGTCATTTGTGACCAATTGATATGTGTTGGAAGTGTTAGAATTAGGTTTAGATTCGAATTGGATGTGGGCAGTATGCAGGTAGCATGACCAAGGTCCATTTTAGGGACAAAAACTGAAAATTTACAAGCCCAATTAGTGTGAGGCCAATTGGGAATGAAACTAGACACAAAATGACACATTTTTCATGTAGGAATCATGCCCAAAAAGTGACCAAAACCTAGTGAACAAATTGACCAAATCCGGACTTAGGCAATTTTACCTGTACAAAAATGACCAAATAAACAGTGTTTGTTCATTTGGCCATAACTTGGGCAAGGCAGGTCTAAATGACCTAAAATTTTACCAGTAGAAAGCTGAGATATAAACCTAAAACTTTCATGAAGAATACAAACCCAAATTATGCCCTTAACCAAGTTATTTAGCCACCCAAAGTTGGTGACTTAAAACTGTCAGAACCAGTTTTGGTGCCCAGAAATCTGGGTTATACTAATTCGGCAGCCATGATTCAAATGGCTATAACTTGAGCTACAAAACTCCAATTGGAGTGATTCAAAAAGGAGAATAAAATTAAGACAATAAGGAACAATTTCTATGAAGAAAACTTAGCAAAATTCTAACAGAAAAATGATCAATGGAACAGTGCAACATAAAACAGCAAAACTGAAAATTTGCAATTTTGCCTAAAAGACCTAAGTTTTGAGAAAACAACCAAAATCCAACAAAATTAGTGACCAAAATGTGGTATGTGAGTATAGTTGGAGTTCCCATACCTTTTAAGTATAAGAAAGTCAATATTTTGACTTGAATAGTACCATGAATTGTAACCACAATACGAAAATTTGCAAGAATATAAGTTTAAACATATTAGAATTAGTTATGGGAATTATTATGAAGCAAAGATATTGAGACACTATAAATTTTGTATTTCAGCTGAAAAAGACCCGGAAGGTCTGAGAGACTGAGTCAAAGCCTAGAGGCGACTCACGTCAGGTTTGTGCACAATAAACCTTATTTGAGCATTTTGTCATTGAAAAATTGATTTAGTATGATTTATGAAAATTTAATGTTAATCATGAATTGTGTTGCCACCTTGTGAATAAAATTATGACTTTGAAAATTTATTGGATTTCTCATGAATTATTTGAATAAAATGTTGAAATTGATTTTTGATTCACACTTAGCGTGAAAGTGCCTTATTATTCCTCCTCCATTTATGGGGTGAGATCGATTATTTTCCTCTCTCTCTGGTTTACCAGTTGAGGTTGTAGATCGGATGAGTACTCATTAGCTAGCTAGCCACCTCCCTCATTGATTTCGATTAGTGGGGTTGTAGATCACTTTGTCGTGGTGTACAATAAGGCATTGATCTGAAATTTTGTGTCATGGCTTAAGTTGTGTATGAATTGGCAACACTATGTGTATTAAAATGTTTGACCAAAATTGTGCTATAATGAGTTTTGATGATTTGTGTAGTATTTAAATTGTGATTTATCAATGAATGTTTTATGTGATGTATTTCAAATTTTTATTGTGCACTACTGAGTATTTTTTATACTCAGCGATAGCTTATTTTGCTGTCGCAGATAGGAGCAAGGAAAAAGCAGCAGAGTGAGCTGCTGTACTGGAAAAGCCTTCGCTGATTTTGTGCGGGTATTATTTTATACCCAATGTAATTTAGTTTGATGTAAATAAATATTGTTCATATATATTAATGTAAAGTTGAGCAGTTGTATTTATAAATTGTAATAAGATTATTTTTGGATTTTATATCTGTAAATTAAACTTGTGAATGTAAATTAGCTTTATTGAATGCAATGTTGATGGAATTATTTTGAAATGGTTTGATCTGAGAATTTTGAGTTGAATTGAAATTATTTGGAGGTTGGGAGTTGTGGAAATTTATTGGAAGTGTTTTTCTCAGGTATTTGAAGAACTGTTTTCTCAAAATACAGACGACACTCTGTCGAAATTTTTATAAAATTTGCGAAAAAATAAAATGAGACAAAAATTTTAAGTGGTTTTAAAACTTCGAATAAATGATTTTAATTCCTACTAAAATGCTTACCACTTCCAAAATGTAAGAAAATGGTTTTAAAATCCCTTGTAGGATACTTAATGAGTTATCGGTAGATGAAGTTCGGTAGTTCATTAGGTATTCTACGGGATTATGTCATGCCTTACAGAGGGGTGAGGTGTGACATAGGTAGCCCAAAGCACTTGAGGAGAATCTTTCTTGACAAACCTTATGAAAGAACACATTCATAAGCTCGACAGCACATCCAACCAAAAATTATAAGGCAATAGGTCTATGGGTCTTTTTCACTTATATGTCTCTCACTCATCCCATCTTTTTCTGATGTGGGAATGCATATTCCCAACAATCTCCCCCTTAAGTGCGAATTTCTTTTATATTAGGCTTAGTAGGCCTGCTTTCTCTCAAACTGAAGCCTTTTTTCTTAACTCAAGTATTACAGTGTCACCAAGAACCTCAATTACTCCATCAAACCCACTCGAGTATGCACATCTAAGAGCCATGCTAGAGCCATCATGTGTATCGAGAGTCTTTACTCTATCGATCTGCTCTTCTCCAGAAGAGTGCCTTTTTGCTTATAAGGTATACCAGAATCTTTCAACTCTTCCATCCATGTGTCAAACCACCACAGGAATCACTAACCATCATTTTCATTCTCATCTTTGCCAAACCATCTGCTCTGATACCACTTGTTAGTGATCTAGGGAGTCCAAAGCGCTTGAGAAGAATCCTTTTGTATGGGTCTTATGACTCATAGACTCGACACCACATTCAACTCAAAACTTTAAGGTAATGGGCCTATGGATCTTTCCTACTTATATGTCTCTAACTCATCCTATTTTTTTTCGATGTGAGAATTTCACACTTATATATTCACAACACATATTATGCTAGCTAGAAATATATTATATGGTAATTAAACTTGTAATGCGATATTTATATATCTTCTGAATTTAGTCAATTACTTTGCAAATAGTTTGATAAAATTATATTCATTTTTTAAAATGGGTTTGCATAGATATTTTCATGAGATTTTTTGTAGTAATTTTTTTGCTTTATGATTTTAGTGCGGCCAGGGCTAGTTGGTACGGTTCCTTGGCACCAAGTTTGAATAGTGGATACGTTGCAGTTGGTATTCCCACTGTTTAAAAAGTGGGGCTGGTTGTGGTATTTGTTTTTAAGTTTGATTAACTTTATTAATTCTTTATTTTGATTAATTGCTATATTTGATTACTTTTTTTTTTTCAAATTTTTATTTAATTTGATTTGATTTGATTTTGGTCTTGAAAAAAACAAAACTCATTGTAGCAACAAAGTCACTACAGATCTCAATCACAATAACCAAATATATCTTGTTCTCTGCAGCAAGGCCTTCATGGCCATGACAAAGATATTTTTAAAATTTACAAAAATGTAAATAAATTAAAATTTACAAAAATATTAAAACTGGAAAAAACAAGAAGAAATTAAATAAAATTGTTTTCCTAATTCCCTATTTAGAATTTAAAATTTTACAAAAATTTAATTAAATATAATTATTTTTTTTATTAATTCTCTATTTGAAATGAAAGAATCGAGTTCTTTATAACTTTTTAAAAGATTCATTTTCAAAGAAATATAAATCAATTATAATGGTATGAAAATTCATTTAAATTTTTTTTAAATGATTTATTTCAAACAAAGCTAATATAATTATATCTTAACTTAATAAATAATATAAACTTATCTTAAAATAAAATTTAATAATACAAGAGAAAAAAGCATTTATATGAATAAAAAAAAAACGTTAATAGGAAGAAATTAATGCACCTACATATGCTTTAGCGAAGTTGGAGCGGGCTGACTGTTGAAGAGTTGTTCTGTATAGAAGAGTGCCCCGCTTCCATTTTATCTTTGCTCAATATTGATGTTAAATCTGTTTCTTGTTGAATGAAATGGTTTTGATCAACTAGATTGAGTACATATGAGGGATTGAGTATTTGCATGCCATTAATGGTCAATGACAAATGCTAAATAAATATATGCTAGAGAAACTCTCAAAAAAAAAAAAAAAGCAACAATTCATTATAAGCACTATAACCATTGATCATTTAATATGAAAACCCAAAAAAATCACTAGCAATTTCATCATCCTTATTCCTTAAAGATTTACAAAGAAATATTCCAATTCTAGCATTTTCTATCGTCCTTTCATAAAAGATTGATTTTTTTTGTTTTAACCTTCAAGTGTTGATGGGGCATTAGAGAATCAAGTATCAATTCATAGATCTTGACTCTTCTGGTGACTTCCTTATCAGGAAATGTGCCTGTATCAATAAAATTTTGAAATATGCTTGATCTTGTGATTTTCTACACCACTCAATCTCCTATCCAGTTCTCCATACAACTCAGTAACAACTAACTCTTGAATCGTAGAAATGTTCTGTAAACCCTCAGGCAAAAACCCCAACTTAGGACAATACGAAAATTGAAGACACCTCAAACTTGGAAAAGCCCAATTTACAATCTCTGTCGACTCCACTAGATCCCTTGAAGCAATTATCAAAGTTTCCAACTACAGAAATCCACCTGCCTTGCAAAACTCCTTGCCAATGAGCTTTGTATTGTAGGCATCCTAA
This sequence comes from Hevea brasiliensis, assembly GCF_030052815.1. Taxonomy (NCBI): domain Eukaryota; kingdom Viridiplantae; phylum Streptophyta; class Magnoliopsida; order Malpighiales; family Euphorbiaceae; genus Hevea; species Hevea brasiliensis. The sequence continues at coordinate 87,070,940 of NC_079501.1, forward strand.
AGTTCAAAAATGTTTTAATTTGTGAAAAAAAGGAAGAACTGAAAATTGGTTCTCCAAGAGATTAGAAAAACATAGTACTAGAATGGTTAGGTAGAGTTGATTTGCAACAAAGAAAGGGAGAGTTGCCAATGAATGACCAATAAATGACTTTTGAAGTTCAAAGAATGAAAACACTTAAAGAATGCAAAGTTTTCTTTATTGGAGCAAGCTGAAGCCAATAGAGTTGAAAAATTCAAAGTATCTAATCCTGGATGAATGGCATAGCAGCAGGAAAGTTGTATATTTAACTAAAAATTGTTAGAGTAGTTGCTAACACGCGTTTGTTACTCACTAATCAGTTAGCATAACTAATTTTTGATGTAAAGACATTCTATAAATAGTGAGCCAATCAATAAAAAGAAGCATATTTTCAGCTTCCATTTTTCAGTGTTTGTCATTTTGTTATGGTATCAGAGCTGGTTATTTGTTGCGTCTCTGTTATTCATTTTTCTTGCTCAGTTTTCTGATTGCTTCTCGACAAAATAATTTTTCACCATGACAACTACAAATCAAACACCAGATCATTTGACAAATCCTTCGAATCCATACTTTCTTCATCCAAACGAGAATCCAGCACTTGTTGTTGTATCTCCAGTTCTTGCTGGATCCAATTATCATTCATGGTCGAGGGCCATGATTATGGCTCTTCACTCCAAGAATAAAGTCAGATTCATTGATGGATCTCTCAGGAAGCCAATTAGTACAGATCAGATGTTTGCAGTGTCACACCTTACCCCTCTGTAAGGCATAACATGATCCCGTAGAATACCTAATGAACTACCGAACTTCACCTACCGATAACTCATTAAGTACCCTACAAGGGATTTTAAAACAATTTTCTTACTTTTGACAAGTGGTGAGCATTTTTTTTATAGGCATTTAAAACATTTGATTAAAAGTAAATCTAGTTAATATTTTTGGTCCATTTTAGTTTTTCGCAAATTTTATAAAAATTTTGACAGAGTTCTGTCTGTATTTTGAGAAACCAGTTCTTCAAATACCTGTAAAAAGCACTTCTAAAAATTTTCTCAACAACTACTTCAATTTCACAATCAAACTCAATTCATTTCAACAACTCCACAATTATTTCAATCAATTTCTCAAGTTCAAAATTCAATAATCCTCAAAATACTCGCAATTCATTTCATTCAAATTAAATAAAATAGTTCCACTCATATTTCGTTAGAAACAAAACAATTTATATTCATCATACTAGAAATTTACATTAAGAAAATCCAAACTAAATTTATTACAACTTTATACAAACTTTGTACAAGCTGCTCAAGACCGATTTTACATGTCCATACAATTACGTGCAATACATACATCAAAATGAATATTTACAGTCAGGGTATAAGTTATACCCGATAACTTCTAGCAGGTAGCTCCCCTGTCCTCAACAGCTCAATCTGCTGCTCCTCTAGTCTCTTTATCTGCGACAGCATGCAAAGCTATCGCTGAGTGGTGAACTCAGTGGTGCACAAACTAATAATTTAAAACTTAATACAAATTATGCTTGACAATTCATAACAAATAGAATTTTAAAATTTCTAAATTCTTTAAAATCCATGACCTTCAGAAATCAACATTTTCATTCATGCAAATTATTCATTTGAATAACATTTTGATCAATTAGTAACTATTTAGTTACATTTCTTTTAAATTCCGAAACAATACAAAAATTTTTGAATCACTGATAAATTATTTATTTCAATCACAATTTATCAAATCATGCATAGTTTAAAGGGCGTTGCCAACAATACACACAGTCGAACCCATGACCCAAAATTCACATAGATGCCGTGTTGTACACCACGACATTTCACATTCTCCCAATAACCGAGGCTAAAAGGGAGAAACAAAGACTAGCTAGTATATATGAGTACTCATTCACATCATTCCCCAACTGGCAAGCCAGAGAGGAAGAAACTCGCCCCATCAAGTGGAGGAGTTATCTCACTAGACAAGCTAATGAGAATTCACAACATATTTTGTCATGTCAACTGTGATTTCAAATCATATTCAAAACAATTTCTATTTACAAAGTGTTTACAAATCAACTTATTTAATTATCATAAATTCATGCTCAAGGTTGGCAACACATCAAACTTAAAATTTGCAATCCTCAAAACAATGCAATAAATCCTTAAATGCATAAGAAAGTTTATATTCAAATTATACAATTTCATTCAATAAGTTAAAATTCTCAACACAACAAAATCATAAATCATACCATAAATTTATTTCAAATCGATTTGGAATTGAAAAATAACAAAAGAGTTAGTTGTGCACAAACCTCAAACGAGTCGTCCCTTAGCCTCGACTCGGTTCCTCGGGTTCCTTCCTGATATTCTTTTCAACTGAAACACACAATTTTACAATGTTTCAGTACTAGAACTTAACATAAATCCAAAATAAATTTAGCTTCATAATTACTTAGCTCTAACGTGCTAAATTCGACGTTCTTTAAATTTTGTGTTTCGGGTTACTATTCACTACACTATTCAAGTCAAATAGTTGACTTTCTAAGGCTTAATAGGTATGGGAACTCCAACTTCACCCACATACCACATTTTGGTTATTAAACTTGTTGGTTTTGGTCACTTTCTCAAAGCTTAGGTCATTTTGGCAAAATTGCCAATTTTTGGTTTTGGTGCTCCGAAGTTGCACTATTCCATTGGTCGATCTACTGTTGGAATTTGATAAAACTTCCTTCATAGAAAATGTTCCTTATTGTCTTAAGTGTATTCTCATTTTTGGATCACCTCAATCGGAGTTTTGTAGCTCAAGTTATGGCCAAAATACAATTACTGTTTACGTGCACTGTTCATACTGGTATTCTGGTTCTGGCAGATTTTTGATCCAAATTTCTTCAGTAATTTGATCAAGTTAAGTTCATAATTTGGTCTAACTTTCTTCATATGAAATGTTCTACTATGTCTTAGGTTTCCATCGGTTCAAGAATCGCCTAAATCCGAGTTTTCTAAAAAGAGTTATAGCCATTGGAACTTTACTGCTCAATGGCAATTCTGCAGAGTTGCAGGTTTGGTAACTTAACTTTGCTCAATAATTTGAATGGGTTAATGGCCTAATTTGGGTTTGTGTTCTTCATGAAAGTTTTAGGTCTATATCTTATCTAATTGCTGGAAAAATTTCAGGTCAATTTGACCTATTTAGCTGGAGTTATGACCAAATGAACAGTTACTGTTCATTTGGTCAGTTTGGTGCAGTGGCAGCCTGCTCTCATTTCACTTTGGTCAATTGGTTCACTAAGTTTTGGTCAGTTTTTGGCCATGGTTCCTTGATGAAAATTGTGCTATTTTATGTCTATTTTCATCCCCAATTGGTGGCATATCAATTGGGCTTGTAAAATTCCCGTTTTGGTCCTTCAAAGTAGGTTTGGTCATGCTGCCAGTAGCATGACCAATTGACCTACGAATTTGTCTTCCATTCTAAAAATTCCCATACATTTCCTTTGGTCATTATTGACCATTTTTCAGTCCACAATTGGTCAAAGATATCATTTATGCATTTCTCCAAAATTTGGTTCACAAACCCTAACATTCAAACCCTAATCTCACTAATTCATTGTATTTAACTACATTAATGGTTTTAATGCTAATCATTCAACTAGTTAAGGTTTCTACACTCATTCAAACTCATTAAATTCATGCAATTCATACTCCCTTCAACCAGACCAAAATTTCAGTTTGGTCCTTCTCCCATGTTTGTTTCATTTTAAACACATTACAAGCTAATTCAACAACTAATGATGCATTAAAAATGGAAAGTAACAAGTTAACATGCTCACCTCTCTTAAATCCTCAAAACCCTATCTTTAACTCTTCTTTCTTCTTGTAATTCTCTTCTCAAGTTGCAACTACAAGCTTTAGTGAAGTTCTTATGAGAGTTATTAAGGTTGGGTAAGGAAAAATTAAGCTTAGTGTAAGCTTAAGGAAAGAGCTTCCATGGAGGATTTATGGAGGAAGGTGGGGAGGCAACCAAGTGAGAAGAAGAAGGATTTTTCTAATTTTTTTTCTTTTGTTTCCTTTTATTTATTTTGCTATGGAAGACCATAAAATTTCTAATTAATTAATTAAATTAATTAGTTTAGTTATGACATCATGCATGAGGTCATGCATGATGTCATCACCTTTTTACTTTTTGATTTTTCCCTTTTTTTTTCTATTTTTCTATTAGTTCTTTAATTTAATTCTCGATTCCGAAATTTTCGTTTCTTCGATTTTATTTGTGATTAGGTCGAGTCACTCTCGGTCAATTGACCAAATTGCCCTCGCGGTTCATCCGGTTTGCAAATAACCCAATATTTCTTCCGGCTCCTCGACCTAATTATTTGACCGCTTAATGCTTCTTTTCATGATTTTCTCTTTTCCACTTGTGTTCATAAGGGTCCTAAGGACCATGGCGTCACTTTTTACGGTTGAAATTTGGGTTTAAAATGACTTGTGATCGTTCCGAGGAGGTCACTCATCGCTGTGACTCTCGGCTCGTTTAACCTCTTATGTTCTGTTTTTCTTATTTATAGTTAACTAATTAAACATTACTAATTATTTGTGTTTATGGCTTCTCAAGTTGTCTTAAGTGTGGCCCTAATCCCAATAATTGTTCGGACCGACACCGGTCACCGGAACAGTGAAATATACCAGGCTATACAAATAGGGGTGTTACAATTCTCCCCCCCTTAAATAATTTCGTCCTCGAAATTTTACCTGGTATCAGTCTCTGGACACTTGTGGGTGCTGTCTCCTCATGTCCTATTCATGCTCCGACGTAGCTTCCTGGTCTGAATGATGGTTCCTTAGCACTTTAACCAATACTATTTACTCATCAATTGCTTACCTCGTGTGCCAAGTTTCTTATGAGCTTCTGTCATAAGTTAGATTCAATTTCATTTCAATTTTAGAGGTAAGCAAATCTGTGAGCTAGTGGATCCACTCTTTCTAGGACCTCGTATGATCCTGTGGATGAGAACTTAGTTTTACTCTTTTCTTATCAAATCTCTTGGTCATTTGATCCATCCTTCAGTTTAGTTTAGAATATTTTAGTCTTTTCTTGTTGTTATTTTAACAATTATTTTCCTTTATAGTTTTTTTTTTTTTCTTTAATGACCTTGTTGGTCGTATATGAACTGCTTATCTCTTTCTTGGCCATAGGTCCATAATCATTATCTTACTATCTCCATTTATGACCAAGGCCTATGTGCCACTTTGCACTATCTTGTTTGCTTTTGTTTAACTTATTTCCTCCTTGATAAAATAGTTCGGGATATCATTACGCGTCTTAAGTAAGTCGTTTGCCCTGGTGGCAAATTCTCATCTAGTGTTTTTCTTATTTCTTACTATTCTATTTGTTTCTTTTCATTCCACAACTTAACTTTAATTATTTTATTCCTCAATCTTATCTTCTTCCTTAACTTGGCTGTCGAGTCGTAATTTAGTACCTCTTATCGTCCCTAATAAATCCACTATACTTCAATATTACTTGATTTGGTCCTCTGACCATTATAGTCAACACTTTAACTAATATTCATAATGTTTCTTTATTACATTCGCACTAACTATTCTAATTTTTACTTCCACAACTCTTTTATCTATCAATTCTATAGCTTATTTTCCGTTGGTTTGTGATCATTACCTTTTTACTTTTTAACCATAAACAATTCTTTAATCTTAAGAAGGGAGTCTACCGGACTCTCCTGTTTCCCATGCTATTCAAAAGTCCCACTTGAATTCTAATCTAATCCTTGTGATCCGCACAATAAAATTGTGCTCTTCCTAAAGAATACCTGGCCAACTAGTTCCTATCGAATTACTGTTATCAGTAGAATATCATTTCTTAACTGTTTTATAAGTTATAATTGTCATCCATAGCATCCTGTCTCTTCTAGGGGAACAAAATTATATTTTGGGTCTTACTGCTACACAAATAGAATACTGTTCCTTACTAAACTTTGAGCAAAAGATCCATTGCAATACCAGAACAACTATAAACCCCATATCAGAGACTGGATGACTTAGCCCTATAGGTGTTATTTTTAAATTTTTACCATGCTAAAATCTCTAGTCCCATAACAATTCCTGATGTACTGTAATTCATGCTAGGGTAATGGAGTCTTTAACTCTCACTACCTTGCAACCATGATATTTTGATATTCTAATTATAGAGTTTTAAATATCGAATTAGGATTTTCAAACTCAGTTCTAGTAATAAAACTCTATTATGGTATATTTGTACCAAAGCGAAAATCATTTATAACTATTCTTCCTTATGTACTATTGGGTAATACGTAGCTCTACACAATAAATCTCAAGTCAGTACTGTAATCTGCAGCTTACAGCACAAACATCAAGAATATTGCATAGTTACTACTATACATCCCAATAGATCAAACTTCCCTATATCTTATTTCTTTCAAATCCACTAATATCTTAAATTTATTTTGATTATGGTACTTAGTGACATCTATCAACAGTAATACCTTTACTTCCATCTAGGGCAGATATATTACTACAATTTACTTTTAGGTCCTCTTGCCTTACCTAATTAGGCTTACTAATTAACTTTATAATTTATCATAGTCTAGGAGATGTCCCTCACTAGAAACTTTTCCAAAATTAATTCCAATCATGCTTATTATCACAATTCTTATCCTAAAAGACTAATTACTAACACATTAAAATTTATCTCCATGCAAGGGAATAGCAGTAGAACATATAATTTTAGCATTAGCATATAAATAAGTAGAGCCGGAATCAAATAGTACATAATTATTCCTTTCACAAGTTAAGGACATACCGGCAACTACATCTGAAGTCTCTGCTTCTTCCCCTCGATGCACGGCATTCCCTCCTTCTAGTGTATTCCTCTGCTCGGGTTGGTCCATTGTGCGAGGATTACCTAAAGTGTTGTCTCTATACGCCTCGCCCCTCGACTATTAACGAGCCTCTAAAATCAGAACATTGGACTGATTCCTTTGGTGTAGTATGCGGCATAACTCGACGTGCGCTAGTACAATCTCGGGCGAAATGTCCAATTCCACCACAATTGAAGCAGGCTCCAGTGACCCTATGGCATATACCTCCGTGTAATTTCCCACAAACGTCACAGAGACGGGTAGGGTAGGAACTTCTGGTTCTTTGACGAATGGTTCTTGATTGCTTCCACCCTGAAGATCCACCTCTGTCATACTTAGGAGCTCGGGGTCCCTCAAAATCTTTTCTCTTTCCCAAATTACTACTCGAAATTTGACCAATGGGTTTCCCACTTTTCTCTTTTTCATGCTGTTCTTGAGGGGGTTGGGTTTGTACTTGAGCCTGGGCTGACAGATTATCAGCCATTTGCTGAAAAAACATGGCCATCTGCTGGGCCGTTTGTACAGTAATTTGTATAGGAGGGACTGGTACAGTTGGACCTCTAACGCTCTGTGAAACTGGGGCCTCTCTTTGTATGTTAGCTGTATCAGACTGCTCTACAATTTTATCCCTCTTGTTCATATCTATTCACAGGATTTTTTTTTTTTTTTATTTCCTGTACACCCAACACAAGGAGATTTCTCCCCGTTAGTTCATATTCATGATGTAATGCACTGTATGTAACAAATATGGACTTTGAGCAGTTGTACTTAACAAGGAAAGACACAAATTCTTAAGTTAAAACATATTTCAAAAATTTGCTCTGATACCACTAAAACATGTCACACCTTACCCCTCTGTAAGGCATAACATGATCCCGTAGAATACCTAATGAACTACCGAACTTCACCTACTGATAACTCATTAAGTACCCTACAAAGGATTTTAAAACAATTTTCTTACTTTTGACAAGTGGTGAGCATTTTTTTTATAGGCATTTAAAACATTTGATTAAAAGTAAATCTAGTTAATATTTTTGGTCCATTTTAGTTTTTCGCAAATTTTATAAAAATTTTGACAGAGTTCTGTCTGTATTTTGAGAAACCAGTTCTTCAAATACCTGTAAAAAGCACTTCTAAAAATTTTCTCAACAACTACTTCAATTTCACAATCAAACTCAATTCATTTCAACAACTCCACAATTATTTCAATCAATTTCTCAAGTTCAAAATTCAATAATCCTCAAAATACTTGCAATTCATTTCATTCAAATTAAATAAAATAGTTCCACTCATATTTCGTTAGAAACAAAACAATTTATATTCATCATACTAGAAATTTACATTAAGAAAATCCAAACTAAATTTATTACAACTTTATACAAACTTTGTACAAGCTGCTCAAGACCGATTTTACATGACCATACAATTACGTGCAATACATACATCAAAATGAATATTTACAGTCAGGGTATAAGTTATACCCGATAACTTCTAGCAGGTAGCTCCCCTGTCCTCAACAGCTCAATCTGCTGCTCCTCTAGTCTCTTTATCTGCGACAGCATGCAAAGCTATCGCTGAGTGGTGAACTCAGTGGTGCACAAACTAATAATTTAAAACTTAATACAAATTATGCTTGACAATTCATAACAAATAGAATTTTAAAATTTCTAAAATCTTCAAAATCCATGACCTTCAGAAATCAACATTTTCATTCATGCAAATTATTCATTTGAATAACATTTTGATCAATTAGTAACTATTCAGTTACATTTCTTTTAAATTCTGAAACAATACAAAAATTTTTGAATCACTGATAAATTATTTATTTCAATCACAATTTATCAAATCATGCATAGTTTAAAGGGCGTTGCCAACAATACACACAGTCGAACCCATGACCCAAAATTCACATAGATGCCGTGTTGTACACCACGACATTTCACATTCTCCCAATAACCGAGGCTAAAAGGGAGAAACAAAGACTAGCTAGTATATATGAGTACTCATTCACATCATTCCCCAACTGGCAAGCCAGAGAGGAAGAAACTCGCCCCATCAAGTGGAGGAGTTATCTCACTAGACAAGCTAATGAGAATTCACAACATATTTTGTCATGTCAACTGTGGTTTCAAATCATATTCAAAACAATTTCTATTTACAAAGTGTTTACAAATCAACTTATTTAATCATCATAAATTCATGCTCAAGGTTGGCAACACATCAAACTTAAAATTTGCAATACTCAAAACAATGCAATAAATCCTTAAATGCATAAGAAAGTTTATATTCAAATTATACAATTTCATTCAATAAGTTAAAATTCTCAACACAACAAAATCATAAATCATACCATAAATTTATTTCAAATCGATTTGGAATTGAAAAATAACAAAAGAGTTAGTTGTGCACAAACCTCAAACGAGTCGTCCCTTAGCCTCGACTCGGTTCCTCGGGTTCCTTCCCGATATTCTTTTCAACTGAAACACACAATTTTACAATGTTTCAGTACTAGAACTTAACATAAATCCAAAATAAATTTAGCTTCACAATTACTTAGCTCTAACGTGCTAAATTCGACGTTCTTTAAATTTTGTGTTTCGGGTTACTATTCACTGCACTATTCAAGTCAAATAGTTGACTTTCTAAGGCTTAATAGGTATGGGAACTCCAACTTCACCCACATACCACATTTTGGTCATTAAACTTGTTGGTTTTGGTCACTTTCTCAAAGCTTAGGTCATTTTGGCAAAATTGCCAATTTTTGGTTTTGGTGCTCCGAAGTTGCACTATTCCATTGGTCGATCTACTGTTGGAATTTGACAAAACTTCCTTCATAGAAAATGTTCCTTATTGTCTTAAGTGTATTCTCATTTTTGGATCACCTCAATCGGAATTTTGTAGCTCAAGTTATGGCCAAAATACAATTACTGTTTACGTGCACTGTTCATACTGGTATTCTGGTTCTGGCAGATTTTTTATCCAAATTTCTTCAGTAATTTGATCAAGTTAAGTTTATAATTTGGTCTAACTTTCTTCATATGAAATGTTCTACTATGTCTTAGGTTTCCATTGGTTCAAGAATCGCCTAAATCTGAGTTTTCTAGAAAGAGTTATAGCCATTGGAACTTTACTGCTCAATGGCAATTCTGCAGAGTTGCAGGTTTGGTAACTTAAATTTGCTCAATAATTTGAATGGGTTAATGGCCTAATTTGGGTTTGTGTTCTTCATGAAAGTTTTAGGTCTATATCTTATCTAATTGCTGGAAAAATTTCAGGTCAATTTGACCTGTTTAGCTCGAGTTATGACCAAATGAACAGTTACTGTTCATTTGGTCAGTTTGGTGCAGTGGCAACCTGCTCTCATTTCACTTTGGTCAATTGGTTCACCAAGTTTTGGTCAGTTTTTGGCCATGGTTCCTTGATGAAAATTGTGCTATTTTATGTCTATTTTCATCCCCAATTGGTGGCATATCAATTGGGCTTGTAAAATTCCCGTTTTGGTCCTTCAAAGTAGGTTTGGTCATGCTGCCAGCAGCATGACCAATTGACCTACGAATTTGTCTTCCATTCTAAAAATTCCCATACATTTCCTTTGGTCATTATTGACCATTTTTCAGTCCACAATTGGTCAAAGATATCATTTATGCATTTCTCCAAAATTTGGTTCACAAACCCTAACATTCAAACCCTAATCTCACTAATTCATTGTATTTAACTACATTAATGGTTTTAATGCTAATCATTCAACTAGTTAAGGTTTCTACACTCATTCAAACTCATTAAATTCATGCAATTCATACTCCCTTCAACCAGAACAAAATTTCAGTTTGGTCCTTCTCCCATGTTTGTTTCATTTTAAACACATTACAAGCTAATTCAACAACTAATGATGCATTAAAAATGGAAAGTAACAAGTTAACATGCTCACCTCTCTTAAATCCTCAAAACCCTATCTTTAACTCTTCTTTCTTCTTGTAATTCTCTTCTCAAGTTGCAACTACAAGCTTTAGTGAAGTTCTTATGAGAGTTATTAAGGTTGGGTAAGGAAAAATTAAGCTTAGTGTAAGCTTAAGGAAAGAGCTTCCATGGAGGATTTATGGAGGAAGGTGGGGCGGCAACCAAGTGAGAAGAAGAAGGATTTTTCTAATTTTTTTTTCTTTTGTTTCCTTTTATTTATTTTGCTATGGAAGACCATAAAATTTCTAATTAATTAATTAAATTAATTAGTTTAGTTATGGCATCATGCATGAGGTCATGCATGATGTCATGACCTTTTTACTTTTTGATTTTTCTCTTTTTTTTTTTTCTATTTTTCTATTAGTTCTTTAATTTAATTCTCGATTCCGAAATTTTCGTTTCTTCGATTTTATTTGACAGTTAGGTCAGGAGTCAGCTCTCGAGGTCAATTGACCAAATTGCCCCTCGTCGGTTCATCCCGGTTTGCAAATAACCCAATATTTCTTCCGGCTCCCTGACCTAATTATTTGACTGGCTTAACAGTTCTTTTTCGTGATTTTCTCTTTTCCACTGTGTTCATAAGGGTCCTAAGGACCGCGGCGTCACTTTTTATGGTTCGAAATTTGGGTTTAAAATGACTTCGCAGTCGTTCCCGAGGAGGTCACTCATCGCTGTGACTCTCGGCTCGTTTAACCTCTTATGTTCTGTTTTTCTTATTTATAGTTAACTAATTAAACATTACTAATTATTTGTGTTTATGGCTTCTCAAGTTGTCTTAAGTGTGGCCCTAATCCCAATAATTGTCCGGACCGACACCGGTCACCGGAACAGTGAAACATACCAGGCTATACAAATAGGGGTGTTACATGCAGTTTGGGAGAGATGTAATACTATGGTTCTTTCTTGGATTACACATTCTTTGTCTAAATCAATAGCTCACAGTATTTTGTGGATTGATTCAGTGGCTGAAGTGGAAGGATCTCAAAGATAGGTTCTCTTAGGGAGACATTTTTTTGGATTTCAAATTTGCTAGAGGAAATTTATGGTTTTAAGCAAGGTGAACTTTCGGTAATTGATTATTTCATGCAATTGAAGATTTTATGGGATGAATTAGAGAATTTTAGGCCTATTCCTTCTTGTACTTGTGTATCTCCTTGTAGTTGTGGTGCTCTTGTTACTGTGAAAGCCTATGGATAGAATGATTATGTCATTAGGTTTTTGAAGGGATTAAATGAACAATATGATAATGTAAAATCTCAGATTATGCTCATGGATCTGTTCCCATAAATTAATAAGGTTTTCTCATTGGTAGGACATCAGGAGAGGCAGTTATTCCCTATAATTCTTGATTCAAAAGTTTTAGTTAGCAAATCTGGTACTCAAGGCAGTAATCAGAGTTTTTCTTATGGGAGAGGTTTCAGTGATGGAAGAAAGAGATTTAGAGCCCAGAATAATAATAAAGTGTGTACATTTTATGGCAAACTGAGGCACACTGAGGAAACATGCTATAGAAAGCATGGATTCTTGCCTGGATTCAAATTCAGGAATAATTCTATTACAAATAATGTTGAGGCAGATCTAGATGAGAAACCTGTTGAAACTGTTGCGGTTGGTGAAAGCAATAATTCTACAGCTCATGTTCTTACTTTGAAGGAATATCAGCAATTAATGGCTCTTCTTTAGCAATCTCCTTTTAACAAAGATATTCATTCCACAAATCAAGTCAGTTCCTCCAATTCTTTTAATCTTGGTCTAGGTAATTCTTTTGTCTTTTCTTGTTTAGTTCTTCCTAATCTTTGGCTTCTGGATACAGGAGCTATTGATCATATTTGTTTTTCCATTTCTTATTTTACCACTTAAAAGATAATTAAGCCTATTTCTGTTAAACTTCTAGATGGCAATCATCTTGTTTCACATTTTTCTGGTATAGTTCATTTTTCTTCCCCCTTAGTTCTATATAATGTTCTATATATTCCTTAATTCAAATTCAATTTAATATCTGTCAGCAAGCTTACTTCTTCTTTACCTTGTGAACTCATTTTTCATCATGACTAATGTTCCATATAGAATCTAAGTACCTCGAGGAAGATTGGTTTAGCCAAAGTTCATGGAGGCTTGTATGCGCTAATAAATCCCGCACAGCCTTCTCCTAATGTCATGTCCTCTGTCAACGTTTTTTTAGCTACTTTAGTCTCGGCAGACTTTAATCTCTGGCACTATCATTTTGGTCATCCATCCACAGCAAGATTAGCTTCAATTTAGGACTTATATTCTAATGTTTTTTTTTTCTTTTTTTTTTTCTGGTCATGTATGTGAAATATGTCATTTTGCTAAACAAAAGAAGCTGTCCTTTCCAGTTAGTCATTCTTATTCTCAAGCTATTTTTGACCTCATTCATATGGATATCTAGGGTCCATATTCTATAACTGGTATCCATGGTCATAAGTACTTTCTTACAGTTGCAGGTGATTTTTCACGATATACTTGGATTTTTCTCATCGAAAATAAATCTGAAGTTTAGCAGCTTGTTCAATCTTTTGTTATACTTGTTGATACCCAATTTTCTGCCAAAATTAAGACAATCAGAATTGATAATGGATTAGAGTATTCCATGCCAAAATTTTATGCTTCTAGAGGTATTCTTCATCAAACCACTTACATTGAGATGCCACAGCAAAACGCTATTGCTGAACGCAAACATCAGCACATCCTTTCTGTTGCACGAGCCCTTTATTCTAGGCTAAACTTTCAAAAATTTTCTAGACATATGCTGTATCTCATTCAGTGTATCTCATTAATAGATTACCAACTCCCTTACTTGGTAATAGAACTCCTTATGAAAAGTTACATAACTCTGTTCCTGATATTTCCAATCTTCGGGTGTTTGGATCTTTGTGTTTTGCTAGTATGCTTGTTGCTCACAGATCAAAGTTCAATTCACGAGCACAAAAATGTTTATTTCTAGGCTATAAGCATGGGACAAAAGGTTACATTCTTTTTTATCTAAACACTAGGGAAATCTTCTTGTCTTGTAATGTTTAATTCTATGAGTCCGTGTTTCCTTACTCTAATTCTTCTAATCCTATTTATATTTCTTTACCTCAAAATATCATAATTCCATATTCTGATTTCAATCCTTCTATAACTGATTTTGTAACGTCCTCACATTGGACACTCCAGTACAGTCTACTATTCTGGCGCCTGATGTCTGTTAGACAGTCAAGACATTTGGAGCTATATCTGCGACATTCAGAAAAGTCATAGATAAAAATAAATAACAATTATAAGAGGGAAAATGAAAACGAAGAAATCCAAGCATAATGGTTAAATGAGCCGGGGGTCACGGCGATGGGTGACCACACGAGGAAGTGACAACGAAATCAACTATAACCCTAAATTCGTACGGGACATCATGACACCGCAGTCCTAGGAAAAATTGCGAAGCTAGAGAAAATGTGAAAATCACAGAAAAAGGTTGAGAACCAGATCAAATAATTAGGTCAGGATTCTAGAAGAAATACTGAATTAATTGCAAGCCGGATCAGACCGGCGAGGGGCAAATTGGTCAATTCACCCCTAGAGGTGATTTACGACCTAACTGTCCAATAAAATTAGAGAAATGAAAATTTTGAAATGTAGATTTAAATTAAAGAACCATGGAAAAACTAAGGAAAAAGAAAAAGAAAAGAAAATAAAGAAATATGACATCATCAAGCATGACATCATAAAACAAATATAATAATTATTTAATTAAATCATTTTTATGGATAAATATTAAAGTAAAGATAAAAACCATTAAAAAACAAAAAAAATCCTCATTTTCTTCCAAATGGCCGGCTCACCATCTTCTTCCTCTCTCCCTCATATTTTTTCTTTCCTCCATTAATGAATCTTAGAGCTTACAAACACTAAATTTTCACCATAAAATTTATAGCTCCCAAAACAAAAACTTCATATTTGCTTATGGTGAGAAGATTAAAAGGGAAAGATTGAAGAAAGATTGAAGTTACAAGAAGAAGGAAAAGCCAAGTCAAGGTTAGTGTTTAAACTTATAATTTTTTTAATTAAATTCATGTTTATGTAGTTGGATTAACATAGAAATTGTGAAAAATTTAAATAAATTACACATGTTAGACCAATTGGGGAATTTTGGTCAACCTTAGGGGAAATAGGATTTGCTTGAGTTTGATGCAATTGGTGGTGGAATTAAGTATAATTAAGTAGGTAGAAGTAAGTTATACACTTTAATTTCATTGATTGAATGAATTGCAAAAATAGGGTTCTTGAAATTAGGAGAAAAATTGGAGAAAATGGTCAATTGATGCAATTGACCCTAATTGAGGTTAGAAATGGTCAATTGGGACCAATTTTGAGGTGTTTGAATGAGTGAAAATGAAATGCAATTCGGATTAGTGAAGGCTTCCAATCTGGCAGTTTGACCTAGGTCCCTTTCAGGGACCAAAACTGTAATTCTGCCACCCCAATTGGTATAAGGCCAATTGGATATGAAAGTAGACACATAATGCCACAATTTTTGTGTAGAAACCATGCCTAGAAAATGACATTAAGATAGTGAACAATTAGGTCAAACCCGAAATTGGCACACTGCCACTGTGCAAAAATGACTAAATAAACAGTGTTTGTTCATTTGGCTATAACTTCGTCTAGGCAGATCCAAATGACCTGATTTTTGAACCATTAGAAAGCTATGACATAGTATTACAACTTTTGTGAAGAATACCAACCCAAATTCTGCCCATAACCAAGTCATTTTTCCACCCAAAGTTGGTTTCCAAAAATTGCTAGAACCAAAAACCTGCACAGAATTCTGGGTAGATACCAATTCGGCTAGCCTTAGCAAAATGGCCATAACTTGGGCTATAAAACTCTAAATGAAGTGATTCAAAAAGGAAATTAAAGATAAGACATTAAGAAACAACTTTGATGGAGAAAAGTTGGCCAAATTCCCACTGTAGGCAGACAAATAGAATAGTATAAATAAGTAACCCAAAACTGAAATTTTGAGATTTAACCCTAATATACTTTGAATTGAATTTGTTAATCAATGCCAACAAAAACATGACTCAAAATGTGGTATGTGAGTGCAATTAGAATTAATAAACCTATTTACTAAGAAAAAGTCAATATTTTGACTTGAATAGTATAATGAATAGTTACTCAAAATGCAAAATTCAAAGGATACCAATTTAAGCAAATTTAAGGCTGCAACTAAGTAGGCATGAAATAAATTAATGGATTTATTATGAGATATAGTACTGAAACACTGTAAACTGTGTGTTTCAGTTGAAAAAGAGGTTGGAAAGGCATCTTCAAGGAAAAACCAAAATTTGGAGTAAACTAATCAACAAAGAGGTTTGTGCACAATTAGTGTTTTTATTGGTTATGTTTCTTCATATGTCTTTTGACTAAATGATTTAATTTCTTATTGTATTATGTTTATCAAATATTGAATTTATCTCAACAATTATTGAAATGTGTTATGGTATGAATGAGTTTAGTTTTGGAAAATGAAATTAGTTATGATTTTATTTTGTCATGAATTGAATAAAGTTAGCTTTGGAAAAATTTTGATTGAAACATACATGACATGGGAAATGGATAAAATTTGCTTTGAATTGTGATGAGCATAAAAATTATTGGATATTAGAATTTACATTGAATTGAATTGTGTTGCGATTTATGCACACAAAAAGGATAAAGAGATTTATGATATTGTTTTATACCTCACTATAGATGCTTGACTAGGTTGTTACCCGTCTCCCTCATTTGTTGAGGAGACAATGGAGTTAGCTTTGTTTTGTTTTGAATACCATGGTATGTGCACAGGCTTAGATTTTCCTCTTATTAGAGGTTAGATCTAAGTTTTTCATTGGCCCTTTCGGAAGTTTCATTATTGTATTGTGTACTATGCACGATGATTCGACCTCCCCGACCATAGGGAGTTAGAATCCCGATTCGACCTCCCCAACCATAGGGAGTTAGAATCGCCCCGAAGATGGCCCTTACGGATTAGTCTTGCATAGTTATTGAGATAAAGAATGGGTTTTGAATAGTAAGAATTGTAATTTCAAATGTGATTTATGCATAATTGATTTTATTGAAATTAAGATTTGTTTCCATAAATTACTAGAATTACTTTAAATGTTCAGTTATGATTTGATAAATTAAAATTCTTGAGTAGAGTCGTTTTAACAAATGATTTATTTTATTGGCAACGAATATTTTGATTTTTGGAATTTTGATTGAATTTCAAGATTTTCAAATTCTTTGCTAAAATTTTAGTAAGGTATTGTATATTATGTTTTAAATTATGGTTGTGCACCACTGAGTTTACCACTCAGCGATAGTTTTGTATGCTATCGCAGGTGAAAGTAAAGATAGAGCAGCCGAATGAGATTTCCGATAGCTACACCTTGAAGACTCATTGGGATTAACTTCGGGTATATTAGAGGTATACTCTTGTACATTAGATTTTGATGTATGCATGTAATTATATGTATGTAAATTGTTTGAGCAGTTGTACAAGAACTTTTGTAATATTATTTTGGGTATGTAATTAAAATGCAAATTGTTGTAATATTCAAATTTATTTCTAAGTTTTGTAACCAATGTAAATAATTAAATTTTTGTATTTTGTGAATGAGAAAATATTCTTTTTTTGAAATGAGATGCTTCGAATTGCGGTTGATTTTGAGTTGAGCTTCTTGTATGAGATTATGAGATGAAATAGATTTATATTGGAGTTATGGTTTAGTAAAAATATTGAAAGTGTATTTCTTTTTAGGTTTTGAAGAACTATTTTCTCAAAATACAGCTGGTACTCTGCCAGAATTTTTGTAAAAATTGCGGTAGTTTTAAATATCCAAAAATTTGATTTGTGACTTAATGTCAATTAAAAGTTTTAATATTTGTAAAAAAAAAATTACCCACCAACTTAAAAATGTATAAAAATTGTTTTAAAATCCCTTGTAATATATTTAATGGGTTACCGGTAGGCGAAATACGGTAATTCGTTAGGTATACTACAGGATCATGTTATGCCTTACGGAGGAGTAGGGTGTGACAGATTCTTCCGTTCCTGTTTCTCATAATTCTAATTCCCAACATACTTCTGAATCTCTTCCTACACGTCACTCCACTACAGTTCATAAACCTCCATCCTACTTACAAGCATATCATTGTAATCTCTCCACTTCTCATTCCTCCAAAACTCTTTATCCTCTATCTACTGTCTTATCCTATCATCGCTTGTCTCCATCACATAAACATTTTGTTCTTAATTCTTCTGTTATTGAGGAGCCTCACACATATAATAAAACATGCTTGTTGGAAGGATTCCATGCTTTATGAGATTCAAGCTTTAGGCGTAACTGACTTGGGAACTAGTTGATCTCCCACCTGGCAAGAAGCCCATTGGCTATAAGTGGGTATATAAGATCAAACTAAAGGCTGATGGATCTATCGAGTGTTATAAATCCCGCTTGGTAGCGAAGGGACATACACAGACTGAGGGTATTGATTTTTTTGACACCTTCTCACCCGTAGCTAAGATGACAACAGTGAGATTGTTATTAGCAATTTCTGTTGCACAGGACTGGTGTCTCCACCAATTAGATGTGAATAATGCTTATTTGTATGGTGACTTACATGAGGAAGTCTATATGAACTTGCCACCTGGTTTTCAGTCTTCTACTCCTAATAAAGTATGCAAATTATTGAAAAGTTTATATGGTTTAAAACAGGCTAGTCGGCAATGGTTTTCTAAGCTATCTACTGCCTTATTACTATTGGTTATGCTTAGTCCAAGTCTAATCATTCATTGTTCCTAAAGCACACTAATTCTTCCTTTATAGCCCTCTTGGTTTATGTAGATGATGTAATTTTGGCAGGGAATGATATGACTGAAATTGCTTTTGTAAAGAGTTTTCTTGATCAGACTTTTCGCATCAAAGATCTGGGCACATTAAAGTTTTTCCTTGGCTTAGAAATAGCCAAAAATTCTAAAGGCATAGTGATTAATCAACGCAAGTATGCTTTAGAAATTCTTTCAGATGCCGGATATCTTGCTTCCAAACCTATTTCGACACCAATGGACGATTCTTTGAAATTAAGCAAAACTGGTGGTACTCCTATTTCTAATGTTGCTTCCTACAGGCGATTGATTGGTACACTCTTATATCTCACCACCACACAACCTGATCTTACTTATGCTGTCCACAACTAAGTCAATATCTTACTATCCCAACTGATAATCATTTAAAGTCTGCCCATCGTGTTTTGTGGTATATTAAAAAGTCTCCAGGCCTTGGTTTATTTTTCCTTACTAACTCTTAACTCCAATTGAAATGCTTTGTTGATTCTGACTGGGCAGGGTGTCCTGATACTAGGCGATCAATTACGGGTTTTAGTGTTTTTCTTGGAAACTCTTTAGTTTCTTGGAAATCTAAGAAGCAAACAACTATTTCACGCTCCTCTTCAGAAGCTGAATATAGGGCTCTCACAATAGTGACTTGTGAAATCCAATGGCTAACGTATTTACTTGCAGATTTTCAAATGTCTTTTAAGCAACTTGCCTTGGTGTCATTTGGTTAGTGAAAAGCTTCAGCAAGGTCTTATTAAGTTGCTTCCTATTTCTACTTCAGCGCAGATAGCTGATAGCTTCACTAAGCCCTTGACACCTGCTCCTTTCCTGACTTCACAACACAAGCTGGGAATGCTTGATATTCATTCTCGGCTTGCTGGCCCCGGGGTGGGGGTGGTTTGGTTTTGGAGCAAGCTGAAGCCATTAGAGTTGAAAAATTCAAAGTAGCTAATCCTGGATGAATGGTATAGTAGAGGGAAAGTTGTATATTTAACTAAAAGTTGTTAGAGTAGCTGCTAACACGTGTTTTGTTACTCACTAATCAGTTAGCATAACTAATTTTTGATGTAAAGACATTCTATAAATAGTGAGCCAATCAATAAGAAGAAGCAAATTTTCAGCTTCCATTTTTCAGTGTTTGTCATTTTGTTATTCTTAGCATAACGACAGCTCTCATCAACTTAATTAGAAATGGCTAAAGTTATGATTTATATAGAGTCTCAAACATCTTCTACTGTTTAGAGTCATTTCATAAATATCTAATGGCTAGTTTTAGTAGAGAAATAGCCATTATTTTCTTTTTTTTCTTTTTTTTTTTTTTTGTGAAACTTTGTTAAAACTAAAAATAGCTAGCTACTTTTGAAAGTAGCTAGACTAGTTTTGAAATAGCATTCAGCTAAAATTACTTCTAAAAAAAAATTGAAAAGTGCTTTTAAAAATAATTTCAAAATACTAATTGTTGGAATTATAAATCTCACATAAAGGAAGTATAAATATAAAAGAGTAAATATAAGTGGTTAGATTATAATATTGACTTGACTAGTAATTTTAATGTGAAAAGCAATATAATAATTTATATAAGCCTAAATTAAAATGAATTAAAATATAATTTGACTAACACTCACTCTAAATTTAACATGATATTAGAACTTAAACTGGGTTGTAGATTTCATCTATCTATAAAGTTATATAATTGGGTTCGTATGAGTTAAAAATACAAATTAATTGTTAAGTGACTGCCATGTGCTTATACTTGAGGAGGCAGTGTTAGAATTATAAATTCCGCATTGGGAAAATATAAACATAAAATAGTATATATAAATGGTTAGATTGCAAAATTGACTTGACTAGTTATTTTGATGTGTAAAGCAATCTAATAACTTATTTCATCTATTTGGATATAATTGTAATAAATTTTAAAAATTTAATTATTTCGCATATAAATTGAAATTAGAGGTATAAATATAAATTGACCCAAATATTTAGCATTTTTCTTACAAATTGCCTTTGTTATGGGCTTTAATCGTTAAACTCTTGTATTGATATTACGTTGCGTTAAATCTATATTTTTATTTGCAAAAACGTTAAATCTTTTTATTTAAATAGAAGATATTAAATTCTTTTAACAGTTTTATATATATATATATATATATATATATATATATATATATATATATATATATATATATATATATATATATATATATATATATATATATATTCCGAATAGAATGAGGAATTGTAAGCGGATAATAATTACAAATACTATAACTATATGCTAGAAAATTCTAATTGCTAAAAAAAAAAAAAATCATTGCAAGCACTATAACCTTTGATCATTTGCATACCTGGATAGTCCAAAACCGAAAAAACACTAGCAATTCCATCATCTTGAATCCTTAAAGATTTTACAAAGAAAGTTTCAAATACCATCATTTTCTATCGTCTTAAGTCCTAAAAGATAGATATTTTTACCTTCATGTATTGATGGGGCATTAGAGAATCAAAGTATTATACAAATAAATAATAAATCTTGCTTCTTCTAGTGACTTCATCAGAAAATTTCCCAATACCATTGAAATTTTGAAATATGTTTGATGTTGTAATTTTCTTTATCACTCAATCTCCTTGCAAGGTCTCCATGCAAATGAGATACATACAACTCTTGAATCGTAGAAATATTCTGTACTCCTTCAGGCAGAAACCTCAAATTATCACAATCGTCAAATCGAAGGAGCCTTAAACTTGGAAAAGCCCCATTTACAATCTCAGTCCACTCCACTAGATTCCATGAAGCAATTATCAAAATTTCCAACTTCGGAATCCACCTGCCTCGCAAGACTCTTTACCAATGAACTTTGCTTGGTAGGCTTCCCAAAGTGTAAAATGTTCTAATTTGGAAAGAAACTGAAGAACTGAAAATGGCTCATCCAAAAGATCAGAATATATTAATTTTGAAACAATAGAATCAAAGAGTAATTTTAAAAATATGAAATTACCATGCTATTTTCATAATGTAAAAATTAAATAGTATTAAAAGAAGACTGCAGTTTCACTGTGCTCATTATGGGCACATAAGGGAAACTATAGAGCCGAATAAATATAAAAAAAATAGTAAAAATAGGTTATTCTAATTTGGAAACTATTAAAATTTTAGATTTGAAAAGAAAAGGAAAAATATATAATAAGATTACTTTTTACAAATTCTTGATCTATTAAAAAATTTTCAAATTTGAAGGGAAAATTAAAGATAAAAAGGAAAAATGCAACATTAAAAATGTTCTACTTAATGTATTTAAATACAAAATTGTTATGGAAGATTTTATTTATGGGTTTGAGTTTTTTTACTGGTGAAAATACTTACTGATGACTATCCTAAAAAGTTTGTAAGGGAAAAAAAGGAGAGAAAAGGGAGAGTGCTTAGGGAAGGAGGCTGCTAACTATCTTGCTTGTTGTTTTTTAATTCTTATATTTTTCACTTGTGGTAATTTTGAAACAATATAATTAGAGAGTAATTTTTTTTACCATGCTATTTTCATATATAATGTAAGATATCAAATCTGCTCTCAGAATTTGTAGAAATTAAATAGTATTTGAAGAAGATTGCAGTTTCACTGTGCTCATTATGGGAACTTATGGGAGTCTATAGTTATTCTGAAAAAAAAAAATCCAATAAAAGAATATATTGATTTTGACAAATTTAAAGAGTTTGTAATAATTCAAGCAAAGAAAAGAAAATTAAAGAGTCTCTCATTTTTTTTCTTTATTTTAATTTCCTTTATAGACTCTTTAATACTATAGACTTTCTCATCCTTATTTAAATTTGAAATTTTTACTATTAATTAGCGATAGCGCTTTTTTTTTTCATTTATTTATTATTAATAAGCTCAAATTCATTCTTGACAAATCAGAATTTTTTTTTTTATTTCTTTCATTTTGTGAAATTTTTCTTTTTTAAAAAAAAAAAATCAATAGAATTTTTTTTCTCCATATAATTATCTTATTTTCCCTTTATGAATTTTTCTTTCACATTTCTATGAAAAAGTGTGTATTATTTTTGAATTATTATTGATTAATTTTATTGAATAAATGTGATCTTTCAAAAGATTATAATAATTGTGATTAAACCCTAGCTGCTTTCTTCTCTAAACTAACTCTCTCTCTCTCTCTCTCTCTCTCTCTCTCTCTCTCTCTTCCCCTTGTGAGCTTTTGGAGTGTCTATATAATTATCTTATTTTCTCTTTATGATTTTTTTTTTTTGCATTTCTATGAAAAAGTGTGCATTAATTTTGAATTATTATTGATTAATTTTATCAAATAAATGTGATCTTTCAAAAGATTATAATAATTGTGATAAAACCCTAGCTGCTTTCTTCTCTAAATTAACTCTCTCTCTCTGTCTTTTCCCCTTGTGAGATTTTGGAGTGTCTATTAGTGAGTATTTTCACCGGTAGTTATCCTTTTCCTTTTTTCCTACTTGTTTTTATTCTTTATATTTTTCTCAATAATTTTCAAATTTGTAATATTTTTGAAATAGATTTATATTTGTTCTCAATCTATTCTTATTGATAGATAAAAAAAGATATGTCAATAGTTGGTAAGGGGTCTTTTCTTCCTAAATTTCTAGTGGATCCATGCGTTGATGCTTATAACTAAAGTCAAAAGCTACTCTTTTTTTGAAATAGATTTGTATTTATTCTCAATCTATTTTTATTCATACATGAGAGAGTAAAGATAATCAATCGGTAGTTGATAAGGGGTCTTTTTTTTTTCTAAATTTCTAGTGAACCCACACATTGGTGTTTATATTTGAGGCTGAGAGCTACTCCTTTTTCAATTTGCTAGCTTAGCTGGACTCTAGCAAAATTAATTATTTATGAAAAATTACTATTATAATGTTGTATTAAATTACCACGTAAAAAATATATATGTTGATAATGATAAATTTATAATATTTTTCATAAATATGATCATTGTTCAAAAAGTTGTTATATTTATTTTAGTAAAATATATAATATTTAATATGAAATAATAACAAAAAAAATTATAAATATCATACTTTGTGTCTTTCTAATTAAAAAAAAAAATTGCTCCTTAATTTTCAAGCTATCATTTTTTACTTTTTAATTTTGATTATAAAATTTTAAATTTTTTTTACTATATTTCAATCTTCATATTTTAAAATAGATTAAATAATTTTAAAATTTAAATATACTTTAATTCTTTATGTGTTATGTTGTTATATCCTATAAAGTTTTTATTTTTTTTTTAGAAAATAAAAGATAGAGGTTTCATTAAATTGAAACAGAATATAAATTTCAATTACAAAATTTCATCATACTACAATTTTGGATAAAGATAAAATACTTATACAAAATATAACAGCAATTACATTAATTTAAAGAAGGAGACAAAATTCATATTTATCAATAAGGATAGACTAATGCAAATCTGTTCCTAAATGATACGTATTGGAGATTATTAGAAAAAAAAAAACAAAAAAAAAAGAAAAAGGGGGAGCGTTAGTCACCGGTGAAAACACTCATCAATGGCTACCTTAAAAAGCTTATAAGGTTAAAAAAACAAAAAGAAAAGGAGAGAGATAAAGTGATGTGAACTCGCCTAATTCCACCTCAGAAGTTAGGGACTCAACGAGATATTTTGTATTTATTTTCATTTATGTAATTCGAAGGGTGTTATAGCTCAAATATAGTGATGCATCCCCCTACCACACCCCATTGTGTCATCAATACTTTTTAGAGAGGAGTGACTAGTTGACTATTGTAGAGCAACAAGTGTAACTAATCTTTGTCTGCTACTCTTTATATGTTTACTCTCTGCCTACAAGTGATGTGAGGATTATAAATTCAGTTGTATCAATTATAGTATGTGAATGAAAGAAGTAGCCTGTTCATGATATATTTGTGCCTTATTATTTATTATGCTTGAAATGTTTACTTATATACAATACTTGTGATATTTTTTCCAATTAGCTTACTAATGTGGAACGCATTATTTTAGACTAAATATTCTCATGAAGCAACCGGAGTCATGACTCGTTCATCTCGATCTCTTATGAAGAACTTCAGATAACCTTTGTACATGACCCATCGATCCTGTAGAGTAAAAATCTGATACTAAATGATATATAACACTCAAGACCTCTCTACAGAATTGGTGCGAGACACATCAGAAGGAAGAGAGCTTAGAAAAGGAGGTAGCTAGGTATCTTGTTTGTGGTTTGAGTTTTTCAATTGTTATATTTTTCACTTGTGATAGTACTACAATAATTGAAAATATTAATTATGAAACAATATAATCAGAGAGTAATTTAAAAATTAAAAAAAAATGACCATGCTATTTTCATAATATAAGATATCAATTCTGCTTATAAAATTTATATAATTGGATTCTTTATTTTCCTAGATAGGTTTTATTTATATTTACTAGTTTATTTAGGAGTTTAAAAAATGGGTTTATCGTTAAATTGACCATATATCCGATATATAGTTTATTCATATTCATATGCATTTGGAAGGACTCCATCGCTATTACACTCGGATAAAAGCTTCGGATACATTTCAAACTAAATGAATATTTTTTTATTCCTTGAACCAACCTTCATAGGATAAACGTTTTTAATAAAACATAACTAAAAGTTATAAATCCTTAATCTTTTGTAGTATTAATACAATTATTTAAAAATATATTTTTACATTAAGCACATTTACGAATTGAATCCCAAATAAAATTTTGATATTTAATTATAATTAATTGAACCTTTTAATTTTTAATTTAATAAAATTTTACTCAAGTTGATATTTTGTTTTCAGATCTTATTTTGGGCGTTTAGCTTTCCATTTAATAAATATCATTTCGTTTAAAAATTACCTCAAATTCCCATAAAATAAATTTAGAGCGTGTTTCACATTGAAATTGGAAGATTAAAATTGTTTATTTTTTTAGAAAAAAACACTATGGCTCTATTAAGCATTGAGGTTCTTATGATTAGAATATATTAAATTTAATACCCTCTAATTAATATATTTAAAAAAATATTTTTCTTAACATTAGTTTCAACAGTAATGTCAATACATACTCATGATGTTATTAAAAAAAATAATTTAAAAAAATTAATATGTTATTTAATATTATTATAATTAAAATTTATTAAATTTATTTTTAAATTATCTTTAAATCTTTCTAACTAATATATTTAAAAAAATATTTTCTCAATATCAATTTAAACAACATTGGCGAACAAGTGTCATCAATAAGTGTTTAAGATTTGGACAATAGAAGTGAAGAATACATTCATGGACTTGAATAAGTTAGATGTCTGGATCTATTTATTAAAGCCCAATCTTTTGATAGCTGAGTTGGGCTTCTGGTTTTTACCTTGTCCACCAGATCAGATTCATCTCTATTAAACCCTAAACCTGAGCTTCAATGCTCGGGTAAACGAAAAGGCTAGCGCCAGCCATGAACAGAGCTATTCCCAGAAGTCTTTCACTTCAAATTCGCAGCCATCTTCTCGATCCTCTAAAATCCGTAACAAATCCTATCACATCGTCATTTATAGTTGTTTCCAGGACTCGTTCTACGCAAATATTCTACTCGTCTGAGTCCGACACATCCCATGAAGCAAAATTTGCTCGAACCCAGACGCGACATGGTGAAGTTGACGATGTCGCTGGCGTGAGCAACCAAGGTAAAGAAAATTGAATTAAAAGCTTATGGTTCTAGTTGGTTTCTGTTTGGCTGGTGAGAAAATGGTGGAAAATATAATTTATTAAAATTTTAGTAAGTTATTGAATTGTTTGATGTGATGTGATTGCAGAGCTAAAGAAGAGGATAGAGAAATACTACGAGGGGGATGAAGAGGCGATTCCAGAAATATTTGAAGCTATATTGAAGAGGAAATTGGCAGGGATTAGAGATAAGGATGACGAATTGATGGCAGAAGTTAGGCGGAAATCTCCAAGTGTTGATTTTGATTATGAATCCGACGAATTGAATGATTCTAACGGCGAGAAAGAATGATGCGAAATTGCTATTACAGAATAAGAAATCAACGTGTGTATTTTTTTGGCTAAAATCATTTTGAGTTCTCTTTACCTGATAGGCTTTGGCTATTAAACTTCTTTTTTTAGGCAAAAGCAGAGCTTTATTAATCATTAATCAGCTTGTAACACAGAAACAAGAAAACATTGACTAAATTCAGACGATAATATAAACATTGCATCACAAGATTAATTATCATATAATATATTTCTTTATGAACTAAGACAGTATAATATACCTTTTCAGCAAACACATCCAAAGGCCTCTAACTATTTGAAACCATTGTGGCACAGATAAAAATAGCTTTTGAGATCTTGTGTATTCATTCACAACTGTCATGCACTGCACGCCACAACATAGAACCACTCTGTCTTCCTAATTCATCTGGAACCAATTATGACTATGTATTTGGAGTGAAGAACACGAACCTAGAGAGACTTTAGATTTGAAACCATACCCCAACACATTTTTTTTTAAATAAAGGACTGGTTGAGAAGACGCATATCTCTAATATCCAACCCACCTTCATCCTTCCGCTTCTGTGCATCCAGCCACGGAACTAAGGCAATCTTTCTATTACCATCCATCGAACCCCTCACAAATTGTGGGCAAGCCTTCTCAATTTCATCGCAAATATATGATGGAAGTTTCCAAGTTTGCACAGCAAACGTAGGCATGACAGTTAAAACAAACTATGCTGAAGTAATTCAACGAGCCAAAGACAAATGAGATGCCTTCCACCTAGACATTCGTTTCTAAACCCAATCAAGAATTTATTGATAACTGGCTCGACACGCTTACGAGTGAAGTAAAAGAACTCCCAAATGAGTCCCAAGGTTACTAGAAACTGAGAAGTCTAGTAATTCCCCAAAATTCTTTTGGTTTGAATCGTAACGTTCTTTGAAAACATTCTTTGAAAAATAAACTTCAGTGTTAGATACGTTCACCTTTTGCCTTGAACATCTACAGAATTCATCAAGCACCCCCTGAATAACTGTAGCCTGTTTTGAAGAGGCCTCAACGAAAAGAATGAGATCGTCTGCAAAAAATAAACGTGAGAGGGGGACCATTTCGACACAACTTTATGGGCTTCCAACAACCATTATCCATCACCATGAGCCAACCTTTGCATGCACCAAACAAACAGATATGGTGATAACAGGTTGTCCTATCTCTCAACCCTAGATGGGCTAAAAGCTGCAGTCATACCCCAATTCAACAGAATCCACAATGAACAGGAGGTAGCGCGCTTCATAATACAGCTAAAAAAAGATATCAGAAGCCCAGCCTTCACCAAAGACTCTCTTAAAAGGTTCCACTGAACATGATCATAGGCTTTTTCCAAATCCACTTTAATTGCCATATAACCCCTCTGCTTAGTCTTTGCTTTCATATGTTGAATTACTTCTTGAGCAATAACTATACTGTCAGTAGTATGTCATCCTAGAATAAAACTTGTTTGAGTCGGACTCACCAAACAAGGCAAGACGAGTTTCAACTGATCAGCCAGGATCTTAATGATGATCTTATAAGCCACAGAGCAAAGGCTAATGGGACGAAACTGGGACAGAGAGTCTGGATGAGGGACTTTGGGAATCAAAATGAGAAAAATAGTAGCCATACCACTATCAATATTAACCCCACTAATAACCCGACACACTTCTGAACATATAGCATTACCGATAATATCCTAATACCATTGATAGAAACCTGTATGAAAACCATCCCATCTAGGGGCCTTCCGAGGTTGCATGTCTAAAAGAGCCTTGCAAACCTTAACTGAAGAAACTAGCGAACTCAGTCTAATGAGAGCATCCTCACGTAGATTAGGAAGACAACCCTTAATAGGACAAGCTGGTGCCATCGCTACATCCTCAGAATAGACACGTTTATAAAACTCCATAGCCATATTTTGTAATTTAGCTTGATCGTGCACCCAAATATCTTCAGCATTCTTAAGATGAAGAATCTAATTTCGTTGCCTTCGATTACTTGTCTTAAGGTGAAAATAGCTGGTGTTGCAATCTCCCCATTAATAAATTCACTCCAAGACTTATAGCACCGTACCAATTCCTTCTTATGAGAGATAACCTCTAGCTTCTGCATGAAATCTTTCTCCTCCTGGAGAAGTCTTGACGTTTGTCTATATTGCAGATGAAAAATGTTCCCAATGATAGAACTATTCCAAACTTTTAGCCTGTTCGTAAAATGTCCTACTACTAACATAAAAGAGGAGTTTGGCTGCTAGTTATCACGACCCATATCCATGAATTTATCATGTGTCATCCAGGTAGCCTGGAAGTGGAATTGACAATCTTGGAATTGCAAATGTCAAACACCATTGGGCAATAAATGTACAAGACAATAATCTGAATGCGTCTTGGGTAATTGTAGTACATAGCCATCAGGGAAACCAAGTCTCCAATCCCCATTACAAATAGCCCGATCCAAATGCCCCATCATCCTACCCAGTCCAAGGAAAAAAAGGACCCCTGAAAGGAATCTCCGTCAAACTAGAAGTCTACATCCACTGATAGAAATAAACAACAGAGACTCGAACAATGAGGAGAGCCTCCTTTCTTATTTTCAGCCCTAAGGAGAGCATTCCAGTCCCCGATAAGAGCCCATGGACCAGCAACTTTAGAAGTCACACTATTCAAAGATGGCCACAAAAGAGCCCTAATAGAAGCAGTTGCGCAGCCTTACGCCGCAGTAAATTTCATGAGAAAACTGTTGGTTTTATAAATTTTCATATGAATATATTGTTTGTGATTAGCCAGCACCTGCACTGACCAACCCCTTTACCACAAAACCTAGATTCCTCTTGAATACCCCTATTCCTCCTGAAAATCTCGATGCCTCCACACGGTGAGAGAAAGGAAACCCAATCTTTTTAATCACTTGGTCAGCCATCATACCACTGCTTCGAGGTTTAAAAATAAAAGCAATTGCCGGATTGTATCTTTGGATTTAAGAGCTCGACTAAAGCTAGCACTGACTGCACCTCTGCAATTCCAAGTGAAAATAGCCATAAGAAAAAAAGAAAACAGAGAAAAAAAAAAAGAAGGAAAGAAAGAAACCAAAGGGATAATTGCCATTAATCCCGCATGTAGGGATCGAAACTACATTAAAAATCTAGTGAAAAAAAAAAATATATATATATATATATATATATATATATATATATATATATATATATTGATTTTGACAAAGTTAATGATTTTGCAGTAATTCGAAGAAAGAAAATAAAATTAATGACTCTCTCTCTTTTTTTATATTTTTTTTTCATTTATTTATTATTAATAAACTCAAATTCATTATGACAGATTTGCATTTTCTTTTATTTTTTTCATTTTGTAAATTTTTTCTTTTTTATTTTTGATGTGGAATTGATTTCTCCATATAATCATGTTAATTTTTTTTTTTCACATTTTCTATGAAAAAGTGTATTAGTTTTGAATGATTGTTGATCAATTTTATTGAATAAATGTGATCTGTCAAAAGATTATAATAATTGTGATGGACAATTATACCAAAATAGATGCTGAGAGATCAAAATAATTCAGAAAGTTAATGCAAACGGGATCTAAGTAGTATTTTACAAGATCTGTCTTATTTTGTTATACAATAATTTTTGATATCAATATTATTAATTATAACTCTCTATGACTATTTTATTGATTAAATGGCACTTCCTTTTGTAAAAAAATTAAAATGAAGAGTATTACCTCAAAGCCAGAGATTTCACATATGCAGTTCTGATGTCAATAGAACAAAATTAGAAGAGCAGGAGAATAACACGCTAGTGATAATTTTATTTGTAAACACCAATATTCCACCTACAGAGAAAGATAGTTGAAGCGCTGGGCATGTTTATGCAAGAAAAATAAGCCACTTAAAGCGATTGCAAGTCCGGTCGTATACCCTGCAGCACTTATTAACATTTTTTTTTTGCTATTTATTTTTCCATTAGTTTTTTAATTTAATTTTTGATTCCGAAATTTTCTTTTCTTCGATTTTATTTGACAGTTAGGTCAGGAGTCAGCTCTCGGAGTCAATTGACCAAATTACCCCTTGCAGGTTCGACCCGGTTTGTAAATAATTCAATATTTCTTTCGGATCCCTGACCTAATTATTTGACTGGTTTAACAATTCTTTTTCGTGATTTTCTCTTTTTCACTTTGTTCGCAATAGTCCTAAGGACCGTGGCGTCACATTTTACGGTTCGAAATTTGAGTTTAAATCGACCTCGTAGTCCTTCCCGAGAAGGTCACCCATCGCTGCGACTCTCGGCTCGTTTTTAATTTCTTATGTTCTGTTTTTCTTATTTATACTTAATTAATTGACAATTACTAATTATTTATACAAAATGTTTAAAACAATTTAATTTTTCAAACATTACTCTTATAATACAATTGATTAGCATTATTTTATTCTTAAATAATAATAATAATAATAATAATAATAATAATAATAGTATTTTTTAAAAAATTAAAGTCGAAACTTTTTATTTTCAAAAAATTTATGAAAATAATTTCTTATACAATTACAAATTAATTAATTTTGTTTTGAATTTGACACTTAAAAATCTATTCTAAAAAAAAATTGGCATTTTTATATTCTTGTTATTTTTCCTTCTTGCACATTTTTTTTTTAATTTTATAATTTTATTTTGTAATGAAAATAATTTCATTTAAAATAATAAAAAATATATATATAATATTACGAAAAATTTTATTAAAGATATTTATAAGTGTTTAAAAAAAACCTTTTGAAAGTATTTTAAAAAATTATAAAATTAAAAAAATATTCTAGGTAATTATATGTATATATATATGCTAAAACGTTTTTATGAAATATAAGTTTTTTTTTATTGACTTTAAGAGATTAATTGGAATATCTAACAATTTTAAGTGGATCATTAAAATGTGAAATTAATAGATTAAATATTTCAAAATATTTAGTGACTTTAATAGCATTAAAAAGTGATTTATTTAAACTTTAAGGGACTAGTAATTGAATAAGCATATCCCTATTCATTAATGAAACTGCTCGAATTTCCACACCTAAAATATATACGGTTAAAAATTAATAATTTTTTTTTAATTTTATTAATTTAGTCCTAAACTTTAAAATTAGTTTCAATTTTAACAATTAGTTTCATTACATGATTTAATTGATAAAAATAATTTAAATATTTACCAACATTATTAATATTAATCAATCATTTATTTTTTTTATAATTTTAGTAAATCAAATAAAATTATTGTTTTAGTATATCAAATACTTATTATTTTAGAAGTTATAATTAAATTTATTTTGGTTATATTATTTACTAATATTATATGTTTAAATATTTGAATTTTTTTTTCATTTATTAAATTTTAAATTTGAGATAAAATGATGAGAAATACATAAAATAAAAGTATAATAGAAAGAGAGAAGGGAAAAAAAATTAAAATTAAGATTATAATATTAGATACATTATTCAATTACTATAATTTTTTATTAATAGGAAATTTTTTCAAAATTAATGAAAATATTAAAATT
Organism: Hevea brasiliensis; assembly: GCF_030052815.1. NCBI lineage: Eukaryota > Viridiplantae > Streptophyta > Magnoliopsida > Malpighiales > Euphorbiaceae > Hevea > Hevea brasiliensis. The sequence continues at coordinate 87,103,306 of NC_079501.1, forward strand.
ATTAAAAAAAATTAATAAAATTAAATGGAACAATTAAAATTGATAATATATAAATGAAAATATTTGAATAATATTCAAAGAATACCTATTTTATATTTTTTTTTTGTATATTTAAGATTTATTTTCTATTTAATTATTTTTTATTCTTATTAATACACATGCTTTAATACAACTAAAGTTGTGCTCTTTTTTTCTACACACTGCATTTTAGTACAAAGTATTCACAATACTCTTCAATGAAAAGAATTTCAATCCTACAATTATCATTTGAAATAATAATTTTTATAAAAATATTTAATTTAATTTATAAATAAATAATTTTACTTTAAATTCAATGCCAAATAAATATATAATAACTTTAGATTTGCTTTAGCTATAGTTGATTTATTATTATTATTTAGTTTATTGGGCATCTTTTATATATATATATATATATATACTTTTTTAATTTTATGGTTAATTTATTTATTTATTTATTTGCAGCAATTGGAGCATATGTGATGAAAGAAAATAAAAATTTCTTGCAGTTTCAGAAATTCTGAAAATGAAATGCACATAGAAAAAGAAATAATTCAATAACTAAAATTTTAAATATTAAAAATTAGAAAATTAAAAAAATTAGAAAATAAAATAGTAATATAAAATGAACTTTTAAGATTTAATAATATGATTAATTAATATGGTCAACTTTAATATAGATGTAGAATATAGATAAATAGATGCAAATATGAAATGGTTTCTCTTTATTTTTTTTTTAATATAGATATGTAGATAAGTAAGATCTAAAATTAATATTAATTATAATTATACAAATAATTGAAGTCTAATTAACGAAATTTAATATTTTTTAATTGTTCTCAAAAAAATTTAATATTTTTTAATTATTCAATAACTGAAAGTTAATTTCAATTTTAAACTATTATTAATTAATTTAGAATATTTAATTAATACTATTTACTATTATTTTATCACTAACTTATATATCTATATAAGACAAACATGTATTTTCATAGTACTATCATATGATATTCTATTTCATAATATTATCACATAACATTATTTATTATAATCAAATAATTTTTTCTATTTTTATTTATAAGAGGTTCGTTAACTTCAAATTACAATTAAAGAGAAAAAAAAATTAAATTATACATTAATAAATAATGAAATTTAAAAATAATGATAAAATTTTTTGCAAATGAGATCAAATCACAATTACTACAAAATGAGTTTAAAGAAAAAAAAAAAAAAGAAGAGAAGTGTAAAAAATATCATAACTAGGGATGTCAGTGCCATTGTTTTGCGTTGTGACCTTAACAATCCTAGCCCTTGGGGTCAAAGAATACTGTACAAAGACTGCGCCAGAGGATCTTTATAGACGTCAAATTCAATTGCATGATGAAACTTCTTAAAAACGGGATTAAAGCAGGCATGTATACACACACACGTATTAAATTTAATTAATTAATTAATAATATTAAAAATTACAAAATAAAAAAGGTCATATATAATGAATAATTAAGATAATTATATTTTTAATTTCATAATTTATTATTTATGAATATTAATTTTTAAATTTAAAAAATCTTAATTGGTCCAATCAAATTTATTAATATATTTATATTACATTATATAGATATTAGTTAATATTATTTAACTAATAATATTAAAAATTACAAAATATAAAAATAGTCATATATAATAAATATAATAATTAAGATAGTTATATTTTCATTTTCATAATTAATTATATATAAATATTAATTTTTAAATTTAAAAAATTTAAATTGGTTTGATTAAAAAATTAGAAAAAAAAAATAGAATACTAAATCAAGAGAGTATCACTTTCTATTAAAATAGATCTATTAAAATGGCTCTAATCCCCATCAATGAGAGATCATTATCACAAGATAAAAGGTGAATTTATTCTTAATTTCACTTTTTTTTATATATATTTTTAGGTTTTGCTTTTATTAAAAATTTTTTATTCATGACTATTATTTAATTGATATATAAAAATAAACTAAAAATTATTTAAATAAACTAAAAATTATTTTATATCATTTAAATGTGTTAATTTATTAATTTTTAAATAAATAAGCATAACAATATTCAAATCTATAAAATATTTATATTTCTTTATTTAAAATTGAATATGATTAAAAAAATTTTAAAAAAATATATATAACTGTTATTGAGAAATAGCAATTGGTGAAAATAATTAACAATCAATGATACCAAAATGAATATTTATGATTTTATTATTAATTTAAATTGATAAAAATTAAAACAATATTTTTTATGTGATCCATAAAAATTTATTGTGGATATATATATGTAAAATAGATAATAAATAGATAAAAATTCACTGAAATTTATCTTTTGTGAGAATATTTTGACACTTAAATTAAAGTTAATATAAAAAAATAATGTGTTTTAAATACTTTGTATAAAAAATATTACACTTGCTAATTTTGTTAAATTTTAAAAAATAATAAAAAATATATATATTTTAGAATGGGAAATTCAATTAGGAAGGAGACAAATATACAACTTTTAGACTTCTGACGAGGGCTTGTAATAAAGGTTATTGTACCCACCTTCTTAATTTATATTTAAATTTTTTAATCCTATTAATTATATATAACATTTAAATATAAATTTTATTGTGATATAAACTGTAATTAATGATAAATAATTATAATTTTATATGAAGAAATTTATTTTTTTAATAAAAATTTAGGTGAGGAGAAGCTCTCCAATCTAACGAAGACATAGTATAACTTCACTATTTATATATTACTTATAAAGAGAAATAATTAATAAAATTTAAATTTTTAATTTAATGAGTACTAGAAATTTAAAAAAAAATTATTAAATAAGTCTGATATACTAAGTTAGTTTAATAATTTTGTGCTCTCAACCAATAAAAATATAACACATATCTTTTATGTCATTATAAGCACTATTTCAGTCAAGAGTCTCTTTTATATATCACGTGTTACTCAATCATCAATCTGATTTGGTATACCAATTCATCTAATAATTTCTCCAAAATTTGTACCTTTCAATTGTATTTAACAAAAATAATTTAAATAAAAAATAAGAATATTTAATTTATGATTTGAACTAAATAAAATAATTACTTATATTTCTTTTTTTTTTTCAGAAAAATAGAGATGTGTGCAATTAACTTTTTTTTTTATTGGTAAAAAAGCTGATTAGATTATTTTTGTTTCTCTTTCTTTACTCTTGGTGTTCTCCCACTCCTTTCCCATATTCAATTTCCTTTCTTCTTGTTTTCAATATTATTATAATCTAAAATATTATTGCTAGAGCTTCATCTAAATAGTAATTTATTTTTTAAAATATTTTTCTTAACAAAGTTTATTATTATTTTTTTAAATATTAATTTTACTTATAAATTGATCAAATTAATATATAAATTTTAAAAATAAGATAATTTATTTGTTTATAATAATTTTTTAACTTGTAAATTAAATTTACAAATTAAAAAAAAAATCGAGAAACTCAACTTTTTATTTTGATACTTATAAATTAATTTGACTAAATATTTCACTATATTATTCTTATTTAATTTTTAAAATTTTATTATAAATTTCATTTAATATCTTTTTAGTTATTTTAATAATAAATACGCTTATAAACTATTTTTTACTAAATATATCAATTATTTATCAGTTACTTATAAGTACTTTAATACTTATAAATTAAATATGTATTTACTTAAAATTTTAAATGTTTATAAACACTTATAAGCTTATTTTTATAAGTTAAGTGTCATGACCCAACATATGGACCGGACCAAGACTAGACTGGGCTACTAAAGCCCCGAGGCCCGTAGTAAGCCTAACTATTCCTTAACCCAACTCTAAGGCCCAATTGGGCCTAATTTCAAGAATTCAACTGGACAGGGTCCGGCCATAAAATGGACTTTTCAACTGGGAGTTTTTGACTCACCCGACCTGTAAACACAATATATAATCAATTGGGGAGTTCAGTTCACCCTCTACATACTCATAACAACATAAAAATAAATGGGAGCTCAGCTCCCTCATCCAGCCCAACACACATGCATAAAATAATAAGTTTACATGTCCAAAATGACAATTTATATTACAGACTCAATTCAAATAAATATTTCTAACACATGCGGAAATTCTAAGAGTTAACAGGTTTATACAAACATTAATAAATGACCTGTGAGGGAGAAAAGCAGGTTAATCTCAAAAATATCCTCCTGTGGCCTGGAAAAATATTGAACAGGAGTGAGCGTTCGACTCAGAGAGTAAAATATCAATTTTAACCATAATCTCTATAACTATCTAAAGCTAATGCACCCTGTAGAGTGAAATGTAACATCAGCAATATTTTCACATCATAACAGCAAAAAGGTAATTAGGAGCACTCACACACCCGATAATGTCAAACAATACATATATGGGAGCTAATCCCCTATACAGCTCTTTTAATCCAACTTGTGCCAGCTCGAACTCAGCTCGAACTTCCACTTAAATAACCAAATCGGGGTCCCAGCGAAGAACTCAAGCCGTGTCTACCCCGAAGGACCAGGTCCCAGCGAAGATCTCAAGCCGTGTCTATCCGTCCTATCCATAGTCAACACCACATCACACGCACGCCAACGCACGCACACTGCTCCAAATTACCACAACAACATCCATGGCACTTTGACAGTTATGAATGCAACATAAAATGTGCCTAGAGTTTAACTATATAGATACATACATATAAGTGATGCATGGGCATGCTTAAACATATAATAATATCGAAATTACAATTAAAATTAATATTTTACTCACAGACTTGACAGCAGTCACTGCGATGGCTGAGCGGAGGAAGAAGGCTGTCCTAGCTCACATGACAATTTTATTACAATCATTTAATAAATTTGACTCAATACAAACTAAAAAAAAGGCCAAAGACGTCCTAAGTTGTGCCGAAAATCCGGCAGAGTCTCCTCTATACCTAGGACCTATCCAACCTGCAAATGGGTTTAAAACACACTTCTATATCCACCAACCATACACCCACAACTCAATCATATCACACAGCCCCTCCTGGGCCCATCCAAACAGTTATCAATCACAATATGTAAAATTACAGTTTAGTCCTTATAATTGATCCTTTTTGCAAAACTACCCAAATAAACTCTAAAAATTCTAAAACTTTGCCCCACAGTCCTTAGCAATATTACTAGGCTAATGCAAAAAGAATCATAATTTTCTAAGCTACCACGAATATTTTATGGATTTTTAATCCCATTTAAGCACTAGAAAATTACGAAAAAGCAAGGTTCGGGTTTACCTATGCCGATTCCGACTCCGGGGACACGCTCGGGACGTTTGACAACGGTGGGGTAGCCAAAATCTAGATTTGATTCCAAGACTTTTTCGGTAGCCGGTCTGTCTGGCAGGAAATTCACAGATCCAGACAACTATTGAATTTCCATGAATTGAAGATACCTACACGAAGCCCACAACACGGGGGTTAGTACATAAATTTTACGAAATTTTCTAAGCTTATTTAATGCTCGGAAAAACACTACGAAGTTCCATGGGACCCACCGAAAAACGGTATCAAAAAATTTCGAAATTTATATTGCCGCGAAGCTCTCGACGAGTGGAGCGCTCTGGTACTCTCGGTTTTCTCGTGGGGTTCACGGTTTGCGAGAAATCTAGCCCAAAAGTCAAAATGGGCTAAAACTTCCCGGACAAAAATTGGACAAACCGCTCGATGGATTTTGGTGTTCTTGGTGTCTATGGAAAGCTCTCGAGGTGTAGATGGTGTTTAATACAACACCCGACCCAATTGGTGGCCGGATCGGCCGAATTTCGGTCGAGAATACGAAACGACGCCCGCGCGTCGGGTGTTCTTTGCGCGCATTTTTCGGCTGCCTGGAGCGTTGGCCAGCCGTGGAGAGGTGGTGGGGCGGCGCGCCGGCGAGGTGGGGTGGCTGGAGAGGCGGCGGCGTGGCCTGGGGGTGAGGGAGGAGAGAAAACGGGAGGAGAAGGGGGAGAGGACGGGCGGGCGAGGGAGAAGAAGGAAGAAAAAGAAAAGAGCCTGTCCGATTCGATCGGTCCGATCCGCTCCTGTTCGATTCGGTCGATTCGATTCATGATACAAAATTTTGAATTTTTACTCTGCCTTGGGACCGAAAACGAGGTCCAAAAATTTCGAAAAAATTCCAGAAAACTCAGAAAAATTCGTAGACTCTAAATATATTTTTAGTTTTGCTACGTGGTCTTTAAATTAATTTTTAAAAATCATCAAAGTTTTTATTTTATGAAAATCGAACCCGATTTCTAAAATCCGAAAAATTTCAAATAATTTCCTAAAATTCAAATAAAATAAAATATCAATATTTACCCCAAAAATAATAAATTTAAAAATTAGGGGTGTTACATTAAGACGAAATACTGTCTTAATTATTAAGAAATTGGAGAAGCGAACTTAAAATTTACTCTATTAAATAAATGATATGCTTCTAGTAAGGCAAATTTATCGATATTTTTAATAGAATCTATCAATGTTTCTTAATTGTGTGATTATTAACTTTATGCTTGTCATTAGCTTTTGAGAAAAGTATTTTGGAATTTTTCTGCAACTTTTTTTAAATAAGTTACATAATCAGAGACTTTTAAAATAGGATAAGCATGAAGGTGGTTGATTCATAAAATTGTTATGAAAAATGTTTATATAGAGATAATAAGCTAATTAAATCTTCTCTCTTAATATTCATAAAAAAAAAAAAAAATTCTTCTCTCTTCATAATCTGGCTTTGCTAGTCCCTACTAGTGTGTTCAAAAACAGACAAATGGTTGTCTACAGTCATTAACATGCATTATTTGTACACATTTGGACTATATTTCTTGGAGGATACATTTGGACTATATTTCTTGGGGGGGTCCTTAGTCAAAGATGCCTATATAGCCATTCAAGTGGGAAAATAATATTATTAAAAATAAATATAAATTAAATATATATAATATTTTTAAAAATGAAAAATAAATATGAAAAATTTAACATTGAAATTCTAAAATTAATCGTTTAATTATTAGTCTTTAATATAAATCAAACATTGATTTATTAATAATAAGCAGTTATTTAATCAAATTTTATTTTTTTTTAATATTTTATATGTTATAATTAAAATAACAAAAAAATTAAAATAATAAAATCTTTTAAATAATGTTGTTAAAACAAGCAGTTGGTGATATGAAAAATAAATAAATAAAGCTACTTAAGGTGGTGTATCATTTTTTTTTGCAAGGAAAGTAAAGCACATAATACATTTAGATGGTAAAGAACATCAAAGTTTTCTTTAAGCCTAGTTAATCTCAAATCCCAACCCTTCTAACAAAATGAAAATGATATCACATTTTGCATTGATTTTATTTTTTCTTCAATAGGTTATTTTTTTTTTAACATAGAAAAAATGGGCATAAAGAAATTGACTATATGTCTAATATAAAATATTACATCTTTCACATTCATACACATTTGGAAAGATCATCACACTTATGTTCGGACTAAAATTTAGGATACTTTTTAAATTGAATGAATCTCTCTTTTATCTCATGAACCAACCATTATAAATATAAAGTTATAAATCCCTTGTACTCTGTTTGGATAAATTATTGGGAAGGAAGGAAAATAAAAGGAGAAAAATTTTTCTTATTTTTTATCATTTATTTTCTCACTTTGTGTTTAAATAAGTAGAAAAATAAAAGAAGAAAATTTTTTCTTATTTTTTATCATTTATTTTCCCACCTTGTGTTTAAATAAGTAGAAAATAAAGGATGAAAAATAAAAAATACAAAGGAAAATTTACTTTTTAGAGTGATTTCTTATTTTCTCTTCAAAATAAAATATGACAAACTTTTCTTTCCTTCTTTATCTTCCTTCTTTTATCTAAATAAAAGAAAGGCCTTTTCAAACTTTTTTTTTTCTCTCGTTATTTTCCTTTCTATTTCTTTTTCACCTATCTCAACAAAATGTTAATCTTTTACGGTATAAATACAGTTATTTAAGTATATATTTTTACATTAACAATATTAGACATACACAAATTAAATTCTAAACAAAATTTTGATATTTAATTATAATTAATTAAAACTTTTAATTTTTAATTTTACAAAGCTTAATCTAGTTGATTTCAATTAATATAAATAAAGTTGTATGGTCCCTTTGCTTGCCCCAATTTGATTTGATTTTTTTTATTTTTATAATTTTTTAAAAAGAATTTATTCAGCACAACATTTATATATATAACGGTTGATTATGATTCACATGAAAAATTACCATAATCGATAATGATAATACAAACATTGTAACAATAGTTATATTTTAAAAATTTTATTTATTTGGGGGTTCAGCTTTCAATTTTTGAGTTCTTATCCATGACCTCAAAGTCTCTAGCTCCCCAGAAAATAAATTCAAAGGGATCATCAATAAGTGCCCAAGATTTGGACAACAGGCCTAAAGAGAAAGAGAAGTGAATAGCACATTCATGGACTTGAATGAGTTAGATGTCTCAATATATATATTGAAGCCCAATCTTTTGATAACTGAGTTGGGCTTCAGGCTTTTTCCTTATCCACCAAATCAGATTCATCTCTATTAAACCCTAAACTCCAACCTTCAAAGTTCAATCCTTGGGTAGATAAATGAAATTGCTAGCACCAGCCATGAACAGAGCTGTTCTCAGAAATGTCTCACTACATATTCCCAACCATCTTCTCGATCCTCTAAAATCCATAACAAATCGTATCTCATCATCATCTATATTTGTTTCTTGGACTTTTTCTACACTCAGATTCTACTCGTCTGATTCTGATTTATCTCATAAAGAAAATTTCCCTCGGACCCAGAAGCAACATGGTGGAGTTGAGGATGTTGATGGTGTGAGTAACCAAGGTAAAGAAAATGGAATTAAAAGCTTGTGGTTCTAGTTGGTTTCTGTTTGGCTAGTGGGAAAATGGTGGAAAATACATATGGGGGATTAAAATTTGTGTGATGTGATATGGTTGCAGAGCTAAAGAGGCGGATAGAGAAGTACTGCGAGGGGGATGAAGAGGCGATTCCTTCAATATTTGAAGCCATATTGAAGAGGAAATTAGCAGGGATTAGTTAAGTTATTGTTAGCATCTTTTATGTTCATTGACAGCTTATGTGAGCAGTATTTTGTTGACTCTAGTTAGCTTCTCCTATAAGATTTGTTCTGTATATAAACTCTTGTACAGTTCATTCAAGATAATGAGAAATACAGTTTCTCTTTCAATTCTCTGTTTGGATATCAAAGTTCATATGGTATCAGAATGGGTACAGTAGCTTGTAGAATCGATTGCTTGTTTCTGTTAGCCATTGAAAGTGAAATTTGAAGATGAAGGAGAGTAATGCAGCAAGAGATCAAAGCATTATGAATTTCTTCTAGGAATCATTAAAGAATCATGAAACAATTGATGATCAATTTGCATTGCAAAGCTCGGATCACCCAAGGATGGTCCTTGTTTCAGCGCAATTAACAGGGAAGAATTACAGATCGTGAGATTGCTCTTGGTGCCAAAATCAAATTAGGTTTTGTTAATGCCAAAATTGAAGCTCCAGAGGAAGGATCTGAGGGGTTTGAAAGATGGAAGAGGTGTGACTGCATGGTCGCATCCTGGTTGTGGAACTCTATTGCAAAGGATCTGGTTGGGGTATTTCTCTATGCGACGTCCTTGAAGGAGCTATGGGATGAAATTTCAGAGAGGTTTGGTGGGAGTAACGGGCCAATGATATATCAGATCAAGAGAAGGATAGCGTTACTGATGCAAGAAGGATTATCCATTGCCAGTTATTATACAAAATTGAAGGAACTTTGGGATGAACTGGAAAATATTAGAGCAATTCCATCATGTACATGTGGATCTGTGAAGATTTCAACAGAGGTGCATAACTGTGATAAGTTGATGCAATTTCTTATGGGGCTTAATGGTGCCTATGATCAGGTAAGAAGCCAAATCCTCCTTCATGATCCCTTACCAAGTGTAATCAAAGCCTATTCTATGGTTTTGAGGATTGAAACCCCTAGAGAGGTTCAATTGAATATTGCTAAAACTGTAGATGCAACAGCTCTAGTTGTGAAATCACAAGGAACTCGAAAAGATTTTAAGAACTATGATCCTAGAAAAGGTCATTGTAATTACTGCAATATGGATGGGCATACTAGGGCTGGTTGTTTCATATTGATTGGGTATACAGAGTGGTTTAAAGCTAAAAACAAGAATCAGAGTTCACATCAACAGAACAAAATAGTTGCACAAGTTGAAAGTAAAGTGCAATCTGCTGACCATTTTGTTTCTGATTCGCCTTGGGATAAAGGTTATTTTACTGAGATGAGCAAATATGAAGATCTTAGCATAAGCTGGAGAGTTTACAAATGGAAATGCAAAGAATGGCCAAAGGGAAGTCCATAGCCATGAATGTCGCATCAATACCTTCAGACCATCAGTCCATGATGAGTTCCACAAGTTTTGCTGGTAAATTCAATCCCAAATTGGTTTGTTATCTTTGGAATGGTAGGATCGTAATCTTGGATTATTGATCTGGAGCTTGATTATATGACACCAAATCCACATTTGTTACATAAGCTTGCTTTCACTCACACACCAATATCCATTTGTTTACCTAATGGCCAAGTTACTGAAATTAACCAAACAGGCACTGTTTACTTGCATAATAACCTTTCTCTATACAGTGTGCTCTTAGTTCCTTCATAAATTGAATTTACTTTTGGTTACCAAGCTTCTTAAAACCACAAATTTACCCTTACTGTTTTACCCTTTCTGTTGGCTATTTCAGGACCAGAAGACTAAAGCAGTGGTAGCCATTGGGAAAGAGCATGAAGGACTTTACATTCTGGATAAGTCTAGTTTTCTTTCATCCACCATTCAGTTTTATCATTCAAAAGTAAAACATTTGCTTGATTCCCTTGCTTTGAACTCTGTAAATACCAGCTTCTCTAATGTGAGTATTAATAAAGAGAATTTTCAGTTGTTCAATTCTGCTTAAACTTTAGATTTTGCTATACTTCATGCTAGATTAGGACATTCATCACTTCAGAAATTACAACACATTTGGCCCTTCAAACTTCACATTGATTGCCATTATAAATGTCCTTTATGTCCTTTAGCTAAACAAGCCAGAATTCTTTTTCCTGATAGTGAGATAAAAACACAATACCCTTTGGAATTGTTACATGTTGACCTATGGGGCCCTTATGCCACACCTTGTATTTCTGGAGATAGATACTTTGTGACTATTGTAGATGACAAGTTAAGAGCCACTTCGACTTACATGATTAAACATAAAGACCAATGTAGCTATGTTCTTACCATGTTTCTCAATTATGTGGAAACCTAGATCAATGTCAAAGTGAAAATAGTAAGGACAGATAATGGGAGGGAGTTTGTGAATCATCAGTGTTTACAATTGTTTCAGTCTAGGGGCATCATTCATCAAAAAAGTTGTCCTTATACCCCTCAACATAATGGCGTAGTTGAGCGAAAACATAGACATCTCTTGGATATTGCTAGAGCTTTGAGATTGCAAGCCCATTTTACCAAAAAGATTCTGGTCTGAGTGTATTTTAACTGCTACATACCTTATTAACAGATTGCGCACCAAATTACTTTCTTGGAAAACTCCTTATGAATTGTTATTTCACAAACCACCCACTTATGACCATTTAAGAGTGTTTGGTTGCCTCTGTTTTGCTGTTAACCTTCACCCACATGGAGACAAGTTTGATGATAGATCACATAAGTGTCTGTTTCTTGGGTATCCACCTATAAAAAAGGGCTATAAAGTCATGGATTTGCAAACCAATAAAGTGTTTGTAAGCAGGGATGTAATTTTCTTTGAGACAAGTTTTCCTTTTAATGATACACCTTTATCTTATGTTGAGTCTTACACACCAGTTCTTCCTGTTCCTATTTCTTCATCTACATCACACCATACTTGTCACTCTCCTCTCTACACCCATTCCTGCACTTCATCCTTCGAATCTTTGTCCAAACCCATACAGAACCTTCCCAACCTACATCATTAACACCCCATTGTCTCTTTCTCTTGCTCCAGCCGCCACCATTAAGAAGAAGTACTAGACTTCATCAAGAACCTTCATGGTTGAAAGATTTTGTTGTTGCCTCTCTTTCTCATGCTACTACCTCTGCAGTCTTCTATTCCTCACTGGTACACCTTCTTTTATTTTCTCACCTAGCCATTCTCGCTTTGTTACTTCAAGATCTAAAATTCAAGAGCACATTAATTATCTTCAAGCAATCACCGACAAAGAATTGGATTGACGCTATGAATCAAGAATTGTAGGCTTTGGAGAAAAATGATATTTGGGAACTTTGTGAGTTACCTAAAGGGAAGAAGGTTATAGGTTCAAAGTGGGTTTTTAAAGTCAAATACAAACCAGATGGAGAGGTTGATAGATATAAGGCCCGCTTAGTTGCTAAAGGGTACAATCAGATAGAGGGACTTGATTTTAAGGAGCGATTTAGTCCTATGGCTAAAATGGTCACCGCTAGAATTTTTATTGCCCTCACAACCGGTCGAAATGGCCATCGCTAGACATTAATAATGCTTTTTGCATGGTTACTTGGATGAGGAAGTGTATATGAGGCCACGGATGGGTACGCCAAGGCATTACAGGCAGTGCATTTCTTTGAAAATGTCCCTTTATGGTTTAAAACGTGCTTCCCGACAATGGAACCTTGAGTTTACTTCCTTTTGCATTCTTTGGGTTTTCAACAATCAAGACATGATCATTGTCTCTTTAGCCGAACAGATTCGGATGCTTTTCTAGCTCTTTTAATCTATGTAGATGATGTCATCATAATCGGAAACAATTCACGTGCCATTGACAAAGTCAAATCGCCCTCCATGATAAATTCAACATCAAAGAACTTGGTTTCATGAAATATTTCCTTGGTTTGGGGTAGTTCAATGAAGCTGGTACCCTTATCGTGAAGGAAATTTATCTTAGATGTTTTGAAGGACAACGCATGACAAAGAACTAAAGCGGTTCTATGCCTCTTCATAAGGGTCTTCACTTAGCACGGATGATGGAGAGTTATTGGCGGATCTGATAAGTTTTGAAGACTTATTGGGAGACTTTTATATGTGAACATCACTGGGCCCGATATTACTTACTCAGTGCAACATTTGAAGTTCATGGTCACGATAGGAAGCCCCATTGGGATGCAGCATTACATTTGCTTCTTTATCTAAAATCTTGTCCTTCCAAGGGACTTTATTTCCTTGTGCATTCTGATCTTAAGCTCAGCACATTTTGTGATTCAGATTAGGGTTCTTGTGTATTTTCTCACAAGTCACGGGGTTTGCATTTTTCTTGGAGATGCTATGATTAGTTGGAAAACAAAGAAGGTAACACTGCTTTCTAAAAGTTCTCATTGAAGTGAATACCGTAGCATGGCTACTACAGTTTGTGAGTTGTTATGGATTTCTTATATTCTTTGTGATTTGCAAGTTATTGTTTAGCTTCCTCTCTCCTTGAAGTGTAATAATTAAGCAGCTATTCATATGGCTAATAACCCGGTTTTTTATGAAAGGACTAAGCATTTGGACATTGATTGTCACTTGGTTAGGGAACAATTGCAGCGTGGTTTTATTTTGCCGTTCTCATGTTTCTTCTGTTCAGCAACTTGCAGATGTGTTTATAAAGCCTTTACTTGCTGCTTCCCATCATTCGTTAGTATCCAAGTTGGGTCTTGTGGACCTTCCCTATGATTCAACTAGGGGGAGGGGAGGGGGTGGTTAGGGAGCGTGTGGAGATATTGGTATAATTGAGAGCTTGTTTGTTCCCGCCAAAACATTAGTTAAGTTATTGTCTAGCATCTTCTATGTTCATTGACAGCTCATGTGAGCAGTAATTTGTTTGACTCTAGTCAGCTTCTCTTACAAGATTTGTTCTGTGTATAAGCTCTTGTAAAGTTCATTCAAGATAATGAGAAATACAGTTTCTCTTTCGATTCTCTGTTTTGATATGCAAAACACCCACAAACAACTCTTGAACCGTAGAAATGTTCTGTAATCCTTCAGGCAAAAACCTCAACTTCCTACAACCATAAAATCGAAGGTACCTCAAACTTGGAAAAGCACCATTTACAATTTCCGTCCACTCCACTAGATTCTCTGAAGCAATTATCAAAGTTTCCAGCTCCGGAAATCCACCTACATCGCAAAACTCTTTACCAATGAGCTTTGCTTTGTAGGCTTCCCAAAGTCTAAGATGTTTTAATTTGGGAAGATATTGAAGAACTGAAGATGGCTCCTCCAAGAGATTGGAATGCCATAGTTCTAGAATGGTTAGGTTTTCAACAGAGGGAAGCCAATTGGGCATTTCAACTAGACCACCACGTAAAATAAGCTCTTGAAGATGAGGTGGAGGAGAAAATGGTTCCAATTCAGGTAGAAGTGTGACCTGCCAGGGTTCTTCTGCAACTAGTGACAGGGAAACAAGGTTTTCCAGTTTTATGATGGATGCAAATAGCTCACCAGCATGATCATCAGACACTTCGTGAACATCAAGTTTTCGTAGTTGGGTCAAACTACTCAATTCACTAGCAATGCCAGCACCAGCATAGACACCAGTGCAAGTGTGAAGATTTGCCAATGTACCAATACCTCTTGGAACTCTAATTCCAGCACTATATCCGTAGAAATCGACAAACAAAAGGTGCCGAAGCTGTTTAATATTAAGAATTTCTACAGGTAGTTGGAATAGATTTGAATAATTAGTTAGATGCAACGTTTGTAGCTTTTGAAGATTAGCTATAGTACGTGGAAGCGTCTTCATTTTAGAGCAGGACCTCAAGTATAAGTACTTGAGGTGAACCAAATCTCCCACTTCATCAGGTAAGTACTCTACTTGGTTCATCAACTTCAATACCAACAGAAACTGCAACCCACAGATGGTTTGCCAACGCCGGATAGAATAGAATTCAATAATCAAGGATCGAATTAGAAGGCTTTTGAAGTTAGGAGGCAGGTCTTCTCCAAAAAGAAAAATACATGCATGGATTGGCGAATCGGCAGCTTTAGAAACGAAATCTTGCTCCTCAACTTCCAAAAGGCATGATTTTTCATAGAATTCGGAGACTTTTATTTGACTGTTAAAAAGATAAGGTTCATGAAGCATCTCTAAGCCAATTAATTCGTTAATAATATTTTCTGCTGTATCCTCCATAATTTCCCCCGGTTCTTCTGGTATTAGACCTTGTGCCAACAATAGCCGAACTAAATTTCCTTTATTCATATTCCTCAAAGATCCAACGGAAACAACATAACAATAATCTAAGCAATATTTGAGATAATGAGGAAGCTTTTCATAATTAGATTTGAAAGCTGCTAAAGAAGAAGTCTCACCTTTGTCTTCGTCTTGTTGAATACTGGAGCCTGGAATAACATGAGTTTCAGTTGTTGTTCTTGTTCCACTGGGCATCTCACCATAAAAGTGAGATCTGGAATTGGAATAACTATGGCGGAAGAGAGGCATGATTGGGGATACTATGAGATCAAAATGAGGAACAAGCAAGCGTGCTTGTAAGATGAGAGAGTAAAGATGATCATATCAAGTGTCGGCAGAGGGGCAATTTAAAAAAAAAAAAAATTGTCAGTAGTTGAGCGTTTTTTCTTCCTAAATTTTCAGTGGACCCACGCGTTAATTAGAAAAACAATTTGATCCTTATTTTTCAAACTATCAGTTTTGCTTGATTATAAAATATTAAATTTTTAGAAGGACTGAATATATTAATTTTGAAACAATAGAATCAGATAATATTTTTAAAAAAATAAAATTATCATGCTATTCTTATAATGTAAAAATTAAATAGTATTAAAAAAAGACTGCAGTTTTATTACTGTGCTTATTATGGACACATAAGAAAAACTATATAGCTGAATAAATATTAAAAAAATAATAAAAATAAGTTATTCTAATTTGAAAACTATTAAAATTTTAGATTTGAAAAGAAAAATTAACATGTAAAAAGGAAAAATATATAATAAGATTACTTTTTACGAATTTTTGATCTATTAAAAAAAATTTAAATTTAAAATGAAAATTAAAGATAAAATTATTAAAATTTCTTATATGATTATATTTTCCATAAAATTTTTAAAAATATTTTTTTATTTTCATTTTCCATTTAGTACAATAAAATTTATTGCTTTTTTTTTTCCCTTGTGTGAACGTAATCCTATGAAAGTTTTAGTTGATCTGTAATTAGTAAATAAAATGTTATAATCACTTATATATATATATTTTTTAAGGAGAGCTAGCTACGACGTTGGGATTCAAATTTTAATTTATTAAGTGAGCGTTATAATATTGGAAAAAATAAAATATTATGATTAATAATTAAAATTAATATTAATGTAAAAAAAAAGAATTAATTAAATAAAATTTAGAATTATATATGATTTTCATTTAACAAAAATCATTATTTGGCATTATTAAGGGATGAAGAATAAATTAATGTCACCATTCAGAAAAATATTAAATAAAATTCCTATACTTTTAATTAAGGTGAAATAAATTTAAAATTAAACAATTAAGGTCAGATAAGTTTATACTTAATAAATTTTTTTTAATAATAAAATATTATTTTTTATTTTTTAAATAATAAAATATTAAAAAATAATTTTATTGACTATGTTTTACAATTTCTTTTTAAAAATTTTATTTTAATTAAAAATAATAAATAATTTTTAATATTTAAAATTAAAAAAATAATATTTTGTTAAACATAAACTTATTTAATTTTATTAAAAAATATAAAAATTTATTTAACTTAAAATTTAAATTTATTTAACCTCTACTAAAATTATAAAAAAATATTTAGATTTTCTCTTCATTTGGCCATAATTCAATTTGACCTTATCTTTAAAAAAAAAAAATATTGACCGGCTGTTGTTTGTAGCCACGTGTATAGCTAATTGTTCCTTTTTTGGCAGGGCCCTGCTAGCACCATATCAAGTGTCGGCAGAGGGGCAATTTAAAAAAAAAAAAAAAAAAGTCAGTAGTTGAGCGTTTTTTCTTCCTAAATTTCCAGTGGACCCACGCGTTAATTAGAAAAACAATTTGATCCTTATTTTTTTTATTTTTTTTTTTTTTTTTTATTTGGTACAATAAAATTTATTGCTTTTTTTTTTTTCTTTTGTATGAACGTAATCCTATAAAAATTTTAGTTGATCCATAATTGGTAAATAAAATATTATAATTACTTATATATATATATTTTAAGAAGAGCTAGCTAGGACCTTTTTTGGCAGGGCCCTGCTGTTGTTTGTAACCACGTGTTGTTTGTAACCACGTGTATAGGTAATTGTTCCTTTTTTGGCAGGGCCCTGCTGTTGTTTGTAACCACGTGTTGTTTGTAACCACGTGTATAGGTAATTGTTCCTTTTTTGGCAGGGCCCCGCTAGCACTATCTCATTCCCACTAAATATAAAAATCCAATAATATATTTTGATTTTGATAAATTTAAAGAGTTTGCAGTAATTAAAAAAAATAATAAAAATTAAACACTCTCTTTTATATATATATAATTTTCACTTTTAATACCTAATAATTTAATTTAATTTAATTAAATATTTTATTATTTTATTTTTATTTAATTTTTAAAATTTTATAATATATTTTATTTAATATATTTTTTAATAATTTTAATAATAAATATATTTATAAGTTATTTTTTTTATTAAATATGTTAATTACTTCTCAGTCATTTATAAATAATATAATATATAATTATTTAAAATTTTAAATTAATTTTAATAAATTAAACTAAATACCATTTTAATTCTATAAACTTTCTACTCCTGAATTAAATTTAAAATTTATAATATTAAACAGCGAAGCGCTTGTCTTTTCGTTCTTGATAGATCTTCATTTTCTTTTATTTCAAGGGATTTTTTTTTCACATTTTCTATGAAAAAAGTGTCTATTAATTTGAATTATTTAAAATATAAAAATAAAAAAAATATTTTTTTAGTTAATTTTTTATATTGTCTAAAAAAATATTTTATTTAAAATGCATTTTTTTTACCTAAAATTCAATGTCAAATGAGGCGTAAATATATTTACCTTCATAAATTAAAATTTCATCCTTTTATATATAATATTTAAATATAAATGTTAATGTTATATGATCTCTATGAACTGTAATTATTAACGAATTATTACTATGTCAATTCAAAATTCAAACCGAAAGATTCAGTTTATAATTATTTTTAAATTATAATTAATATTTAAATATATAAAATCACTAATTTCACTTTAAATTTATTTAAATTAGTCGAATCGATCAATTCAACGGTTTCTCTATACTCCTCTACTAATAACTCGTTTCGTATAATAATATATTATTATTTTTTATTAAAAATAATTTATATTTATATATTTAAATACTATAATTTTAATAAAAAATATAAATTTATTATTAAAATAATATTTAAAACTTATATATTTAATTTTATTTTATTTTTTAATAAATAAATTTAAAAATTTTGCTGTAGAAAAACTCGTTCTGTCTCGTTCTCCGATAAATAAATCTTCACCCTGATTTCGAACTCCCATAATGTAAAGGGGATAGCCTGCTACCCCACGAAGTTCTGTCTTGTTCTCCGATAAATAAATCTTCACCCTGATCTCGAACTCCCATAATGTAAGGGGGACAGCCTGCTACCCCACGAAGATTGGCCAAACCCAGCCAAGTTGTAGGCCTATGAGATGGCTAAAGGGTACAATTGATGAGAAAGAGAAGTTTGGCAGATACTTTTATAAATATGGAAAAATATAGGGGGGTATGAAAATCGGGACATATTGATGTCTCCTCCTGTCAGGTTCCACTTCATCCCAAATGCTCTTTAGGGGGATGTGACTAGTTGGCCAATGGTGAGCACAATCGGGCCTAGCTAATTGCTATAGTTTTGTGTAAAGCTCTCCACCATCCCCGGGGTCACTGGCGCAAGGGCATGACTCTAAGTGAGCTCCATACATAGTCATTGTCCTAGGCGGCAGGCATTGTGCTCTAGCGAGAGAGGAGCTCAGTGTCTCCATGAAGAAGGTGTTAGTAGTATGCCCTAGAGCATATCATTTAGTATGTATCTTGTACATCTTTTATTAATAAAAGGCATTTTCACTTTTCTGTTTACATAATATATTTATGTGTAATAGAAAAGGTACATTGATATTTTGTTAGAAATTCTATTCTTAAGCTGTTAAGAATATGAGTGACAATATTTCTAGCACAAAGTATCATAAATAAGTTCACAATCGAGGATACTTCATAATAAGGACATGATTTATCCAGAAAGATTGTATTCATGTTTGTTCTCAAGTTATTTATATGAGATATAAATAAGATGGAATGGTGAGTCTCATGCCATATGACAAACATGATAGGCACTTATACATGATAAGTAGGTCGAACCAGTGACACTTATGACAAGCACATGGAGTTTACTCTTGCCAATGTATTGTCATAAATCATATCAGTGCATATAATCTTTAGACCTGAGATAGCACAGTTATCTTGTATATAGGTGGTTTGAGTTTGATACTGCTTTCATACTTGTACTGTGTATGGGTATATGGGCATGTGTTGGCTCTTACTAGTTATATATGAAGGTAGGTGTTGATCAAGATGAAATTTGTTCATCTAAGTAAATTGGGATAAAATCCTATGTTCATTTAATTGTTCTTGATGTTTCAAGTTCCTGGCCAGGACAGATAGATTTAATCAGAAAAGAGTTTCTGATGAGAAAAACCTTTTAATCAAGAACTGAAATTAAAAGAGAACATAATATTCATAGCAAATGGGGTTTGACATAAACCATGACTCCAGCTTGAATTGGGATTTTGTAATAGAGAGATTCTAGTGCATGGTAACATATGATTATAGGTTCATTTAAGGTAAACCTTATTACTAATTGGGTGGCCATGGCATGCTATGCTAAGTGTTAACCAAGGTCTATGAGATGCATAAAATGGTTTAGAGAAATCATTTATGGCAAGAAAGAGTTCTGATGATATTAAGAGTTGATATCATATCTCATTGCCAATTAGTGATGAGCCTAGTAAGTCACACACATACATAAGTAATCACCAAATTAAATATGATTTAATTAATTAATTAAAGAGTTTAATTGATTAATTAAATAGGTTTGGTTTGTAATTAGATTGCAAAGTCTCTTGCATGACTTGAAACCAAATCTAGATTATTGGATGTATAGTATAAGTTAAATTTATATTTAAAGTATTTAAATATGAATTTAATTAATGAGAAATTAATTAATAAAGATTAATTAATTGATTTATATTTGATATAAATTGATTAGAAGAAGAAAAATAATTATTTTGGGTTGAGAACTCAAAATTAAAGACATAAGGGCATTTTAGTCATTTCGCAGGGTGACATGTGGCACCATGAGATGGTGACACATGGCACTACACATAAGCTTGCCAAATGTCTTTTAATCATGTAAGATGATTAAAATTAAGATTAAATATAGGTTTGACACTTGGCACAATGTAATTGGGTCAATTAAACCTAAAGCCAATCAGAAGGTGACATGTGGCAAGGGTTTTAAGTGGTGACCTAGCTATATAAGTGTTGTTATGAAAACAAAAATCACAACCAGCTGCTGCCTCCCATTTGTGCCACCACCCTTGAGGCTCCCATTCTCTCTTCTTCTTCATCTCTCATCAATTCCAAGAGATTAGCAAATAATCTCTTGAATTAAAAATACTAGAAATTGTTTCTAGTGTCCTGTTTACATCTTTAATCTCTTAAAAGGCAAAACTTGATTTTCTAATTCATAGAAACAGCTTTAGAAGCTGTTCAAGGGCTGCCATAGGTAAACTTGGTGTGGACAAGCTAGAGGGACAATATCTGGTGTCCTAAAGACGCATCCCAAAGGTACAAATACGCTGCAGTGTATCAAGAGGTTAGTGTATTTATTCTTGATCTAATCTAGGGTTCTAAAATTAATCTGATTAATTCTAAAATCTTAAATGGCAAATACAGATCCAAAAACATATTAAAAGAGTTTTAATATGTTGTTTATCATTGAAATCAAATAGATAAAAATAAATCGTGCATGATGCATGTGACCCTATGTGAAAATTTTTGAATTCAATAGTATAAATTTGTGTTTTTCATGCTTTTGCTCCTTCAGAAGGAGCTTCATAGACACTATAAGGTCGAGGGACTTGTAGTGCGCAAATCTCCTAGGCCGAGGTTTCTACCTAAGGCTGACAATGCTACTCGGTATAGGGGAACAAATCTTACACATTGGCTTGGGTTCAGCCATACGATCGGACGATGCTTATGGATGTACACGATGAGGGGCGACATCGTGCTACAATGAATGTTAATACTCAATTATCGGGCTAGATACTTGGAAGACCCTCAATAAGAATATTTGAGATCCTCTATAAGGGGAAAAGTCCTTGATTATGAGTTGGGTGGCCTAGATTGGGAGGAAGTCTAAGCGCCACACGGGACTACTATCCGGGCTAGGAAGTGGCCCCATGACAGTTGGTATCAGAGCAAGGTAAATGCTCATAATGGATAATAATCAATACCTCCCTTGAGAAACCTTTGGTTGTACCATGCATATGAGATACAAAAATAAAGAGAAACGATGGAAAGTGATGGTTATCAAATAAAGCAATGAAAGCTAATCGTGTGTTCACCTCGAGGAAGGGTGAGCGGAGTATATAACTCTAAAATGGGTGAAGGACATGATGTCCTCATTAGAAACATATTATGGCATGCACAGTGTATAAGTGATATAGTGTGCAAGTGAGTATTCTTTATGTTGTGGAGTCCTTAAGCGGTGGTCTACGAGAGTGTAGTACACCAATTGAGGATCGTCAATATAAAGGGTGCTAACATGGGCAAAACTTGGTGCAAAATTATCAAATGACATTTGTTGAGCAAGTAACATTATTTGAGACTTTGGTCAGTAAAAAATGAGATGATCGATATTGAGAAAACTTTGGGATATATGGGGCAAATGGTATTCCCAAAACCATTGGATGGTGAATGACCCCTGTCGGGCGATGAGATACAATACTCAGGATTGCTTATAAGACTGTAAAAGTCTTCAGGATGGGGGGGATGAGTAAGCCCCAAGGATTAATAAGTGATTGCAAATTGTTAAGACTGTGAAAGCCTTCAAAGGCATGGGGTGGGTTATCCCCAAGAGTTATGGAATTAATAGCACATCTCATTGAGATAGTGGCTTGCCCTTAGTTGGGTTAAGAGCCGAAATAATCGGGAGCTACTTATTGGCTATGAAATCCCTTAAAATATTATGGGATGTAATACCTTAATGGATTGCTAAGCCTATGAAGTATTCTGTGTGGGTAAAGAGATGGGAAATTTGAGATGGCTTCACGGTTGTGAAAACCTTCGGAGTGATGGGTCGAAATACCCTAATTGATATTGAGACGGTTGTTTTCTCCCCTGGAGACCAACCATCTTTGTTGGCTACCATAACCTTCAAATGAAGGATGAGACATGTATAGAGTCCCTTGAGATAAGAACGTTGCTATTCTATGGACAACATAGCAAATGAAACTGTTGCTAGAGTGTAACTTAAGACAAGATGGTCATTGAATGCCATGATGGCAAGTTCGAATTATGCATGGATTTTATTGAATCCCAATTAATTACGAGGCAATATTTGCTAAAAGTTACAGAAGCTAAAATCAGTTACGAGATGAATTTGGAAAAGGGATGGATGGATCCTAAATCATGTTGCGTAGAGATTGAATTGGCTTATGATAAGCCTAAAAAGGGTAAGAAACCCAAATATAAATTTGGATGTAATGAGTGGTAACACAAGAAAGGGTAGAGGCCCAATCGTGCATACAAGCACCATGAAGTTGCGTTGACAAACAGTAGCATGAATATTCATACAAACTCGAAGTCTTAGATGCTTGGTACTGGTAACCAGGTCATAATGAGATGGTGGTTGTGATCGCCACATTGTGATAAAAGTGGTGATACCACGCATAGGAGGGCTACACGCCTCATTAGATGTAATCTTTTGAGGAGAGGGTAGTGACCCCATGATGAATGGGTGTGCAAATAGAGCTTAAGGCCACCTTTGATACCTATGAAGTGAGAATACATAGAAAAGGCTAAGCAGGAATCAAGTGAAATCAAGTTATGGGCAAACAAATGATCTTAGGTCACAATTGTGATGATAATGGTGTCGAATAGAGTTCTAGACATCCGTGGGAGATCTAAGCAATTGTGATGGCCAAGCATTTAGGTTGTGATAACAAGATGAGCTTGATGACTGTGGCAGTCGTGTATATGTGTTTTTCACTGAGGAAACAAAAAATGAAAAGCATGTGGAATGAGAGAAGTTCCCTCGATGCAATCTTATGAAAATTTTACAGGTGAAGAGTGTAATCATAAGCAACATGGTATCCCTTTGAGGTGTCAACCACATCCCAACTGGAAGATGAGAACTAGTCAAAAGGTGGAGATCTCAAGAAGAACATGAACGCAAAGCTCACTTGTTGTGCTCAATAGGCATTGAAACCAAACAGGAAGAGAACAAAGTGAGCAGAAGCAATTGGTAGCAGAAAATTATTTATCATCGAAAGGCGGTAGCATCAAGAGATGGATAAACGAACAATGGGTGTGCAGTAAGAAATGAGGACAAGCCTAACTTGAGCAATGAGTCCCACGAACATAATGCAAGTCCCAAAGGAGAACATGGTGATACACAAAAATAGGCAATGTATAAGTTTCTCTATTCATTTACATGATGACTTTATTATTGGCAGCAATAATATCATAGCATGGTTCCAAAATTGGATACCATTACTTCCGTATGCTTGAGTTCATACATAACACTATTGTTTTATATTGTGATTATTTTGCGAGGTACTCATAGTGGTGCAACCATAATGTAAAGCCATGAGAATAACTTGGCGAAGGCCCGATGATATTCATGCGGTAGTGCTAATAACAATATGGAGAAATGAAGGATCGAAGGAACCATCACAAAACGAGCCATAGAGAATTAAATGGGGGGGAGTATGTAGATGATTGAATGGATCAATCAAAGTAAGAACTCACTGGAATGCAGCACAGTGATAACCATAGTCAACAGGGTCGTCAACTGTCTAAGTGGGGGAGAATGTCATAAGGTAGAATATGGTACTTCCATCATTAATCAAGCGGGGCAACTAGGCTACAATCATAACATGACGATGCTATGAAGAATGTGTATGAACACGTAAGTCGATATGAAGATGCATAAGAGAATCATGAAATTTATATGTGAGGACCAGACATGGAGACTGACATGAAGAGGCACAAGATGTTCGAGAGAGTTTTATTCAACAAGAGGCAAAAGAGGAGAGAAGGTGTTCGGGGCAAATCGATGAGGACATCGATTGTCTAAGTGGGGCAGAATGTAAGGGGGACAGCCCATTACCCCAAGAAGATTGGCCAAACCCAGCCAAGTTGTAGGCCTATGAGATGGCTAAAGGGTACAATTGATGAGAAAGAGAAGTTTGGCGGACACTTTTATGAATAAGGAAAAGTATAGGGGGGGTGTGACAACTGAGACATATTGATGTCTCCTCCTACCAGGTTCCACTTTGTCCCAAATGCTCTTTAGGGGGGTATGACTAGTTGGCCACTAGTGAGCACAGTCGAGCCCAGCTAATTGCTATAGTTTGGTGTAAAGCTCTCTACCATCCCCGAGGTCACTGGTACAAGGGTGTGACTCTAAGTGAGCTCCCTACGTACTCATTGTACTAGGCGGCGGGCATCATGCTCTAGTAAGAGAGGAGCTCAGTGTCTCCATGAAGAAAGACCTTCATGGACACTACAAGGCTGAGGGGCTTGTAGTGCGCGAATCTCTTAGGCCGAGGTTTCTACCTAGGGCTAACAATGCTACTCAGTATGGGGGAACAAATCTTATACATTGGCTTGGGTTCAACCATATGGTCGGATGATGCTTATGGATGTACACGATGAGGGGCGACATCATGCTACAAGGAATGTTAATACTCAATTATCAGGCTAGATACTTGAAAGACCCTCAATAAAAATATTTGAGATCCTCTATACGGGGAAAAGTCCTTGATTACCACTTGGTTGGCCTAGATTGGGAGGAAGTCTAAGCGCCGCATGCGACTACTATCCGGGCTAGAAAGTGGCCCCGTGGCCCATAAAAGGAGGACAGGAAGAGTAATCTCCAATCTCCATCCAGTTGTTGCCATTCCTACAAACAATTGAGAGTTAGTAAGTAGTGTGTCTTTTCTTTCTAAACTTTCGGTAGACTCAGCGTCAGTGTTGATAGCTGAGGCTGAGAGGTGCTCCTTTTTTAATTTACTATCTTAGTTGAACTCCAACAAAAATAAAAAATTATTATTATAAAGTTCCACTAAATTACGCTATTTTTTTTTAAATGACTAAATTACTCTATTAAACAATATTTGTGGATGATGATAAATTTACAATATTTTTCATAAATATAATCATTTTTCAAATTTTTTTGGATTTATTTTAATAAATTAAAATTAAAATTAAAATATTAATTTATGTTACTAAAAAATAATTCTATGGTTAAAATCGTTAATTTAAAAAAAAAAAACCAAATTATAAAATAGAAATTAAATTAAAAAAAAAAGGCAAATATAAATATAGCTTTTTGAACTTTTAACGAAGACACGTAATAAAGTAATTCAAATGCTCATCGCCCTTTACAATTCGAAAGTAAATGGAGGACCCCACCCTTTAAATGATTCACCTTTTGAAATTTGACAGGCTGCTCTTTGCAAGCACATGCATGTAGGCCACTCATCTTTTTTGGAGAGCTTCTATTAGAATTTCCGCCTCAGAGCAAAGTAAGAAAATTTTATTGAAAGAATTGATGTATAAAATATATAATAAATCAAAATAACATAAAATATTAAATTTATAAAATTTTTTATTAATTTAAAAAAATTATAATAAAATTTCTATAATAATTATTAATTAAATTGAAATAAACTTTCATTTATTATCAAGAAAAGTATCTGTATAAAATTATATATCATACACACCAGAAAAAAAAAAAGTGAGAACAAACAATCAACATATACGAATGTTGTTGCTATAGAATCATAAATGTGATTACTGTTCATAAATTTTTTTTGAATTTATTTTAATAAATTAAAATTAAATTATTAAATTAAAAGAAAATAATGAAAATTATATTATAGAATGAGAAATTAAATTAAGAAGGATCCTTTTTTTTTTTTTAATAAATTGCTACAGAGCATTGAAACGAAAGTTGTTTGTTGAATTTAAGCTTTGTTAAACAATGGGCAAATACCATTGGCTTTTCTGTTGACATGTGAAATGGAGGCTTAATTTTCCAAGGTCTACTGTTCTGGACATTTTAGAAAGTTTCTATCAGAATTTCCGACTCAGGTTCTAGGATTAAGGATAAATATAGGGTGGAGCTTTTTATTGAAGGAACTTATGCATAAAATATATAATAAATAACATAGCATCAAATATCAAATTATAAAAATTTTTATCAATTCAAAAAAATTATAATAAAATTTCTATAATAAATATAAATGTTAAAAAATTATAGTTTTAATTATTATATTACTTTATAACATAAATTATATCATTTTAAAAACAAAATTAGTGGGCATACGAAATATTATATTAAATCCTTATAAAAAATCTATTGACTCAAAGCTAAAAAAATAAATAAATATAAATCCTCAAACAGACATGAAAAATTAAATATTAATAAAATTAGATAGCGTCGTGATTGTAATTTGGTGAGAGAGGTACTCGTTTTCAATTTGCTACCTTAGCTGGACTCTAACAAAAATGAAAAATTATTATTATTATTATTGTTATTATAAGTTCCACTAAATTACTCCATTAAGCAATATTTGTTGATAATGATAAATTTTTAATATTTTTTCATAAATATGATCATTGATCAAAATTTTTTTTTATTTATTTTAGTAAATTAAAACTAAAATATTAATTTATTTTTTCTTAAAAATAATTCTATGATTTATGTTTTTAAATTTGTTAAATTTAAAAGAAAATAATAAAAGCCATATTATAGAATGGGAAATTGAATTAAGAAGGAGACAAATATAATTTAATACAAAATTATAAACCATAAGAATTTTGAGCACACACGAGAGTCTATAATAATTCTAAAAAAAAAGAAAAACTATAGAGCTGAATAAATATAAAAAAAATAGTAAAAATTGGTTATTCTAATTAGGAGTCTATTAAAATTTTAGATTTAAGAAGAAAGATCAACGTGTAAAAAGGAAAAATATATGATTAAATTATTTTTTTACGAATTCTTGATTTATTAAAAAAATTTAAATTTGAAAGGAAAAATACAAAATTAAAAAATGTTCTACTTAATGTATTTAAATACAAAATTGTTATGGAAGATTTTATTTATGGGGTTTTTCTCTTATTTAATCAAAATTATCACAATTTCTTAAATGATGATATTTTCTTGTATTGTTTTTTTCCTATTTAATAAAATTTATGAGAACATTATTTTTATTTTTTCATTTAATACAATAAAATTTATTTTTTTTCCTCTTGTGTGATAAATAAAATATTATAATTATATTTATCTATGTAGGAGAATTAGGAAATTGAGATTCGAATTTAATTTTATTAAGTGAATATACAGCTTTAATTATTAAATTAAATCATATTAGATAAAATAAAATATTATAATTAATAATTAAACTTAATATTAATGTAAAAAAATAAGAATTAATTAGATAAAATTTAGAATTATATATATTTTTTATTTAATAGAAATTATTATTTGACATTATTAAGGGATGGAGGATAAATTAATGTCACCATCATTTGCCCAGCACTCAATTTGGCATTATCTTAAAAGAAAATTGACAGCTATTGTTTGTAACCATTTGTCTATAGGCATCGTCTCCATTTTTGGTGGGGCTCCGTTGGTAGTATTCCATTCCCACTAATTATAAAAATCCAGTCAAATACGCATTGTTAGTTGGTGAGGAGTCTTTTCTTCCTAAATTTCTAGTGGACCCACACGCTAGTCCTTATAGCTGAGGCCGAAAGTAAAAATGGTCATATACGCATTGGTAGTTGGAGAGGGGTCTACTCTTCCTAAATTTTTAGTGGACCCATGCGTTGTTGTTTGCAGCTGAGGTTGAGAGCTACTCCATTTTCTATTTGTTGGCTTAGCTAGACTCCAACAAAATTAATTATTTAGGAAGAATTACTATTATAATGCTGTATCAAATTACTCCATAAAAAATACATATG
This sequence comes from Hevea brasiliensis, assembly GCF_030052815.1. Taxonomy (NCBI): domain Eukaryota; kingdom Viridiplantae; phylum Streptophyta; class Magnoliopsida; order Malpighiales; family Euphorbiaceae; genus Hevea; species Hevea brasiliensis. The sequence goes on from NC_079501.1 coordinate 87,131,757, forward strand.
TTGATAATGATAAATTTATAATATTTTCACAAATATGATCATTGTTCCAAAAAATTGTTGAATTTATTTTAGTAAAACATATAATATTTAATATTAAATAATAACCAAAAAAATTATAAATATCATACTTTCTGTCTTTCTAATTAAAAAAACAATATACTCCTTATTTTTTAAACTATTAATTTTGGCTTTTTACTGATTATAAAATTTTAAATTTTTACTGTAATTCAATCTTCATACTTTAAAATAGACCAAACAATTTTAAAATTAAATTGTACTTTAATTATTTAAATATTATATTCTTTAAAATTAGATAGCGTCAGCCTTGACAGCTGAGGCTGAGAGAGGTACTCGTTTTCAATTTGCTACCTTAGCTGGACTCCAACAAAAATGAAAAATTATTATTATTATTATTGTTATTATAAAGTTCCACTAAATTACTCCATTAAGCAATATTTGTTGATAATGATAAATTTTTAATATTTTTTCATAAATATGATCATTGATCAAAAATTTTTTTTATTTATTTTAGTAAATTAAAATTAAAATATTAATTTATTTTTTGTTAAAAATAATTCTATGATTTATGTTTTTAAATTCGTTAAATTTAAAAGAAAATAATAAAAGCCATATTATAGAATGGGAAATTGAATTAAGAAGGAGACAAATATAATTTAATACAAAATTATAAATCATAAGAATTTTGAGCACACACGAGAGTCTATAATAATTCTAAAAAAAAAAAACTATAGAGCTGAATAAATATAAAAAAATAGTAAAAATTGGTTATTTTAATTAGGAGTCTATTAAAATTTTAGATTTAAGAAGAAAGATCAACGTGTAAAAAGGAAAAATATATGATTAAATTATTTTTTTACGAATTCTTGATTTATTAAAAAAATTTAAATTTGAAAGGAAAAATATAAAATTAAAAAATGTTCTACTTAATGTATTTAAATACAAAATTGTTATGGAAGATTTTATTTATGGAGTTTTTCTCTTATTTAATCAAAATTATCACAATTTCTTAAATGATAATATTTTCTTGTATTGTTTTTTTCCTATTTAATAAAATTTATGAGAACATTATTTTTATTTTTTCATTTAATACAATAAAATTTATTTTTTTTTCCCTCTTGTGTGATAAATAAAATATTATAATTATATTTATCTATTTAGGAGAATTAGGAAATTGAGATTCGAATTTAATTTTATTAAGTGAATATACAGCTTTAATTATTAAATTAAATCATTTTAGATAAAATAAAATATTATAATTAATAATTAAACTTAATATTAATGTAAAAAAATAAGAATTAATTAGATAGAATTTAGAATTATATATATTTTTTATTTATTAGAAATCAGTATTTGACATTATTAAGGGATGGAGAATAAATTAATGTCACAATCATTTGGCCAGCACTAGGGGAGAGCAGTTTTCGGTTTAAACCGAAAAATCGAATAGAACCGATTAATTCGGTTCAATCGGTTCGGTTTTAAAATTTAATTGGTTCGGTTCGGTTTATAATTTTGATAATTTCGGTTAATCGGTTCGGTTCGGTTATTTTCATAAATAATTAAAAAAAAACCGAACCGAAATTATTAATATATATAGAAAATAAAAAAAAATCTAATCAAATTGAATCGAACCGAATCGAACCGAACCGAAACCGAAGAAAACCGAACCGAACCTTAAGATTTTTGAGTTTTGATTTCTAATTTTTTTTGTTTTTATGTTTTTATTATTTAGATTTAATGTTAAAAATATGAAATTTTATAAATTTCTGTTTGATCGGTTTAAAACCGAACCGAACCGATATTTATCAGTCGATTCGGTTCGATTTTCTCTTATTAATCGGTTCGGTTCGATTTTTAAAATTTTTAATTTTCGATTTTCGATTTTATCAGTTCGGTTCGGTTCAAAACCGAACCGACTGTTTGCACACCCCTAGCCAGCACTCAGTTTGGCATTATCTTAAAAGAAAATTGACAGGCTATTGTTTGCAACCATTTGTCTGTAGGCATCGTCTCCATTTTTGGTGGGGCTCTGTTGGTGGTATTCCATTCCCACTAATTATAAAAATCCAGTCAAAGAAAACATTGACGTTGACAAATATAAAGACTTCTCAATAATTCAAAGAAAGAAAAGAAAATTAATCTCTCTCTTCTCTTTTCGTTATTATTTTTTTTTTATATAAAATATTAAATTTAATCTATATTTATTGAAAAATTTTAATTTAATTATTTTTAATTTTTTATTTAAATTAGGCTAAAAATTTTAATTTTACCTTAATTTAGCTCATAAGTAAAATTTATGGGTCAAATTTTTTAATTTCTTAATTAAAATAGAAAATAAAAAGTTTAATTTTTTATTTAAAACTAAATTTCTTGACTTAATCTCAAAAATTAAAAAACTTAATTTCTTAATTTTCTTATTTTTAGACTAAATTGATTGAACTTAAATGAAAATTTTTAGGTTAACTTAAATAAAAAATTAAAAATAAATTAAATTAAACTTCTCTAATAATACTATATATTTTCTAATCCTAATTTAACTTTGAAATTTTTATTATTAATTAGCGATAGAGCCTATTTTTTTTCATTTATTTATTATCAATAAACTCAAATTCATTCTCTATAGCTCAACATTTTCTTTTATTTCCTTCAGTTTGTGAAGTTTTTCTTTTTTGTTTTTTAACGTAGGATTTGATTTCTTAATATCATTATCTTATTTTTCTTTTATGAAAATTTTTTTTCACGTTTTCTATGAAAAAAAATCTCTCTTCTTCCTCTCTCCCTTCGTGTATGGTTTTCAGGGATTTTGAACCAAACCAAGGAATTATATCAAATTAATAGAAACCATACCGAACCGAGATTATTTTGATACTTTGATCTTGTTCTGATTCTTCACTAAGAACTGAACTAGAATCGTATCGAAACTAAACTAGAACCGTACCAAATCGGTAACTAAATTTATACATATATTTTTCTATGATTTTTTAGTTGTATTATGTGCTTTGAATACAATTATATATATTCACACACACACACACACACACACACACACACACACACATATATATATATATAAAACTATGAACTAAATACAACATAATATTTTATTTTATTTTTTTATATTTTTTTTAATAATTTTAATAAAAAATACATTAAATTACCTTAAAATTTCTAATTATAAATATATAATTATACCATATATATGTTAATTATAATTATATTTATATCTTATATTTAAATCTTATATAATTAATAAATAATTAAACTATATATTACACAATATACTTATATTACTTTATATAATATAATTAATTTTAAATTATATATGCACTTTATAATTAATGATTATATAATTTACAAATAGTTAAAAGATATATTATATGATATATTATGTATTAATAATTTAATGCAAGACTTATACGTTAATTCAATTATGAATTTTTAAAGAAATAATTATATATTTATTTTAAGAATCAAGAATCAAATCAGAAATGTAGCGAATAGAACCGAAATAAAAAAAATTAAAAACTATACCGAATTAAAATCGAAACAACAAAGAGTCAAACTAAAATCGTATCAAAAATTTGAATTGGTTTCGATTTCTAACAAACCTCAAATTAAATTAAAATCGCACACTCTTATTTTATTTATTTATTTTATTTATATTTTTTAATAATTTTTAAATATATATTTTACTTCGAAATAGATATATATTTATTCTAAGTAAATTCTTATTGATAGATGAAAGAGAATACTCTCAATGATGGACATAGATGAAAGAGAAGTGTTGCTAGTTGGTAAAGGGTCTTTTCTTCCTATTTCTAGTTGACCCACACGCTAGTCCTTATAGCTGAGGCCGAAAGTAAAGATGGTCATATACGCATTGGTAGTTGGTGAGGGGTCTTTTCTTCCTAAATTTTTAGTGGACCCACGCGTTGTTGTTTACAGCTGAAGTTGAGAGCTACTCCATTTTCTATTTGTTGGCTTAGCTAGACTCCAACAAAATTAATTATTTAGGAAGAATTACTATTATAATGCTGTATCAAATTACTCCATAAAAAATACATATGTTGATAATGATAAATTTATAATATTTTCACAAATATGATCATTGTTCCAAAAAATTGTTGAATTTATTTTAGTAAAACATATAATATTTAATATTAAATAATAACCAAAAAAATTATAAATATCATACTTTCTGTCTTTCTAATTAAAAAAAAAATATACTCCTTATTTTTCAAACTATTAATTTTGGCTTTTTACTGATTATAAAATTTTAAATTTTTACTGTAATTCAATCTTCATACTTTAAAATAGACCAAATAATTTTAAAATTAAATTGTACTTTTAATTCTTTAAATATTATATTATTATATCTTATAAAGTTTTTCTTTTTTTGGAAAATAAAAGATAAAAGTTTCATTAAATTGAGACAAAATATAAATTTAAATTACAAAATTTCACACTACTATAATTTTACAAAAAAAAATTTAAGATAAATCACTTATAAAATATAATAGCAATTATCTTAATTTAATGGAGGCAACAAAATTCATATCTATCAATAAGGATAGACTTAGGATAAACACATACCTATTCCCAAATGATAAATATTTGGAGATTATTAGAAAAAATTAAACAAAAAAAAAAGAGAGAGAGAAGTAATCACTAGTGAAAATACTCACTGATGACTGCCCTAAAATAAAATGCTTATAAGAGGAAAAAGGAGAGAGAAGAATGAGAGCTTAGAGAAGGAGACGGTTAAGCATCTTGGTTGTGGCTTGAGTTTTTTAATTCTTATATTTTTCACTTGTGGTAGTACTATAAGGATTGAAAATATTAATTTTGAAACCCTAGAATCAGAGAGTATTTTTTTCTTTTTTTTTTGCTTTTGAATTAGCATGCTACTTTCATAATGTAAGATATCAAATTTGCCTATAGAATGTAAAGAAATTAAATAGTAAAAAAAATTCTCTAAAATCAATTGAAAGAAGATTGCAGATTTACTATGCTCATTATGTCAATCCTATGGGCAAATATGGGATTCTATATAGAGTAATTCTAAAAAACTATAGAGTAGAAAAAATATAAAAAAAATAGTAAAAATAGGTTATGCTAATTAGGAATTTTTATTATTATATTTAGTTATTTATTATTATTATTATTATTATTATTATTATTATTATTATTATTATTATTATTATTCATATTTGAAGCTTGTGTTGAAGAAAACTGGCAAGACAGAGAGTTTAGCAAAACAAGCCCAGAGATGGAGGGAGGAACCTCTTCCATCAATAACAACTCATCTTGACTTGAATGAAGAGCAAACTTAGCCAAGGAGTGAGCAACTCCATTAGCTTCTCTATTAACATGGACACACGAGAAGGAGACACAAGCATCACATTTCAACAGCAGATGATGAATACGAGTACCATAATAGGTTATTCCAATTAGGAATCTATTAAAATTTTATAGTTAAAAAGAAGGTTTTCAGTCCCTTGTTTCTTTTCTTGGTTTAGCCAAGAAGTCTTAGTTGTCTTCCCCTGCCTTTTGGGGTAGGTGAAGAGTTCACTGTTTGTTATTCAAATAGGTGAGGAGGTTAGCTCTCCCTCCTTGAGATCGGCGTATATATGGTTGGTAGGTTGTTTTTATTTGACTTGATTTTGATTTGGTTGAACGGTGGTGTTGCTGTCATGGGGAGAGGAGGTTCGCAAAGGAGTCCGCTAGCGAGAGACACAAATGGCCGACCCAAAGGCTACTAAAACGCCTTGGTCCCATGCAATTTAAGCCTCTATCTTCTTAGCATATGCTGCAGTTTGGCCAGATCTAATGGCCTGTATCAAGCGATGGTTGAGATTTCCTAGTGTTTTGGTATGTGCCAATTGTTTGTCTTTATTATGTTTGAGCTTCTTCGCCACTACTTTGCTCTGGGTAGGGTCTGTTTGCTTAAGGATGACTAGCTTTGTGTTTTACTAGTGGGAAGAGTTTCATCTTTTAGTGAAACTTCTTGAATCCTGTGGGCATATGGGTTTTGGTGATTTTATTATTTTTGGTTGGGTCTCTCTCTATGTTAGGATTACTGTTGGAGTTGGATTTGAAACCTTGTTTTATTGTAACTTTTTCATGTAATCCTGCTCATTTTAGGCCTTGTTTAAAGCAATTCCATATTTGCATGTTATATATATATATATATATATATATATATATATATATATATATATATATATAAAGAAAAGTTAACATGTAAAAAGAAAAATATGTGGTCAAATTTTACAAAATTCTTGATCTATTAAAATTTTAAATTTGAACTAACAAGTGTTAGATACAGTGGTAATGTCTATTGTATTCTCTAAGGGGAAAACTCATGTTTGATCATTGGAGAAAGCCTTGTTAAGAGAGGCAACCGTAAACTTTGAGGGGATTAATCTTTTGAGGACCATAAAAAAAACATACCTAGTAAAAACCAAAAATAAAAATTTTAAATTTGAAATGAAAAATAAAGGATAAAAAGGAAAAATAATATAGAATTAAAAATGTTCTCAATATAAGAAATGTTATATTTAGCAGCAACGATTTTTACCATTGAATGTATAAAATTTGCTGTTATAAGTTTATAGCAACAATATATAAATCATTGAATGTTGTTGCCATAAAATTATAGCCATATGTATTTTATAACAAAATTATAATACTATAAAAAAAAAGTTATTGGCAATAACAATTATTGCTGCAAAAAAAATTTCAATGATGATACAATTACTGCCATATCTTTTTAATGTACCTGTCACACCCTACTCCTCCGTAAGGCATAACATGATTTCGTAGTACACCTAACGAATTACCATACTTCGCCTACCGGTAACCCATTAAATATACTACAAGGGATTTTAAAATAATTTCTATTCATTTTTAAGCTGGTGGGTAATTTTTTTTCACAAATATTAAAAACTTTTAATTGATATTAAGTCACAAATCAAATTTTTGGATATTTAAAACTACCACAATTTTTATAAAAATTTTGGCAGAGTATCGGCTGTATTTTGAGAAAACAGTTTTTCAAAATCTGAAAGGAAATACACTTCCAATATTTTTACTCATCCATAGCTCCAATACAAATCCATTTCATCTCACAATCTCGTACAAGAAGCTCAACTCAAAATCAATCGCAATTCGAAGCATCTCATTTAAAAAAAAAAAAAGAATAATTTCTCATTCACAAAATACAAAAATTTAATTATTTACATTGATTACAAAACTCAGAAATAAATTTGAATATTACAATAATTTACATTTTAATTACATACCCAAAATAATATTACAAAAGTTCTTGTACCACTGCTCAAACAATTTACATACATATAATTACAAGCATAAATCAAAATCTAATGTACAAGGGTGTACCTCTAATATACCCGAAGCTAATCCCAATGAGTCTTCAAGGCGTAGCTACAGGAAATCTCACTCGACTGCTCCATCTTTACTTTCACTTGCGACAACATACAAAACTATCGCTAAGTGGTGAACTCAGTGGTGCACAACCATAATTTAAAACATAATATACAATACCTTACCAAAATTTTAGCAAAGAATTTGGAAATCTTGAAATTCAATCAAAATTCCAAAAATCAAAATATTCATTGCCAATAAAATAAATCATTTGTTAAAATGACTCTACTCAAGAATTTCAATTTATCAAATCATAATTAAAAATTTAAAGTAATTCCAGTAATTTATGGAAACAAATCTTAATTCCAATAAAATCAATTATGCATAAATCCCATTTGAAATCACAATTCTTACTATTCAAAACCCATTCTTTATCTCACTAACTATGCAAGACTAATCCGTAAGGGCCATCTTCGGGGCGATTCTAACTCCCTATGGTTGGGGAGGTCGAATCGGGATTCTAACTCCCTATGGTCGGGGAGGTCGAATCATCGTGCACAGTACACAACACAATAATGAAACTTCTAAAAGGGCTAATGAAAAACTTAAATCTAACCTCTAATAAGAGGAGAATCTAAGCATGTGCACATACCATGGTATTCAAAACAAAACAAAGCTAACTCCATTGTCTCCTCAACAAATGAGAGAGACGGGTAATAACCTAGTCAAGCATCTATAGTGAGATATAAAACAATATCATAAATCTCTTTGTCCTTTTTGTGAGCATAAATCATAATACAATTCCATTCAAAGTCAATTCCAATATCCAATAATTTTTTTTTATGCCTATAACAATTTAAAACATAAAGTTGTATTTTTCCATGCAAATCTCATTTCAATGACAAATTTCTGAAACTGAACTCATTCAATCCATATCTAAAATAAAATCATAACTAAACTATCTTCCCAAAGCTAAACTCATTTATACTATAACAAATTTTCAATAATCATTGAAATAAATTCGATGCTGGATAACATAATAAATAAAGAACATAAAATCATTTACTCTAATAAGATATGCAAAACATTAGCAATTTAAAACTAGTTGTGCACAAATCTCTTTGTTGACTAGTTTACTCCAAATTTCAGTTTTTCCTTGAAGATCCCTTTCCAGTCTCTTTTCCAACTGAAACACACAGTTTACTGTATTTCAGTACCATATCTCATAATAAATCCATTAATTTATTTCATGCCTACTTAGTTGCAGCCTTAAATTTTCTTAAATTAGTATCCTTTGAATTTTGCATTTTGGGTCACTATTTATTGCACTATTCAAGTCAAAATGTTAACTTTTTTCCACTAAATAGGTTTATTAATTCTAATTGCACTCACATACCACATTTTGAGTCATGTTTTTGTTGGCATTGATTGCCAAATTCAATTCAAAGTCTATTAGGGTTAAATCTCAAAATTTCAGATTTGGGTTACTTGTTTGTACTATTTCATTGGTTTGCCTACAGTGGGAATTTGGCCAACTTTCCTTCATCAAAGTTGTTCCTTAATATCTTATCTTTAATTTCCTTTTTGAATCACTCCATTTAGAGTTTTGTAGCTCAAGTTATGTCTATTTTTCTAAGGCTGGCCGAATTGGTATCTACCCAGAATTCTGGGCAGGTTTTTGGTTCTAGCGGTTTTGGGCAACCAATTTTGGATAGCAAAATGACTTGGTTATGGGCAGAATTTGGGTTGGTGTTCTTCATGAAAGTTGTAGTACTATATCATAGCTTTCTAATGGTTCAAAAATCAGGTCATTTGGACCTGCCTATACCAAGTTATGGCCAAATAAACAAATACTGTTCATTTGGTCATTTTTGTACATTGGCAGTGTGCTAATTCCGGGTTTGACCTAATTGTTCACTATCTTAATGTCATTTTCTGGGCATGGTTTCTGTACAAAAATTGTGGTATTATGTGTCTCCTTTCATATCGAATTGGCTTCACACCAATTAGGGTGGCAGAATTATAGTTTTGGCCCCTGAAAGGGACCTAGGTCAGGCTGTCCAGTAGTGACCTCTCACCAATCCGAATTTGACTTAACTTCTCACCATTCAAACACATTTTAAATTACACCAATTAACCATTTGAACCTCACTTAGGTCAAAGTATATCAATTTACCAAATTCTCAAATTTTTTTCCCCCAAGACCCTAAGGGTCAAGAACCCTAATTTTCTAAATTCTTTAATTCATGCAATTCACACATATATTTGGACTAATTTCATTGCAATTCCTGCTCAAATTCTGGTGCAATTCATGCACTAATTTTATTGCAATTCTTGCTTAAATTTTGCTACAAGTTCCGCAGCAATTCCTGCTCAAATTCTGGTGCATATTTTATTGCAAAATTTGCAACAATTCTGCAGCTAATCATGGAGAAACCATATTCCAAACTATAGAAAAAAATATGAAAATACCAAATACTAAATTCTGCATATACCAATTTTTGTACAAATCACATTTTGCAATAACAATTTAATCACAGATACGAAAATAATAAATTTCATTTAATGACATATTTCATTAATATTGGTGTGGAATAACATCATAGACCTATACAAAATGATAAAAAATCCCCTGATATGAGATTAACTTGGAGAATACATATCTACAGCCCTATACAAAATAACACCATCACTATGAATAGAAGATTTTTGCAGTTAAAATATGATGCCTGCATTCACGGTTACAAAACTGAGACTAAATACCATAACCACCTCCACTTGTCAAAATACATAAGAATTTCCATTTACAAATCCATCACCACATGCAATACTCAAAATACAAAAGTTCAAATCATTCTTCTTTAGTTTGTTGAAGGGTGACCATCTTTAGTTTGTCTTGGACTTTTGAATGGCTGTGTCTTCATCTGTGAACACAAAGTTACCATTTTTCACATCAGTGATTTGAAAATGAAAGTTTGAAAAAATACATTTATATTGAGTTGTTTAAGTTATCACACTACTCTTGCTGTCATCTTGGCCCTTGTAGGCCTAACTTGTTGGGAGGTGATTGGTAATGCACTGGGTATTGGCTGTGACGCACTGCCCATCATGTTCCCTTTGGTTCTTTTTCTTGAAAAGTTTTCAAATGCCTGCTAAAAAAATGTAATGAGATATGAAAAATGCTATAAAGAGACTTTATCATGTCTAAATTATGCTTTTTTTGGTTATGTGGCAAATACCTCAGATCTTAGAGTTGGCTGTGAGCTTGGAACTTACTTATATTGCCTTTCACCCTATAAGTGTAAGCAACATATGTTAGTAAAATCTAATAAATATTCAAGTATAAAGACAATAATACCCAATATTATAAAAGTGATATTACCTGACTATTGGAAAAACCATGCAAACCCTTAGCATGTTTACTTTTCCTTACTCTCCTTTATCCAGGTGTTTCACCTATCCAGTAGTAGTGCAACCCCTTACAATGTGTCCTTCTTTTCCACAATTACCACAAGTCCTTTTAGTCCCTGCCCTAGAAACCCTGAATGGGTTTCTTACTTTGTCAGGCTATCTAATTCTCTTCTTTCTGGATTTTCGTACTGTTTTCCTTACAATTGGAGGATATATGTCATTCAATTTTGTTCTTTCCCATTCCTCTTTACTTGGCACAGGATATCTAACATGTTTGTAAACTGCCAAGCAAGTATACTAAAATTTGAATACTCAGTGTCCTTGTTGCAAGGGGATGCGTACGACTGGTGGAAGACCATCCCCCATAGCTTGGCTGAACTGCCAGTATTGACATGGGATGACTTCATCAGAGAGTTCAGACAGAATTATGTCCCAGATGCATATGTGGATTAGAAACTGCAAAAATTTCTGAGTCTGAAACAAGGCAACAGATCAGTGGCAGAATATGAGAGGGAGTTCTCCTGCTTAAGACATTACCCTGGGAGTCTCCTGCCTACCAGCAAAGAAACGTGCAAGAGATTTGAGACCGGTTTGAAGCCCAGTTTGAGGATGCAAGTAGTGGGATTCAGACACAGTAACTTCTCAGAGCTCATCTCTCAGGTACTTGAGTTAGAAAGAATTGAATTAGAAGCAACAGTGAAAGAGAAAGCTGAGAAGACTGAAAAATCAGAGAAAGAAAAAAGGTGAAAAATCAGTTGAACAAAGTCCCAGTGGTACATCTGGAAAAAAGAAAAAATTTGGGGTACCTAGCAGAGGTAGAGTTGAAAGGTTTGAAAGGGGCAGATTCTCTGGACAGAGACCCCCTAAATCTGGTCAGCAGTCGACCAAGGGTTCACATTCTCCCTGCCCCTGTGAGACATGTGGCAAGATTCATGGGGGAGAATGCTATTGGGCAACAGGAGCTTGCTTTAACTGTGCAGGCAAGGGCCATCTTGCTAAGAACTGCACCAGTGCCCCTAGATTTGGTCCAGCTCCTACTACTGCAGAAGGATCTGTTCAGAGTCCTGCTATCAGAGGTTCACAACCAGTTAGCAGAGGAAGAGGCAGAGGTAGAGGCAATGCTTCTAGCAGTCAGGGTACTGTTAGCCAGTCAGCACAAGGAAGTGCTCCGGCCAGAGTCTACACTATGAGATAGCGGCGGGAAGAGACTGAGACTTCCGATGTTGTAGCCGGTACATTCTCTATCTCTGATTAAAATGCATTTGTACTGTTTGATTCGGGTTCAACCCACTCATATGTTAGTGCTGGCATAGTCAGTTCACTTGCGGTTTCGTGTGCCAAAATGGATTTTGAAGTGCTAGTAACTAGTCCGTTAGGATAAGAGGTCCGGGTCAATAGAATTTATAGAGATTGTCCTTTGGTAATCCAAGGACACACTTTTCTATCAGATTTGATTGAAATGCCCTTTAGAGATTATGATATTATCTTGGGCATGAATTGGTTAGCCAGGCATCACGCCATGATTGATCAGAGATCAAGATCACTTTTGGTCTCCCTCTGTATGGTGATGTGGTAATACATGGGGAGAGGCAGTTATTGCCATCAAATATCATTTCGGCTGCACTAGCCAAAAGGATGATTAGAAAGGGGTGTGAAGCATACTTGGCACATGTGATAGACACCCAAGTGGGGAGTCCAACACTGAGGGACATCCCTACTGTATGTGACTTTCCAGATGTGTTTTCTGATGAATTGCCAGGATTACCTCCAGAAAGAGAAGTGCAGTTTGATATTGATGTTATGCCTGGTGTGGACTCAATCTCCATAACACCATATAGAATGGCACCAGCAGAATTGAAAAAGTTGAAAGTGCAGTTGCAAGAGCTGCTTGATAAGGGTTTTATCCCCCCTAGTATGTCACCTTGGGGAGCGCCAGTGTTGTTTGTAAAGAAGAAAGATGGCACTCTCTGGTTATGCATTGACTATCGGCAGTTGAATAAGGTGACAATAAAGAATAGATACCTATTGCCCCGCATTGATGACTTGTTTGATCAAATGAGGGGTGCAGCTGTGTTCTCCAAAATTGACCTGAGATCAGGTTATTATTAGCCGAAAGTACAAAGCAGAGTATTCCTAAAACTGCCTTTAGAACCCACTATGGCCATTATGAGTTCTTGGTCATGCCATTCGGGTTAACTAATGCTCCGACTGCTTTTATGGATCTGATGAATACTATCTTCAGACCATACCTCGACCAGTTTGTTGCGGTATTCATAGATGATATATTGGTCTACTCGAAGAGTGAAGAGGAGCATGATAGACATTTGTGGATTGTACTGCAGACTTTGAGAGAGAAACAGTTATACGCCAAATTGTCGAAGTGTAAATTTTGGCTGAAGGAAATATCCTTCTTAGGGCACATAGTATCGATAAAGAGCATCAAGGTAGATCCAAGTAAGATAGAAGCTGTCCTTAATTGCAGACCACCCATAAATATTACTAAAATTCACAGTTTTCTGGGTTTATCTGGATACTACCGTCGATTTGTGAAATGGTTCTCCATGTTGGCATCACCATTGACTAAGCTACTTCGAAAAGACGTGAAATTTCAGTGGACAGATAAATGCCAGCAGAGTTTTGATGAGTTGAAGAGATGTTTGACTGAAACTCCAATCCTGACTTTACCTACCCCGGGTAAAGAATACACAGTTTACAATGATGCTTCTCACAATGGGTTAGGTTGTGTACTGATGCAAGAGCGGAATGTCATTGCCTATGCATCACGCCAGCTGAAACCGCATGAGAAGAACTATCCAACACATGACTTAGAGCTTGCAGCTATTGTGTTTGCTCTTAAGATCTGGAGACACTATTTGTATGGGGAGAAGTGCTGCATCTATACAGATCATAAGAGTTTGAAGTATCTGGGCACTCAGAAGGAATTGAATTTGAGACAGAGGAGATGGTTAGAGTTGATAAAAGACTATGATTGTCTGATAGACTATTAGCCAGGGAAAGCTAATATCATGGCTGACGCCTTAAGTCGCAAGACTATGGCAAGTCTACGGGTTACTCCTTTGTCTATGGTACATGAGTTGAGAGTATTGCATGCCAGCTTAGAAATTAATGATGAGGGGCAGACAGCAGTTGCATGGCATGTACAGCCAGTGTTGATTGATCAGATCAAAATGGCTGCTCAGAATGATCAGAAGAATCAAAAGCTATTAGAAGAAGTCAGAATGGGCAAGAAACCAGAATTCTCAGTAAGAGATGACAGTCTACTGTTTCACCGGGGCAGAATGTGCGTTCCTAATGACGTTGAATTGAGATAGATCATTTTGAAGGAAGCAAATGAGTCTCCTTTTGCTATGCACCCTGGTGGCACAAAAATGTATAGAGGGCTAAAAGGGCACTACTGGTGGATGGGTATGAAAAGAAATGTAGCAAAATTTGTATCAAAATGCCTAAATTATCAGCAAGTGAAGGCAGAGCATCAAGTACCAGCTGGTTTGTTACATCCACTACCAGTACCAGAATAGAAATGGGAGAGAATAACTATGGATTTTGTGATGGGACTTCCGAGGACATAGAAGAGTCATGATGTAGTATGGGTTATAATTGACAAATTGACCAAGTTTGCTCATTTTCTGCTAGTACGAATGGACTATAGACTGGAAAGATCGGCCAAGTTGTACATTGATGAGATAATAAGACTACATGGAGTGCCAGTATCCATCGTATCTGATAGAGATTCTAGGTTCACTTTTAGATTCTGGGGTAGTCTTCAGGGAGCCCTAGGAACTAGAATGAACTTTAGCATGGCATTCCACCCACAAACAGATGTCTAATCTGAGAGAGTAATACAGATATTTGAGGACATGCTACAAGCTTGTGTGATTGAGTTTGAGGGCAGTTGGGACACACACTTGCCTTTGATTGAGTTTGCTTATAACAACAGCTATCAATCAAGCATTGGAATGCCTCCATATGAAGCTTTGTATGGCAGGAAGTGCAGAACCCCATTGTGTTGGGATGAGGTAGGTGAAAAAAGATGATTGGGCCAGAAATTATTCATCAAACTGAAGAGAAAATCAGATTGATCAGAGATCGACTTAAAACTGCATCAGACCGTCAGAAGTCCTATATTGATCTAAACAAAAGGGATATTGAATATGCAGTGGGTGAGTAAGTATTCCTTAAGGTTTCCCCTTGGAAGAGAATTATGAGATTCTACAGAAAGGGGAAACTGAGTTCTCGTTTCATTGGGCCATATGAGGTTCTGGAGAGAGTGGGTCCTTTGGCATATCGTTTAGCACTACCTCCAAAGTTGGAGAAGATACATAATATCTTCCATGTATTGATGTTGAGGAGGCATCGATTAGACCCATCTCATGTACTACCAATGGAGGAAATTGAAGTGAATCCAGACCTCACATATGAAGAAGAACCCATAGAGATTCTGGCTTATGAGGTAAAGCAGCTACAGAATAAGTAAATACCGTTAGTGAAAGTGTTGTGGAACCATCATTCGGGCCAGGAGGCTACTTGGGAACGAGAGGAGGACATGAGGAGACAGCACCCACAGCTGTTCAGAGATTGATACCAAGTAAAATTTCGAGACGAAATTTATTTTAAGGGGAGGAGAATTGTAACACTCCTATTTGCATAGCCTGGTACATTTTATCGCTCGTGATCGGTGTCGGTCCGCACACTTATGAGAATTAGAACCATGTCTAAGACATCTAGTTAAGCCCTGAATGCAAATAATTAGTAATTACCAAATAGTTAAGTATAAATAAGAAAAACAGAACACAAGAAGTTAAATGAGCCGGGAGTCACAGTGATGGGTGACCTTCTTGGGAATGACTGTGAGGTCAATCTAAACTCAAATTTTGAACCGTAAAATGTGACGCAGCGGTCCTTAGGACTATTGCGAACACAGTGAAAAAGAGAAAATCACGAAAAAGAATTGTTAAGTAGGTCAAATAATTAGGTCAGAGATCTGGAAGAAATATCGAATAACTTACAAACCGGATTGAACCAGCGAGGAGCAATTTGATCAATTCACCCCTAGAGCTGACTCCTGACCTAACTGTCCAATAAAATTGGAGAAAAAAAAATTTCAGGATCAAGAATTAAATTAAAGAACTAATGGAAAAAAAAAAGGAGAAATTGAAAAAGTATGATTACATCATGTTGATGACATCAATTATGATGTCAAAATTTATTTTTAATTTCCCACATTTTTTGACAAATTCAAATACAAAAAAATAAGACATAAATGATAAAAAAAAAAAAGAAAAAAAATCACTTCTTTCTCTCCTTCCCCAAACTGGCACATCTCTCTCTCCCACTTCCCTCACCAAAAACTTCCATTGAAGCTTGAGATCAAGCTTCACAAACCCTAGAAATCCCCCAAAAATTCCACTAAATTATAATTTAACTTTGTTTGGACAACTAGAAGAGGAGATTGAAGAAGCAAGAAAGAAGAAGAAAGGAAGAAAATTGGTGATTGGAAAATCAAACAAAGTTTAGTATGTAAATTTGAATTTTTTTTGTTAAATTTCTATGTTCTCAGTTAAGTAAACTTAGATTTTAACTTAAATCCAAACAAAAACAATTGTTAAGGGGCCAAATATGAAATTCATCCAGCTAGGGTTAGGGTTTGATATGAATGAGTTTGATGGTTTTGAATGGTTATTTGAGGTAAATTAGGTGTGTAGAACATGAATACACATTTTAAATTGCATTAGATTGAACTTTGTGTGTAGCTAGGGTTTTGAATATGTGAAAAATTGAAGAAAAATTTGAGAATTGGCCAAATGATATTATTAACCTTATTTGAGTTGAGAAATGGTCAATTGTGACCATTTGTGGTGAGAATGAATTGTTGGAAATAAATTTAAATTCGGATTGGTGAGGGTCAATGTACAGGCAGCTTGACCTAGGTCCCTTTGAGGGACCAAAACTTAAAATTTACCAATCCAATTGGTGTGAGACCAATTGAGAATGAAACTAGACACAAAATGGCACATTTTTTAATTGGGAATCATGCCCAGAAAGTGACCATAACTTAGTGAACAATCAGGCCAAATCCACAATTGGCAAACTGACCTGTACAAAAATGATTAAATGAACGATGAGTTACGTAAATAATCATAACTTGGTCTAGGAAGGTCCAAATGACCTGAATTTTTACCGATAGAAAGCTGAGACATAGCCCTACAACTTTCATGAAGACAAACCCAAAATTTGACCATAAACTGTCCAAAAACTCACCTGCAGTCAACCAACAAAAACTGCCATTAACCAGTAAATGCCAGTGCAGGTAAAACCAAATCCGCCAGCCATGTTCAAATGGCTATAACTTGAGTTACAAAACTCCAAATAGAGTGATTTAAAAAGGGAAATAAATTTAAAACAATAAGGAACAACTTCTATGAAGAAAACTTAGCCAAATTATCACAAAAATATGACCAATGGAATAGTGCAATACTGAACACCAAAACTGAAATTTTGAAATTTGTGCCTAAGAGACTTGAAGTTTGAGGAAACAACCAAAACTAACAAATTAGGTAACCAAAATGTGGTATGTTGGTGAAATTAGAATTTCTATACTTATTAAGCATTAGAAAGTCAACAAATTGACTTGAATAGTATCGTGAATAGTAACCTTGAAGTGTAAATTTTAACGAACATCAAGTTTAGCATATTAAAGCTAGATAAAAATAGATTTGAAATTATTTTTGGATTTATGATAAAATATGATACTGAAATACTGTGAAATTGTGTGTTTCAGTCGAAAAGAATACCGAGAAAGAACTCGAAGCATCGAGTCAAGGCTAAGAGGCTACTCGTATAAGGTTTGTGCACAACATAAACATTCTTTAAAATTTCTTCGCAAAGTACATAAAATGATTTGTGGTTTAATTATATTGTAAAATAATGATTGAAATGTATACTATGTTTTTTATCTAAATTGTTGAAAATTTGATGATATGTGATTTAATTGTCAGTAAATGTTTGATAAATTGATAAGATAGTTTTGAAACCACAGTGTCATGACCATATATTTGAATGTCTCACTAGCATGACTAGTGAGAGAAATTAGTTTCGAATTTAGATTCCTTCTCTGGCTGAAGTGTTGAGGTGTGTGCCAGTAGAAGAAGAAATTTGAATGGATATCCATATATTTGAGCTAGCTAGCCTTGTGAATTCTCATAAGCCTCCGGCTATTGAGATGAATATGTTTCGAATGGCATGATATGACCATGTGTTTTTATGAAATTGATTTGAGAATTCCTATATGAAATTGATTTGAGAATTCCTAAATGAAATTGTTGGACTAAAAGTTTATAAATCATGTTTTGCATATGTCTTTCATTTTTAACAATGTGTTTGAATAAGTATGATTTGAATTATGCATAAATGTTATTTTAGTATGTTGTGCACCACTGAGTCATAGTACTCGTGATGGTATTATTCTTTATCAGATATAGAGACTAGAGGAGCAGCAGAGTGAGCTGCTGAGGATATATGTAAATGTATGTACTCTTATTGTAATATTTATTTTGATGTATGTAAATATATGTACATGTATAAACTGGTCATGAGCAGTTGTATAAAGTTTGTAATAATATTATTTTGGATTTGCTAATGTAAAGTGGTTGATAAATGTAATTTGTTTTTACTTTAATGAAAAAAAAATGAATGGAAATATTGAGTACTATTTTGATGATAACTGAGTTGTGAATTATTGATTTGAATTTTGGAGTTTGAGAAATGATGTTGAGTTGTGTTGAAGTAGTAGTGAGTTTGATGAAAAATAATTATTGGAAGTATTTTTACAGGTTTTTAAAAACTATTTTCTTAAAATACAGACGGCACTCTGCCGAAATTTTTCCAAAAATTTGCGTAAAAATAAAATGGATAAAAATTTGAACTAATTTTTAAACTTCTATTAAATATAAGAAAATGCTCACGATTTTTAAAAAGTAAGAAAATGGTTTTAAAATCCCTTGTAGGGTACTTAATGAGTTATCGGTAGGTAAAGTTCAATAGTTCATTAGGTATTCTACGGGATCATGTTATGTCTTACTAATTTTTATGAAACAAAATGTTTAAAACATTTTAATTTTTCAAACATTACTCTCATGATACAATTGACTAGCATTATTTTATTCTTAAATAATAATAATAATAATAATAATAATAATAATAATAATAAAAGTATTTTTTTTAAATTAAAGTTGAAACTTTTTATTTTCAAAAAATTTATGAAAATAATTTCTTATACAATTACAAATTAATTAATTTTGTTTTGAATTTGACACTTAAAAATCTATTCTAAAAAAAAAATTGGCATTTTTATATTCTTGTTATTTTTCCTTCTTGCACATTTTTTTTTAATTTTATAATTTTATTTTGTAATGAAAATAATTTCATTTAAAAGAATAAAAAATATATATAATATTACGAAAAATTTTATTAAATATATTTATAAGTGTTTAAAAAAAACCTTTTGAAAGTATTTTAAAAATTTATAAAATTAAAAAAAATATTAAGTATTTTAAAAACGTTTTTATGAAATATAAGTTTTTTTTTATTGTAAAATACAGAAAGAGATTTGTTGACTTTAAGAGATTAATTAGAATATCTAACAATTTTAAGTGGATCATTAAAATGTGAAATTAATAGATTAAATATTTCAAAATATTTAGTGACTTTAATAGCATTAAAAAGTGATTTATTTATTTAAACTTTAAGGGACTAGTAATTGAATAAGCATATTAAGATTAAAATATTAGATATATTATTCAATTACTATAATTTTTTATTAATAGGAAAATTTTTCAAAATTAATGAAAATATTAAAATTATTGAAAAAATTAATAAAATTAAATGGAACAATTAAAATTGATAATATATAAATGAAAATATTTGAATAATATTCAAAGAATACCTATTTCATATTTTTTTTGTATATTTTAAGTTTTATTTTCTATTTAATTATTTTTTATTCTTATTAATACACATGCTTTAATACAACTAAAGTTGTGCTCTTTTTTTCTACACACTGCATTTTAGTACAAAGTATTCAGAATACTCTTCAATGAAAAGAATTTCAATCCTACAATTATCATTTGAAATAATAATTTTTATAAAAATATTTAATTTAAGTTATAAATAAATAATTTTACTTTAAATTCAATGCCAAAGAAATATATAATAACTTTAGATTTGCTCTAACCATAGTTGATTTATTATTATTATTATTATTTAGTTTATTGGGCATCTTTTATATATATATATATATATACTTTTTTAATTTTATGGTTAATTAATTTATTTATTTATTTTGCAGCAATTGGAGCATATGTGATGAAAGAAAAATAAAAATTTCTTGGAGTTTCAGAAATTCTGAAAATGAAATGCACATAGAAAAAGAAAATAATTCAATAATTAAAATTTTAAATATTAAAAATTAGAAAATTAAAAAAATTAGAAAATAAAATAGTAATATAAAATGAACTTTTAGGATTTAATAATATGATTAATTAATATGATCAACTTTAATATAGATGTAGAATATAGATAAATAGATGCAAATATGAAATGGTTTCTCTTTATTTTTTATTTAATATAGATATGTAGATAAGTAAGATCTAAAATTAATATTAATTATAATTATGCAAATAATTGAAGTCTAATTAACGAAATTTAATATTTTTTAATTTTTCTCAAAAAAATTTAATATTTTTTAATTATTCAAAAATTGAAAGTTAATTTCAATTTTAAACTATTATTAATTAATTTAGAATATTTAATTAAGTATGATATTCTATTTTATAATATTATCACGTGACATTATTTATCATTATCAAATAATTTTCTCTATTAAATTTTTTTTATTTTTATTTATAAGAGGTTCATTAACTCTAAATTATAATTAAAGAGAAAAAAAATCAAATTATACGTTAATAAATAATGAAATTAAATAAAAAAAAAAAAGAAAAGTGTAAAAAAATATCATAACAACCATTAATTTATTAGCAAAGGTAAAGGCTCAAGCCAATAGCTAGGGATGTCAGTGCCATTGCTCAATCCTAGCCCTTGGGCTCAAAGAAGACTGTACAAAGACTGCGCCAGAGGATCTTTATAGACGTCAAATTCAATTTCATGATGAAACTTCTTAAAAACAGGATTAAAGTGGGCATACACACACACACAAGACATATTAAATTTAATTAATTAATTAATAATATTAAAAATTACAAAATAAAAAGGTCATATATAATGAATAATTAAGATAATTATATTTTTAATTTCATAATTTATTATTTATGAATATTAATTTTTAAATTTAAAAAATCTTAATTGGTCCAATCAAATTTATTAATATATTTATATTACATTATATAGATATTAGTTAATATTATTTAACTAATAATATTAAAAATTACAAAATATAAAAATAGTCATATATAATAAATATAATAATTAAGATAGTTATATTTTCATTGTCATAATTAATTATATATAAATATTAATTTTTAAATTTAAAAAATTTAAATTGGTTTGATTAAAAAATTAGAAAAAAATTAAAAAAAAATAGAATACTAAATCAAGAGAGTATCACTTTCTATTAAAATAGATCTATTAAAATGGCTCTAATCCCCATCAATGAGAGATCATTATCACAAGATAAAAGTTGAATTTATTCTTAATTTCACTTTTTTTTTATATATATATTTTTAGGTTTTGCTTTTATTAAAAAAAATTTTATTCATGACTATTATTTAATTGGTATAAAAAAATAAACTAAAAATTATTTAAATAAACTAAAAATTATTTTATATCATTTAAATGTGTTAATTTATTAATTTTTAAATAAATAAGCATAACAATATTCAAATCTATAAAATATTTATATTTCTTTATTTAAAATTGAATATGATAAAAAAAAATTTAAAAAAATATATAACTATTATTGAGAAATAGCAATTGGTGAAAATAATTAACAATCAATGATACCAAAATGAATATTTATGATTTTATTATTAAGTTAAATTGATAAAAATTAAAACAATATTTTTTATGTGATCCATAAAAATTTATTGTGGATATATATATATGTAAAATAGATAATAAATAGATAAAAATTCACTGAAATTTATATTTTGTGAGAATATTTTGACACTTAAATTAAAGTTAATATGAAAAAATAATGTGTTTTAAATACTTTGTATAAAAAATATTACACTTGCTAATTTTGTTAAATTTTAAAAAATAATAAAAAATATATATATTTTAGAATGGGAAATTCAATTAGGAAGGAGACAAATATACAACTTTTTAGACTTTGATGAGTGCATGTAATAAAGGAATCCAGCGCTGAACAATACCAAATTGGTGAAGGTTAGTATACCCACCTTCTTAATTTATATTTGAATTTTTTAATCCTATTAATTATATATAACATTTAAATATAAATTTTATTGTGATGTAAACTGTAATTAATGATGAATAATTATAATTTTATATGAGGAAATTTAAATTTTTAATAAAAATTTAGATGAGGAGAAGCTCTCTAATCTAGTGAAGACATAGTATAACTTCACTCAGAGATTATATTTTATATATTACTTATAAAGAGAAATAATTAATAAAATTTAAATTTTTAATTTAATGAGTACTAGAAATTAAAAAAAAATTATTAAATAAGTCTGATATACTAAGTTAGTTTAATAATTTTATGCTCTCAACCAATAAAAATATAACACATGTCTTTTATGTCATTATAAGCACTATTTCAGTCAATAGTCTCTTTTATATGTCACATGTGTTACTCCATCATCAATCTGATTTGGTAATACCAATTCATCTAATAATTTCTCCAAAATTTGTACATTTCAATTGTATTTAACAAAAATAATTTAAATAAAAAAATAAGAATATTTAATTTATGATTTGAACTAAATAAAATAATTACTGATATTTCTTTTTTTTTTTTCAGAAAAATAGAGATGTGTGCAATTAACAAGAAAGGAAGAGATGCTGATTTTAAACTTTTGTTTCTCTTTCTTTACTCTTGGTGTTCTCCCATTCCTTTCCCATCTCCAATTTCCTTTCTTTTTGTTTTCCATATTATTATAATCTAATATATTATTGCTAGAGCTTCATCTAAATAATAATTTATTTTTTAAAATATTTTTCTTAACAAAGTTTATTATTATTTTTTAAATATTAATCTTGACTTATAAATTCATCAAATTAACTTATAAATTTTAAAAATAAGATAATTTATTTATTTATAATAATTTTTTAGCTTATAAATTAAACTTATAAACTAAAAAAAATTGAGAAATTCAACTTTTTATTTTGGTATTTATAAATTAATTTAACTAAATATTTCATTATATTATCCTTATTTAATTTTCAAAATTTCATCATAAATCTTATTTAATATCTTTTTATATTTTAACAATAAATACACTTATAAATTACTTTTTACTAAATACATCAACTATTTATCAGTTAGTTATAAATATTTTAATATTTATAAATTAAATACGTAATTGTTTAAAATTTTAAATGTTTATAAACACTTATAAGCTTATTTTTATAAGTTAAAATGAAATACTGTCTTAATTAATAAGAAATTAAAGAAGCGAACTTAAAATTCACTCTATTAAATAAATGATATGCTTTTAATAAGATGAATTTATCGATATTTTTAATAGAATCTATCAATGTTTTCTTAATTGTGTGATTATTAACTTTATGCTTGTCATTAGCTTTTGAGAAAAGTATTTTGGAATTTTTGTGCAACTTTTTTTAAATAAGTTACATAATCAGAGGCTTTTAAAATAGGATAAGCATGAAGGTGGTTGATTCATAAAATTGTTATGAAAAATGTTTATATAGAGATAATAAGCTAATTAAATCTTCTCTCTTAATATTCATAAAAAAAAAAAAACTTCTCTCTTAATAATCTGGCTTTGCTAGTCCCTACTAGTGTGTTCAACAACAGACAAAATGTTGTCTACAGTCATTAACATGCATTATTTGTACACATTTGGACTATATTTCTTGGAGGATACATTTGGACTATATTTCTTGGGGGGTCCTTAGTTAAAGATGCCTATATAGCCATTCAAGTGGGAAAATAATATTATTAAAAATAAATATAAATTAAATATATATAATATTTTAAAAAATGAAAAATAAATATGAAAAATTTAACATTGAAATTCTAAAATTAATCGTTTAATTATTAGTCTTTAATATAAATCAAACATTGATTTATTAATAATAAGCAGTTATTTAATCAAATTTTATTTTTTTTTATATTTTATATGTTATAATTAAAATAACAAAAAATTAAAATAATAAAATCTTTAAATAATGTTGTTAAAACAAGGAGTTGGTGATATGAAAAATAAATAAATAAAGCTACTTAAGGTGGTGTATCATTTTTTTTTTTTGCAAGGAAAGTAAAGCACATAATACATTTAGATGGTAAAGAACATCAAAGTTTTCTTTAAGCCTAGTTAATCTCAAATCCCAACCCTTCTAACAAAATGAAAATGAAATCACATTTTGCATTGATTTTGTTTTTTCTTCAATAGGTTAATTTTTTTTTTAACATAGAAAAAATGGGCATAAAGAAATTGACTATATGTCTAATATAAAATATTACATCTTTCACATTCATACACATTTGGAAAGATCATCACACTTATATTCGGACTAAAATTTAGGATACTTTTTAAATTGAATGAATCTCTCTTTCTTTTATCTCGTGAACCAACCATTATAGATATAAAGTTATAAATCCCTTGTACTCTATTTGGATAAATTATTGGGAAGGAAGGAAAATAAAAGAAGAAAAATTTTTCTTATTTTTTATCATTTATTTTCCCACCTTGTGTTTAAATAAGTAGAAAATAAAGGATGAAAAATAAAAAATACAAAGGAAAATTTACTTTTTAGAGTGATTTCTTATTTTCTCTCCAAAATAAAATATGACAAATTTTTCTTTCCTTCTTTATCTTCCTTCTTATTTTCTCTCGTTATTTTCCTTTCTCTTTCTTTTTCACATATCTCAACAAAGTGTTAATCTTTTACGGTATAAATACAGTTATTTAAGTATATATTTTTACATTAACAATATTAGACATACACAAATTAAATTCTAAACAAAATTTTGATATTTAATTATAATTAATTAAAACTTTTAATTTTTAATTTTACAAAGCTTAATCTAGTTGATTTCAATTAATATAAATAAAGTCGCATGGTCACGTTGCTTGCCTCAATTTGATTTGATTTTTTTATTTTTATAATTTTTTAGAAAGAATTTATTCAGCACAACAGTTGTATATATAACGGTTGATTATGATTCACATGAAAAATTACCATAATCGATAATGATAATACAACCATTGTAACAATAGTTATATTTTAAAAATTTTATTTATTTGGGGGTTCAGCTTTCAATTTTTGAGTTCTTATCCATGACCTCAAAGTCTCAAACTCCCCAGAAAATAAATTCAAAGGGATCATCAATAAGTGCCCAAGATTTGGACAATAGGCCTAAAGAGAAAGAGAAGTGAATAATATATTCATGGACTTGAATGAGTTAGATGTCTCAACGTATTGATGAAGAGGCGATTCCAGAAATATTTGAAGCTATATTGAAGAGGAAATTGGCAGGGATTAGAGATAAGGATGACGAATTGATGGCAGAAGTTAGGCGGAAATCTCCAAGTGTGGATTTTGATTCTGAATCCGACGAATTGAATGATTCTAATGGCGAGAAAGAATGAGGCGAAATTGCTATTACAGATTAAGAAATCAACGTATGTATTTTTTTTTGGTTAAAATCATTTTGAGTTCTCTTTACCTGATAGGCTTTGGCTATTAAATTTTTTTTTTTAGGGAAAATCAGAGCTTTAT
The DNA here is from genome assembly GCF_030052815.1 of Hevea brasiliensis. Classification (NCBI taxonomy): domain Eukaryota; kingdom Viridiplantae; phylum Streptophyta; class Magnoliopsida; order Malpighiales; family Euphorbiaceae; genus Hevea; species Hevea brasiliensis. The sequence continues at coordinate 87,157,536 of NC_079501.1, forward strand.
TAATCAGCTTGTAACACAGAAGCAAGAAAACTTGGAACAACATTGCAGCTGGTGCTTGCTCGCATGAGACAGTGCAGCTCTAGCCAAGCAATGAGCTCTGCCATTACCCACTGCAAGGACAGATTACAATCCTGCTGTAACAATGCCCTGTAATTCTTTATGACTGTGCCATGCTCAGACCAATTATCTTCAAAGGAAACAATCGCAAAGAAAACCTCCTGTGAGTCAATCTCAAACTTTGAAACCTCCCATTCTTTACATCCAATTTTTTTAACGTTTTAAAGAGAAGATATTAATTTCTTTTATATAAAATAAAAATATCATATATGTTCAAATGAGATGATTAATTTATATACGAATAAAAATTATAAATACTACTTAATATAAATAATATAAATTAAAATTTTAATTTTATTATAATTCTTGATTCTTATTAGCGATTATCCTACTTATATATGAATTCTCTTATAATTATTTTTATATAATTCAAATATAATTATAATTCTAATATTACAATCCATCTATTTATAATATATTAATTATTTTGTAAAGTGTGTTACACGTTATTGTTCTTATTTTACATATTCATAATTTAATTTTTTATATATAATTTTCTATTAATTTTATAATAATTTAAAATTTAAAATAAAATAAATTTTGAAAATAATTTTCATTTTATAAATAATAGATAAGGTGACAATAAATAATAGACAGTTGAATAAGGTGACAATAAATAATAGATATCCATTGCCCTGCATTGATGACTTGTTTGATCAGTTAAGGGGTGCAGCTGTGTTCTCCAAAATTGACCTGAGATCAGGTTATTATCAGCTGAAAGTACAAGAGCAGAGTATTCCTAAAACTGCCTTCAGAACCCGCTAGGGCCATTATGAGTTCTTGGTCATGCCATTTGGGTTAACTAATGCTCCGGCTGTTTTTATGGATCTGATGAATACTATCTTCAGACCATACCTCGACCAGTTTTTTGTGGTATTCATAGATGATATATTGGTCTATTCGAGGAATGCAGAAGAGCATGATAGACATCTGCGGATTGTACTGCAGACTTTGAGGGAGAAACAGTTATATGCCAAATTGTCGAAATGTGAGTTTTGGCTGAAAGAAATATCTTTCTTGGGGCATGTAGTATCAGAAGAGGGCATCAAGGTAGATACAAGTAAGATTAAAGCTGTCCTTAATTGGAGGCCACCCAGAAATATCACAGAGATTCGTAGTTTTCTGGGTTTAGCTAGATACTACCGTCGGTTTGTGAAGGGATTCTCCATGTTGGCATCTCCATTGACCAAGCTGCTTAGAAAAGATGTGAAATTTCAGTGGACGGATAAATGCCAGCAGAGTTTTGATGAATTAAAGAAATGTTTGACTGAAGCTCCAGTCCTGACTTTACCTACTCTGGGTAAAGAATACACAGTTTATAGTGATGCTTCTCACAATGGGTTAGGCTGTGTATTGATGCAAGATCGAAATGTCATTGCCTATGCATCACGCCAGCTAAAACCGCATGAGAGGAATTATCCAACACATGATTTGGAGCTTGCAGCTATTGTGTTTGCTGTTAAGATATGGAGACACTATTTGTATGGGGAAAAATGTTACATCTACACAGATCATAAGAGTTTGAAGTATTTGGGCACTCAAAAAGAGTTGAATTTGAGACAGAGGAGATGGTTAGTTGATAAAAGACTATGATTGTCTGATAGACTATCAGCCAGGGAAAGCTAATGTTGTAGCTGACGCCTTAAGTCGCAAGACTATGGCAAGTCTACAAGTTACTGCTTTGTCTATGGTACATGAGTTAAGATCATTGCATGCCAGCTTAGAGATTAATGATAAGGGGCAGACAGCAGTTGCATGGCATGTATAGCCAGTGTTGATTGATCAGATCAGAATGGCTGTTCAGAATGATCAGAAGTATCAGAAGCTATTGGAAGAAGTCCGGCATGGCAAGAAACCAGAATTCTCAATCAGAGATGATGGTGTACTGCTACACCAGGGCAGAATGTGTGTTCCTAATGATGTCAATTTGAGGCAAATCATTTTGAAGGAAGCACATGAGTCTCCTTTTGCCATGCACCCTGGTAGCACAAAAATTTATAGAGGGCTAAAGGAGCATTACTGGTGGATGGGTATGAAAAGAGATGTGGCAGAGTTTGTTTCCAAATGCCTAACTTGTCAGCAAGTGAAGGTAGTGCATCAAGTACCCGCTGGGTTGTTACATCCACTACCAGTACCAGCATGGAAATGGGAAAGAATAACGATGGATTTTGTGATGGGACTTCTGAGGACACAGAAGAGTCATGATGCAGTATGGGTCATTGTTGACAGACTAACCAAGTCTGCTCATTTTCTGCCAGTACGGATGGACTACAGTTTGGAAAGATTGGCCAAGTTGTACATTGATGAGATTGTAAGGCTACATGGAGTGCCAGTATCCATTGTATCAGACAGAGATCCTAGGTTCACTTCTAGATTCTGGGGTAGTCTTTAGAGAGCCCTAGAAACTAGATTGAACTTTAGTCTGACTAAGATTCCACCCACGCATGCATGGCCACCGAGAGGGTAATACAGATCTTGGAGGACATGCTACGGGCTTGTGTGATTGAGTTTGAGGGCAGTTGGGACACACACTTGCCTTTGATTAAGTTTGCTTACAACAACAGCTACCAATCAAGCATTGGGATGCCTCCATATGAAGCTTTGTATGGCAGAAAATGCAGAGCCCCATTGTGTTGGGATGACGTGGGTGAAAGAAAGATGATTGGGCCAAAAATTGTTCAGCAAACTGAAGAGAAAATCAGGGTGATCAGAGATCGACTTAAGACTGCATCAGATCGTCAGAAGTCCTACATTGATTTAAAGAGAAGAGATATTGAGTATGCAGTGGATGAGAAAGTATTCCTCAAGGTTTCTCCTTGGAAGAGAATTATGAGATTCGGCAGGAAGGGGAAACCGAGTCCTCATTTCATTGGGCCATATGAGGTTCTGGAAAGAGTGGGTCCTTTGGCATATCGATTGGCACTACCTCCAGAGTTGGAGAAGATACATAATGTCTTCCATGTGTCTATGTTGAGGAGATATCGATCAGACCCATCTCATATACAACCAGTAAAGGAAATTGAAGTGAATCCAGACCTCACATATGAGGAAGAACCCATAGAGATTCTGGCTTATGAGGCGAAGCAGTTATGGAACAAGCAGATCCCGTTAGTAAAAGTGCTGTGGAACCATCATTCGGGCCAGGAGGCTACTTAGGAACGAGAGGAGGACATGAGGAGATAGCACCCACAGCTGTTTAGAGATTGATACCAGGTAAAATTTCGAGACGAAATTTATTTAAGGGGGGGAGAATTTTAACACCCCTATTTGTATAACCTGGTATATTTCACTGTTCCGGTAACCGGTGTCAGTCCGGACAATTAAGGGGATTAGAACCACACTTAAGACAACTAGAGAAGCCATAAACACAAATAATTAGTAATTGTCAATTAGTTAAGTATAAATAAGAAAAACAGAACATAAGAAGTTAAACGAGCCGAGAGTCATAGCGATGGGTGACCTTCTCGGGAAGGACTGAGAAGTCAATTTAAACTCAAATTTCGAGCCATAAAATGTGACGCTGCGGTCCTTAGGACCATTACGAACACAGTGGAAAAGAGAAAATCACGAAAAAGAACTGTTAAGCCAGTCAAATAATTAGGTCAGGGAGCCGGAAGAAATATTGAATTATTTGTAAACCGGGTTGAACCGGCGAGGGGCAATTTGGTCAATTGACCCTGAGAGCTGACTCCTGACCTAACTGTCAAATAAAATCAGAGAAAAGAAAATTTCAGAGTCGGGAATTAAATTGAAGAACTAATAGAAAAAAAAAAAAAAAAAAAAGAGAAAATGGAAAAGTAAAAGTGATGACATCATGCATGACCTCATGCATGATGCAATAATTACTATAATTAAAAAAATTTATTTAATTGAATTTATGGTCTTCCATAAGATAAAAATACAAGAAAAGAAAGAAAAAAAAAACCAAAAAGTCCTTCTTCCTCATCCATGTTGCCGCCCTCACTCTCTCTCTCCCTCTCCCTCTCCCTCACCAAAACTGCATTGAAGCTTGCACTCAAGCTTTTGTTCCCTCACTTAAACTTAATTTCTACCACACTTATTTCATAAAACCTTACCACCCTCACTTGAGAAGGAGATTTAGCAAAGAAAGAAGGAAGAAAAGAGGAAATTGAAGAAGGGAACATCCAAATTAAAGTTAGTAATTTAAGTTTAAAAAATTCAGTTTATACTTTGTGTGTTTAGCTCAACTAACTTAGAAATAAACTTAAAATAAAATAAAAACATTTGTGGAAGACCAAAGGGAATTTTGGCCAGCCTATGAAGGGGGATGAATTGCATGAGTTTGATTGCATTAAACTTGTTAGAATGCTTGAATGAGATGTAAGAGTATGTTAAGATGTGTTGAATTAATCAAATGTAACAATTAGTGTGAATTAGGGTTTTGCACTTAGGGTTTAGAGGAAAAAATGTAAGAAATTGGTAAATGATATGTTTGACCTAGTTTGAAGTGAGAAATGGTCATTTGTGACCAAATGAAGTGTGTTGGAAGTGTTAGAGTTGAGATTAAATTCGGATTCAATGTGGTCATGCTGCAGGCAGCAGGACCAAGGTCCTTTTGAGGGATCAAAACTGAAAATTTAGAAGTCCAATTAGTATGAGACCAATTGGGAATGAAAATAGACACAAAATGGAACATTTTTCATTTAGGAAGTATGCCCAAAAAGTGACCAAAACCTAGTGAACAAATTGACCAAATCTGGAAATTCTCAGTCTGCCTTGTACAAACTGACCAAATGAACAGTGATTGTTCATTTGGCCATAACTTGAGTTAGGAAGATCTAAATGACCTGAAATTTTACCAGTGGATAGTTGAGATATATACCTAAAACTTTCATGAAGAACACAAATCCAAATTATGCCATTAAATAAGTCATTTGGCCACCTCAAATTGGTAACCTAAAACTGCCAGAACCAAAATTTGCTCAAAAATCTGGGTTAAGTCCAATCCGGCAGCCATAGTTCAAATGGCTATAACTTATGCTACAAAACTCCAATTGGAGTGATTCAAAAAGGATAATAAACTTAAGACAATAGGAAACATTTTCTATGAAGAAAGTTTTGCCAAATTCTAATAGAAAAATGACCAATGGAACAGTGCAACTTAAGACACCAAAACTGAAAATTTGCAAATTTGCCTAAAAGACTTAGAATTTGAGTAAACAACCAAAACCAACAAATTTAGTGACTAAAATGTGGTATGTGGGTGAAGTTGGAATTCCCATACCTATTAAGCCTTAGAAAGTCAATAAATTGACTTGAATAGTGTAGTGAATAGTAACCCCAAAACACAAAATTTAAAGAACGTCAAGTTTAGCACATTAGATCTAGGTAAAAGTGAATTTAAATTTATTTTTGGATTTATGCTAAGTTATGATACTGAAACACTGTGAAACTGTGTGTTTTAGTGGAAAAGAATACCGGGAAAGAACCCGAGGAACCGAGTTAAGGCCAAGAGGCGACTCGCTTAAGGGTTGTGCACAACGTATAATTTTTGTAAATTATCTTCTGCATATTGTTTTGAATAATTTGAAATATTGAATTGTGACATTACTATGATGAAGTATTTATGATGCTTTTGATTTAAATTGTTGAAAGTTATTTGTGTATATTTGAAATGGCAATGTTTAGTAAATTGTTAAGATAAGTTTTGAAACCACAGTGTCATGACCATATATTTGAACACCTCACTAGTATGACTAGTGGGGGTAATCAGTTTCGAATTTTGATTCCTTCTCTGGCTGAAGTGTTGAGGTGTGTGCCAGTAGAAGAAGAAATTGAATGGATATCCATATATTTGAGCTAGCTAGCCTTGTGATGTGACTTCTCCTTAGCCTCTGGCTATTGAGATTATATTTGTTTCGAATGGCATGATATAACTGTGGATTTTATGAAATTGGTTTTGACACTTCGAAATGAAATTGTTTGATACTTTGAAATGAAATTGTTTGGATTAAAATCTCATAATTCATGTTTTGTATTTAATTATCATGTTTAATCCAATTTTTGAATAAATATGATTTAAATTCTGCATAAAGATTATTTTAGTATGTTGTGCACCACTGAGTCCTAGTACTCAGCGATGGCTGTTATTGCTGTCGCAGATATAGAGACTAGAAGAGCAGCAGAGTGAGCTGCTGAGGACAGAGAAACTACCTGCTGTGAAGCTATCGGGTATAATTTATACCCTGACTGTAAATATTTAATTTGATGTATATAATGCACATAAATATATGGACATGTAAAATTGGTCTTGAGCAGCTTGTACAAAGTTTGTATAAAGTTTGTAATAAATTTTAGTTTGGATTTTCTTAATGTAAATTTTTAGTATGATGTATATATAAATTGTTTATCCTTAATGAATGAATGAAATTAATTGATAGTATCTTGATGATTATTGAATTTTTGGACATTGAGAAATGAGGATTGTTGAATTTTGAAACTTGAGAAATTGGTTGAGATTGATTGTGAATTTGAAGAAGTGGTTCAAATAAATAATTGGAAGTGCTTTTTACAGGTATTTGAAGAACGGTTTTCTCAAAATACAGACGGCACTCTGCCGAAATTTTTATAAAATTTGCGGAAAAATAAAATGGGTCAAAAATTTTAATTGGTTTTCAACTTTAAATAAATGATTTTGATACCAATTAGAAAATGCTCACCACTTATCAAAAGTAAGAAAATTATTTTAAAATCCCTTGTAGGGTGCTTAATGAGTTATCGGTAGGTGAAGTGCGGTAGTTCATTAGGTATTCTACGGGATCATGTTATGCCTTACAGAGGGGTAAGGTGTGACAAATGAGGAGAAGAAGGCTCGCAGGTTTGAAAGGGGCTTACGAGACAGGCTAATTGATCGTGTAGCTCCTTTACGACTACCTAAATATGAGGAGGTGGTTGATCGGGCTAGACAGATGGAGATGTATGATGATGAACGTTAGGCTCGTGAGCAACGCAAGCGGTTTAAGAAAGATAGTCAAGGTAATCAACTTAATAGAGGACAGAGTCATCAGGGTTCTTATCAGGATAAAAAACAGAGTTCTTAGTCTACAGTTGGCAATAGGGCACATCAATCTGGAGTTGGTTAGGGACGTGAGCAGAGGACTCATGTAGGGAATGCTTGGTATAACCAGATTAGCACTGAGCCTATTACCACTCCTTGTCAGCATTGTGGTAAGCCACATAAGGGCACTTGTCATTGGGTCACTGGAGCATGCTTTGGTTGTGGACAGCTGGGACACCGTAGACAGGACTGTCCTACTAGTGAGACAACTCAGGGTGCTGGTCAGGCAGCACATTCTGCTCCCTCTCAGGTTCAACCAGTTTCACAATATAGTGGTAGAAGTCAGGGTTTTGGTGGTTGCGGTCAGGGTGGTAGAGGTTCTGGTGGTAGAGGATTTGCTCAAACTCAGGGACAGACATCTGGTGGTAAAGGTCAAGCTAGGGTATTTTAATAATATGATACATATCTTTAACTTTAATTAAAATAATAAAAAATTCCTTTTAACCCATTATAATATTTTTAATATTATATATTTTTACATAGTATTTTTACAAATATGATATTTTTAATATCAAAAAAAATCTAAAAAATTAAGAATATATCACAAAAAATTCTAAAATTTAGATAAAAGACTAAAGAATAATATCAATTAGAATCAATTAATTAATTAATTAATTAATTTTAATTTTTTTAACAATAATTAATCTAGACTTACGTAAGCTCAATTTTCATCCTTGATGACTCTTGCCTCTAATTGTTAATTTATCTCGACCATTGGATTCAAAATTGAATGCATGTATAAATTTGGTAATCGTAAATTTGAAATACAAAATATATGATAAAATATATTTATTAAATATATAAATTTTATATATTTATGTATTAAATTTATAATAAATCAAATTTAAATAAAAATTTTTGTGCACAAATACTTGCTACGCACCTTTACCTAAATAGCAAAAATTTCTTTTTTTTTTTTAAATTTTTTATACTATTTTCTTTTGCGAATGTACACAAAATCATAATCCATCAGCTCAAAATCAAAGTAATTAACATAATATATGTATTTTCAATTTTAACAATTTTTTATTTCTTCTCAAAACTTTTCTCAAATAAAGCTAACCCATTGATATGATCTTCATGTAAACAGTTTGGATAGCTAAATTTTATAAGAATTTAATTTAATTAATTTTTTTATTAATTTTTACATTTAAAAATTTAATAATTAAAATTATTAAGTTTTTTAAATTTAAAAAAATTAATTTGAAAGAAATAAAAATTAGGTATGGTATTGAATATATCCATCTCTTGTTTGAAAAATAAAATTTTATAATAATTTATGATATTGTTGATTTATCCTAATTTTATTAACAGCGATAAATAAATATGGATACCTATTTATTTTTACAAAATTATATATTTTAAAATTGAAAAATTAAGCAACAACATGGTTTTAAATCATATTTTCCCCTAATAAAATTAATAATTTGTAATTTCAAGATTAATTTAATTGGTAAGTTGATTAACTTTCCATCTTATTAATTACAATTTAACTTATGAAAATAGACGGTAATTCTGTGAATAATTTAATTTTGATTGCAAGAGAAGAACTCAATATGGTATAAAAGCTGACATATGAAAGCAATTTAACGTAAATGAAAAGTAATTTAAAGGTGATAATGAGTTTTAATTTAGAGGAATCGAAGTTGTCTTCAAAATTTTAAGATTTCGAAAGTTAATTATTAAAAAAATTAAAATGTATATAATTAAATAATATCCTTTAAACAATTTAAAGGAATAACTTGTGTTTAAAATATATATATATATATATATAAAAAGGAAAGTTTACAATTTTGTTTATGAGTTTTGCCTTAGTTTTTGAATTTTAAAAATTAATTTTTTAGTCTTTAAATTTTACATTATATTACATTTTAATTCTCGATTTTGAGAAATAAATTATTTAATCCTTTTAATTTTAATAAATAAAATAATTTAATGCTTATAATTTTAGTGTTTACAATAATTTCATCAATTGATAAAATGATTAAATTGCCTATACATTAAAATTACAAAAACTAAAGTGTGATATAGTGTAAAATTTAGGGACTAAATAATTAATTTTTTAAAGAACTAAAGTGTAATATAGGAAAAATTTTAGTACTAAATAATTAATTTTTTAAAATATAGGGATTAAAGTATAATATAGAGCAAAATCTAAGAATCAAATTGTAAATTTCCCAAAAAAAAATGTTTAAAAAACTGTGTTAAAAAAAAAAAGGACTGAAAATGCATGGGATGCTCCAAACTTAGGATGATCCATCAAGTTGAACTTAAAAATTAACTATTAAATTACAGAAAGAAATTTTATCATGAGTTTTAATTTAATAATATTCAGTTATTTTTAGAATTATAAAATTTTAAATTTGAGTTTTAATTGAAATTAAATCAATAAAAAAATACTCATAATATAAATTTATCACAACATAAAAAATATAATAAACTCAACAATTTAAAAAAAATTATTAAAATATAGACTTCATTTATTTTGTAAAAAAATATTTGTATATAATAAATATTTTTTAAAATTATTATTTTATACAATGAAAATATTTTTTAATGTTTGGAACATATTGATAATAATTAATTTCTTGCATATGAAATATACGTCCAAAATTAATTTAAGCCACAAGAAAAATAAAGAAATTATGAATAAAAAATTAATATTTTTAAATCAATACTACTACTACTATTATTATTATTATTATTATTATTATTATTATTATTATTATCTACAATTTTTAGTAAAAATATTTAATTAAATTAGCTGTAAATAAAAAAAAAAAAGCAGATGTCATCGTGAAAAGCCAAGCTAAAGCAGGCAAAGGCTAATTTGTTCAATGTTGATCTCATATCATTTTCAACCTTTGCCCAATTATGAAGTCTCGATGAAAGCTTTTTACCTCGCCATAGCTTAGTTCAAAGGCTAATTTGGTTGGAATCCTTGCATAACAATTGAGAATGATGAACCATTTTTAGTTTAGTCTTTTGACCGATTGAGGATTGTTTATGAAGAGGTTAAACCAATTTATAAATTTTAAAAATAAATTGAAATATATATTTATGATATTTTTTTAAGCTTATAAGTTAAAAAAAAATTGAGGGATTAATTTTTTTTTATTTTAGTGGTTATAAATTAATTTGATAAAGTATTTTATGCTACTTTTATTTTATTTTTAAAATTTTATTATATATCTCATTTAATATATTTTAATAATTTTAACAGTAAATATGTTTATAAATTACTGTTTACTAAATACATTAGTTACTTATTAACTACTTATAAACATTTTAACTAAATACGTAATTACTAAAATCTTATATGCCTATAAGTTTATAAGTTACAAGCACTAATACAATATAATTAATTATGTAATAAAATCAAAATTGTAATGGAATGCAATGTAATTATCTTTGTATTTTTGTATTTAATTATAAAATAAAAATATAAGTAGTGTAATACAATGATAATTTTAATTTTAATATTTAATTTATTTATAATATTAATAATAAATGATAGTGGTTGCAATGATTGATGGTTAAGTGGTAATGATTGCTAAATGATGACAAAGTGATAATTAAGGCTGCGACGGCAATAATAGTGGTTCAAGGAATCTAGCGCTGAAAAATACCAAGTTGGTGAAGGTTAGAGTACCCACCTTCTTAATTTATATTTGAACTTTTTAATCCTATTAATTATATATAACATTTAAATATAAATTTTATTGTGATATAAACTGTAATTAATGATAAATAATTATAATTTTATATGAAGAAATTTATTTTTTTAATAAAAATTTAGGTGAGGAGAAGCTCTCCAATCTAATGAAGACATGGTATAACTTCACTGAGAGATATAATTTACATATTACTTATAAAGAGAAATAATTAATAAAATTCAAAATTTTTAATTTAATGAGTATATTATTTAATCTTCAAAAATAGAGGCTACTTGGGAACGAGAGGAGGACATGAGGAGACAGCACCCACAGCTGTTCAGAGATTGATACCAAGTAAAATTTCGAGACGAAATTTATTTTAAGGGGAGGAGAATTGTAACACTCCTATTTGCATAGCCTGGTACATTTTACTGTTCTGGTGATCGGTGTCGGTCCGAACACTTATGAGAATTAGAACCATGTCTAAGACATCTAGTTAAGCCCTGAATGCAAATAATTAGTAATTACCAAATAGTTAAGTATAAATAAGAAAAACAGAACACAAGAAGTTAAATGAGCCGGGAGTCACAGTGATGGGTGACCTTCTTGGGAATGACTGTGAGGTCAATCTAAACTCAAATTTTGAACCGTAAAATGTGACGCAGCGGTCCTTAGGACTATTGCGAACACAGTGAAAAAGAGAAAATCACGAAAAAGAATTGTTAAGTAGGTCAAATAATTAGGTCAGAGATCTGGAAGAAATATCGAATAACTTACAAACCGGATTGAACCAGCGAGGAGCAATTTGATCAATTCACCCCTAGAGCTGACTCCTGACCTAACTGTCCAATAAAATTGGAGAAAAAAAAATTTCAGGATCAAGAATTAAATTAAAGAACTAATGGAAAAAAAAAAGGAGAAATTGAAAAAGTATGATTACATCATGTTGATGACATCAATTATAATGTCAAAATTTATTTTTAATTTCCCACATTTTTTGACCAATTCAAATACAAAAAATAAGACATAAATGATAAAAAAGAAAAAAGAAAAAAATCACTTCTTTCTTCTTCCCCAAACTGGCACATCTCTCTCTCCCACTTCCCTCACCAAAAACTTCCATTGAAGCTTGAGATCAAGCTTCACAAACCCTAGAAATCCCCCAAAAATTCCACTAAATTATAATTTAACTTTGTTTGGACAACTAGAAGAGGAGATTGAAGAAGCAAGAAAGAAGAAGAAAGGAAGAAAATTGGTGATTGGAAAATCAAACAAAGTTTAGTATGTAAATTTGAATTTTTTTGTTAAATTTCTATGTTCTTAGTTAAGTAAACTTAGATTTTAACTTAAATCCAAACAAAAACAATTGTTAAGGGACCAAATATGAAATTCATCTAGCTAGGGTTAGGGTTTGATATGAATGAGTTTGATGGTTTTGAATGGTTATTTGAGGTGAATTAGGTGTGTAGAACATGAATACACATTTTAAATTGCATTAGATTGAACTTTGTGTGTAGCTAGGGTTTTGAATATGTGAAAAATTGAAGAAAAATTTGAGAATTGGCCAAATGATATTATTAACCTTATTTGAGTTGAGAAATGGTCAATTGTGACCATTTGTGGTGAGAATGAATTGTTGGAAATAAATTTAAATTCGGATTGGTGAGGGTCAATGTACAGGCAGCTTGACCTAGGTCCCTTTGAGGGACCAAAACTTAAAATTTACCAATCCAATTGGTGTGAGACCAATTGAGAATGAAACTAGACACAAAATGGCACATTTTTTAATTGGGAATCATGCCCAGAAAGTGACCATAACTTAGTGAACAATCAGGCCAAATCCACAATTGGCAAACTGACCTGTACAAAAATGATTAAATGAACAGTAGTTACGTAAATAATCATAACTTGGTCTAGGAAGGTCCAAATGATCTGAATTTTTACCGATAGAAAACTGAGACATAGCCCTACAACTTTCATGAAGACAAACCCAAAATTTGACCATAAACTATCCAAAAACTCACCTGCAGTCAACCAACAAAAACTGCCATTAACCAGTAAATGCCCAGAATTCTGGGTAAAACCAAATCCGGCCAGCCATGTTCAAATGGCTATAACTTGAGTTACAAAACTCCAAATAGAGTGATTTAAAAAGGGAAATAAATTTAAGACAATAAGGAACAACTTCTATGAAGAAAACTTAGCCAAATTATCACAAAAATATGACCAATGGAATAGTGCAATACTGAACACCAAAACTAAAAATTTGAAATTTGTGCCTAAGAGACTTGAAGTTTAAGGAAACAACCAAAACTAACAAATTAGGTAACCAAAATGTGGTATGTGGGTGAAATTAGAATTTCCATACTTATTAAGCATTAGAAAGTCAACAAATTGACTTGAATAGTATCGTGAATAGTAACCTTGAAGTGTAAATTTTAACGAACATCAAGTTTAGCATATTAAAGCTAGATAAAAATAGATTTGAAAATATTTTTGGATTTATGATAAAATATGATACTGAAATACAGTGAAATTGTGTGTTTCAGTCGAAAAGAATACCGGGAGAGAACTCGAAGCATCAAGTCAAGGCTAAGAGGCTAGTCGTATAAGGTTTGTGCACAACATAAACATTCTTTAAAATTTCTTTGCAAAGTGCATAAAATGATTTGTGGTTTAATTATATTGTAAAATAATGATTGAAATGTATACTATGTTTTTTTATCTAAATTATCGAAAATTTGATGATATGTGATTTAATTGTCAGTAAATGTTTGATAAATTGATAAGATAGTTTTGAAACCACAGTGTCATGACCATATATTTGAATATCTCACTAGCATGACTAGTGAGAGAAATTAGTTTCGAATTTAGATTCCTTTTCTGGCTGAAGTGTTGAGGTGTGTGCCAGTCGAAGAAGAAATTTGAATGGATATCCATATATTTGAGCTAGCTAGCCTTGTGAATTCTCATAAGCCTCCGGCGATTGAGATGAATATGTTTCGAATGGCATGATATGACCATGTGTTTTTATGAAATTGATTTGAGAATTCCTATATGAAATTGATTTGAGAATTCCTAAATGAAATTGTTGGACTAAAAGTTTATAAATCATGTTTTGCATATGTCTTTCATTTTCAACAATGTGTTTGAATAAGTATGATTTGAATTATGCATAAATGTTATTTTAGTATGTTGTGCACCACTGAGTCATAGTACTCAGCGATGGCTGTTATTGCTGTCGCAGATATAGAGACTAGAGGAGCAGCAGAGTGAGCTACTGAGGATATATATAAATGTATGTACTCTTATTGTAATATTTATTTTGATGTATGTAAATATATGTACATGTATAAACTGGTCATGAGCAGTTGTATAAAGTTTGTAATAATATTATTTTGGATTTGCTAATGTAAAGTGGTTGATAAATGTAATTTGTTTTTACTTTAATGAAAAAAAAATGAATGGAAATATTGAGTACTATTTTGATGATAACTGAGTTGTGAATTATTGATTTGAATTTTGGAGTTTGAGAAATGATGTTGAGTTGTGTTGAAGTAGTAGTGAGTTTGATGAAAAATAATTATTGAAAGTATTTTTACAGGTTTTTAAAAACTATTTTCTTAAAATACAGACGGCACTCTGCCGAAATTTTTCCAAAAATTTGCGTAAAAATAAAATGGATAAAAATTTGAACTAATTTTTAAACTTCTATTAAATATAAGAAAATGCTCACGATTTTTAAAAAGTAAGAAAATGGTTTTAAAATCCCTTGTAGGGTACTTAATGAGTTATCGGTAGGTAAAGTTCAATAGTTCATTAGGTATTCTACGGGATCATGTTATGTCTTACTAATTTTTATGAAACAAAATGTTTAAAACATTTTAATTTTTCAAACATTACTCTTATAATACAATTGACTAGCATTATTTTATTCTTAAATAATAATAATAATAATAATAATAATAATAATAATAATAATAATAATAAAGTATTTTTTTTAAATTAAAGTCGAAACTTTTTATTTTCAAAAAATTTATGAAAATAATTTCTTATACAATTACAAATTAATTAATTTTGTTTTGAATTTGACACTTAAAAATCTATTCTAAAAAAAAAATTGGCATTTTTATATTCTTGTTATTTTTCCTTCTTGCACATTTTTTTTTAATTTTATAATTTTATTTTGTAATGAAAATAATTTCATTTAAAAGAATAAAAAATATATATAATATTACGAAAAATTTTATTAAATATATTTATAAGTGTTTAAAAAAAACCTTTTGAAAGTATTTTAAAAATTTATAAAATTAAAAAAAATATTAAGTATTTTAAAAACGTTTTTATGAAATATAAGTTTTTTTTTATTGTAAAATACAGAAAGAGATTTGTTGACTTTAAGAGATTAATTAGAATATCTAACAATTTTAAGTGGATCATTAAAATGTGAAATTAATAGATTAAATATTTCAAAATATTTAGTGACTTTAATAGCATTAAAAAGTGATTTATTTATTTAAACTTTAAGGGACTAGTAATTGAATAAGCATATTAAGATTAAAATATTAGATATATTATTCAATTACTATAATTTTTTATTAATAGGAAAATTTTTCAAAATTAATGAAAATATTAAAATTATTGAAAAAATTAATAAAATTAAATGGAACAATTAAAATTGATAATATATAAATGAAAATATTTGAATAATATTCAAAGAATACCTATTTCATATTTTTTTTGTATATTTTAAGTTTTATTTTCTATTTAATTATTTTTTATTCTTATTAATACACATGCTTTAATACAACTAAAGTTGTGCTCTTTTTTTCTACACACTGCATTTTAGTACAAAGTATTCAGAATACTCTTCAATGAAAAGAATTTCAATCCTACAATTATCATTTGAAATAATAATTTTTATAAAAATATTTAATTTAAGTTATAAATAAATAATTTTACTTTAAATTCAATGCCAAAGAAATATATAATAACTTTAGATTTGCTCTAACCATAGTTGATTTATTATTATTATTATTATTTAGTTTATTGGGCATCTTTTATATATATATATATATACTTTTTTAATTTTATGGTTAATTAATTTATTTATTTATTTTGCAGCAATTGGAGCATATGTGATGAAAGAAAAATAAAAATTTCTTGGAGTTTCAGAAATTCTGAAAATGAAATGCACATAGAAAAAGAAAATAATTCAATAATTAAAATTTTAAATATTAAAAATTAGAAAATTAAAAAAATTAGAAAATAAAATAGTAATATAAAATGAACTTTTAGGATTTAATAATATGATTAATTAATATGATCAACTTTAATATAGATGTAGAATATAGATAAATAGATGCAAATATATGAAATGGTTTCTCTTTATTTTTTATTTAATATAGATATGTAGATAAGTAAGATATAAAATTAATATTAATTATAATTATACAAATAATTGAAGTCTAATTAACGAAATTTAATATTTTTTAATTGTTCTCAAAAAAATTTAATATTTTTTAATTATTCAATAACTGAAAGTTAATTTCAATCTTAAACTATTATTAATTAATTTAAAAAAATTAATTAATACTACTCACTATTATTTTATCACTTATCTATATATCAATATAAAATAGAATGGTACTTTTATGATACTATCACATTACATTTTATTTCATAATATTATCACGTATCATTATCTATTATAGTCAAGTAATTTTTTCTATTAAATTTTCTCTATTTTTATTTATAAGAGGTTTCATTAACTCCAAATTATAATGAAAGAGAAAAAAAATCAAATTATACGTTAATAAATAATGAAATTTAAAAAAGAAAAAAAAGAAGAAAAGTGTAAAAAAATATCATAACAACCATTAATTTATTAGCAAAGGTAAAGGCTCAAGCCAATAGCTAGGGATGTCAGTGCCATTGCTCAATCCTAGCCCTTGGGGTCAAAGAAGACTGTACAAAGACTGCGCCAGAGGATCTATATAGACGTCAAATTCAATTTCATGATGAAACTTCTTAAAAACAGGATTAAAGTAGGCATACACACACACACATTAAATTTAATTAATTAATTAATAATATTAAAAATTACAAAATAAAAAGGTCATATATAATGAATAATTAAGATACTTATATTTTTAATTTCATAATTTATTATTTATAAATATTAATTTTTAAAATTAAAAAATCTTAATTGGTCCAATCAAATTTATTAATATATTTATATTACATTATATAGATATTAGTTAATATTATTTAACTAATAATATTAAAAATTACAAAATATAAAAATAGTCATATATAATAAATATAATAATTAAGATAGTTATATTTTCATTGTCATAATTAATTATATATAAATATTAATTTTTAAATTTAAAAAATTTAAATTGGTTTGATTAAAAAATTAGAAAAAAATAAAAAAAAATAGAATACTAAATCAAGAGAGTATCACTTTCTATTAAAATAGATCTATTAAAATGGCTCTAATCCCCATCAATTAGAGATCATTATCACAAGATAAAAGTTGAATTTATTCTTAATTTCACTTTTTTTTATATATATGTTTTTAGGTTTTGCTTTTATTAAAAATTTTTTATT
Organism: Hevea brasiliensis; assembly: GCF_030052815.1. Lineage (NCBI taxonomy): Eukaryota > Viridiplantae > Streptophyta > Magnoliopsida > Malpighiales > Euphorbiaceae > Hevea > Hevea brasiliensis. The sequence goes on from NC_079501.1 coordinate 87,175,002, forward strand.
CATGACTATTATTTAATTGATATATAAAAATAAACTAAAAATTATTTAAATAAACTAAAAATTATTTTATATCATTTAAATGTGTTAATTTATTAATTTTTAAATAAATAAGCATAACAATATTCAAATCTATAAAATATTTATATTTCTTTATTTAAAATTGAATATGATTAAAAAAATTTTAAAAAAATATATAACTATTATTGAGAAATAGCAATTGGTGAAAATAATTAACAATCAATGATACCAAAATGAATATTTATGATTTTATTATTAATTTAAATTGATAAAAATTAAAACAATATTTTTTATGTAATCCATAAAAATTTATTGTGGATATATATATGTAAAATAGATAATAAATAGATAAAAATTCACTGAAATTTATCTTTTGTGAGAATATTTTGACACTTAAATTAAAGTTAATATAAAAAAATAATGTGTTTTAAATACTTTGTATAAAAAATATTACACTTGCTAATTTTGTTAAATTTTAAAAAATTTTGTTAAATTTTAAAAAATAATAATAAAAAAATATATATTTTAGAATGGGAAGTTCAATTAGGAAGGAGACAAATATATAACTTTTTAGACTTTTGATGAGGGCATGTAATAAAGGAATCCAGCGCTGAAAAAGACCAAGTTGGTGAAGGTTAGTGTACCCACCTTCTTAATTTATATTTGAATTTTTTAATCCTATTAATTATATATAACATTTAAATATAAATTTTATTGTGATATAAACTGTAATTAATGATAAATAATTATAATTTTATATGAAGAAATTTATTTTTTTAATAAAAATTTAGGTGAGGAGAAGCTCTCCAATATAATGAAAGACATAGTATAACTTCAATGAGAGATTATAATTTATATATTACTTATAAAGAGAAATAATTAATAAAATTTAAATTTTTAATTTAATGAGTACTAGAAATTTTAAAAAAAATTATTAAATAAGTCTGATATACTAAGTTAGTTTAATAATTTTGTGCTCTCAACCAATAAAAATATAACACATGTCTTTTATGTCATTATAAGTAGGGGTGTGCAAACGGTCGGTTCGGTTTCGAACCGAACCGAACCGATAAAATCGAAAATCAAAAATTAAAAATTTTAAAAATCGAATCAAACCGATTAATAAGAGAAAACGAATCGAATCGAACAGATAAATATTGGTTCTGTTTTAAACCAATCAAACTAAAATTTATAAAATTTCATATTTTTTAACATTAAATCTAAATAATAAAACATAAAAACAAAAAAAAATTAGAAATCAAAACTCAAAAATCTTAAGGTTCGGTTTGGTTTTCTTTAATTTCGGTTTGATTCGATTTTCTTTGATTTCTTATATATATTAATAATTTCGATTCGGTTTGGTTTTTTTGATTTTTTATGAAAATAACCGAACCGAACCGATTAATCGAAATTATCAAAATTATAAACTGAACCGAACTGATTGAATTTTAAAACAGAACCGATTGAACCAAATTGAATCGATTCGATTCGATTTTTTGATTTAAACTTAAAATTCACTCAATTAAATAAGTGATATGCTTTTAATAAGGTGAATTTATTGATATTTTTAATAGAATCTATCAATGTTTTTTTTAATTGTGTGATTATCAACTTTATGCTTGTCATTAGCTTTTGAGAAAAATATTTTGGAATTTTTGTGCAACTTTTTTTAAATAAGTTATATAATCAGAGGCTTTTAAAATAGGATAAGCATGAAGGTGGTTGATTCATAAAATTGTTATGAAAAAATGTTTATAGAGAGATAATAAGCTAATTAAATCTTCTCTCTTAATATTCATAAAAAAAAAAAAAAATCTTCTCTCTTAATAATCTGGCTTTGCTAGTCCCTACTAGTGTGTTCAACAACAGCCAAATGTTGTCTACAGTCATTAACATGCATTATTTGTACACATTTGGACTATATTTCTTGGAGGATACATTTGGACTATATTTCTTTGGGGGGATCCTTAGTTAAAGATGCCTATATAGCCATTCAAGTGGGAAAATAATATTATTAAAAATAAATATAAATTAAATATATATAATATTTTAAAAAATGAAAAATAAATATGAAAAATTTAACATTGAAATTCTAAAATTAATCGTTTAATTATTAGTCTTTAATATAAATCAAACATTGATTTATTAATAATAAGCAGTTATTTAATCAAATTTTATTTTATTTTTTATATTTTATATGTTACAATTAAAATAACAAAAAATTAAAATAATAAAATCTTTAAATAATGTTGTTAAAACAAGGAGTTGGTGATATGAAAAATAAATAAATAAAGCTACTTAAGGTGGTGTATCATTTTTTTTTTGCAAGGAAAGTAAAGCACATAATACATTTAGATGGTAAAGAACATCAAAGTTTTCTTTAAGCCTAGTTAATCTCAAATCCCAACCCTTCTAACAAAATGAAAATGAAATCACATTTTGCATTGATTTTGTTTTTTCTTCAACAAGTTAATTTTTTTTTTTAACATAGAAAAAATGGGCATAAAGAAATTGACTATATGTCTGATATAAAATATTACATCTTTCATATTCATACACATTTGGAAAGATCATCACACTTATGTTCCGACTAAAATTTAAGATACTTTTTAAATTGAATGAATCTCTTTTATCTCGTGAACTAACCATTATAGACATAAAGTTATAAATCCCTTGTACTCTGTTTGGATAAATTATTGGGAAGGAAGGAAAATAAAAGAAGAAAAATTTTTCTTATTTTTTATCATTTATTTTCCCGCCTTGTGTTTAAATAAGTAGAAAATAAAGGATGAAAAATAAAAAATACAAAGAAAAATTTACTTTTTACAGTGATTTCTTATTTTCTCTCCAATTTTCTCTCCAAAATAAAATATGACAAATTTTTCTTTCCTTCTCTATCTTCCTTCTTTTATCTAAATAAAAGAAAGGCATTTTCAAACTTTTTTTTCTCTCTTATTTTCCTTCCTCTTCCTTTTTCACCTATCCCAACAAAGTGTTAATATTTTATAATATAAATTCAGTTATTTAAGTATATATTTTTACATTAACAATATTAGACATACACGAATTAAATTCTAAACAAAATTTTGATATTTAATTATAAGTAATTAAAACTTTTAATTTTTAATCTTACAAAGCTTAATCTAGTTGATTTCAATTAATATAAATAAAGTCGCATGGTCACCTTGCTTGCCTCAATTTGATTTGGTTTTTTTATTTTTATAATTTTTTAGAAAGAATTTATTCAGCACAACAGTTATATATATATAATGGTTGATTATGATTCACATGAAAAATTACCATAATCGATAATGATAATACAACCATTGTAACAATAGTTATATTTTAAAAATTTTATTTATTTTGGGGTTCAGCTTTCAATTTTTGAGTTCTTATCCATGACCTCAAAGTCTCAAACTCCCCAGAAAATAAATTCAAAGGGATCATCAATAAGTGCCCAAGATTTAGACAATAGGGCTAAAGAGAAAGAGAAGTGAATAACACATTCATGGACTTGAATGAGTTAGATGTCTCAATCTATATATTGAAGCCCAATCTTTTGATAACTGAGTTGGGCTTCAGGTTTTTTCCTTATCCACCAAATCAGATTCATCTCTATTAAACCCTAAACTCCAACCTTCAAAGTTCAATCCTTGGGTAGATAAACGAAAATGCTAGCACTAGTCATGAACAGAGCTGTTCTCAGAAATGTCTCACTACATATTCCCAACCATCTTCTCGATCCTCTATAATCCATAACAAATCCTATCTCATCATCATCTATATTTGTTTCTTGGACTCTTTCTACACTCAGATTCTACTCGTCTGATTCTGATTTATCTCATAAAGAAAATTTCACTCGGACCCAGAAGCAACATGGTGGAGTTGAGGATGTTGATGGCGTGAGTAACCAAGGCAAACAAAATGGAATTAAAAGCTTGTGGTTCTAGTTGGTTTCTGTTTGGCTGGTGGGAAAATGGTGGAAAATACATATGGGGGATTAAAATTTGTGTGATGTGATATGGTTGCAGAGCTAAAGAGGCGGATAGAGAAGTACTGCGAGGGGGATGAAGAGGCGATTCGTTCAATAGTTGAAGCCATATTGAAGAGGAAATTGGGAGGGATTAAAGATGAGGACTACGAATTGATTGAAGAAGTTAGGTGGAAATCTCCAAGTGAGAATTTTGATTCTGATTCTGATGAATTGAATGATTCTGATGGCGATAAAAATTGATGCAAAATTGCAATTATAGAAATCAAGGTATGTATTGTTATTGGCTAAAATAATTTTGAGTTCTATAAATAATTATAAATGTCATAAATCTTGCTTCTTCCGGTCACTTCCTTAGGAAATTTGCCTGTTCCAATGAAATTTTGAAATGTGCTTCATCTTGTAATTTTCTTCACCAGGCAATTTCCTAGGCAAGGTCTCCATGCAAATAAGTAAAGTACAACTCTTGAATTATAGAAATGTTCCGTAAACCTTCAGGTAGAAACCTCAAATTAAGACAATTATAAAATTGAAGACGCCTTGGGAAAGCTCCATTTACAATCTCGGTCCTTTCTACTAGATCATCTGAAGCAAATTTTCTAGCTCGAGAAATTCACACGACACAAAATTCTGAACCGTGACTGGCGTATAATTTAAGTATTCTTAAATCATACAAATCTTATTAGAGTATCTTGAATGAATATATTGTCACTTATTAATCCCAAAAAATAGATAAAATCCAAATAAACAAAATGCTGAATAAACATCATAAATATCCCATAGGTAAACTGCGGAGTTTCTACAGATTTCAATAAAAACTTAAACTGTTCAATAAACTAAACTAATTATTAGCCCGAGAAAACATGAATTCGGGCATACCATGAGAACAAATCAAAGTTTGTCCCTCTCCAAAAAATGGACTGAATATTTGGATCACCGCAATTCTCGATGCAACAGGATATGACGAGAAAACGTGGTTTGAGCTAGATGCTCGATGAATGATAATTATAGCACACAGCGGAACAGCAGACGCTTGATTAATTTCACAATAAATTTTTTATTCAATAAAATCATGCTCATGCTATCAAAATCATTAATAAAATAACTTCATAAAACATATATATAAAAGAAATTTATTCAATAAAAATTTTATAGTACAGTGCACCAGGGTGATGATAACCCACACACAAAGGCGGATGGTAAGCGCTACGGATATTAGATACCTTCCTCTTCCTTCACGGATATCAATGCATATGATACTAATGCAAACCATAAATCGCACGATGCATGACTCGACAATGCAACCTAAGCGTGATAGTCCACACGGTGAGCTGAATAGAAAACGAATCGGTACCAATTCAAAATAGAAAATCAATTTGTATAAATCAATCAAAATCAATAAAAATTTGAGATAGCAAATAATAGCGATAGTGCAATTCCAATAGTGTATTTCAATAGTTCAGAGTCAATAAAATCAATCTCAAATCAATTTAGTAACACATTGGTAAATTTTATAGTCAAATATCAATCAATATAAATACATTAAAGGCCTGTTCCCGGAATCCTAATGGGTCTAATGCAGAGATAGTTGACAAAATCAATTATTTAATCAAAATCGAAATAAAATTCAATAATAAAATAAACTCTAGAAAATCACATATAAAATAATTGTTAAAATATTGATTTAAAATTTCATTTAATAACAAACTTAATGCTAAGAAATTTTAAAAGGGACTAAAACGGTGCCATGTACTATAATTACCACTCACCTGGAACCTCCAAAATAATAGCTAGATTCAATAAAAGAGAGACAATTTCAGCTGACAGAATGAATATTTGAATCTCCTACATACCCAAAATATAAAAGAAAAATATTAAATAATAATAAAATAAAATAATTTTAATATATATAAACCTTGGACGGACATGGACGAACAGATACAAGGACGTGGACGTGGACAAAGGATTCAAATGTTTATATACATTTGAATCCCTTGTCCACGTCCACGTCCTTGTATCTGTTCGTCCACGTCCTTGTATTTGTTCGTCCACGTCCGTCCAAGGTTTATATATATATAAACATTTGAATCCCTTGTCCACGTCCACGTCCTTGTATCTGTTCGTCCACGTCCTTGTATTTGTTCGTCCACGTCCGTCCAAGGTTTATATATATATATATATATATATATATATATATATATATAAATTATCTTATTTTATTATTATTTAATATTTTTCTTTTATATTTTGGTATGTAGGAGATTCAAATATTCATTCTGTCAGCTGAAATTGTCTCTCTTTTATTGAATCTAGCTATTATTTTGGAGGTTCCAGGTGAGTGGTAATTATAGTACATGGCACCGTTTTAGTCCCTTTTAAAATTTCTTAGCATTAAGTTTATTATTAAATGAAATTTTAAATCAATATTTTAACAATTATTTTATATGTGATTTTCTAGAGTTTATTTTATTATTGAATTTTATTTCTATTTTGATTAAATAATTGATTTTGTCAACTATCTCTGCATTAGACCCATTAGGATTCCGGGAACAGGCCTTTAATGTATTTATATTGATTGATATTTGACTATAAAATTTACCGATGTGTTACTAAATTGATTTGAGATTGATTTGATTTTATTGACTCTCTGAAACTATTGAAATACACTATTGGAATTGCACTATCAGTTATTATTTGCTATCTGAAATTTTTTTATTGATTTTGATTGATTTGTACAAATTGATTTTATATTTTGAATTGGTACTGCCCAAAGATTCGCTTCTCGTTATCCGCCCCGCCATGTGGACTATCACGGTATTAGGTTACATTGTTGAGTCATGCATCATTGCAATTTATGGTTTGCATTAGTATCATATGCATTGATATCTGTGAAGGAGGAGGAAGGTATCTAATATCCGTAGCGCTACCATCCGCCTTTGGTGGTGGTATCATCACCGTGCAATCAGTACTATAAAATTTTTATTGAATAAATTTCTTTATATATATGTTTTATGAAGTTATTTTATTAATGATTTTGACAAAGATGAGCATGATTTTATTGAATAGAAAATTTATTGTAAAATTAATCAGCGTCACTGCTCCTATTCCATTGTGTGCTATAATTATCATTCATCGAGCATCTAGCTCAAACCACGTTTTCATATCCTGCTTTGATTAGTAGAATTGCAAATTGATCCAAATATTCACCCATTTTGGAGAGGGACAACTTTGATTTTTTCTCATGGTATGCCCGAATTCATGTTTTCTCGGCCTAATAATTAGTTTAGTTTATTGAACAGTTTAAGTTTTTATTGAAATCTGTAGAGACTCCGCAGTTTACCTATGGGATATTTATAATATTTATTCAGCATTTTGTTTATTTGGATTTTGTCTATTTTTGGAATTAGTAAGTGACAATATATTCATTTAAGATACTCTGATAAGGCTTGCATGATTTAAGAATACTTAAATTATGCGCCGGTCACGGTTCAGAATTTTGGGTTGTGACAAAGTTGGTGTCAAAGCTCGGTTGAGGTCTAGTAAACTTGCGGAGCATAGGATCCTTAACGTCTTTTCAGTTTATCATTGTTTTAGATGTCTGCATCCTTCGTACCTTCTCACCTGTCTTAATTTGGCTCACATTTTCAAATTTAATGCTTGTTTATTAAAATGAATAAGTGCCTGGGTCTATTAGACGTAAGAGGAGTACTAGGGCCAAGGGTCTTAATGGTGCAAACCTTGATCCAACAGGGGAGGTACCACCTCAAACTATTAATCAGACATCTGAACAGACGCTTATGGCTAAGACTGGGCCACAACCATTCCAATTAGCTACCGCGGCTCAAGCACCTAGGGCTAGTCAAGTTACTGTGGCAGATCTGGCAGCGGGATTGCATGCAGTAAATCGTGCTGTTAATACTATAGCTGAGTACCTTACAACTCAACCATAGCAACCAGTGGTTGGCTCTATTTCAGCACCAGCTCAGGATAGGGCTCGATTCCTTGACTCTACAGACTTTCTCAAGCTAAAACCAAAGGAGTTCACTGGAGAGGATGCATTAGCTGATCCTTTAGATTTTCTAGATGACATGGAGAGGTGTTATGACACTATGGGTTGCAGTAGTGCTAGGATGGTGATGTTGGTAGGAAATCAGCTTAAGGGAGTTGCTTATGAGTGGTATATCTCTAAGAAGAATGGGCGACCTGAAGGTTCTATCCTCTGGCCTGAGTTTCACTCTCTCTTCTTGGAGCGATTTCTCCCTCCTAGTGTTCAAGAGGCTAAGGCTTTGGAGTTTGAAACCTTGAAGCAAGGTACAATGACAGTTACAGAGTATGAGATGAAGTTTACCAAATTATCCCGTTTTGGTAAGCACTTGATTCCAAATGAGGAGAAGAAGGCTCACAGGTTTGAAAGGGGCTTACGAGACAGGCTAATTGATCGTGTAGCTCCTTTATGACTACCTAAATATGAGGAGGTGGTTGATCAGGCTAGACAGATGGAGATGTATGATGATGAACATTGGGCTCGTGAGTAGCGCAAGCGGTTTAAGAAAGATAGTCAAGGTAATCAATTTAACAGAGGACAAAGTCATCAGGGTTCTTATCAGGATAATAAGTAGGGTTCTCAGTCTACAGTTGGCAATAGGGCACATCAATCTGGAGTTGGTCAGGGACGTGAGCAGAGGACACATACAGGGAATGCTCGGTATAACCAGATTAGCACTGAGCCTATTACCACTCTTTGTTAGCATTGTGGTAAGCCACATAAGGGCACTTGTCATTGGGTCACTGGAGCATGCTTTGGTTATGGACAGCTGGGACACTGTAGACAGGACTGTCCTACTAGTGAGACAACTCAAGGTGCTGGTCAAGCAACACATTCTGCTCCCTCTCAGGCTCAACCAGTTTCACAGTATAGTGGTAGAAGTCAGGGTTTTGGTGGTCGCAGTCAGGGTGGTAGAGGTTCTGGTGGTAGAGGATTTGCTCAAACTCAGGGACAGGCGTCTGGTGGTAGAGGTCAAGCTAGGGTTTTTGCTTTGACTCAGCAGGATGCTCAGGCGTCTAATGCAGTAGTGACAGGTACACTTCCTATTTGCTCATTTGATGCTAGAGTACTGTTTGATCCTGGTTCCAGTCATTCCTTTGTTTCTCCATACTTTTCCATGAGATTTAGTACACCACCTACTTTGTTAGAGTGTCCTTTATCTGTATCAACACCTATGGGGGATGCAATAGACACTGATATGGTGTATAGGGGATGTACAGTTCACATTGAAGATAGGGAATTAGCTGCAGATCTTGTTTCTTTGGATATGTTTGAGTTTGATGTGATTTTAGGCATGGATTGGTTAGCCACTTATCACGTTTCATTGGATTGTCATAATAAAGTTGTACTCTTTAAAATTCCTGGGGAGGCAGAATTTCAATTTCAGGGAGATCGCAGTATAGCCTCTAGTAATCTTATCTCTGTAGTGAGTGCTAGACGATTATTGCGAAAGAGGTGTAAAGCGTATCTAGCTTATGTTAGAGATGTTCAGGTAGAAGGTGCAGGTTTGGAGGATGTTGCAGTGGTTAAAGAGTTTCCTGATGTGTTTCCAGAAGATTTATCAGGTTTACCCCCAGAGTGAGAGGTAGAGTTTGGTATAGACTTAGTTTCTGGAACTGAGCCCATATCTATGCCACCTTATCGTATGGCACCCGCAGAACTTAAGGAGTTGAAGGAGCAACTATAGGACCTACTAGATAAGGGGTTTATTCGCCCTAGTATTTCTCCATGGGGTGCTCCTGTGTTATTTGTACGGAAGAAGGATGGGTCTTTAAGAATGTGCATTGATTATAGGCAATTGAATAAGGTAACTGTGCGTAATAAGTATCCTCTTCCACGCATAGATGACCTGTTTGACCAACTTCAAGGTGCAAAGTATTTTTCCAAGATTGATCTTCGATCTGGGTATCATCAATTGAGGGTCAAGAGAGAAGACATACTCAAGACGGCCTTTAGGACTAGGTATGGACACTATGAATTTCTTGTAATGTCTTTTAGTCTTACCAATGCTCCGGCAGTTTTTATGGATCTCATGAATAGAGTTTTCAAGCCTTTCTTAGATCAATTTGTTATAGTGTTCATCGATGACATTCTAGTGTACTCAAAGAGTAAGGAGGAGCATGAGCAGCATTTGAGAATTGTCCTTCAGACCTTACGAGAACACAAGCTATATGCCAAGTTCTCAAAATGTGAGTTTTGGTTAGATAGTGTGGCTTTCTTAAGCCATACAGTATCTAAGGATTGGGTGTGCGTTGATAAGAAGAAAGTTGAGGCAGTGCTTCATTGGCCTAGACCCACAACTGTGTCAGAGATTCGTAGTTTCTTAGGTTTAGCAGGGTATTATAGACGGTTTGTTCAAGACTTCTCTCGTATTGCAGCACCTTTAACTAAGTTGACACAGAAGAATGTGAAATTCTAGTGGTCTGAGGCTTGTGAAAAAAGTTTTCAGGAGCTTAAGACTCGTTTAACTACAGCACCAGTGTTAGCCCTTCCATCTGGATCAGGAGGTTATGTAGTATATTGTGATGCTTCTAGGATTGGTTTAGGATATGTTTTGATGCAACATGGACGGGTTATTGCATATGCTTCTCGCCGCTTGAAAGGCACGAGGCAATTATCCAACTCATGATTTGGAAATGGCTGCAGTAATTTTTGCTTTGAAAATCTGGAGGCACTATCTGTATGGTGAGACTTGTGAAATCTTCACTGACCACAAAAGTCTCAAATACATATTTGACCAACGTGATCTTAATCTTAGGCAAAGGAGATGGGTAGAATTGCTGAAGGATTATGATTGCACCATACAGTATCATCCTGGAAAAGCTAATGTAGTGGCTGATGCTCTAAGCAGGAAGTCTTCTGGTAGTTTAGCCCATATATCTACCAAGATGAGGCCTCTGATTGGTGAATTACATGGATTGCTAGATCAGGGAGTAAAGTTTAAAATCATAGCTGGATCATTCTTAGCACATTTTTGAGTTAGGCCTATCTTGATTGATCGAATTAAGGCTGCTCAGAAGAGGGATTCTCAGCTGTGTGTGATTATAGATAGTATTCATCAAGGCCAAGCTCAAGGGTTCATGTTGAATGATGATGGAGTTCTTAGTTATGGCACTAGACTTTGTGTCCCCAATGTTGATGAGTTGAGAAGAGAAATCATGGAGGAGGCACACCATTCTGCTTACACAGTACACCCTGGTTCAACTAAAATGTATCGTGATTTAAGGGAGCATTATTGGTGGGGTGGCATGAAGAGGGATATTGCAGACTTTGTTGCTAAATGTTTGACTTGTCAGCAGGTTAAGGCAGAACATCAGAGACCATCTGGCCTTTGGTGATGTGGGGTATCATCACCCTGGTGCACTGTACCATAAAATTTTTATTGAATGAATTTCTTTTATATATATGTTTTATGAAGTTATTTTATTAATGATTTTGACAGCATGAGCATGATTTTATTGAATAGAAAATTTATTGTGAAATTAATCAAGCGTCTGCCTGTTCCTATTCTGTTATGTGCTATAATTATCATTCACTGAGCATCTAGCTCAAACCACGCTTTTCTCATGTCATATCTGCTTCAAATCAAGAAAATTCGCGGTGATCCAAATATTCAATCCATTTTCTGGAGAGGGACAACTTTGATTCATTCTCATGGTATGCCTGAATTCATGTTTTATCGGGTTAATAATTAGTTTAATTTATTGAACAGTTTAAGTTTTTATTGAAATCTGTAGAGACTCCACAGTTTACTTATGGGATATTTATGATGTTTATTCAGCATTTTGTCTATTTGGATTTTGTCTATTTTTGGGATTAGTAAGTGACTATATTCATTCAAGATACTCTGATAAGGCTTGCATGATTTAAAAATACTTAAATTATGCGCCGGTCACGGTTCAGAATTTTGGGTCGTGACAAGGTCCCTTAGGCAAATCCCACATCGGCAAAGCACGGAGATGGTCTTGGGTTCAAAAAGTAATGATATATAAAATGGGGGAGCTAATCACTAGAGGCGCCTTTTGGTGGAATGGCCTGGAGAGTTGGAAGAACTCCAGGGTTAAGCGTGCTCGCTCTAGAGAAATCCTAGGATGGGTGACCTCCTGGAAAGTTCTCCATTCCACCTATGGGATAAAACCGTGAGGCTTATGGCTAAAGCAGACAATTTTTCTAGTGGTTGGAGCTCGATCGTTACAATTGGTATCAGAGCCGCTAGCGTGTCCTCTTGGGCGATGGTGGGGCACACCTCAGCAAAGACGCTGAGTCCCGAAAGGGGGGAGAAAGGTCCCTTAGGCAAATCCCACATCGGCAAAGCACGGAGATGATCTTGGGTTCAAAAAGTAATGATATATAAAATGGGGGAACTAATCACTAAAGGCGCATTTTGGTGGAATGGCCTAGAGAGTTGGAAGAACTCCAGGGTTAAGCGTGCTCGCTTAAGAGAAATCCTAGGATGGGTGACCTCCTGGGAAGTTCTCCATTCCACCTATGGGATAAAACCGTGAGGCTTGTGGCTAAAGCGGACAATTCCTCTAGTGGTTGGAGCTCGATTGTTACAACTTACTTCGCAAAACTCTTTACGAATGAGCTTTGCCTTGGAGGCTTTCCAAAGTTCAACATGTTTTAATTTGTGAAAGAATTGAAGAAAAGATTGGTTCTCCAAGAGATTAGAAAGACATAGTACTAGAGTAGTTAGGTTTTTCATGAAGGGAAGCCAGTTAGGCAATTCTACTAGACCACCATGTAAAATAAGCTGTTGAAGATGAGTGGAATTTAGGCAGAAGTGCGCCTTTGCTGACTTGTTCTGCAGATAAGCAAGGAACGATTAGCCGCGGGTACACAATCATCTGGCCCTGGTATTGAAGAAAGGACCGTTAGCTTCTTCTTGTAAATATCTCCTTCTCTGCTTTTTTCCCTTAACCAGCTTGCTCAATCCCGTCCCTCTCCTTCTGCTTGTCTTAAGCGCTGGTGAAAAGAAAGAGTAAGCGTTGGTAAAGAAGCACGAGTCGAAGGGTGAATCCCTTAAACTTAATAGAATATCCCTGTTCGAGTTCGTATTCAAGCTAAGTAGATTAGCTGATTGAGAAAAGAGCGAGGATTGCTTGAGTTGTTAGCTATGAGTAAGAAGTTGATGAGTTTCTTCCTCTGTCAATTCCCCGTTCCGTACGTGAATTCCTTTACTTTAAGTGGAGCAGGATGGTAAGAAGGCACATGCTTTACGACCTAAATTTTCGTTTAAGTTTTAAAAAAATAATAAAAAAATAAATTATAGAATGGGAAATGCAATTGGAAAGTAGACAAATATAAATACAACATTTTAGACTTTTGATGGAGGCATGTAACAGGGTAATATAATGCTGAAAAAGACCAAAGTTTTATGGCAAATGTTCAATTTAGCTTTATATTTATTGGGAAAGTTTAATTTAATTTATTTTTAATTTTTTTGTTCAAATTAGCTCAAAGTATTAATTTAATGTCAATTTAATCTAAAAATTAAAATTTATAGGTTAAATTTCTTCATTTTTTTGATTTAAATAAAAACTCAAGAAATTTAAATTTTTAATTTTGAGAGTAAATTTTTTTTGATTTCTTAATTTAAATCTAAAAATTAAGAAGTTTAATTTCTTAATTTTCTTTATTTTTGAACTAAATTGGGATTAAATTGAGTATAAAAATATGTTTGTTTTACATATATCATTTTTTATTTAAATATATTAATTAAAAAGTTAAAATTAAATAAAAATTAAAATTAACAGATTTCATTTATAAAATATTAAATAATGAAATTATTTGTGCTGAGTTGCATGTGTTCCATGGTGGAAGAGTCGTTCTCATGGTAACATGGAAGATCCATTTGGCAAGTCTAAACCTGGAAGTGGTGGATAATGGAGAAACATTTTAATTGGCATTTGAATAGATATGAATGAGAAATCCTTCTATCTTGAGGATGCAATAGGGAGAATTGATGATAATAGGGACGCTGACATAAAATTTGCTCACGCCATTGGATTGAAGTTCTTTGTCCCTGATGATTACTTCGATGCATAAAAGATTTTGGCAAGCGTCTCCTGGTGGCTGGTGCAAGAGTTACTAGCATAGAGGTTCTGATCAGAATTTTACTCATATATGATCGATTTGATGTATCCATAATCCAATTGTCATTCTTTTGATTTGTCACTTGAAGGACCTAAATCTGAGTAAAAAAAAAAAAAAAAAGAAAAAATGAAGTCATTAGAGGTCTTGCTGATTGTCTAATTGGACCTCTTTTATGGCTAGTGAAAGAAATTATGATAATTCATTGATGTAAATAGAAAGAATGCAACTGAAACATATACACAGATTGTTACAGGTAAATTTTAATTGTGATAAGGGTGTGTATTGGATATGAAGGTACCTTTGATTTTTTTTTTTCTTCCTTCTTTTACTGCATTTATGTGATGAGATAAATTGGCAATGAAGATCCATAGCTGCATGTAAGATTTTGATCTAAACTGTAACTTGGGGTCTACTTAAATGCTATCCTCATTTTTGACTTCTCAAATGTTGCATTAAACATTTTTTTTCCCATGCATATGTCTGAATTACTCCTTCACTATAATCATGTAGAAATGAATTTTTTCTCTTCTCCATTATATCATTTGAGATCAAAACATGATCTCAAAGCCCAGAGGTGCAAGTGGACGTTAGAATAGGATGGTCTATATATATATATATATATATATATATATATATATAAGCTATTGCCGAGTTAAATGTGATTGCTTGTGTGATGGGATTGAGTTTGAGCACAAGTTGTTTGATGAAATGCAAAAACAAAACTTTGTTTTATGGAGTGGAATTGGTGGGTCTATACAGTTGAGGTTAACAGAACATAATCTCTGTTAACTTTGGGTCTAAATGTTTAATTATACTTCAGTGGCTTCTTTGTACCTTTGGCTTTCTTTGTATACATTTTTATATACATTTGAACAATATTTCTTGAAGAGTCGTTAATTAAATATGCAAATATAGCCATTCAAGTGGAAAAATAATATCATTAAGGATATATATAAATTAAATATATATCCAATAGAAAATCTTGCATTATTCATTTTCACATACATTTGGAAGGACTCCATTGCACTTACATTCGGATCAAAATAGTTTCAAAAAAATTATTTTATTATTTTAATATTATTATAATTAAAAATTATTAAATTTAATTTTTAATTATTTTTTTAATAATAACTGTAACAACGATACCAAACAGGTATTTAAAATGATCATTCCAAATTTGGAGAATAGGTCTAAAGTGACAGAGCAGTGAATAATATATTCATGGAATTGAATGAGTTAGATGTCTTTTGATAACTTACTTGGGCTTCTGGTTTTTTGCTTATCCACCAGCTCAGAGTTATCTCCATTAAAACCCTAAACCCTAAACCTAAGCTTCAATAATCGGGTAAACGAAAAAGGCCGGCGCCAGCCATGAACAGAGCTATTCTCAGAAATCTTTCACTTCAAATTCGCAACCATCTTCTCGATCCTCTAAAATCCGTAACAAATACTATCACATCATCATTTATAGTTGTTTCCTGGACTCTTCCTACACAAATATTCCACTCTTGTGAGTCCGACTCATCCCATGAAGCAAAATTTGCTCGAGCCCAGAAGCGACATGGTGAAGTTGAGGATGAGGTAAAGAAAATTGAATTAAAAGCTTATGGTTCTAGTTGGTTTCTGTTTGGCTGGTGAGAAAATGGTGGAAAATATATATTGGTTTATTAAAATTTTTGTAAGTTATTGAATTGTTAGATGTGATGTGATTGCAGGGCTAAAGAAGAGGATAGAGAAATACTACGAGGGTGATGAAGAGGCGATTCCAGAAATATTTGAAGCTATATTGAAGAGGAAATTGGCAGGGATTAGAGATAAGGATGACGAATTGATGGCAGAAGTTAGGCGGAAATCTCCAAGTGTTGATTTTGATTCTGAATCCGACGAATTGAATGATTCTAATGGCGAGAAAGAATGATGCGAAATTGCTATTACAGAATAAGAAATCAACTTATGTATTTTTTTGGCTAAAATCATTTTGAGTTCTCTTTACCTGATAGGCTTTGGCTATTAAACTTCTTTTTTTAGGCAAAAGCAGAGCTTTATTAATCATTAATCAGCTTGTAACACAGAAACAAGAAAACTTGGAACAACATAGCAACTGGTGCTCGCTCGCATGAGACAGTGCCGCTCTAGCCAAGCAATGAGCTCTGCCATCAGCTCACCTCCTTACCCACTGCAAGGACAAATTACAATCCTGCTGTATCAATGCTCTGCAATCCTTTATGACTATGCCATACTCAGACCAATCGTCTTCAAAAGAAACAATCGCAAAGAAAACCTCCTGTGAGTCAATCTCAAACTTGAAACCTCCCATTCTCTCCATCCAATTTTTTTAACGTTTTAAAGAGAACATATTAATTTCTTTTATATAAAATAAAATTATCATATATGTTCAAATGAGATGACTAATTTATGTACGAATAAAAATTATAAATATTGCTAAATATAAATTAAAAATTTAATTTTATTATAATTACTAATTCACTGTTAGAGATTATCCTACTTATATATGAATTCTCTCATTAATTATTTTTATATAATTTAAATATAATTATAATTCTAATATTACAATCTATCTATTGATAATATATTAATTGTTCTGCAAGGTGCTTTATACGTTATTGTTCTTATTACACATGTTCATAATTTATTTTTTTATATATAATTTTTTATTAATTTTATAATACACAATTTATAATAATGTAAAATTTAAAATTAAATAAATTTTGAAAATAATTTTCATATTATAAATTAAAAGTCTATCATATTGAAAGTATGTAATAATTTTTCATAATTATTATATATGATGTGATGATTTTTTAAAAGGAACATCAATTTCTGATTTTTGGTTTTTTTTTTTATTTTATAAAATTTTATTTTAAATTATAATAAATTAATACCATCATTCCCCTCTTAAATTAAAAAAAATAATAATAAATGAAATTTCACATAATATTACTTTATTTATGTTTTTTTTAAAATGAATTTAAAAAAAATAAAAATAAAAACCGAAATCTTTCATTCCAAATAGAGAAATTAATAAAAAAGAAATCAATTATATTGAATTAAATTTTTATGAAATTTTAGATTTCAAATAGAGAATTAGGAAAAGAATTTTATTTTATTTTATTTATTCCTGTTTTATTTTTTTTTTTAGTTTTTTAATTTATTTATATTTTTGTAAAGTTTTAAAAACTATCTATAATTTTATCAAACTATTTGCAAAGTAATTGACTAAATTCAGTCGATAATATAAACATTGCATCACAAGATTAATTATCATATAATATATTTCTTTATGAACTAAGGCAGTGTAATATACCTTTTCAGCAAACACATCCAAAGGCCTCTAACTATTAGACACCTTTGTGGCACAGATAAAATTAGCTTTTCAGATCTTGTGTATTCATTCACAATTGTCACGCCACAACATAGAACCACTCTGTCTTCCTAATTCATCTGGAACCAATTATGACTATGTATTTGGAGGGAAGAACACGAACCTAGAGAGACTTTAGATTTGAAACCAAACCGCAACACATATCTCTAATACCCAACCCACCTTCATCCTTCTGCTTCTGTACATCCTGCCACGGAACCAAGGCAATCTTTCTATTACCAGCCATCGAACCCCACACAAATTGTGGGCAAGCCTTCTCAATTTTATCGCAAATATATGATGGAAGTTCCCAAGTTTGCATAGCAAACGTAGGCATGGCAGTTAAAACAAACTATGCTGAAGTAATTTAACCAGCCAAAGACAAATGAGATGCCTTCCACCTAGACATTTGTTTCTAAACCCAATCAAGAATATATTGATAACTGGCTCGACACACTTACGAGTGAAGTAAAAGAACTCCCAAATGAGTCCCAAGGTCACTAGAAACTGAGAAGTCTAGTAATTCCCCAAAATTCTTTTGGGTTGAATCGTAACGTTCTTTGAAAAATAAACTTTAGTGTTAGATACATTCACCTTTTGCCTTGAACATCTACAGAAGTCATCAAGCACCCCCTGAATAGTAGCCTATTTTGAAGAGGCCTCAACGAAAAGAATGAGATCGTCTGCAAAAAATAAACGTGAGAGGGGGACCGTTTCGACACAACTTTATGGGCTTCCAGCAACCATTATCCATCACCTGCTGAATACCATGAGCCAACCTTTCCATGCACCAAACAAACAGATATGGTGATAACAGGTTGTCCTATCTCTCAAACCTAGATGGGCCAAAAGCTGCTGTCATACCCCAATTCAACAGAATCCACAATGAACAGGAGGTAGCGCACTTCATAATACAACTAAAAAAAAATATCAGAAGCCCAGCCTTCACCAAAGACTCTCTTAAAAAGTTCCACTGAACATGATCATAGGCTTTTTCCAAATCCACTTTAATTGCCATATAACCCCTCTGCTTATTCTTTGCTTTCATATGTTGAATTACTTCTTGAGCAATAACTATACTGTCAGTAGTATGTCATCCTAGAATAAAACTTGTTTGAATCGGACTCACAAAACAAGGCAAGACGAGTTTCAACTGATCAGCCAAGATCTTAATGATGATCTTATAAGCCACAGAGCAAAGGCTAATGGGACGAAACTGGGACAGAGAGTCTGGATGAGGGACTTTGGGAATCAAAATGAGCAAAATAGTAGCCATACCACTATCAATGTTAACCCCATTAATAACCCGACACACTTCTGAACATATCGCATTACCGATAATATCCTAATACCGTTGATAGAAACCTGCACGAAAACCATCCCATCTAGGGGCCTTCCAAGGTTGCATGTCTAAAAGAGCCTTGCAAACCTTAACTGAAGAAACTAGCGAACTCAGTCTAATGAGAGCATCCTCACGTAGATTAGGAAAACAACCCTTAATAGAACAAGCTGGTGCCATCGCTACATCCTCAGAATAGAGACGTTTATAAAACTTCATAGCCATATTTTGTAATTTAGCTTGATCATGCACCCAAATATCTTCAGCATTTTTAAGATGAAGAATCTAATTTCGTTGCCTTTGATTACTTGTCTTATGGTGAAAATAGTGGTGTTGCAATCTCCCCATTAATAAATTCACTCCAAGACTTATAGCACCGTACCAATTCCTTCTTATGAGAGATAACCTCTAGCTTCTGCATGAAATCTTTCTCCTCCTGGAGAAGTCTTGACGTTTGTCTATATTGCAGATGAAAAATGTTCCCAATGATAGAACTATTCCAAACTTTTAGCCTGTTCGTAAAATGTCCTACTACTAACATAAAAAAGGAGTTTGGCTGCTAGTTATCACGACCCATATCCATGAATTTATCATGTGTCATCCAGGTAGCCTTGAAGTGGAATAGACAATCTTGGAATTGCAAATGTCAAACACCATTGGGCAATAAATGTACAAGACAATAATCTGAATGCGTCTTGGGTAAGTGTAGTACATAGCCATCGGGGAAACCAAGTCTCCAATCCCCATTACAAATAGCCCGATCCAAATGCCCCATCATCCTACCCCGAGTCCAAGGAAAAAAAGGACCCCTGAAAGGAATCTCCGTCAAACTAGAAGTCTACATCCACTGATAGAAATAAACAACAGAGACTTCGAACAATGAGGAGAGCCTCCTTTCTTATTTTCAGCCCTAAGGAGAGCATTCCAGTCCCCGATAAGAGCCCATGGACCAACAACTTTAGAAGTCACACTATTCAAAGATGGCCACAAAAGAGCCCTAATAAAAGCAGTTGGGCAGCCTTACGCCGCAGTAAATTTCATGAGAAAACTGTTGGCTTTATAAATTTTCATATGAATATATTGTTTGTGATTAGCCAGCACCTGCACTGACCAACCCTTTTTCCACAAAACCTAGATTCCTCTTGAATACCCCTATTCCTCCTGAAAATCTCGATGCCTCCACACGGTGAGAGAAAGGAAACCCAATCTTTTTAATCACTTGGTCAGCCATCATACCACTGATTCGAGGTTTAAAAATAAAAGCAATTGCCGGATTGTATCTTTGGATATACAACTTAAGAGCTCGACGAAAGCTAGCACCGACTGCACCTCTGCAATTCCAAGTGAAAATAGCCATAAGAAAAAAAGAAAACAGAGAAAAAAAAAAAAGAAAGAAGGAAAAAAAGAAAACAGAGAAACCAAAGGGATAATTGCCATTAATCCCGCATGTAGGGATCGAAACTACATTAAAAGTCTAGTGAATATATATATATATATATATATATATATATATATATATATATATATATATATATATATATATATTGATTTTGACAAAGTTAATGATTTTGCAGTAATTCGAAGAAAGAAAATAAAATTAATGACTCTCTCTCTCTTTTTTTATATTTTTTTCATTTATTTATTATTAATAAACTCAAATTCATTATGACAGATTTGCATTTTTCTTTTATTTTTTTCATTTTGTAAATTTTTTCTTTTTTATTTTTAATGTGGAATTGATTTCTCCATATAATTATGTTAATTTTTTCTTCACATTTTCTATGAAAAAGTGTATTAGTTTTGAATGATTGTTGATCAATTTTATTGAATAAATGTGATCTGTCAAAAGATTATAATAATTGTGATGGACAATTATACCAAAATAGATGCTGAGAGATCAAAATAATTAAGAAAGTTAATGCAAATGGGATCTAAGTAGTATTTTAAAAGATCTGTCTTATTTTGTTATACAATAATTTTTTATATCAATATTATTAATTATAACTATCTATTGACTATTTTATTGTTAAATGGCACTTCCTTTTGTAAAAAAATTAAAATGAAGAGTATTACCTCAAAGCCAGAGACTTCACATATGCAGTTCTGATGTCAATAGAACAAAAGTAGAAGAGCAGGAGAATAACACGCTAGTGATAATTTTATTTGTAAACACCAATATTCCGCCTACAGAGAAAGATAGTTGAAGCGCTGGGCATGTTTATGCTAGAAAAATAAGCTACTTAAAGCGATTGCAAGTCCGGTCGTATACCCCGCAGCGTGAGGCAGTAGTTATTGCCTCTGTCGCAAGGAAAAAAACTGCATCTCTGCTTAAAGGCTTAGTAGAAACTGTAGCAGCGGCAAGCATTCTGTCATGAACTCAAACTCCTTGTTGCTATCCCCTATGGAGAAGTGGTTGCCATCCATCCTATTTGGAACACTGGCTCTGCAACGGCTCTGCAACGGCTTGTGCTCAGCAGAATCTGCACCAGCACTGCTAGAGAGAAAAACTTCATTTTGCCTCATCTCACCTTCCCTTTCCCCTTAATTTCTTGTATCTGTACTCTTGTTCTCTCCTCTTACTATATTCTGCTCGTGTATAGCAATATAAATAATTGGAGCTTCATAGAATAGTGGTTGTGTAAGAGCGGCTTGTCATACACCTTTCAATTTTAATAATTTAATTATTTTTGCCTAAAATTGGTTGGAACTACTTGCTGAATGGCGAAGTGAGGATTTTGATTCTGAATTTGATGAATTTCATGATTCTGACTGCGCGAAAGAATGATGCGAAATTGATATATTAAATTAAGAAATCAACGTATCTACTGTCATATGTTTTGACTGTTAAACTCTTGTATTGCTATTACGTTGCATTAAATCTGTATTTTTATTTGTAAACACATTAAATTCTTTAAACATTATTAAGAGAATATATATATATATATATATATATATATATAATTGTATATGTACGAATAAAATGAGGAATTTGTAAACGGATAATAATTGTAAACATTATAACTATATGCTAGAAAAACTCTAATTACTAAAAAAAAAAAAAAATTCATTACAAGCACAAAAGTGTTTGATCACTTGCATACCTGATAATCCAAAACCAAAAAAATACTAGCAATTCCATCATCCCGAATTCTTAAAGATTTTACAAAGAAAGTTCAAATACTATCATTTTCTATTATCTTAAATCCTAAAAGATAGATATTTTTAACTTCATGAATTGATGGAGCAATAGAGAATCAAAGTATTAAACAAGTAAATCATAAATCTTGCTCCTTCTAGTGACTTCCTCAGAAAATTTCCTCAAACCAATGAAATTTTGAAATATGTTTGATCTTGTAATTTTCTTCACCATTCAATCTCCTTGCAAGGTCTCCATGCAAATAAAAAACATACAGCTCTTGAATCGTAGAAATGTTCTGTAATCCTTCAGGCAAAAACCTCAACTTATCACAATTATAAAATCGAAGGTACCTCAAACTTGGAAAAGCACCATTTACAATTTCCGTCCACTCCACTAGATTCTCTGAAGCAATTATCAAAGTTTCCAGCTCCGGAAATCCACCTACATCGCAAAACTCTTTACCAATGAGCTTTGCTTTGTAGGCTTCCCAAAGTGTAAGATGTTTTAATTTGGGAAGATATTGAAGAACTGAAGATGGCTCCTCCAAGAGATTAGAATAACATAGTTCTAGAATGGTTAGGTTTTCAACAGAGGGAAGCCAATTGGGCATTTCAACTAGACCACCACGTAAAATAAGTTCTTGAAGATGAGGTGGAGGAGAAAATGGTTCCAATTCAGGTAGAAGTCTGTCATTCAAGGGATGTTCTGCAGTTAGTGATAGGGAAACAAGGCTTTCCAGTTTGATGATGGATGCAAATAGCTCACCAGCATGATCATCAGACACTTCACTAACATCAAGTTTTCGTAGTTGGGTCAAACTACTCAATTCACTAGCAATGCCAGCACCAGCATAGACACCAGTGCAAGTGTGAAGATTTGCCAATGTTCCAATCCCTCTTGGAATTCTAATTACAACATCTGTGGACATATCGATAAGCAAAAGGTGCCGAAGCTGTTTAATATTAAGAATTTCTACAGGTAGTTGGAATAGATTTGAATAATTAGTTAGATGCAACGTTTGTAGCTTTTGAAGATTAGCTATAGTACGTGGAAGCGTCTTCATTTTATAGCAGGCCAAGTATAAATACTTGAGGTGAACCAAATCTCCCACTTCATCAGGTAAGTACGCTATTTGGCCAATCAAACACAATACCAACAGAAACTGCAACCCACAGATAGTTTGCCGACACAACCGAAAAGAGTAGACTTCAATAGCCAAGGATTGAATTAGAAGGCTTTTAAAGTTAGGAGGCAGGTCTTGTCCAAGCGGAAGAATTGCATGGATTGGCGAATTGGCAGCTTTAGAAACGAAATCTTGCTCCTCAACTTTAACAACAAGGCATGATTTTTCATAGAATTCGGAGACTTTTATTTGACTGTTAAAAAGATAACGTTCATGAAGCATCTCTAAGCCAATTAATTCGTTAATAATATTTTCTGCTGTATCCTCCATGATTTCCCCTGGTTTTTCTGGTATTAGACCTTGAGCCAACAAAAGCCGAACTACTTCTCCTTTATCCTTATAATAGTTTTCGGATGCAATATAACAATAATCTAAGCAAGATTTGAGATAATGAGGAAGCT